>NC_084801.1:164994299-165650132 GCF_963169125.1 Humulus lupulus | reverse complement strand
ACTCTCCATCAACAGATGGTTGAGGACATAATATACAGAAATGAAATATATATATATCTCATATATGGAATTGAATAACGGTTCCTTTAAGGGTTGACTTTTGGAACTGAATGGTTATTGAGCTCAAATTCATAAATCAATTTATGAATTAAGTATTCATTAACCAGGTCAATGGTACTTAAGGACATTGTCACCCCTAATATTTCTAATGTCGCCGCTAATAATATTATTAGTGGCGACATGCAACGCCTCTCATAATCCACGTGTCACCGCTAATAGTCAAGTGAAAAAAATTAGTGAGAAAATTCCCACTTTTTTCTGGCATTTTTGAATTTATTAGGGGCAACCCTAATATTACCAATGTCATCACTAATAATATTCTAAATTAAAAAAAATATCTAACGTGTTATCAGCGACGGACATTCTTTGTCGTCGCTAATATTAGCATTATTAGGGGCGACTTGTGGTCGCTAATATTGTCGCTGCTAAAAAGTATTTTTCTTGTAATGATGAATGGGTGTAATATTCAAATCTATCCAAAAATGAGTAATATTACGTGGCACTATTTTATGTGGGCATAACGATTTGGATTAGGCAATTGAGATAAGAAAGATTGGGAATGGTTAGTTTGATAAGTGAAAGAATTAGTGACTAAGTTATTTTTGTTTATTCGTGAACTAAAAATTTTGAGAAATTAAATCTGATTGGGCATTCTGTAAACCATTTTCTAATAGGTTGGATCTATGTGATGCACATTTAGTAAGTTTGGAGACCTAAAGAGCACTCACAATGGGTGAGTTATGAAATTCTATTTTTTAAGATTACCAACTTAATTTAACAAACAATTTAATTAATGTGGAATAGTTAAACAATTTTTTGAACAGAAAGATATTATGATGTATCAAGACAAATTGTTGATGAATCAGAATATATGAACATAAAGTAAATAAACTAAAAGTAACGTGACATAAGGATTTTTTTACGTGGTTCGGAAAACCTAGTCCACGGGGCCACGCCCAGAGATAAAATCAATTAGTAAAATCTCAAGAATACAATAAGCAATTGACATATACAAGTTTAGACTCCCTCTAAATCCTTGTCGCAACCTTGAAGTACTCCCCTTTAAAAATCTAATTTTGATAAACACCAAGAACACGAAATCCCTTCTGAAGTTGATGAGTGCTCGCTTCCTCTTGAAGTGAGTCTTATGGAAATCTTCTTCCGAAGATTGTGTGTAACGTTCACAAACTTTATGACATGTTTAAGAATAAACAACACAAAGCAAAACAAACAAACAAAGAGATAGTTGAACAAAGACTACTCTGTACATATAAAATGTCTCTTCAAAGCATGAAATGTTATAAGGGTAAAGAGATGAGAATGGTTGCTGCTTAGGTCTAGTATTTATAGAGTTTAGAAACTCCTAAGCCAGCCAATATCATTAATGGCCCAAATCAGACAAAATCGAGAAGTTACTCAAAATAACTTCTCATTTCATTTACTGCAGAAATTTCCAAATGTGACAAACAACCATTCTGTAGCATCAGGAAATAGACGAACATGGTCTCAAAACCAAGCCAGGTTCATTTTCGAAGTTTCCTTTCTTGGGAATCAAGACTTACTGATTTTATCTTTTTAAATAAACTAGAATCAATCAAAATATTCAGAGAATAATCCTATAAAAAGTCCTTAAAATAGACAAGTTACCATAAACATATTAGGAAACTTAACTAAGAATAAAATGTACTTTAATAAGGAATAGATTCTTACCAAAATAAGCCACAATCACACTTAATTACCCAATATACAATTTTGAAAAATACCCATTAAATAATAAAATATATTTATTAAAAAGGTTAGCCAAAATAGGATTTTACAATCTCCCCATTTGGCAACTTTTTAGATAAAATATATTTTCAGCAATATGAGCTCAAAACCTGCAGCAAACTCTTTGTTAGAAAAAATGTAAGTTCGTAAGAACTCCCCCTGCAAACAATCATACAAACAAAGATAACATTTTTCAATTTTTTTTAAAAAAATATAACAAGACATACCACAAAACTCCCCCTGAAAATAGGGTCCAGAGTTGTACACAACATAGTTAAAAATATACCACTACTCCCCCTTTTGGTCTATCAAGGAGCCAAAGTCATGAAAAAATAATAAAAGACAAGTGATCTTGTTCTTTGGACACACAAACAAAAAATTACCAAGACAAAAAACTAAACACCCTTGGATATGGTAGACAGCTGAGCAATGATTGCTTGTTGGGTGGCCTCCATGGTTCCAACGCGATTATTAACCATTGCAAGATCAACTTTAACAGCAAGAACCTCTGATGTCTAAGGAATAACACCAAATGGAGCAGAGGAACTGAAAGCACCAGCAAAGGGCTGGGGATAACCGACGGTCTTGGTTCGAACCATTGATTCCTGCACACTAGGAAGCACAAGAAAGACAAACAACAAAGAAAAACCAAGGAGAAAATAACTAGAAAAAAATGATAGAGTGAGTAAATGGGAGTGATAGAGTGATCATGGGAGTGAGGTGCCAAACATGGGATGTAGGCAAAAAAAAATGGGTAGTTACCTGTTTTTGACTGTGAGAAAAAAAAAGACAACTTTTGCCTTAATTGTGACCAAAAAAGACAACAAATATATATTTTTAAGGAAATTTTCAAACTGTCATTTTTCTTCACACATAACACAATTAATAATTAGACAACCTTAACTTTAGAGAGAAAGATGACAAAAATAACACAAAATCATATTAGACCAAAAAAAAATGAATAAGCAACGAAATTCAATAAACCCCACGAGATTCAATTGGTTTAAACAAATATAATATTTTTTATTTTCGATATTCTTTTATATATATATATACATATATTTTATATAAATGACCAAAAAATTTCCTTCTGCTATTATCAAAAAATGTGAAACATGAAAAACAAAAACCAACCAATAAAAAAATTAAGCGAGCACAGATAATGTTAGAAAAAATATTTGATCTATATAACATGCTTGAGAGTGTTGGAACAAAAATAAATTTTTCTAGGGCACAAAGTATTTTTAGGAAAAACATTAACATAGAGAATGAGACTTATACTTTTTTATGTTTTCTTCATACAGAACAGTTGTAACGCCCTGGCTACCCCAGAACAATTACGGTGAACGGTGGACCGGAAATTTGACTCACTACCTGAGTCCTTTGGTCAAAAACGTGCTCTAAGTGTAATTAACAGGTTAAGGTATAAAACCAATAAAAAGGAAATGGAGATTTTTATTACAAACTGCTCTGCAGAGCTAAACAAAACATTTACAAGCTGTTCTCAGTACAAAATGGTCATTACTGTTGCAAAGTTACAATCCCGCCGACCTAAGCGGCAAAAATAGGGTAAACCCCCTAGTTCCTCTGAGAACACCTTGACCGTGGTGGTCAAGCGGCTGCATATGTACACACCACCACATCAGCTCTCCACTCAAGGCTAGGTGAGCTTTTCTTTTCCTTTACCTACACCACATAGCACCCATGAGCCAAGGCCCAGCAAGAAAACATAACACTTTATATAACATTATCAAATGATTATCATTATAATCACACTGAGCATAAAGAATTCAAACAAAGGAGTAAACACCACATGAGGTCCTGATAAACCACACTGAGTGACTGACAAGCAAGTCACTAATTCGAATGGAAGAGTGGCTGATGGATAAGCCACTAGCCTTCAACAGGTTCTGGTAACCGTACTGAGTGACTGCCATGCATGTCACTAATTCAGGTGGGAGGGTGGCTGCTGAGTAAGCCACCAGCCTCCAAGCGCTTATTTCATTCATCGACCCTCGGGGTCGGTCTGGCATTAATTCTCTCTGAGCCATTCAATGTTGATAATTGATTTGATCAAATCTTGTTGGCTTGCGTGACACACGCTAAGGCCGTCCTGACTAATAAGTCAACTCAACATGATCAGGGCCCAGTACCACCGCCGAACCTGACTAATAAGTCACAGCTTCACAATTGATACTAGCACCCTTGCCAAACCTGACTAATAAGTCAGTACCATGCACAAATGAGCAACATATGCTAAGCATTCTATATTCATTCCATGTCCATATTCTCACAATTAACATGCTTCATGAATGTCCACGCAAGTCATAATCGGGGTGCAGTTTTCTTACCTTTGGTTCGAGCAAGAACGAATAAAAGAACAACCCTGAGAACAATCGACTTTTTGGTCCTTTAGCAGTTACCTGGTCATAACCAAATCATGGGATTCCATCAATAAAATGAATAATAAAAGGTTCCCAAACCAAAACCTAACCTCCGGGACCTCAAACACTACTCAACCGGGTAGTAGGTTCAATCCCGAGGCCTTAGGCTTGAATCCCCATGCTAAAAAGCTCACTTTGGCCAAAAATGCCTTAAGGGCCGCGACCCTCCTTGGCCATGCCGTGGCCCGCCCCTCAAACAGAGGCGCCCAAACCCAGATTTCACCAAGGGCCGCGGCTCTCCCTGGCCATGCTGCGGCGCAACACCCAGTTCAGCCAAAACCCCTGTTTTTCTTCCTCTACGATTTCTCTTAGAACCAACCCTTCAAACCTAGTTTAAACACCACCCAAACTTCTTTCAAACACCCATTTAAACCTCCAAATGTCACCCATAACTCTCCCCCATCATAACCCAAGTAAAACCCCACAAGAACTCCCCTTGATTCCAACTTTCCACACCAAATTCTAAAGCTGAAATCCTAAAATGAAAACAGAGCATACATGGAAATAAATGGCTAAAATCTTACCTCAAGTTCAGGTTATGGTGCTCTTCCACTATGGAACACTCTCCCAAAGTGTCAAGGCCTAGCTCTCAAGCTCAAATCCTCAGCAAGATCACAAAAACTCACAAGGAAGATGGTGGAAGGTGAAGGTACGGGAAGAAGAAGATGAGAACTCTGTTTTGGGTTCTGTTTTACAGCCATCTATACATCATATATATCCAAATCACAAACGATCATTATACCCCTAGGTCTAATAAAGCTTCTATAACCACTTCAAGGGTAATTTTGACATTTACCACCTACACCGTTAATGATAACTAACGCTTCCCAATTCCCGCTAATCTCAATATTCTCAAACACCAATATTTCACATCCCGTTACCCTTTAATGCCCGGTAACACTCTAGTCATTAAAACACCCCGAGACTCACCCCGAGCCCCGAGCTTAAACCCGTTATGACCAAACCGATATTTAACATTCCTTGATCGTCTCATTCCAAATAGCTCAAACAAACCCACATCATAATGTGGTCTCAAATTATATCACCAACATGCGAACAAATAATCAATTTACCCTCAACGGGCCAAATTACCATCACACCCCTGTAATAATAAATTTGGACTCACATGCATGCATTTCACATCATATCATAATATAATCAACAGATACATGCATTTTATCAATTAATAACATAATTAAGCAAGTATGGCCCTCCCGGCCTACTGTTCACGCTGTTAAATACATCGGAGAATTCGGGGCATTACAACAGGTATTTGTGTGTGAAGTGGAAAAATAGGGTCATTGCCCATGTTGGCAATTTTGGTCTTTTTCTGTAGTACCCAAAGGAGATGTTGTCACACTACACCTATGGTAGCCCTTTTCAATGGTAGTGTCTCATCTACATAGGTCTAATTACATAGTCTGAACTTACTCAAAGTTGGATTTCACACACTGGCATAGGTAGCTCTATTCTCACAGAGGAACCTAAAATTGAAGAAGATTTGTTAATTAAGCTCAATGCCCTCTTAGTAGGCGTTTCCCAAAAATAAATTGTGAAGAAATTTTTATTTTGAAACCAATAAACTTAGCATGTCATATATCAAAAATAATTAATCTAATAGAAAGTACTCACAAATTTTTTGAAATTGTTTGAGAACCGTTAAACAAGAAAACACATAAAAGATAACCATCTAGGATGGTCATGAGAAAATAAATAATTACATACTACAAACCCCCAAGGATTTCCTGAGGGAATCAAACCGAACTAAATCCAGAGACTTTGTGAAAATATCAGCAATTTGCATGTCGGTCTCAATGTATTCCATGATCGATGTCTTATTCTCAACAAGCTCTCTAATGAAATGCTGTATAATATCAATATGCTTTGTGTGTGAGTGTTGAACAGGATTTGTAGAAAAAGTTATTGCACTGGTGTTGTCACAAAAAGCAGTTAAAGTATCCAATTCAAACCCATAGTCAAACATCATTTGTTTCATCCACAATAGTTGAGTAAAACAATTGCCATGAGCAATGTACTCGGTCTCAACAGTTGATAATGAAATTAAATTTTGCTTTTTGTTGTGCCATGACACCAAGTTGTTCCCCAAATAGAAACATCCTCCACTTGTGCTTTTCCTATCATCCTTTTCTTTCATAGCTTTAATCCAAGACTCATCAGTTAAAGCTTCACATTTTTTTGGTTCAAGTGAAGAGGTAAAACACACATATTGGATGAGATTTACATACCTTTTCCTTATGACCATGCTTTCTTCTAAATCTCCCAGAATGAGATCAGTTGGATGATTCTTTTTAACACTGACTGAAGATTCTCTTTGAATTAGATCAGTGATAATTTTAGGCATTTGCGTCTTTGTCTATTCAGAAGAGGATGTATCAGATGTGTCAGGTGATGATTTAGTTTCAGTTATTGTGGCAACAGAAGGAATTGCTGATACATCATTCTGGACTTTTGATTGATCAAGAGATTCTTCCATAAATTTATCTATCTCGTCTTCTATTGAAAATTTTGAAAAATCTTTGCAGTCATCAACAACAACATTAGTAGACTCTATAATAGTTTGGGTTCTCATATTGTAGACACGATATGCCCTATTGTTTATGGAATAACCAAGAAATACACCTACATCACTTTTAGCATCAAATTTTCCAACATTTTCTCGATCTCTCAATATGTAACACATCACCCAAAAATGTGAAAATAACTTACATTTGGACGTTTAGCTTTCTAGATCTTATAAGGATGCCAAAATACTCTATTTATTGTGTAACAAGCAATATTAATAGCTTATGCCCACAATATTTTGGATAGTTTCTTGCTATTCAACATTACTCTTGCCATTTCTTGAAAAGTGTGATTCTTTCTTTCAACAACTCCATTTTGCTCAGGAGTTTTGGGAGCTGAAAATTCATGAGTTATTCCACAAGATTTACAGAATTCATCATACACAACATTCTCAAATTTGTTTTCATGATGACTACGAATCCTAACAATCTGTCCAGTATTACAATCTTTTTCAACTTTTAATTTTAAACAAAGAGTTTTGAAAGCTTCAAAAGTGTCAGATTTTTCTCTTAAAAAATCAACCAAAGTAAAACAGGAGAAATCATCTATGCACACAAAAATGTATATTTTTCCATTTAAGCTTTCAACCTATATTGGACCTACATGATGAAAATAATTTGAATTGAAAAAACTCATCATTACAAAATACTTTGGTTGAATGTGACCCTTGACCCCACAAAAATGGTAAGTGGGAATGAAGTTCTCAGTCCTTTCATAAGACGTAAGATTCTTACCTATCTGTCTCTTTATTGATGAGACACTTTGAGATGTTAATGGATCAGAAACCTGCAATGTTAGATCAGAAGAAAAAATAGGTAATGAACGGGCTTGAACAAACACAGTTTTTCCCTTTAATTGAGCCTTTTAGATCTCAATCCAGCATTGTTTCGTTGACCTTCATTCTGAACCTACTCAAAAATTGTAGATCCTGGATTAAACATCTTAACATTTTTCTTAATAAGATCAAGCTCTTTTTTCAAACGGTTAATTTCAACATTTTTATGAAAAATCTCAGTTTCAAAAACTTTAACATTTTATTCAACTTCATCATTTCTGCAAGAAAGAGATTTGATCATTTTTGCATTTGACTGATTTACAGCACATAATTTAATCCATTCATTATACATTTTTTTGTAAGATTCTTTCAGAGAATCTTCATTGACTTCGGATTCATCAGAATCAGTGTCAACAACATCATCAGTACCTGTCGTATCATCAGTAACTTTATTTACTGAACACAAATGTTAAAGCAGCATTTTCACCATCTTCATCACTACTTTCAGAGTCATTATCACTCTAAGTAGCATTCATACATTTTTTACTTCTTTTCAAGGTATTTGCACATTCTGACTTAATTTGACCAAAACCATCACATTCTATGCATTGAACTCCCTTTTTATTGTTAGGAACAAAAGGATTAGAAGATGTGTTCCCTTTTGAGAATTTAGAAAAATTCTTTTTATGGCCCAATATTTTCATATATTTTTTAAAATTTCTAGTCAATATGGCCAACTCATTATCATCTTCATCATCTGAACTTACACTTTCAGAACTTTTCAAAGCTTAGATTCTTCTTTTTCTTTTACCTTGCTCGACTTTTCTATTTGTCTGATATGTTGATTCAGTTCAAAGGTTCGTAGAGAACCCATTAGTTCTTCCACTTTCATGGAATTCAAATATTTTGTCTCATCCATGGTTGTTAGCTTAGTGCTAAACGTGTCAGGTAAAACACGAAAAAAATTTCGAACTAAAACAGATTCATCTAGTATTTCACCTAAGGCAAAAAATTCATTAGTAACATCAGACAATCTCTCATAAAAATGAGTAAGAGTTCCAATTTCAGACATTCTAATATCCTCAAATTTTGTTTGTAACATAATGGACCTACAACGCTTGACATAAATAGTTACTTCAAATTGAGTTTGAAGGATTTGCCAAGCTTCTTTGGCCGAATCACAAGATGATATAAGTTTCATATACCATTCACCAACACCATTGAACAAAGCGTGTAAGGCCTTGTTATTGTAACTAGACAATAAATCATCAGCAGTTGACCAATTTAACTTAGATTTTACTGTTGTTCCACCAGTTTTTGCATCAACCTCAGTCAGTGTTGACCAACCTATCAAGAAAGATCTACATGCCTTCTCATCTTAAGATTTGATGAAGAATTTCATTCTAACCTTCCAGTAAGGATAGTTTGAATCATTAAGCAATGGCGGACGAGTTATAGAACTCCCTTCTGCAAAAAATGACATGTTGCAAACAAAAACACAAACAAACAGAAAGAAAAACACAAGATCTCACTAAGAGTTTAGTGAACCGCTTTGATCCCAATTGAAATTCCATTTTGTAAGATTACCAACATAATTTAACAAACAATTTAATTAATGCGGAATAGTTAAACAATTGTTTGAACAAACAGATATTCGGATGTATCAAGACAGATTGTTGATGAATCAGAATATACGAACAGAAAGTAAATTAACTAGATGTAACGTGACACAAGAAGTTTTTTACGTGGTTCAGAAAACCTAGTCCACAGGGCCACGCCCAGAGACAAAATCAATTAGTAAAGTCTCAAGAATACAATAAGCGTTTGACTTATACAAGTTTAGACTCCTTGTAAATCCTTGTCGCAACCTTGAAGTACTCCCCTTTAATAATCTGAATTTGATAAACACCAAGAACATGAAATCCCTTCTGAAGTTGATGAGTGCTCGCTTCCTCCCGAAGTGAGTCTTATGGAAATCTTCTCCCGAAGATTGTGTGTCACATTCACAAAGTTTATGACCTGTTTAAGAATAAACAACACAAAGAAAAACAAATAAACCAAGAGATAGTTAAACAAAGACTACTCTTTACAAATAAACTATCTTGTAACACCCTCCTAATCCAGGATCGTTATACTGTGTACTTTAAATTATCTCAGACTTGCTAATCAAGACATTCGGTTAAAAACGTGTAACTATGGTTAACGTCAAGGGTTAGGGTTAAAAATTTTGGTCAAAGGAACTGTTGACTTTCATTTAAAAAGTTTATACATACATGAGATCCCAAAATATTACAACCAAACTTTTAAAAAGGTGTATATACATCAAAATTACAGTCAGCCAACCTAAGTGGCAAAATCAGGGCTACAACCCTAGTTCCTCTGAGATAACCTTGGTCGTGGTGGACGAGCAGCCGCATACGAACACGCCATCACCGAAGCTCTCCAACTCATGGCTGGTCAAGCTTTCCTTTTCTCTTACCTACACCACAAAGCACCCGTGATTCATGGCTCTGCAAGAAAACTTAAACATGTGCATAAACAGAAAATATAGATTCCAAGAAACTTATCCAGCATGTTCAACAGTAATAACCTATTCTTACAGACATTCAATTACAAATAAATGGTCATTGGACCATTCTGGGGTCGTTGCCCTTAACAGTTGACCTTAGAGACAACCCTAGGGCTCTATCCCCTAGCTATGTGACCATAGAGTCGCATGGGGCCCTCGCCCTTAGCTCTAGGTAACTAGCCATAAAGCTAGCCAAACACTTTTGTTTTCCATCGACCATTGGGTCGGTCAACGTAATAGTACGTTGCTGATTTAGGCCTAAGCCTTTTGACCACCGCGCAACGCGCTAATGTCGTCCTTGACTAATAAGTCAAGCCCTAATCTTGGTATATGAATATCAATACAGAAATAGATATGGATAGGCATACCTAACAAGACAAGCACGCATTCATGTTAATCACATAACATCTTCAAGTAACCGTAATCATAGTAATAATCATGCTCATTTAACAGGGTCAAGCCCTAACCACGCAAACCATGCGAACAGTCATGTAGCACTTAAGCAGGTCTAGAATATTCAAGTAGGTTTAATCAACAAGTGAAACGATAACTAAAACATAAACATTCTCAGGGGCCCAAGCCCTGATCATAATTATTATTAACAGTCGGGCCAAGCCCTGATCACATAAAACACGTATTGGGTGCAGTTTTCTTACCTCAGGTTTAAGTATAGCGTAAAATAAGAATGACCCTCGAGCATGATCCCGATTCTGAGCCCCTAGCGATAACCTAGTCACAAACAATATAGGACTCCATCAATAACAAGCAAATAAAGGTTTCCGGGTAGTAGAATCAATAGCCCTAAGGAAAAGATTCCCGTCACTAAAAACTCACCATGGCCAAAACTGCCCAAGCGGGCCGCGATCTGCCCTTGAGTGTCGCAGCGCGCCCCTCAAGTCAGAGGCCCTCCTACCCTGGTAGTGGGACATGGGCCGCGACCTGCCCTTGAGGATCGCGGCGCTCCTCTCAGACAAAGCCCCCAAGGGCCCTTGGTTCTGTTAGGTCGCGGTCCCTCAAGAATAGGGTCGCAACTTAGCCCTACGAACCCAAATTTCCTCCATTTTTCATCAACCAAAATCATCACAATTCCACCCTAAAACAATAATTCATTCCACATAACAGTTTTAATATCTTCCCAGCAAGAAAACCCAACTAAAACCTAGATGCAAAACTCATCAAAACTCTGAATTCAACTCTTGAGCTCTAAGCCTCAAGAACACCTCAAGAACAGCTATAATTCTAACAGAATTCTGTTAAAAAACAGAGATTAAAACATTACCTCAGCTGTGAATGGTGATCCCCTAGCCACAAGCTATCCGAATTCTAATCCTGAGCCTTCAATTCCTTGGTTTTCCAGCCACAATCTTCTTAATTCTTCAAAAACTAACTTAGGGAAGCTTAGAGAGAAAGAGAAAGAGAGTGAGAGAGAGAGGGCGTTAGTTCAGAGAGTGTTTGTATGTTTTTTTTTTATATATATTTTATGTTTTCCTAAGGCCTAAGTTAACTTAAGCTAATCCCGAGGCTCAAAGTACAAAAAACGTCCTTGATGGCAAAACGGTCAAAATCCCCAGTATTCCCTCCTAATCTCGCTAACTCCAAATATATTCTCAATTATTCATTCTCATTACCCAATAACCCAATTTAATGCTAAATACCTAAAATACCTCTTGACTCGCCCTGAGTCGGGTACTGGGTCCCGTTGTGACTTTCCCGCTACACTACTACAAAAATGGGATTTCTCGACAGTTTTTAACTGTCGCTATTGAGCAATAACGACAGTCGACTAACTGTCGTATTTGCCTATGCCGGCGTAGAGTAGCTACGCCGACAATTAATAAGTGTCGTCGTTGCTGGCTACGCCAACAATTAATACGTGTCGATGTTGCTGGCAACGCCGATAGTTAATACGTGTCGCCGTTGCTAGCAACGCCGACAGATAATACGTGTCGCCGTTACTAGCTATACCGACAGTTAATAGGTGTCGCTGTAACATTAAATTTATACTATATATATATAAATAATAATTTTTTGATATATATTTTTTAAAACTTTTAATTATATTTTTAACAATTGAAATTTGATATAAATTTAAATAAAAAAAAGTACTCACATAATTAATTATTATTACCATAACTTGCAAAAAAAATTATATTTATCATAATAAAAATTCATTTACATAGAACATTTATTCATACAATTGAAATATAAATAATACATCAAATCCTCATGAGACTAAATAATTCTCAATAAAAATTCATTATTCTCAATGTAAATAATACATCAAATCCTCACTGTACATAATTCTTATAAGCAAGAAAGAAAATAATACCCAACAACTTGAAGAAGAATTTCTTGTTGCCTTGGTTCTCTTAAATATCCAAGTAGAGTTTTAGCCTACAATACAGAATAAACACCATTAAAGTCAAACCAAAACTAAAATAAATAGAGAACTTAAGGTTGCAGAAGAAATAAAAAGGATGATTGGCTTTTAGTCACAAAAATGATTTATATAAAAGTTGTATTTTTCTTATCAAACTGAAAAGCCTCTGGCTTAAGTAGTTAGTCTTAGTTCTTAAAACTAAGGAATACATACCTCTCAGTCTCAATTTAAAAGTGCTCGAGCTAGTTAGTTTATCAAATCACATAGACATTAATAAACCAAATTACCAATTATTCACAGCACATTAGCAAATATACAATAAACGAGAAATTAATATACATATATACACATATAAAGGCATGCACTATGTCGGTAATATGCATGAGATTCTATGTCCATAGTACTTAGCAAGAAAAGAAAAGATAATATAGTATAAAGCCACCTAAATGACCCCAGAAATTTCACAGGGCTGGATGACGTTTTCTTTTAAATGTGCAAAGTCAATACTATTAATATAGCTTTTTCTTGTAGTGAACAATAATACTAAGCATGACAGAGCATAGTAATTCAGAAAACTAATAGATTAAGAAGAAACTTGAACATAAATACTACCGATTAAGCAATATTATGAAACCTGAACATATATCAAATAGATTATAGCATAACAAACCAAAAAATTCAAAACAAAATTTGAGTTACTAGTAAGAAAAAGATTGATATTTTATATCACAATTACATTTCAGTTATCAGTGAGAAACTAACAAAAAGAAAAAAGAACAGAAAAACACTTACCATTCTTCATCTTCTCCGTTAACACAGAGAGAAACCGCCACAATCCAGGAATGAAGAAGCATGCGGCTTACTACTTGTGCATACAACACATGGTAAGTACATATATGGATAGAATGAAAATAAGATTATAATATGATAATATACCTTGTTGATGATAAGGTCAGCCTGAGAAATATTAAGAGCAATTGAATGATGAGCCATTACGATGTCATCTATTTTGCTAGTCCAAAATCAAATATCTAAAAACAATGAAGATACACCAAAATTGACAAAAGAGTAGGTATGTTAAGATAATGAAAAAAGACATAATATTTCACAACCACATAAACCAACACCATTTTCTTCTGTACTATTGATTTCTTAAAAACCCAAAGACAACTGTAATATTACCAAACAAAGGGAAACTAAATCAATCATGATTGATCAGTAGACATTTTCTAAAACACCATTTCAGGGACTGCAGAAATTTAGAGACTCCAAAAACCAAAAAACCACTACAGCTGCCCTTTGTTAATTCTTAAACCAATTAGACGGTGAACAAGAAGGAAAACAAAAAGAGAGATCAAGTGCAGCAATATCATCCAGGGGTACATGACTGTCATTATACTTAAACAATTTTTAGTAGTTGAATAATATGCCATGCATATTAGAGAATTATTCTCTTGAAATAATGGTAACTTGATTTAAATATTTTCATTTCAGATTTTTATTGCCCTGTAGCAGTACAATTTTAAACAAAGTTGATTATCATGTTGAAAACTATTTTCCAAGAAAGAAAAATTGTCTACCTAAATGAGTTGTCAAGTTTCATGAGCATAGTAATATGATATATGAATAATACGAGAAAAAGCTAAACTAGACAACATATTAATTATATATATACATATATATATATATATATTCATCTGAGTACATTAACATATGAAGACACACATTAATCCTATCATGAAAAGCTAAGCCTAAAACACATTATATCATACAAAGACATCGGCAGTCAAAAGATCTATCCCAAAATCCAATACTATAAAAAAAATACATAAGAATTTCGAAAGAAAGAAAAAACTCCTTTTCGCAAATATACAAACAGATAGTGTGTATCAGTCAAAAAAGAACAATACAACTAATATCTCAAACATATATTCACATATATATATATAAATATATACATATCATCTAATAATAACAGACCTAAAAGATTCACAAAAGCAATCATTCACTCTTCAACTAAAGAAAAATGCAGAAATATATGAATCAAATAAGTTGATAATCTCATACCCATTTCAGATTTAAGCCAGCCAAAACGTCGATTCCAATTCCGACCACAGTTGAGTCTGAGCCTTCAGTGGGTTTTGAAGCCCAAAACATAAGGAGTATGGTGGTGGTGGCGGCTCGGCTAGTGGTAGCTTAGGGTGGCCAAAAAGTACTTGGAAAGCTTCGTTGCACTCCCATTCGTTCGAACTTTGAAAGCCCAATGGGGGGGACCTTAAGGGGCGCGTACGGCCGCGGGTTCGTGGGGGTCGAAATTTCGGAGGCCGGGGAACACGCCTGTACGACACGTGTAGCTTTCCGGCGACTGGAAAGCGATCGTTCAAGTTTGGCAGATCGGACACGAGAGAGAGAAAGTGAGATCTGGTGGGGAAGAGGTAGATCTGAGAGGGAAAGAGGGTATTCGTGTTTTTTTTTTTCATTTCCTACTTAAATTAATAATAAAGTATTATTTATTTAATTTGATTTGCTCATTAGTTAATTAAGTAATAAATGTGATTTTATAATGTTAAAATTTAAATTCAATTTATTTGAACTTTCTAATTAAATTAATAATCTTATCAAATTAAATTTGGTCCCAAAACTATAAATTAACTTTTAAATCATATTTTACTCCAATTCTCATAAAAAAAATTATTGAGATTAAAAACGTCTTATTATTTATTTTCATGAATTAAACAATAATTAAGTGGTCCAAAAATTTTCAATCTCACAATTTAAAAAAATATAAACCTTATAAATTCTAATTATTAATTTAATTATTTCTTATTAATCATTTCCCAATATATAATAATAACTCAAATTAAAAGACATAACTTTGTAAAGCTTTAATTTTACTCTAAGTGTTTTTCTTTGTTTTTTTTTTAATTTACTTATTAATAAAGCTTTAATTTATTATTATTATTTTAAGGTTCACTTTGAGAGACCTCAATACTTTTTTAGTAATATAATTAATTATATAAATATGTTAAAGAATAATAAATTTAAATCTTCATATAAATATTCTTATAAATACAAAAGTTAATAATATAAAAAATTAAGAAACAAAAAAAAATCTAATTTTACAAGTTTTTAATAAATACATAATTTTTATAAATATATATTTACATAATTTAGTTTATTTTTAAAATTATACTATTCATTAATTTTTTTACAATATTTTTCCAATTAATAAAACAACTCATTTTTAACTAATGATTTTTTTTAAATATGTTAAAAAATAATATAGATAATTTTATAAATATGTTAAAGAATAATAAATTTAAATTTTGATATAAAAATTATTATAAATACAAAAGTTAATAATATGAAAAATTTAGAAATAAAAAAAATCTAGTTTTAAAAGTTTTTAATAAATACATTATTTTTTTAAATATATATTTACATAATTTAGTTTATTTTAAAAATTATACTATTCATTAATTACAATTTTTTATTTGAATTTTGGCGACATTTTATGACTGTCGGCATTGGATTTTTATAATTGTCGGCGTTGGGGTCAATAGCGACACATTTTAACTGTCGGCATTGGTCTCGAATTAACTGTCGGGGTTGGGTTCAATAGCGACACATTTTAACTGTCGGCATTGGTCTCGAATTAACTGTCGGCGTTGAGGTCAATAGCGACACATTTTAACTGTCGGCATTGGTCTTGAATTAGCTGTCGGCGTTGGGGTTAATAGCGACAGTCAAAAGTAACAGTGACAGTTATTAGCTGTCGGCGTTGGTCTCTATGCCTACAGTTTTTAAGTGTCAGCATAGAGTCCCGCTAAGCAATTACGACAGTCAACAGAGTTGACTGTCGTGGTTGGGTGTCGGGAAAGCCCAGTTTTGTAGTAGTGCTAACTTGCTCCCTAAGATTGTCTCGTACCAAATAACTCAAATAAACACACCTAATAATGCGGTCTCTCACATATATCACATATAAGCACATATATACAATTATGTCCATAACGGGTCAAATTACGATTGCGCCATTTAATAAGAAACAGGCCCACATGCATATACTTAATAACCTTAAACATGCATAACTAGTTATATTATCATATAAATCTCACAATCACAATCAAATATATCAAATAAACATATAATTCCATATATTGTCATCCTAAGCCTTATTAGGTAATTTTGGGACGTTACATATCTCTTCAAAGTATGAAACATTAGAAGGGTGAAGAGATGAGAATGGTTGCTGCTTAGGTCTAGTATTTATAGAGTTTAGAAACTCATAAGTCAGTCAATCTCGTTAATAGCCCAAATAAGACCAAATCGAGAAGTTACTTAAAATAACTTCTCATTTCATTTACTGCAGAAATTTCCAGATGTGACAGGCAACCATCTTGTAGCATCAGGAAATGGACGAACCTGGTCTTAAAACCTAGCTAGATTCATTTTCGAAGTTTCCTTTCTTGAGCATCAAGACTTACTGATTTTTCTCTTTTTAAATAAACTATAATTAATCAAAATATTCAGAGAATAATCCTATAAAAAGTCCTTCTTAAAATAGATAAGTTGCCATAAACAAATTAGGAAACTTGACTAAGAATAAAATGTAATTTAATAAGGAATTGATTATTACCAAAATAAGACACAATCACACTTAATTACCCAATATACAATTTCAAAAAATACTCATTAAATAATAAAATATATTTATTACAAAGGTTAGCCAAAATAGAATTTTACAAGTTATAATATCTAAATCTATAAAATTTACCTCAAAATCATCAAAAAGACACTCCACTAAATGAGTTAAATCAGTCTTCTATTTTAGGTCACTGTATTCTAACTCCACATGTAGTTAAGGTTTACCCATCTTTCAAACATTTTTTTATTATTATTTTACTTCTTTTCATTCTTTCTCGTTCTAAATTGATTGTTTTTTTTATTCTTATCTCCTTTTTTATTAATTTACTTAGTAAATATATTTAAAAATATAATATTTATATAATATAGAGAGAAAATATAAAAAAGTTTATGTATGATGTAATGAAAAAGTTAAAGGTAAAATAAAAAAAGAGATGTTTAGGTACAGTATTTTAAATGAGGCAAGAGAGTATCGGTTGAAAGTGTAAAGTTTGGGTCCTAAGTGATAGTTTTAAAAAAATTGAAGACCTCTAGTGATATAAACCCATTAATAAATGAAATTGCTACAATATAAAATCTTACTTTTAGCCTCTGACTAAAATTGTAAAAATTGTGACTAAAAAAACATTAGTTCACTTATATCTATCGCCATTAAAAAGTTCACGACTAAAAAGACTAAATATATATTTAGCCAAATGACATTTAGTCACAGAATAATTATGTTGTAAAATTTATGACTAAATAATAACTTTTTTTATTTAGTAAATAACTATATACTTCTTAAGAGATACTAATGTGCACATATGCATATATTTAATTAGGGTTTCAAGGATAAGGTTGGAATAAAGAAAAGGAAACTAGAAAAAGAACATGCATATCAACAAAAAAAGAAGATATCATATTTAAAATTTACAATTGGCAAGTGGTGTAGACATGGCCCAAATTAGAGGGGCCTTTAAGACAAAAGCCATCTTTTAAAGTCATTAAATCTTTTCTTTTTTACCATCTTTTAATAAATGCTTATGAAAAAAATGTTTCTTTTTGTTTTATCTATATTGAAATATATCTAGTTAAGAAGATATCATGAGTATAATTCATGAATTTAAAATTTTGAAATATTCGATAAAAAAAAAAATTAAGTGGGGTTATTATAGACTGGCCCAAAGATCTCTTATATCCACCTTAACAACTGGGATGTTCAACGAATAACGAATACTTTTCACCATTTAAACAAATTTTTAAGCAATTGCCTCGATCCCCAGGTACAAATAAAACAATGACTTTGACACTTTATGGGGAATATTGTTAATAATTCCCTTCTTTTTTTTTTCTACTCTTTCTAGTTCTTTACATCTCTTTTTCTTGTAGACTTCTTGACCTCTTTTCTCCTAAATTCAAATCAAAATTCAATATTACTACATAGTTTATATAGTTAAAGTTGTCCTTTACCTATTATAGGATTCATAAAACTAGCTATAGGTTTCTATAATCCACTCAATTACAATATGAAAAACATATAATAACCTTACTTCTGATCCAATCAAGGTATCTACAAATAGTACCAAAAAATGTCTAAGTATGAACCTAAGAATCACAAATATTATTATATGATGGCTATATTATGTTTCAAGGAAACAAAATCGGTTGATTATATATATGATGAAAATTAAGAATGAAAATTGAATAAATAAGAAAAATTAGATAATGAAGAATATGAAAGAGAGAATCATCAGCACCTTGAGTCTCAAATTTAAATAAATATATAGATAATTGGTCATATTATGCTTAATTTTAACATGAGAAAGAAGGGAACACATAATTACAAGTAATAACAAATTAATCAATATTAAAATAGGTTTTTTTTTCTTTCTAAACCACGTAAAGGTCTAATCATGAACGGCAAATCTTTAATACACTGATGATAATCATGATCAATCAAGTTACTGATAATAACTTCGTAGTTTTTTTTTTTTTGGTGGAACACATAAATAATAATAATCACAGATCCATATACCGATATATAACGAAGTAGCCACATAGCCATAGAAAGCCTAGAACTACTTTAATTAATTCCCAAGACGCGTGAATATACTTGTACCAAAACATTAATTATAACCTCATATCACAACAAATATTTATATAGTTTTTACCAACGTACTAGTAATTAATAAAATCATTAAACGACATCGTATCTTGGTTCTGGAAGCTAGAATCTTGAGTGTACGGCATCGTGGGCGGTAGCACTACTTGATTTTGATGATTATGATCATGATGAGTTTGAGGAACCATGCTCGTCGACCCAGAATAATCATTCTGTGGAGTTTCATAAAGATGATGATGATGGTGGTGACAAGGTAGCAGAGTAGAATAATCGTGATGGTTAGGATCAGGTGGAGTGAGGTACATGGAAGCAGCGGTGGGGTCGTCGACGTCGTCAACGTAGTTGATCATGGTTTGGTGAAGCCATATCTGGGTCTTGAGAAACTTGACGTAGTGGATGGCCTCTTCGAGCATGGAAACAGTGTCCATCTTAGCTCCGCCGGGGACCAAGCTCTGTAAGATCTTGAACCGGTCACTGATCCGGTGCCTCCTTTCTCGAGCTGCCACGCTTTGAGGGTCCGTAGAGAGCTTCACTCCGCCGCCGCCGCCTCCGCCTCCGACTTTACCACTACCTGTTCTCCTGTTAGTACTATTAATACTGTTTCCATTATTACCCTTCTTCTTCGTGGTCTTGTTTGAACCACCAAACGATCTAGATGAGCTAGAGTACTGAGTTGTAGTAGTAGTACTAGGAAAATAGTCCATCTCAAAAACCTAAACCTGAAATTCTCAACTGGGTTTTACTTGGATAAAACTCTTATATATACATATAGAAATATAAATATATTTATAGAAAGATGAAGAAGCTATATAGCTTGAGATATATAATATATATTGGCTCGTTTGGTAAATATGTCGTCACGTGAGTACTCAGCTAATCTTTGGAGCAGGATTCGGGTGTCTACCCTAGGAAAGGCCTAGCTAAATGCCCAGCTATATATATAGAAGAAAGAACCACACCCCAGAAGTTTTTTTTTTCTTTTTTTAAAAAAAATAAATGAAAAATAAATAAATAACTAAATTATACAACCTTGGCCAGAACAGAAGAACTATTCAAGGGGAAGACAATAAAGGTCCTGGTGCCAAAATCTTTGCCTTGTATAGTGAGTCACTACTACTACTACTGACTTTGAGTTTTGTAATAACTTTGTTTTACAGATAAATTATTAGATAGTACCCCCACACATGTATATTTCTCCCCAGGACCCCTAGGACCCCCCAGCAAGATCACATTCTTTCCCTAACCAATCGGCCAGTTAAAAGAGACATCACAGAGAGTTTCTTAGAAAAATAAATATTATCCTTGATTTTTGAAACCCTAGCTAGCCCCAATTAAAAATTTACTAAATTTGGCATGGTAATAAATAAACTTTAAAATTACAATATTTCTATTAAAAAAACTTTTAAATAAAAATTCTAAATAGTTCGATGAAATTTGTGTCGAGTTGATTTAGCCAGGAAATATGAATGGGTTTTTATAAATTATTCAGTCAATTAAATTTTAGGAAAATTCTAGAGTGCTCCTCATATTTTTTGGAGCACTGGTGCAATTTTTTTCTGTTTTCAGTACTGGAATGATTTTCGATGCAATTTTTTTTATAATCGTGTATATTGTAATTATTTAGAGTATCATAAAATTTTAAGAAAATTCTAAATAATTTACATTATCAAAAATATAGTTCAAACAGGATATCTTCCACGCGTATAAGAAAACATAGTCACTCGTGCAACTGACTATTTTAACATTATTTTTTAAACTGTAAATTATTCGAAATTTCTTAAAAATTTACATAATGTTCTAAATAATTATAATGCACGTAATCATAAAAAACATTGGCGAAAAAATCATCCCGTATCAAAAAGGTGCACTGGTATGCCTATTTTTAAGGGTGCTAGGCCAACCCTAAATTTTTAATATATTTATATATATATATCATATACTTGTAAAATTTCTACAGTAAATAACAAGTACCCAAGTGGATTGTGAATTAATTCCAGCCATGTTAAATGCAAATTTAATTTTTTTAATATCTTTTTTTTTTAATTTTTAATACTATTAAAAAAATAGTTAAAATTCAATTTATTTTCAATTATTATTTTTCTTTGAAAAAATACTCTTTTATTTTTTGTATTTAATTAACTATTAATGATAGATTACTTTTTATTAATATCATCTTAAATTATTATTTTTGTGTGTTGGGGAATAGTACCAAATATAAAATTTGTCTATTTTTTTAATAAAAAACTTCACATTATATTTAGAATATGAATTGGAGATAGTCTATGAATACGTTTGGTAAGAAAAGAGTGTTACGCTAATATTGAATTTTAGGATAAATAAATCAATTATAATGTTTATATTTATACTAATTTTTTATACTATCAATATATCATATATTTTTTGCCAAAAAATATGCTATATATTTTTAATAAATCTCACTTTATATAAATATGATTAATTTAAAAGGTATATTTAAAGTTTAAAATTTTAATATAATTTTTGAATATATGAATTGCTATCAATAAATTGAAAGAATAATAAGTTTATTTGTGCTGGTTTATAGGAGAGGGTAAATTATAGATGCAAAATTACTATATATTACTTATTAAATAATTATATATATTTAAGATATTTTAAATATAATTATATTATTTAATTTAGAAATATGTCATTTTGGCTCCTAATATTTATAATGGAAATACAATGTTTGTCTCTAAATTTCTAAAAAAATTCTAAAACTAACTCTCAGTTTTTCAACTGACTCCAAAAGGGTACCTTAATTTGTTTTTGGCCAAAATAATTATTAATTAACTCATTCTTTACACAACTTAAATTAGGTTACCTTTATGTTTTGCAGTTGTAAACATCACTCATGCCCATTGCTTGGACAATAATAAGGTTGTAGCTAAGGATTGTCGAGGTTGTTTAATCATTAGACAGAGCTTAATTAACTGTTTGGGGAAGAATCAAACGATCGAGAAACTTCCTATCATTCAATATGTTGAAGCTAACCTTAGTTTCTTTACAATACATTAATGTGTTGTTTGGTTGGAGACAGAACGAAAATGAAGGAATATGAATGAGAATGAAAAAAAAAAGGATAAAACTTAATATAAATAAAAAATATTGATAAAAATATTATTAAATTTTTTTTAATTTTGTATTGGAATAGTTTTTCTTTATATTTTCAAATAAAATAGTCATTCCACCAAAATGATGGAAAAATCATTCCATTAAAAGTTTAAAATACAATCAAACAAAGAAATAAAATGAAAATTGATTAATTTTTATTTCATTCCATTCCATTACTTCAACAAACATCACCTAAATAAGGTAAGGATTAATAATTAATAATGGTTAATATATAAGCGAGAAAGTCACTTGATAACTTTTATTGTATAAATGCTAAGTCTGATCTTTATTGTTACTTATCTAATCCTGACCAGGCAATTGAGAAGATCACAATATATAGAAAAGCCTCTCTCCCTCTCTTCCACTTTGATCTCAATAAACAACATGACTAGAAAAGAGAGCATATCAAAAGGGGGAAATGAGAAAAGATATAGCATTGAAATGTATTCTTATTGACTCATAAAAATCTCCCCCAATGCCCTAGTATAGTTATAATATATTTTTTTTAATTCTTGTTATTTCATATTATTAGTAAAAATATCTATAATTTATAGGCTTTAAATTAATCAAAAATTATTATTTTTTATTTTTAATTATCACTTTTTCAAAATTTTATATTGTATATTAAATTTAAGAGTATTTCCCTTAAAAAAAATTAGTTTGATGAAGTACTCGAATACTATTTTTTTACCAAATTAAAATTTTATTTTATTAAAAAAATTATTTATTAATTTTATTTTTGTTTAAATCTAGAGACCTACAGAGAAAATTTTACTTGAATAGTATATTACCTTTAATTTATTTTCTTATTTCTGTCATGTTTTTATATTTTAGAATTATCCTGTTAGTCGGTTTGGAAAAATCCTCGTCCTTTCATTTCTCTTCTTTCTATTACATTCTCTCTTATTAAACAACTAATAATTTTGCTCTCTCTCCAATACTCCATTTTCAAAAATCCTCTTACGATGAGAAAATTAAGTTTGACCAATGTAAATGACAGAATTACATATTCTTAATTAAATAAATATTATGTCCGTACTTATTTACGTAACTTCATAGACATGGTAAAAAAATTAACACTCGTGAAACTTTCAATTCAACACTATATTGTTCTGTTCTTTCTATTTATGACGTTATTAATATACAGATTCGATATTAATTGTCAGACTAATTGACGGTTCAGGATAATTTTGTCCCATAGCTTTTAGTTAATTTAATTCTACCGCTACACTATATCAATATCCTTAAGTAAAAATTCAAGGTTTCAAATCAAAGTTTTTTTGTTTTTAGTTTGACAAATTACGTAAAGGGTAAGTGTAAGTGTATAAATCAAATATAATAACTATTTGTTTGTCCAAAAGTGCATATGTATTAGTGGTATTAATTAATAGGATTTATACCATCTTATTTCTTTTGTTTTTTTTTAATGAGGATTGAGATTTTTTTTATTTTGTAAATTAGAAAAGAAAAAAAATACCCTCAACTTAAATTTACTCGACAATAAACTCAAAAAGTATAGTCCAAATATATATTTATATTGTCAGTATCCTATAGCTAGAAAATTTGAGAAAGAAGAATCTGAAACTATATGTATATTGAATTGACGGTGCATTTTTTCTCTAATTTATAAAACAAAGAGTCCCATTATATCATTTAAAATCTAAGGCTGAAAGGGATAGTAAAAAAAGTTTGAGACAAAGATTGTATAAATAATCTTGATTATTATTAATAAGAACCTTTATGTAATTAGTTTTAAAATATATAATTAATGATGTACGTTGTTCTTTATATATGGTCCATGGGAAGAGGGGGGGTCCTTCCTCTGAAATCGAAGTAGATGGATCATAGTTGCAGGGGGGTTTTGTCTAATTCCAAGAACCAAATAGTTATTGCCTGGCTTTCTAATGTACGACCTCTTGCTTTTTATAGCTTTTATCCTAAGGTTTTACACTGTTTGTTGAAAGAGAATAACTGTTAAGTGTCCCCTCTATTGCTACTTCTTTAGGAGGAAAAAGAAAAGGCTTACGGTCTTATCAACCAAGCTCTTCTTTTAAAGACAATTATATAACCAAAGTTACTAATAATCAAACCCAACCTCACTCACTCTTACCATTCAAGTTACATTGTAGATCTTCTACTTAAAGTTTTGGTTACAAGATGTTTTATCAACCCCACTTACCCCCACCCCCAAAAAAATAAAGAATTGAATAGTTAGTAGAATCTATAACACTTGCTGTGATTAGTAATTAAACAAGTAATTAATAAAGTTTTGCTGTGCAGGGTTTTTGTTAGTTTCTATAGAATCTCAGACATCATCAGATTCAAGTGTGTAGGCCACCAAACAAATTCATTTATAATAATATACCTTTTGTTTTGTCTCCGATTATCAAGGGTACCTCATAAAGAAAAGTTAAAATGTGTCTATTAATTATAAATAGTTGCCGATCTTTTGTGAGATAACGAAAATTCTAATATACTTTTTAAAAGTTATTAAAAATAGATATTTATTAATTATATTAATATAAATTTAAATATTATAAAATATTATTATTATAATAATATTTAATACAAAATTAGATATTTAATAATTATATTGATATAAATTTAAATATTATAACTTATTTTTTTAAGTTATTTTGTACTCTGACCTACTTTTGATAATTTTTGACAAAACAGTCTCTGTCTGAAATTCGACCAGTTGTCTAAATTTTTCGATCAGCTGTCTTAAATTTTCAACCGGCTATTTGAATTTTTCGACTAGCTGTCTAAATTATGATATGTCATATTGTAAAAAATTATTAAAACTAAGCAAGCATAATGACTTAAGAAAAATCTCATTTTTTACAAGGTAATATATAATACATAATCTTAATTTTTATTTTTAAATATCATTTATATTTTAAAAGAAAACATGTTTTCTTATTACTTAACTTAACTAAATATATATTCATATTAAATAACACCAAACATTATAAATACATTATATATATGTGTCATGTGTGTACAAATGGTATGATTGTATAACTACATAAAAAATTAAAATAACAATTATCCTCTATCAATAATAAACAAGTTTTTTCTCCAATCATAAATGTGTAATTTGAATAACATCATAAATATTTTATACATTAAATAGTGTAGTTTATGATCTAAAATATTATCATATATATATATTTTAAATATTTTATTATTAAATTAAAGAATTAATAATAATCTTATTTAAGCATTATATATTAAAATTTGAAATTAATGTAGAAAAAAAATATTTACTTGTTGGTGACTTGCTATATCAAGTCACTATGTTGTCACATCATCATAATTGTTAATACACATCTATGGATAGTAACCATTGATAAATCTTCTATATATATAATATTATTTATTATTTAAAATTTATATAACAATTATAAAAACTTAATAAATAGATTTAGTAATTTTTTTAAAAAAAAAACTAACCAAATGTGCATTACACATTCCTTGCACCTAGTATAAATGTTTATACATTATTTTAGTTACACTGTGAAAGATTTTTCCGATCCCAAGTAAATAAATAAAAACAGTCTATAATAACCAATATATATAGAACAATAACAATAGACTCATCATTTTAAACAATTCCACATTATTGCGTGCATTTTGAGTGTGTATAATGAGTATATCTCTTCTATATAATAAGTGTGTAGATAATGAAATTTTTTTATTTTAACGGTATTTTATTTTTTGAATGTTAACTTTAACGGAATATTCTTATATTTAACTGAATATTTTTATATTTAAAGATAGTTTGTAAACACTTAAACTTAAATAAAATAAAATAAATAATTAAAAAAACTAAAATTAGATATTTTACAATGATAATTTGTTGATGCGGTTCTTCGCCAACAGGTAATTAAGAAAAGAAGAGAAAGGGATTAGTGCTAATGTTGAACCGAAACAGATATGTGATCTTAGAAAATAAAAAGGTGACTCAAGACACGTTTTTTAAGTGGTTCAAAGGTTAAAATCTTTCTACTCCACTAGTCAGTATTATTGATATATACTGGATATTTGATTACAGGGTATTTCTTACAAGAGCGAATCCAACCCTTATTAACTTCCAGGGTCTCCATATTTATAGGAGAAGGCACCTGGGAAGTGGTAAGAAGGTCATCCCGTGACCTTCTTACCTATCGTATCAACTCTGTGACATTCATGATTAATTCCTAAACCTGACACATAAGTGTGGTCAAATCAATAGGTAAGGAGATAATGGGCCGCACGGCCCAACCCAGTCGTGGGTGTCTGAATACGCACGTTCCTGCTGCGTGTCCGAGAAGTCAGGGGCATATCAGACACGTGATGTCTGATATATGCACGTTTACCTTGCGTGTGTTGACTTTACAAAGGGTCATAGCCTCCAGATCCAGCTCGTACCACTAGCTGGATACTTAACTCGACCTTCGGCCTTCAGAGCCAGACTCAGTTCTTAGGCAATCTTGGCGAACCCTTGGGTTACCTCGAGCTAAGGAGGTACGACCTTATGACGGCAGCTCCGGTTTTGGGGATGTCCACGAGATAATCATGATTAGGCCGCAGCTCAGCTCGCTAATCAGCCCGTGGGAAAATCAGGGCGTACATAATTATTTAAAAATAATTAAATAAACTAAAATAAGATATTTTTGAGATATTTTGCAATAATAATTATTTAAAAATAATAAATAATTAAACAAATTAAAATATTATATTTTTTAGTTATTTTACAATGATAATTATTTAAAAATAATAAAATCATACATTTTATAACTTAAATAAAACTCACTTATTAGAATAATATCATATTAAGCCCATAATATAATTTATTGTCAATTAGCAACAAATTACTTTTTTTTTTTAAAAAAACTAGCAAGAAACTTAAAATTTTGTCACTCCCAAATTCAGAAACTAGAACAAACATAAAGTTAAGCAAAAATAAATAAATTACTTAATTAAAATATGATATTTATTTAAAATTTATATGACATTAATATAAATTTAATAAAAATAATTAATAAATTATATAAATAAAATTAAACAAACATGCATATTGCACGTTGCTTGTATCTAGTACTAGTGTGTAGATAATGGAAATTCTTTGTTTTAACGGTTTTTTATTTTTTTTATTAACTTTAACAGAATATTCTTATATTTAACATAATATTCTTATATTTAAGTGTATGTTATAAACATGACTTAAACTTAGAAAAAATAAATTAATTAATTAAAATAAGATATTTTTGAGATATTTTACAACAATAAATTATTCAAAAATGATAAAACCATACGTTTATAACATAAATAAAATTTAATTAAACTTAAACTTAAACTTCACGTATTAGAATAATATCATATTAAACATATAATATAATATAATATAATCTACTTTAACTAGCGATAAACTTAAATTTAAAATCCACGTATAATATTAATATTATATTAAACATATAATATATAATCTCTTGTTGTCACTGTCAAATTCAAAAACTAGAACAAACATAAACTTAAACAAAAATTAATTAATTAATTAAAATAACATATTTTTAAGATATTTTATGATAATTTAAATAATTAAATTATATTTATTTAAAAATAATAAAGGCATACATATCATTTTTTTATCTTATAAATTTGTGTGATAGTTTGTTTTTTATCAAGTGATTTGAACTTTTTTTATTTATTAAATTCATCAAAGGACATTGCGAGATACATTAGAAACTAAAAGTAGTTGATGCATGTGTATTACTGTCTATACTCTATGACTTTTCTATTCTTATTTTATTTCTATTATTAATTTTATTTTAAATATTATTGTAATTTTTATGTATTATGTAGTCATGTAAATATATATATGTTAATATTGTGTTTAGATGTCATATATACAGAGATTATTTATAATATACTATAGACCTATAATTTATTCTATTGATAATATACTATATATTTTTTTAAAGTAATGAACTAATTTTTATTAAAATTATAAATAATATTTACAATTTTAATACTAAGCAAGTTTCTTCTACTAGTGTATATATATATATATATATGTATGAGAGTAGCGATGATTAACCTAAACATCTCATAATAATGAGATAATTTTTTTAACCAATTATATTTATTAAACTCAGATACTATTTTAAATAATAGTGTAATATTTATGCATGTATGTGGAGGCTCAAACAATAGAATTCATAGACGAAAACCTAGGCACACATGTCAAAAGAAAAAAAAAAGTTACACTCATTTCTAAGAATCGAAAATATGAATTCTAGCGTCACAAACTACCAACTAGCATAAAGTAATTTAAGGTTTTTTTCTTTTTTTTTTACTAAATAATCTACTATAGGAGGAACCGCAGCCCAACCACATATTTTATCTCATTTAGCCATGTGTTAACAGTGCCACGGTATAAATGCCGTGTACTGTTCACACGGTAAAAACTTTTTTTTTAATATATATATTATATTTTTTAAAAAAAATAAATATATTTATATCTTATATATATAAATATATGAGTATTATTTTTGTCTATATTTTATATTATGTTTTTTAAATTATAAATACAGATATAATTTAATTTTCTAAATAAAATTTTAAATATTATATAATTTATTTTAATTTGTGTATGAAAATTCTTACTCTACACTATAAGAAAATAAAATAAACAATAAAATTGATTAAAGATACAAAAGATAATTAAACTATTACAAATTTATATTCTAATATTAAAATTAAACACACCAAACATAAAATGGAAAACAACAATATATATATATAGATATATATAAAACACAAGATAAACTAAGACATACTTTTAATAATTTTAAAAATTATTTCCGGTTCCGTCAAAATGTAATGTGTCATGATAATTTTCAAGTTTTAATATTTATGAATTAAGTTTCATGTAATTAATAATAACGTTTTTACTTAATTGATTAATTAAATAAATAAATGATAAAATAATATAATAATAAAAAGAATATTCTATTTTATTAAAAAAATAATATAATAATAAAGAATATATTTTTTGATGTAATTTTTTGTGTGGTGATTAGAATAAAAAAAATATATAATACTAAGATTATTTAATTTTAATATTGGTGCAACACTGTATGGTGTTATGTGAAATGTTAAAATATAGGATACATGAGAATTAATTAATCGGTCCAAAAGATAGGAAGGCAACGTTATCATGTTTGCTTTATAATGTACAAGTAACATCAACAAAAAAATCAGTACGAAGAACGTGAACCACAAAAGTAGAGTTACTACTCTAGTCAAATCTTAGACCAACCAAAGTTGGACGCATATTCAAAAGCCTGAGTACATCAAAATTTTAGGTATATTAATTAATGTGACATGATTGGTTGTAACATAATAGGTCTCATTGAAATTTTGCTTTGTTACGATGTGTAAAAATTTAGAAGATATTATGTGTACGTACATATCATTACTCGTATGATAACACCATTTAACAAAAGGCTAGCTCACAAGAACGAAAAATTGTACCACAATCCTCCATTCATGCCACTCCATGCTACGAAGCTACGAAGTGACGTGAATAATTTTCAAAGCATCCATGTCCTTTAATTTGATAGCTAGTTTTTAGGATAAGTAAACATTTTAATCAAACTTTCCATAACTCCAACTTAAACAAATTGACTTCTTTCACATCACACTAAACATATTAAATTGCACACGAGGAACAATTTTAGCATAATTTCTAATCTTCTTGTTCTTGAAATTCCAAATAACCCAAAACACCACAACATTGATAGATTATCACATTGAGCCCATCTAAAAACTAAGTCTATGTTAGGTAGAGAAGAAAGAAAATAGGAAAGATATAAAAAATGAAGAGGATAGAAAAAGTAAAGAAAAGAAAATAATGTATTTTCTCATCTACTTGTTTGGTAGAAAGAGAGGAAATAAAATTATTTTATTTCTTTTGTTTGATATTTGAGTTAAAATTGAGAGGAAATAAATATATTTTGACATTTTTTCCTTTACATTTATAGGTTGTTTATATTCATATTAATTTTTATATGTAATACTCATTATTTTGATCCCAAAATTTTATAAATTATCCTGCTTATATATTATTGAAAATTAGGATTTATAAAAAATAAATAAATGATTATGCCTACCTTTCTCTGTTTTTTTTTCTTTCATATTTTTAAAAAAACACATAAATAATATATATTATAAAATTTAGACTAAAAATAAATAAACGAGTATAAAAAGCTAAAATTAATATATATATATTATTTTTTAGTGGTATATAATAATATGAAGATAAAATATAAAAGAATGATTTTAACATAGAAAGTTAAAAAAAAAGTATTGTGAACAAATTAATCAAATAAATATAAATAAGATGTTTATATTGATAGTAGTAATGATATTCGTGATTAAATAAAATAAAAAAATATTTTAAAATAATTTATTTATTAAAAATGAAACAGAGAAAATGTAGGAGTGACACAAAGTTAATATAGTGAAATAAAATATTAAGCATTTTCTCTCTAGTTTTCTCTTCAATTTGGAGAGAAAATATTTGTTGTGGGTCCTACTTTTTTTTCCTCTCACTTTTCTTTCCCTCCACATTTTCTCTTCTACCAAACAACCTTCATTTTGGCTTTTCTCCAAAACTTGTTTTCCTCTCATTTTTCTTTCCTAACAAACAAATGGTAAAAGTACGTTTGGTTGAGAGTAATGAAAACAATGTAATAGTAATGAAAATAGGAATATAATAGTTTGGTTAGGAGTAATGAAAACAATTGAATATGAATAGAATGGAATAAAAATTTAATAATAAGTAAAAAAAGTTAATATTTTTTTTATTTGTGTATTGAAATGGTATTTTCTCTCACTTTAAAATGGAATAGCCTTTACACGAAAATGATGGAAAGTTCATTCCAATGCTTTATAAAGTAACCAAACAAAATAATAAAAACAAAAACAAAAAAAAGTTTTCATTCTATTTCTTCCGACTCTATTACCCCATGCCAACCAAACATCACCTAAAGGTGCTTCCGACATTCGTGAGAAGAAGACTTGCAAGGTGAAGTGCAAAATTTACAAGTCCTGAGACAAATATAAAAGAAATTAAATAAATTAGGCGAGGCATATATATAAAATTAAACTGCTACATATTATAATAAAAAAAATAAGGTGGGTGCAGCTGCCCATGTAACACCTTACTAATCAAGGAGTGTTACACTGCGTATTTAAAATGATGATTAACTCGTTAAGCGAGTCATTTGGACTCAAAAGTGTAATTAAGATTAAATGTGGTTTAGGTACTAAAAATTTGGTCAATGGAATTAAACTTTTCATTAAAAGGTTTGAATATGTACAAGGGATCCCAAACGTTTTAAACTAAAATACAATTACAACCAAGAGTTACAAAAATAGCCGACCTAAGCGGCAAAGCTTGACTTATATCCTAAGTCCCTCAAAAAGAATTTCGACCATACTTCTTCTCTAAAGCTCTCCAACTCATGGCTTCTCCAATTTCCCCTTGCCCTTACCTGCATCACAAAGCACTCGTGAGCCAAGGCCCAGCAAGAAAACCAAACCAAGCAAAACACATATTCATTGAAACATAAATCACAACTAATATGCTTCACAAATTATAGACAAACTCATGCCAACATCTAAATCACTTACACGGCCCATGACGAGTGAGTGCATACCGCACTCCCATAGTGGCCCTGCCATCACGACCTACATTCCGCATTATTATTGCAGAATTCAGCCTATGTCGATCATTCACAAGCAAATGCATGACAATAGAGGTTATAGATACAATTATAGAACAAGAATATAACATTTTAAACAGATTCAGTGCACGATTATAACCACGTTCACAAGTCGCGGTCGATGCCATAAACACGGTGCATGTTCCAGTTTTCTTATCTCGAGTCTTGTGAAGAAAATGGAACGACCCTAAGTGTGATTCCTTTCCTCGAGCCTTGTAGAAATTATAATCACATTATAAATAGTATTCTCATTAAGAAATAAGTCTGAAAACGGGTTCTAGGACTATTCCCTAGCTCTCGGGATCCCCAATCAAACCTGGTAATGGAATCATCCCCTGAGCCTTCGAGTAGCTTAGAAGAAGAAAAAATGTCTTGAAACAGTACCGGCACCGCGATGACTAAAGCACCCTAAATCCTGGTTCAGCGCCGCGACACTGGCCCCTTGGCATCGCGGAGCCACAGCGAAAACCCAGATTTTTCTGGGTTTTTCCGAGTGATTTCTCAAACCCCAAATCGCCTTAAACCAAAACCAGACCCAGAATCTCAATCCCAATTCAGATTTCCAATAATTTACCATAAAATTAAACCCCCAAACAGTTAAAACAACTCATTTACTACCTCAAGGAACCAATAAAACTCCAATTACATACCAAAATCCCAATCTTGGAAATTTAGAGTTCTAAACTCAACTCTTGCCTCAAACTGAGAATCCAACCTCAAATTCATGGAAACCAAAGGTAATTGAAATTTTATAACAAGTTCTAAGCCTACACCCAACCAAAATCTATCCATTAAAACAACTTAACAACCTCAAGTCCGACAAATTAGCTAAAAACCCCAATTTATATCAAGAACTAATGAAGAACACTAAGAAAAACTTGAGAAATTCTTACCTCAGCTGAAAAATCTGAAATCCAAGTTTATTGATGGTGACCATAGCAACTCCTAACCTCAATTAAGCCAACACTTTTACTAAAAATCTTCAAGAACTCAATATATGCCTCCCTTGGAATGGACTTTAGTGCAACATGAAGAAGTGCCTAGAAAGTGAGTAAGAAAGGACTGTGTTGAACGAGATAGGAAGTTTCACACCAACACTTAGTCAGCTCTCTATTCATTTGATCAAATGACTAATATACCCCTTCCCTTCCAAAAGTTTCTTAACCAAACCCAAGCGTATTTAAGTCATTTGCCTAAAAATCCAATTACACCATTAATCTCCAAATTAATCATTTAACCCACTAAACACAATAATTTTTCCCAAATATTTCATATTCCAATAATTCCCTAAATTTGTGAAATTACAAAAATACCCCTTGGCTCACCTTGAGCCGAGTATTTATCCCTGTTGTGACTTTCCTCTAAATTTCTTGAAAGGATCCACTCGTGTCGAATATCATGAATACCCACATAATAATGTGGTCTCAAGCACATAACACATATAAATTGCAATTATACCATCAATGGATCAAAATTACGAAAATGCCAATTTTTAACTAAAGCATGTCTTTAAACACATTTAATACACATAATCATGCATATTCAATCATATATTTATATTTTTAAAATTATTTAATAAATTTATTTTAACATAACTATATATATAACAAAATAGCTAGAATTGAAGTGTAACGCCCCAACTCTAGGGACCGCTACAGTGCACATTGCAAACAGTGCTAAACTCGCTAATCGAGTCGTTTGGCCATAAACGTGTAACTAAGCATGATTAGCGATTTAGGGGTTAAAAACTTTGGTTAAGATATAACGTTTCACTAGAACGTTTACTATATACATTGGGATCCCAAAAATATAATTTCAGAATTTATTACAAGAAAGTGTTTACAACAGGCCGTTCTAAGCGGCAAAACAGGGTTCAGCCCTAGTTCCACTTTCAAACCTCGCCCAAGTATTGGTCGAGCAGCTACATATGTACATGTCATCACCTAAGCTCTCCAACTCAAGGATGGTCCAGCTTTCTTTTGCCTTTACCTGCACCACAAAGCACCCGTGAGCCGAAGCCCAGCAAGAAAACTCATATGCTTATAAACAGTCATATCATGATATCAAATCATATCTGGCATGCCTAGCAATCATAGCTCTATTCAGCATGCAAATGAATTCCAACAAATGATGAGGTATCCAGGATAAGAAATCATGGCCTTCTGACTGGAGGACTATCAAGTCAATCCTAATCAGATGAGTGTCGCAACACTTAAGGTTCCGATAAACCATGCTGAGTGACCGACAAGCGAGTCATTAATTCAAGTGGAAGGGTGGCTGTTGGGTAAGCCTCTAACCTTCAACAGGTTCTGGTAAACCATACTGAGTGACTGACAAGCAAGTCACTAATTCAAATGGAAGGCTGGCTGTTGGGTAAGCCTCTAACCTTCAACAGGTTATGGTAAACCATGCTGAGTGACCAACAAGCAAGTCACTGGGGCCTCAGTGCCCAAAGCCATGCATACGATGATCAGAATGATCATACAGAGCTCATAGCTCTGATCAGATGAGTGAATATCACTTTGAGGTCCTGGTAAACCATACTGAGTGACTGACAACCAAGTCACAAGGGCCCAGTGCCCATAGTCGTGTAACAACACCGTTACCTAGGCTTTCCTGCAATGACTCTTATCAAATGAGTGACTGACAAGCATGTCACTAAGGGGCCGGTACCCATAGCCATGTGACCTAACAGTCACGGGGCTCGCTGGCCCTGGCTCTAAATGACTAGCCTTTGGCTAGATAAATGCTTGTTTATATTCATCGAACTTGAGGTCGGTCCTGCATTAATGCTCTTTGAGTCATTCAATGCAGAGGGTCAATTAGGTCCAATCGACATAGCTTGCACTAAACACACTAGGGTTGTCATGACTAGTGAGTTAGCACAATGTGACCAGTGCCCAGTACCACTGCCGAACCTGACTAGTGAGTCACGGCTTCGCAGTTGATACTAACACCTTTGCCAATTCTGACTAATGAGCCAGCCCTGTGTGACCAGTGCCCAGTACCACTGCTAAACCTGACTAATGAGTCACAGCTTCACAGTTGATACTAGCACATTTGCCAAACTTGACTAATTAGTCAGTACCATGCACAAGTAAGCAATGCAATCAGTGTGTATCAAATGCCAATTATCCAAGAAAAGGGCATTCATCATGCTTACTAAACAATTGCTAGCATAATTATGATCATGCACAAACTCAGAGACTCAAGCCCTGACCAATCTCATGTTCATCATTCATGGCATACCCTAATCACATGTTTCTCGTGCATCACATGCATCACACTTAATCATCCAGCATGCCTCAGTGATAATCATATGCAAATGGGCAAGATTGCCAAGCATTCATTATGCTATCAATTTTTACATTTAAACATCCAACATGCATCAATCATAGCCATGCATGTCACACATGGGGTTCAGTTTTCTTACCTTGGGTTCGAGCAAGAATTAGTAAAATAACAACCCTTGAGAACGATCAATCCTTTGGTCCTTTAGCGGTCACCTAATCATAACCAAATATGGAATCCCATCAATAAAATAAATCATAGAAAGGTTTATAATCTAAAACCTCACTCCCGGGATCCATCCCACACTCTCGGGACTCTCAATCCACCCAAACGGGGTAAAGGAACCAACCCCCGAGCCTTAAAAGTCCTCCCGAGCCCTAAAATATGCTTGCTGGAAAGTGCACTAGCGCTGGGGCGCTGCCTAATGGCGCTGGGGCGCTGCCCCAAAGTCAGAGAGCTCCAGAGACAGCTCTGCCTAGCGCTGGGGCGCCACCAGCAGATCAGAAACTTTTCTGGTCTTCTCCCCTGCGATTTCCCTTGAAAAACAAACCTCCAAATCAACCCCAAACATCATCAAAACATCAAACTCAACCCCCAAACCTCATCTACATCACACCCTCATCAAAACCCAAGCAATCTTACACAAGAACTTCCATGAATTCTCACAACTAACATCTCAAATTCCCAACTGAAAACTAACTTGTAAAACAGGGTAAAGCTTAAGTTCTTGGATGAAACCTTACCTCAAGTTGGATTTGAGTCCTCTTCACTGATTGAACTAAGTTCCTAAGCTCCCACCTTTGATCTCCTAGCTTGGTTCTTCAAGTTGGCTTCAAAAATTCCAAAGGATGGAAGAGGAGAAATGGTGTACGGGAAGGAGAGATGGACTGAAGATGAGGATGCTCTGTTTTGGTCTAAAGGTTTCTATAGCCTTGAATTGATATATATCTTAGGGGTGAAAAGACCATTTTGCCCCTAGGTCAAATTAAAGCTTCTAAACACTCCCAAGGGTAAAATCGTCATTTCCCGCCTATCTCGTTAATTATAATTAATACCCTCCATTTCCCGTTATTCTCAAAATTATCAAATACCAATAAATCATATCCCATTACCCTTTAATTCCCGGTAATGTTCTAATCATCAAAATGACCCCGAGACTCACCCCGAGCCTCGAACTTAATCCCGTTATGACTAGACCGAAAACTTGCATTCACATGATCGTCTCATGTCGAATGGCTCGAACCAATCCTCATGTAAAATTATAATTCACCCATATGTATAAAATTACACAATCACGCCCCCAACGGCCAAATTACCAAAATGTCCTTGCAATTAAAATATGAGCCCATATGCATGCATTCACCATCATATAATAATATAATTCACATAAACATGCATATAATCATTAAATACCATAATAAATCAATTATGGCCCTCCCGGCCTCCTAATCAAGGTCCTAAACCTTATTAGGAAATTTGGGGCATTACATGAAGTTTTTCTTAAATATAAATACAAATATACCTAAATTTTGAAATAAATAATGATAAAAATAAAAATAAAACATAAATATATATACTCTAATGAAATCTATACAATTTGATATGTTAAATTAAAAAATAATCTACATTATTAACAAAGTAAAACTTTCTTAGAAACCCACCATGGAAAAACTAAGAAATCCTACAATCTATAGAAAAAAAACGCATAAAAATGCAAAATTAACACAAAATCATATATATTATTCATCTTAATGCTAAACCTATAATTTTTTTTTCAAAAAAAATTAACTAAAAATCAAGAAAATGGAGAAAAGCTTACCTTAAGAAGAACCCTAAAAATCGCAGCCCTAATTCGTCCATGCTCTCTGTAATGCGTCGAATGAAGGAGGAAGAAGAAGAAAATGAGGGTAATATAAGGGGGACATCCAACGTCTCCCACTAGGAGACGTGCCAAGTGTCCCACGTCTCCCAGTGGGAGACGTTGGATGTCCCCCTGGCCACGTGTTTAAACAACATATTTTCAACGTTTTCGACCATTTTTAATGTCTTCCAATTGTAGCCATTAATAAAAACTTTCAATGTCTCCCACCGTAAGACATTGTAGGGAGTCATTGTATATCAAATTTGTTGTAGTCTGTCATTCTGTATTAAATAATTTTTATAATAATTAATCAATCAATTACTTTAATACTTTTTCATTTGTGAAACTAGGTCTGAAATGAATCCCAAATGCCAAATGATAGATTTGAGGGGATTAGCTATTTCACAGTATAGATTGTTAACACAAATGTGAAATTATTCATTCCGAAATAAATTACAACAACAATCAAAATAGGAAAAGAAACCCAATACACCAAGAACAACAAAAACAACTCATTAACACCAAAATCTAAATCTAATTAAAAAAATAAAAAATACACACAACACAAGCACTAAATTGTCCAAAATATACAAGACCCAAATAGAGGTGAGGGTGGCTCATGACTTCGACGACTCATGGCTTTGGTGAGGATGAGTGGAGGCGGCGAAGAATCATGGCTTCGATGGCGCTGAAGGCTCGCGGCTTCAACAATAACGAGAGGAGGCGACGTTCAGGGTTCATGGCTTCAACGAGAACGAGAAGAGGCGGAAGGGCTTGCGACTGCGAGCTTCAACCCAAACCATATGACATTCAAGGCTGGCTTTGACCCAAACTAGGCAGCGTTCAAAGATGCCCAAAAAATTTGGAGAAAGGAGAAGAGAAAGAAGAATGAAGGTTTGAGAGAAAGATGCGGCTACTCAAAAAATCTGGAGAGAGAGAGAGAGTGTGTTATGACATTATACGTTTAGGGTTTCTTATTTACATTTAATTAATTTATATAATAATTGGGGGAAGTTTTTGTTGGGCATGGTTTGTTAATTAAATATGAGTTGGCAGTAGCTAGCATATGTATATAAATGTGAGCATATTTTTTATTAAGACTTTCAACGTCTCCCACCAGGAGACATTGGTTGGCTGCCACGTCTCCCAGACGTTACACGTAGTGTTAAGCCCGTATTTTAAATCTCAATTTACAACGTCTACACTTATTTTTAATGGCTTAAAAATGTAGTCAAAAACAAAAACTTTCAATGTTTTCCAACATAAGCCATTAAATATCCCTTCCAATTTTTAATGTCTTACACTCATAGTGTGAGACATCATAGGGAGTAATTAAAAATCCAATTTGTTGTAGTGAAACTTCCTCTAAATTTGTTTTGTCTTCTTCGCCCAAGTTGGAGGAAGAAAGATCATAAAGATTTCTTTGATAGTTAATGTAGGTCTTTCCTTAAATTTTTTTACTGGTTTTTGGTTTTGAGTTTTTGTTATTATTATCTTATTTTTTTGTAATGAATTTGGTGTGTGCGCCATATTTTTTTCTTTTACTAAAAAATTAATTACTACTTTGTAATCCCTTAAAAATACAAACAAATTACTACCTTGTAAATTTTTGCAGCATGTTCACTTATATAGCTATTTATATAGCATATCTTCTTTTAATTTATATTTATAGCTATTTAAGTTGGTTATTTGATGTTTATATATTATAATTGACTTTTCATATTTTAGTAGTTAAGTATAGTTTTTTAGAATTATCCCAATAGGGTTTTAATCTAATTTTCTTAGTACCTATTTCTTATTTTGGGGGTGTTTTCTATTTCTATTTAGTTCAACTTTTCATTTTAATTTTAAGTTTTATAATTACTATTATAATAGTTATGTGTATATTAATATGTTATTTTTGAAGTTTTTTTTAGACTTTTCAAATGAAAATGATAAATCTAGTTTCTAATCGAAGGAAAATTCCTTTTGGTTTGAATTTTTTCGCCGAGTTTTTTTTTCTTCGTAATAGAATAGCTCTTTTACTTATTCTTTGTTGTTTGATGTACATGTATTTTTTAATCAGCATGTTGACGCCGTTTTTCGTCAACTTAAATCGCAGAGCAATTAAACAATATAAACTACGGTGCGAACGAATAGTAAAGAGGAACAAGAAGGTTTTTACGTGGTTCAGCAATTAAATCTGCCTAATCCACGAGTCTGTATTATTAAGACTTAGAGTTTTCTGGAAATTCTTCAATGATGAATTACCCAGAGTTTTCTCTCAAGATCTCAGATTATCCCCCCCTTTACAAATGGTCATTCATTCTCTATATATAGGGAAGGTTACAGAGTCCGTTCCCACATATTTCGGGAAGATATTCTGTATATCAATTTAAAATAATGACATTAAATGCTATATCTTCTATATACAAGAAAACGTCCCCTGAAGACCCGAGAATGAATAACAAAATAATAATATCCCCTTAATGTTGGGATTTTACAACAATAAATATGTTCACACATACACAACGGGCTATCTTAGGTGACTCATTGAATCTTCGAGGTCAGCGACCAGCATCGTGACTGTCAAGACTTACGGACTTGTTATGAACTTGCCATCTTACTCCAAGACCTGCTCGAAGCAGATAAATACTATCGAGGTTATCACACTCAAGCTTGCACTTCTTAAGCTCGGGCTGCTCAATCCGTAGGCACTCGATAACCGATGTATCCCGATGTCATGCCATTTCGAGCCTAGAAAGAATCTTGAGGTTACGTCTTCGGAGGTTTTACAACTGAACTATGCAATGTGTTTCATATATTTCGAGCTCATACCTGATGAATCCAGTTTTTCGAGGCCATAATCTCTGGTCTCGAAATCTGGGTGTAAAAATTTGCCCCCTCAAAAGTATTAGTTCGAATCCCATGAGAAGGAAACTTTTGAACTATTCTCATTGGGAACCGTACCATCAAATACACTCGAGTGTGGACACGCGCCAGTTGGGTATTAGCCAATCAAAGTACTTGAGTGCCTTGAAACTCTGCCCACGTTCGTTCGCCTGCCATCTTTATGGTATTATCATTTCATTTGTCCCTGGCCATCAGATCTGATACAAAATCTGGCCAATGGCCCAGATTAATTCGAATTTTAATATTCCCGGGGGCCTATAAGTATATCCCCACTCGTATTCCCCATTTTTCTTTTACGTTCAATTTCTTAGAGAGAAAAAACCAGAAACTTCATTGCCCAGTTTTTGCATGTTCTCCAAGCCAAGAAGACAAAGCAACGTTGGCATCTTTGATTCTGTGAGATCGTATTTGCAGCCGCTTATACAATCATCAATTTCTCTGTTTTCGCCGATCATATTGTGTAAGTTTTCTGTTCATGGCATCGTATGTCCGTATATATGCATTGTTTTCATTCGCGCTTATATTGTTGCACTGTTGGTCCACTCGTTAGTTTAACGTACTAGAATGTTTCTACTGACAAATATTAGACTTAAGTTCTAACATCACGAGTTCCAAACCCAGATCATGCGTGAAAGACCCAAATATGGTTCTTTTACTGAGTTTTTGAATTTTGGATGACATATCTTGTACACCAAGATATTGGGTACAAAATTAGGGCTTTATAAATTGCACGTTTCCCAAAAATATCATTTTTTGAGTAACCGCCACCTTTTTCCCTGATATATCAGGATCTCCAATGACAAGTCCACCTTCCTTTCCTTCAGTGGAATGCACGCCCTGATACTGGCCTCGTCCATTGGATCGAGTTTACCTTATAGCCTCGATCATTCGAGCTTTGGTCTTCTATTTTTTTCATTATCTCCTGTTCGCTTGGCCCTCACCCTTTTGCTTTCTTGTTAGATGTTGTAGAACTCGGGAAAGTGGTGGGGGTCAAAGCTTGCGATTCCTTATTCATCAGCAACTCCGAGCCCGGAGTCTCCTTTCATTCAGAACCACCGCTTGATCTGGGAGCACGAACTGAGGTGTGAGCAAGAGGACATTCAAGATCACTTTCAATGTCAGATAGACGAGGTCGAAGAAGGAAAAAGGAAAAAACTAAAGGTCGCCCTCTACCCAGATCCAGACCCCGAGCCTAGACCGATCCCCCTTGACCCTACGCTCAGGGTGACAGTTGCTTTCAAGCCGGGTGGTCTCCAATTATCGCTGATGGGGGAACCTTCTACCTCGTAGCCAACCTCCGTACCTACCCTGAGAAGGGAATTTTTCGAGGTTGAGCACTATTGGAGCTCGATCTCATCATTAGGGCAGATCTCTGACATTCTGGCCCTTCACAACATTGGACTGTCGGGCTCACTGGGGTGCCGAGCTTTGGCCACCCACGAGCGAAGTTTCCACGCTCTGGAAGATGGGAATCCTGACAGCAAGCTGAGGTATGCAGCTTGGAGCCAGGAGCACATGAAGGCGAGGGCTACACGGCCTTTGAAGTCCTTTTTTAAAGGCTTCTTGGATTTTGTTGGGCTGGCTCCCTTCCAGCTCAACACCAATTCTTACAGGGTTCTGTCCGCCCTAAGGTAGCTTTACCACGAGCTGAAGTGGGAAGGACCTTCGCCTGAAGAGGTCTTATATCTCTTTTGTCTGAAAAACAATCCCTCCCGGGCTCGGGGAGGAGACGTCTTCTATTACCTCTCAAGCCATCCCAAGGAGAAGAAGATGTTCGAGGATCTTCCCAACCATCCTCCAAACTTCAAGAAGGCCTTCTTCTGGACAGATGGCCTAGCTCCATCCTGATACTATTCGTTCAGGCGAATTCGTAAGTATCTAAAAAAAAATTCTTTTTTGTGCTCGATTTTTTGTTTAAGCTCGCGCTTAGTTACAATGTGTTTATTATTCCAGCCAACTTCTGTCGTCCTACTCCCACCAAGGAAATGAAAGAGCACAAGGAGGTTGTGCTCCAACTCCCCTATGGCAGGAGGTCCTTCTCCTGCATGAAGACAAACTCCGAGCCTGCGGTCTCTTGGAGAAGGATCAGTCCACATTTGACTGGTCCAATAAAAAGTATGCCCAGTGGGAGCTTGTGCCTCTCCCAACTGGAAACCTCCCCCCGAGGCGAAATACAAAGCCTCCATCTCCAGCTCAGCGTCGTGGGAGCTCGCAATTGGGGAATGAGGCCAATGATGAAGCCTTGAGCTTGAGTTCGAGTGACAAAGGTACAGTCATCCTTAGCTCGGATTTGTGGTCTCCCTCACTACTAAAGCATAAACCCGATAGATTAATATTATGCAAGGACGATAGGGACCATTTCTATGTATGGACTTGGGTAGATGAGACGGTACATAGGTTCGATAGTTGGCTCGGGAAGTATGACACCATGTATAGTTTGAACGAAGTATGGGACAGAATAGTCGTTCAATACGGGACGAATGACTATAGAGACCTTTCGAGGTTGACGTCCACTTATAGGGAAGGTACTCCCCCTGCCTCTTATGAAGATGGGGGAATTACGTGGTCGCCAAACATGAGCTCGGGGGAGAGTTCCAGTTAGGTTTCTCTCCGCTTGTCTTTTCATTCTTTGCCCGTTTGCATCATGCTAACTTTTTTTTTTGTTTTGGAATATCTCATAATGTGATGTGAATGTGCAGGTGACATGGATTCCGACCTCGACAACGTACTTGCTGGCGGCCGAGCCCAAAGGAGTAAGCGCCCGTGGGGGTCGCGGAGGTCAGACCGACCTGCTAAGGTCCTTAAGAGGACCGAGAAGACGCCTCCTCCACCAGCTCCAGTTGCTCCAAGCTCATCTGTGAATCCAAATCCTCAGGTCGAGGCGTCCTCTACGACCTTGCCTCCCGCTCCTCCTTCGATCCAGGTTGAATCCACGCTTGGCCCACCTCCGAAAAATCCCTCAGCCTCCAACACACATCTGCTTTCGATTTCTACTCACGTCGATGAGTATGTAATTAATAACGCAGCTAGACTTCACGGGGCTACGCTTGGCTCGGACGTTCTGTCTCGGGTGGGCCAGAGTTTTGGCAGCTTCGACGCCCCTCATTGGCAGTTCCTGAATAATGCTCAAGACTACAACACTCTTTATGAGAAGGGCATCGAGCTCACTGCTGCGGTAATCTTTCTCATCTCGCTATTAACTGTTTTTATACTTAGTTCATATTCTAATTTGATTTCTTTGTATGTCAAACTCTTTCTGTCTCGGTGCAACTTAACTATAAGTTGAACAATGAGGTCCACTCGAGCATGTCTTATTCTCAGGAGTCGAAGGATCTCCAACTCAAGATAAGTGACGAGCTCAGCGCCACAAAGGAAAAGATGGAGGCTGAAGCTGAACATCTAAAGGCCAAGACAGCCGAGCTCGAGGAGCTGAAGGCCCGGCTCGCGGAGCTTGAGAAGATGAGTGCCCGGGTCGCAGAGCTTGAGAAGATCAATGCCAAGGTTGAGGAGAAGAAGCTCGTCTCCTTGCAGAGTTTAAGGAGAAGAAGGATTAGGTGGTTGATCTGGCCATGTACAGAATCTAGGCCAATAATGTCGACCTCGACGCCAGCTTCTTAGGCTCTTTTGAGGCAGAACTTATGGCTAAATGGCAAGCTAGACTTGATGAGGAGGAGGCTGCTCGGGATGAGGCAGAGAGAGCCAAGGAGGATGCTGAGAAGGCCAAGGAAGATGCTGAGAAGGCCAAGGAAAATGCTCCTTCTTCCTAGATCTTGCTTCGGGGTTGCGTCCCTTTGAATACCTTGTAATAGTTTTTGTGTTTGGTTTTTTGCTTTTTATACCCTTGGGGCTAAGACAATGTTACAACTCGTGAAAGAGTTGCCTTCTTATGAGCTATTTTCGAGCACATACTAATGATATTTGTGATACCATTTTTTACTTTGCTTTATTATACTTGCTTCACATTTCTTAGGTCGAAATATTTTACGCATTTTATATTAAAGTGTCTTATATGTCTGTTTATTCATACAAACATATGGTGGATTTAAGCCCGAGGTTCAATGCATTCATACACAGTTTGCTCGAAATATTCGCATCCGATCTCGTTATTTTGTCAAGGTCGGAGATTACTTTTACCATGCACCCGAAGGTACTTATATGGTGCGTAACGCTAGTGGTTTAGTTATATCTTACTTTTTTAGTTACTTTTCCTTGTCCTCGGGTAGCTCTCTGAGGTTATGAGGTCAAAACTATCGTTTTGCAAGATACTCTAGCCTCGATCTCGACTTAATGCGAAGTGGGTTTACGTTCCAACTTAGTGTTTGTTCCAAACCTATTAAGGTCGTGTTTGGTTTGTAGTCCATACACTTATGTTTTTTATCTGGTTCACATATTTGGTTACATCCAAACACTTTTATCTTTTGATAATTTCGTTATGTCCAGACTTACTTAGCTCGCACGTTTGGTTATATCCAAACACTTATATGTTTTTTATAGTTTGGTTATGTCCAAACTATCTTAGCTCGCGCATTTGGATATGTCCAAACACTTATATGTTTTTGATAGTTTGGTTATGTTCAAACTATCTTAGCACGCATTTGGTTATGTCCAAATACTTGTATGTTTTTGATAGTTTGGTTATGTCCAAACTATCTTAGCTCGCGCATTTGGTTATGTCCAAACACTTATATGTTTTTGATAGTTTGGTTATGTCCAAACTATTTTAGCTCGCGCATTTGGTTACGTCCAAACACTTATATGTTCCTGATAGTTTGGTTATGTCCAAACTATCTTAGCTCGCGCATTTGGTTATGTCCAAACACTCATATGGTTTTCGTATATGCTATTTCATTTTTTCAAGCTAATGGTATATTTACCACTAATGCCCCATTAATATCCTATGAGTGTGACTATAGGTTATTTAATTAAGAGAGATTGCAAAAAATACAGCATATTAAAACAAAATCAAACTTTATTTGAATAATTTGTTAACCGGAATATAGTAAAGATTAACATGCATGGTTACAGGTGACATCATTCCTACACTATTGATAGTAAGGTCGTAGATGTTCGTCATTCCATGCTAGTGGTACCAAACTCCCATCCAATCTTGCCAACTTGTATACGTCGGGTTAGAAAACTGATTTGATCTGATAAGGTCCTTCCCAATTAGACCTGAGCACGCTAGTTGCTGGATCCCGTATCGCCAAGAATACACGCCTCAACACCAAATCCCCCACACCGAATTTTCTATCTCGAACCCTTTTCTTGAAATACCGGGTAACTCGCTGTTGGTATACAACATTTTTTAGCTGAGCTTCGTTCCTTTTTTCTTCAATTAGGTCCAGACTTATTCGAGCTGGGATTGGTTCGAGGCTAGATCATAAGCAAGGGCACGAATTATGGGAATTTCGACCTCGATTGGTAGCATAGCCTCGCAACCATATGCCAGAGAAAAGGGGTATGTCCTGTTGAAGTACGGGTTGTGGTTCGATATGCCCATAGAACTTGGGGCAATTCTTCGGGCCATTTCCCTTTAGCTTCTTCCAACTTTTTCTTCAGCGAACTCTTTAGGGTTTTATTCACAGCTTCGACCTGGCCATTGGCCTAGGGATGGGCCACAGAGGAGAAGCTCTTTATTATCCCATTTTTTGTCGCAAAAGTTGGTAAACAGATCGTTATCAAATTGAGTACCGTTATCGGACACAATCTTCCTTGGTACCCCATAACGACATATGATGTTCTTTACCACGAAGTCCAAGACTTTCTTCGAGGTGATTGTTGCCAGAGGTTCGGCTTCGGTCCACTTCGTGAAGTAATCTACATCCACTACTGCGTACTTCACTCCGCCTTTTCCAGTTGGCAATGAGCCTATGAGGTCGATTCCCCAGACCGCAAATGGCCACGGGGAGGTCATCATAGTTAGCTCGGAGGGTGGAGCTTGAGGGATTGTTGCGAACAGTTGGCACTTGTCACATCTTTAGACGTAATCGAACGAATCTGTCTTGATGGTAGGCCAAAAGTACCCCTAGCATATGATTTTCTTGGACAGGCTATGCCCCCCAGTGTGGTCTCCACAGAATCCTTCATGACTTTCTTCTATGATTTTCTTAGCCTCGGGTGGAGTCACACATCAGAGTAATGGCATGGATTATCCTCTTTTATATAGCCTTCCATCTATAATGGTGTACCTGGGGATCTGATACATCAGTTTTCGAGCCTTGTTCCGTTCTATTGGAGAATGCCGGCCACAAGGTATTCAACTATCGGGGTTATCCAGGTTGGCTCGGAATTTATCATGCAAACATCTCCCTGCTCAGGCTCAGTTATACTAGGTGTCGTTAGATGTTTGATCGGCATGACATTTAACTCCTCGACCTCGGTGGATGTAGCGAGCCTGGCTAAGGCATCTGCGTTCGAGTTTTGTTCTCAGGGGACCTATTCTATCGCGTAGAACTCGAAATGCTCGAGTGCTGCTTTTGCCTTTTCTAAATACGCAGACATTCTCGTCCCACGAGCCTGATACTCCCCTAAAATTTGATTAACCACAAACTGGGAGTCACTGTAGCAATGTTTCGCTTTGGCCTTGAGTTCCTTGGCTATACGAAGTCCTGTCAATAGAGCTTCGTATTCAGCTTCGTTATTCGACGCATCGAAGTCAAATCTCAAAGCAAAGTGAAATTGAATTCCTGCTGGGGTGATTAGAATTACACCTGCCCCCGATCCATTTTCATTGGAAGACCTGTTAACATAAAGTTTCCACAGCTCGCGGGCCGGGGTTATAACTTCATCGTTAGTCACTCCAGTGCATTCCACTATGAAGTCTGTCAGGGCCTGTCCTCTTATGGTCATCCTTGGATGATAAGTGATCTCGAATTGTTCGAGTTCAACGACCCATTTTAGCAGCCGACCCGAGGCTTCTGGCTTGGATAAGACTTGTCTTAGTGGTTGATTGGTCAATACATGGATGGGGTGCGCCTAGAAGTAAGGTCGGAGTTTTCGAGATGAGTGGATTAGGTTGAGAGCCAACTTCTCCATCAAGGGGTATCTCGATTCTGCCCCCAGCAACCTTTTGCTGACATAGTACACAGGCCTTTGCACTTTTTTTTCTTCTCAGACGAGTACGGTGCTGATGGCGTGCTTGGTCGTAGCAAGGTACAGGTACAGAACTTCTCCCGTGATGGGTTTCGACAAGATAGGGGGTTCCATGAGGTGCTTCTTGAGCTCCTGAAAATCTAACTCGCATTCTTCTGTCCACTCGAACTTCTTTCCCCCCCTCAGAAGGTTGGAAAATGGAAGACAACGGTCTGTAGATTTTGAGATAAACCTACTCAGTGCCGCCATCCTTCCAGTCAAACTTTGGACATCCTTATGCTTTCGAGGTTAGGGCATATCAATCAGAGCCTGGATCTTGTCTGGATTAGCTTCTATTCCCCGGGCATTTACAATGAAGCCTAGGAATTTTCCAGAAGATACTCCGAAAAAGCACTTCTGAGGGTTGAGCTTCATGTTATACCTCTGTAACACGGCGAAGCATTCTTCGAGGTCGTCCACATGGTTATTGTTATGTTTAGATTTAACTAACATATCGTCAACATAAAGTTCCATGTTATTGCCTATTTTTTCAGAGAACATCATGTTTACGAGTCGCTAGTAAGTGGCTCCAGCATTCTTGAGTCCGAACGGCATGACATTGTAGCAATACAGCCCTTTGTCCGTCACAAAACTCGTATGCTCTTGGTCAGGGGCATGCATGGCAATCTGGTTATATCCAAAATAGACGTCCATGAATGACATAAGTCCATGTCCTGTCGTGGCATCTACGAGCTGGTCGATCCGAGGTAAGGGGAAGCAGTCCTTAGGACAGGCCTTATTGAGGTCCGAGTAATCGATATAGGTCCGCCATGTCCCGTTAGGCTTCGGAACTAGCACCGAGTTGGCTACCCAATCGGGGTAGAAAGCATCCTGAATTAATCGGTTTGCTTTCAACCTATCGACTTCCTCTTTTAGGGCCTTCTTCCTGTCGTCATCCAGTAGTCTTCGCTTTTGCTGCTTCGGGGGGAAGCTTTTGTCAATATTCAAAGCATGGCTCGCTACATTCAGACTTATCCTTACCATGTCCGAATGCGACCATGCGAAAACATCCTGATTCTTTTTCAAAAACCAAATTAATTGCTATTTCATCTCTTTGGGAAGGTTTTTCCCTACCTTTACTGTCTTCGGGGGTCTGCATCCTCGAGTCTGGCTTCTTCAAGCTCTTCCAGTGGTTTGAGGTCAGCTCTTTCCTCTATTCTTGGATCGATTTCTTCATCTATTTTGAGGATTGTCCCATCCTTATTCTGAATTATGATGAGCGTTTGTGCACTCGTCTGCTTCTTTCCTCTAATGGAGATGCTATAGCATTCCCTCCCTGCTAGCTGGTCTCCCTTCAGTGTCCCGATGCCACTAGAAGTCGGGAACTTGATGGCCAAATGCCTCACAGACGAAACTGCCCCCAGCCCTACTAGGGCGGGTCTCCCGAGCAGTACGTTGTTGGCCGATGGTAGGTCCACTACTACGAATTCCATCATCTTGGTTGTTGAGACTCGGAAGTCTCCAAAGGTCACAGGGAGTTCGATGGACCCCATACAGGCAATCCCCTCTCCTGAAAAGCCATACAACGTCGTTGGACAGGCCTTTAGGTCACAAAGCGCGAGTCCCATCTTTTCTAAGGTGGTTTATAGAGGATGTTCACTGAGCTCCCGTTATCAATCAAGACTCGGTGAACCCTCTTGTTCGCAAGTTGAAGGGTGATGACCAATGGGTCATTGTGAGGAAATTGGACATGTGACGCGCCATCCTCCGTAAAGGTTATAGGTTGAGATTCAACCTTTTGGTATTTCAGAGCTCTGTGTTCGGGTTCATAAGGGGATCCGTCACCAGTTTTTAGCTCATTTACGTATCACTTTTGGGCATTCCTGCTCGAGATGAGGCTCGCCCGAGATGGTTACGACGTCTTCTCCATCAATCGGAGGGGGTCTCTCATCTTCCCTTGCTCGGGAGTTACTGTTTTGGGCAGGCGATGGTGCAGCTGTCTTTTGGCTGGTAGAAGCCTGGTTATTGTTCTGGTTCCTTACATACTGCCTGAAGTATCCTATCGAGATCAGACCTTCGATCTCGTCCTTCTGCTGCCTGCATTCATCGGTTGTGTGTTCGGTATCTCTATGAAATCTGCAGTATTTGCTGGAGCCTCTTTTGGATTTCTAGTTTCTCATGGGGTCTGGACGTCTGAAAGGGACCTGGTTTTCATTAGCCAGGTAAATATTCTCCCGAGACTCGTTGAGCTCGTTGTACACCTTGTACATGGAGAAATTCCTTTCTCCTTTCTTCTTCTTTTAGAATGGTTTTCTACAGGGGGTTTCGAGGCTGATGGGTCTGCCGAGGTCGAGGCAGAGTTCAAGTTTGTCGTTGTAGTTATGGACTGAGAGGCCATATTCAACGTTGACCTCGCCTCCTCTACATTGAAAAACCTCTGAGCTCATCGATTAAATTCGGTTATGGACCTCACAGGTTTCCTCTGCATATCTTCCCAGAGGGGACTTCCCGACATTACCCCGGCTCAAACAGCCATTAAATGGCCGATGTCGTCTACATCACGAGCTCGGGCGACTTCCAGATTGAACCTTGTAAGGTAACTTTTCAGTGTTTTATTCGGTTGTTTCCGGCCATTGTTCAAGGCGGACGCCTCGGGCCTTATTCCGATCATGGCTCTAAATTACTTCTTGAAATCTCTAGACAATTGATCCCAAGAAGTAATTGAATGCCTCCTATATTTTTCGAACCAGTTTTTTGCTGGTCCTGTAAGCGAAGCTGGAAACAACATGCATCTGAGCTCGTAGCCCACATTACTTGCTCTCATCATAGTGTTAAACGTACTTAAGTGACTGTACGGGTTGGACTTCCCAATCAAATGGTGGGACATGAGGAATCTGAAACCTTTGAGGAAACGGAGTGCTGGAAATATGAGGGGCAAAGGGTTCGAATTCCTCGTCAGACTCTTCGTCCCGATCCCGACCTCGTTCATTCTGTAAAAGCCTGAATGCTTTTTGCAGTTGATCAATCCTCTCCTGGACTGGATCCACGGGGGGTCTAACCTGAAATTGATTATCATTGATCACAATTCCAGGTTCGCGCCTTCGCATGGGATCCTTGCATCCATTTAGGCGATCCCTCAGGTCTGGGTTCAAGGGGTTACCATTACCCCGATTCTGATTCAGGTGTTCCTGTAAGTCAGGGTGGTCCCTTTGATTCTCAGTATTTCTGCGTCCTCGGTCATACATACTGACCGATCTTGTGTCTTCTGAGCCTTCGCTGGCAAGGCTCGCCGCATAGTTGTTTCGAGATGGGTTCCTTTCAGGTTGTCTCGTCTCTATAGTGTGAGACCGAGACATTTGGCTTCTTGTAGGTTGGGTGCCTCTACGTTCTCTAGCAATTTCCCCACTCCCATGTTTCCGTCCAGCCCACCTTTCCCTATCACCCTGAGTCGGTTGTGTGTTTCTCCGAGGTGGTGAGGGATTTCTTATCGGCGACGGTGGGTGTCGTATGGGTTATGGTGGCTGCCACCCATTTCGGGGCTTGGAAGGTCCCGAGTTTGCCTGTGCTGGTTCGGGAACACTCCGCGCGTTACCAGGATTCTGGGTCCAAGTCGCTGCGTGGGCTCGGTTATTCCCAGTTTCGGCTGGTAACTCAACAATTGAGTTGACAGGAGCTCTAGCCTGGGTGTTTCTTCGGGGCCTTGAGGGAGCAGGCTGCTCTCCTGGTAACGGAGGTTGCTCCATTCTTCGTGTAGCAGCGTTTTTGCGAGGTCTCCCACGGGGCCTGCGGGGGGGAACATGAACATCTCGCGGAGGTGGAGCTTAGGCCTCAGGCGGAGGTGGGGGCTGAGCCGCCTGCGCCTCAGTAACCAATCTGGCCAGCTCCTCATTACGCTTCTTGGCCTCCGCCAACTGCTTTCGCAATTGACAGTTTTCAAGCTCCACAATAGGGACATATCGCTTAGGGTTATAGTACATGTCCTCGTCGTCCCTGGGGGTAGGTGGTGCAGGTGGTCCTCGAGAGTCAGAGGATCCATTCCTCTCATCCGGGTTCGAATTCATCATCGGCTGTTTCCCAGGGTGCCATGGATAGCTAACTTCTTCTTCAGGAATATTAGGATCATTCATGGCCATAGTTAGTTCAGGGAGGCTACTTCGATTAACTAGACTCAGATTCGTATTGCTTAATGCTCTTAATGAAAGCACCAAACTGTTGACGCCATTTTTTGTCAACTTAAATCGCAGAACAATTAAACAATATAAACTACAGTACGAATGAATAGTAAAGAGGAACAAGAAGGTTTTTACGTGGTTCAGCAGTTAAATCTGCATAGTCCACGAGTTGGTATTATTAAGATTTAGAGTTTTCTATAAATTCTTCAATGATGAATTACCCAGAGTTTTCTCTCAAGATCTCATATTATCCCCCCTTTACCAATGGTCATTCCTTCTCTATTTATAGGAAAGGTTACAGAGTCCGTTCCCACATATTTCGGGAAGATATTTTGTATATCAATTTAAAATAATGACATTAAATGCTATATCTTCTATATACAATGAAACGTCCCCTGAAGAACCGGGAAAGAATAACAAACTAAATAATATCCCCTTAATGTTGGGATTTTACAACAATAAATATGTTCACACATACACAACGGGCTATCTTAGGTGATTCATTGAATCTTTGAAGTCAGCGACCAGTATCGTGATTGTCAAGACTTACGGACTTGTTATGAACTTGCCATCTTACTCCAAGACCTGCTCGGAGCAGATAAATACTATCGAGGCTATCACACTCGAGCTTGCACTTCTTAAGCTCGGGCTGCTCAATCTGAAGGCACTCGATAATGGATGTATCCCGATGTCATGCCATTTCGAGCCTAGAAAGAATCCTGAGGTTACGTCTTCGAGATCGCCATTTTACTTCGAAGGTTTTACAACTGAACTATGCAATGTGTTTCATATATTTCGAGCTCATACCTGATAAATCCAGTTTTTCGACGCCATAATCTCTGGTCTCGAAATCTGGGTGTATTATCGCCAATTATCTTACCGCAAAAAAAATTGGGTATTATCACCACCAATATCCCTAAATATCAAAATAAATTTTCTTTTTCTACCACACTACATATATTAAAAATACTATAGAAAATAATAAAACCAATAACTTAGAATTATTAATCATAATTGGAGGTTAAAATAATCCTACTTTAATTACAATAACCCAAATATTAAAAATAAGTTAATCATAAAAAACAATATATATACATATACTTATATATTTTACAAATCAGTTACAAAAAATATAAAAAATGACTAAATGTATATATGTATATATATTTAAAATTAAGATATAAAAACTATCACTACCTATCACATATATTTTTATAGAATTCATATGATATATACAATAACATATAAATATTTATATATAATAAAAATATTAGCTCATCAGAATTGAAATCATTAATACATTCGCAATTTTCTACATATATATTTTGTTAATCTATATTTTTGAAATCATTAATTTTTAAAATTGATAATCTCTCTCTTTTTTAAATATGTTTATACTTAATGTGTTCAAAGAAGGTGTATTAAGAAATAAAGTTTATGATTTAAAATAATAGAAGGATATTTATGTCATTTTATGCAATGTTATATTTGGAAATAATTAATTAATTAGAAATGGGTGAGAAAAAAAATGTCTATCAGTAAAACTATCCTTAATTTCTTTTTATAAGAGAAAATACTATTTTGGCCCTTGTGTTTTTTCTGAATGCGCGATCGGCCCCTGTGTTTTATTAAATGACAATTCAGACTCAGTGTTTTACAAATTGATCAAAATAGTGCTATAGACCTAATTTTTGTTAAAAAAATTTCAATTATAAGAACAATTCTTGGGTCATTGGAGATGTGATGTGTTCATAGAAACAGAGAATGTGATCGAGGAGCTAAGAAGGAAATATTATATTTGAAAATATTTTGACTAAAATCGAGTCAATGATACTATTTTGATCCATTTGTAAAATAAATTGTCCGAATTGTCATTTAATAAAACATAAGGGTCAATCAAGTATTTAGAAAAAATACAAAGGACAAATTGGTATTTTTCCTTTTTATAATAACATCCACCTATATTTTTATATAATTATAACATATTATAAAGTGATTATCTTAAATTAATCAAATAAAAAATTATATATTTAATTGAAAGTATAATTAAAAACATAGATTATATTCTTTAATGATATTTTAGAAAGCATTAACAAGAAAATGCATGACCTATAACCGAATATTTATCAAATAAATGGTGAATTTTAAATTCACATGACTAATTAAACGTTTTAGGAAAAATAAAGAAGATAATAAAAAGTTTACTAAAAGCATTACATTAGCTTATCTATTTTAGAAAATTATGTTAATAAGCCTCATATAATGTCTAATATCATTTGACGTGACAGTTATGTAATCGTTAAATTTAATATCGACACTACATATTCTTATTCAAAATTTAAAATTATTAAATTATGCTAGTTATAAAATATAAACTCAAATAATGTTGAGTACCAATATTATGTCCCGTAATAATACTCATCTTAGAGCAAATAAGTACACTTGACATTTAAAAAAAAAAACTTACCTAATAATAATAATATGTAAAATAACTTTGAGATATATATTTTTTAAAAATAGTTTAACATTAATAATAATAAAAAACAAACTAAAAGACAAAAACACATTAATAAAGTTAATAAACCTTTACTTTTTCTTATTTTCAATGATCAGTAAAAAGGCCCAATTTAAATAAAATGTAAAGACAAAAAAATATAATAGGGACACCTATTGCTAGAAAAAAATGACAAAACAAATAAATAAAATATTGCAAAATAACTAAATTAACCTTATTTGATTTAAAAAATTAATATTATATTAAAATATAAAAAGAGAAACATAAAAAAAAAGTTAAGACAAAATGGAAATATTTGAAATTGTCCTCTGCATTTATTCATCTTTCTATTATTATAGTAGATGTATATTAAAAAAACCAACCAAAAAACAAAAACTCAAACATAATTTAATGGTTGATCATCCTTGAACAAGTTGTTTGTCAATCATGTCAAAATGTCATCCCAAAATTTGACATTTTAATTATTGTAACTTGTTAAAATATTAAAATCGAAAGGGTTATGTATATTGACAAAGTTGCATGTCGAATATATCACAACCTTCTAGAAAACCTTATAAATATGTGGTTGATTTTTGAAAGAATCTTTTGAGAGACTGTTAGAATTATATTATATTTCTAGTACTGTATTTGTTGCATATGAGAATCTTTTTTATTTTTTTATCTAATGTCAAAATTATCTTAATAATACTCTTACGACTTATAAGTTTCAAATTGATCGTGAGAATGTAAAATCTACATTATATATTTATTTATATACATATTAAGCACTCCTAATGAGTAATATACTATCTTGTTCAAATTACTTTACTAAAATCTCACTTTTTTTTATTTACCTTAAATTTTTACATTTCATTATATAACTACTCTATATTATTTTAAATATTATATTTTTATTAATTAAAATAATATAAAAAATAAATAAAAATAAAAAAATAATTTATTTAGAAAAAAAACAAAATTCAAGAAATAAAAGTATATAAAATTGTTTAAAGTAGAGACAAACTGTCTGTACATCTAGAAATAGAAATGTGTTGAGCTAAAATAGAGCATTGTTTTATCTCATCGAATGAAAGGGTCAAAACTTATATCTTAATTTTTTTTTAAAGTTTTAGGTATTATACAACATTTATTGAAAGTACTCGAAGATATATGTCATTCATAAAGAGCAATAACATACTCATTCACTAAATAAATAAAAAAGAGTAAATTATCCTTTAGTAATAACCAAAAAAATTTGCTTGTAACTAAAAAAAATAATTTTTAGTGGCAAGTTATCACTAATATGATTTTAATTCTAATAAATTGTAATTTTCATAACTAATTTTTTTAGTTATGGACTTTTTAGTTGTTTTAGTTACTTTAAAAAAAAAAAAAAAAAGTAAGATCTTTTGTGCTTAATGATTATTATAACAATGAAGAATTTGTCACTTCATTACTTGTCAAAATTTATTATTTCATTATTATTATATTAATAAAACTATTATAAACAATAAAATGTACAACATGCAATAATTCTACTTAATATTCTGAGGAATCATCCAGTACTTAAATTCCTTCACTGCAGTATCAATAAGATATTTTACCTACTGATGATAATATTGTATTTTCCATAGTATAGAAGAGAAGTTTTTAGATTGGTTATGTGAAAATTATTATAAAAACAATTTCATGGATATTTATTTTTTTACAAAAAGCACCAACCATTAACTATTTGAACAGTTATATATATGACCATATTAAAATTAACTAACTGTAAACTATATAAGATCAAAACACAATTAATCATATATACAAAATAGGACAATAATTCTTTTTTATCGATCTGCAAAAAAAATTATAATCCCATACCAAAAAAATCCCCTAATATATAGCTCAATTTTTACTGGAAGTGCATTTTCTGTTTTATTACCAAACATACACGTGTGTGCTGATTCATTGATTCATAGTTATAGTAATATCCATCCATGAATGTATGCACAATAATTGTGTTGTTAGAAGTGAAATATTGCTAAATTTGAGAGACAAAAAGCACAACCTACATGAATAGTAGGTAATATATTATATCCTAATATCTAAAACTGTAAGAAATAATAATAAAAATATACAGATGACACAAACTGAAGGAGCTAGTAACGTACTATAGGAGTAGCTATAGCTAGGGCTAATAGCTATATATATTATAGATATAGCTAGGGCTAGGTAGGGAGAACCCTTGACAGTAGCACATGAGGCCCCGGCTTTCACGTTATGGGGTTTGGTAGAACCCTAATTATGATGCTTTCACTTATTACTAGTTACTACTTCACTTGAATTGTTAGATAAAATGTTAGATAGATGGGTATATATCATCTGAGAAATATTACCTGCTATAGCTGCTTTTTTTTTCCCTGTCCTCTCAAATCTCTTCTTTATATATCCTCTCCATTCGTCAACTACACACATCAGTCACACAAAACCCTTCTGATCTTTGCTTTGCTGATGTATTCGATAGTGATGATGATATATATGACGTTTTTTTATTTCATTCATTCATGAATTCTCTTATAAATATATATATATATAAAATGCTTTCTCCCGCAGTATACGTACATACCTTTTCCTTATTTCCTGCTCGTGTAGTTTTGGAAATTTAAGCCTGCGTTTCTGGTTTTATATAACATCGGTTCAGCTCAACCCAATACACATAAGGCACGCGTAATTTGATTGTTGACGTTCATCAATTTAATTATTATTTCTATATTTTACTGCCATTGAAAAAATAATAAAATAAGTCTCTGAGCATTGTTGCTGTAGTACCACACCAAATATCATTATCAGCTTCGGGCAAACGTTTAAGAGATTGAGTTCAGCTTTTTTTGTTTTGGTTTTGGAATAATGTGTAGATAGACAGATATATTTACTAAAGTACTTGGCAAATTTTAGAATGCAGTTCTACTCAATAGTTATGATTCTATTTTTTATATATATATATATAAAAGTGTTTATTGAAATTATTTAGGTTATTTTTATTAATTTTTAAAAATTACAATATCAAAATTATAATTTAAACATTTTGTTACAGTCACTTGTCTTTGTTGTAGTATCATGAGAAATAAATTATTTGAATCATATTTTGTAGTACTATATATCATTCAAAAAAAATTTGAAATTTTGTAGGATATCTATATAATATACGCTATTATATAAAATATTTAGGATTATAGTATGACCGTTTTTGGGGGGCAATCTAGAAACCTCCTAAATTTATAAATATGAGTATTGCTATATGATACAATATTTGGTTTGTTGGTACATATTATTCTACTATATAGGATAGTAAGGCCATCCTAACCACATACTTTATTCTTCTTATAAATCCGAATTTTCAAATCTCAAATATTTTCTCAATACACGTATTAGGTTGGTCAGCACAAATTATATATTACAGTAATCTTGCCAAAGAATATATATATATAGATATAGTATAACTCTCACAGCTTTAGTCTACGAGTACTGAAACACATAGTTATAACGTGACTATACTACTAAAACACATATAACATTATTATCATTTTATAAACGCACATACAAAACATTAAGAAATGAGAAGGAAAATTTAGAAAAGGCTAGGGTTGTGTAATGTGCCATTGTGTTGTGGTGGTGGGACAGGAGCAGGTAATTAATAGCTTCAGATCTTAGACAGTTTGATGTTTGAGGGTACGCATTGGGTCCCACGTAGTAAAGTTGGTAGTATTCTGCGGTTACTATTTGCGTAGGAACATATCATATTATTTACTCAATAAGTTACTGTACATGACATGTACAGTACTACTTCTACTATACTTGATTCATATTTTGCTTTAAATTACATCCCTACTTATTATGGTTCTTATTTCTTATCTTTTTATGGTGAATCCAGACTAACTGCAGTTGCAGATTTTGAGTAACAGAAACGTTACGAAATATTTGGACAATAACCTTATCATATATATAATAATAAAAAAATAATATTACCATATATTGATCTTATTATATATATGTACACAGTACATATAACATATAATAATACGAAGAATGAAACCCTCGATCTTCCTCGAGTATTATCCTTTGGATTCATCAGACCCTTTAATGAATGTTTCGTTGACTCGTCTTTATTGCGTGTGAGTGCATGATCAGCACACCTGAGTCTACGTACGACAAACTAACCACTCCATTTTAGCATTTACACAAACACTTCACAACACTTTCTTTCTTTAGATTTTAGGACAAGTGAACAGAATAAACAGTTGTAGTAATCTTAATGTATGTTATATCGTTATTATATTTTACGCAAAAAAAAAAAAAAAAGTTCTTGCTGAATAATTAACTAATTTAGTTATTTATTTATATATAGCTTCAAAGATATAGCAAGCTTTTAAATTTCAGATTTAATCAAATATGACATTTGAATAAGCAATAAAATAAATTGTGGGTTTAATTATACATATACGACTTTTTATCAAATTAAGTATTTCTTTATGTATGTGTAGTTTATATTTTTATTTTAAAATATTGATATAGGGTTTGAGATTTTAGATTTACAATTAGATAAAAGTATTTTGCATTTTAGAGTAAATTAATAAAAAACTGAAAAAATTACAATCCAATATAATAAAATAATTCATATACTAAATGAAGCCGAAGAGGGAAAAAAACAATAAACGATAAAAAAAAAAGTTAATTATTTAAGTGAAATTACTATTTTAGCCCTCTTAGTTTAAGTTATTAAAATTAACCTAGTGTTATCAGTAAAGATAAAACTATCTTTAAAAAAAAGCTAAAAAATAGATAAATATAGTTTTAATTTATTTTAAATTTTATTAATCAATTTTATAAATTATATTTATATAAAAAAATAAAGAAGTTAACGTATTTTCAGTGTTTATTTTTTGTTTTTTCAAATAAAATTTTGACTGAAAATATGCAGAGGGATCCAATATATATATATTTTTTTATAAAAGTATCATCTTTTGAAAAAGCTAAAAAAGAGACAAATATAGTTCTTTTTTTATAATTTTGTTTTAATTTATTTTAAATTTTAAGTTTTATTAAACAATTTTATAAATTATATTTATAAAATAAATAAAGATATTAATATATTTTAAGTGATGAATTTTTTGTTTTTTCAAATAAAATTTCAACTAACAATATGCAGAGGGATACAATATTTTTTTTATACTATTTAATATAACAAATGATTATTTTAAGTTCTTAAACTCATAATTAAAATTGGTATCTGATTTGAATCGAAGAAACCAAATTGAAAATTTCTGATTCTTTAATTTCTAATTTTACACTTCAGTAGAGTGGAAAGAGAACAGAGGGATAGTGGTAATCTTTTTAAAATGTGTGGAAGGAGATGGAGATGAAGAGTTAGAAGGACTGGTTATTATTTATGAATAAACTTACTATATTATTTTTTAATTGTTTCTAACCATTTTTGAGAGAGTATTTATGTAATTTTAAAATGAAAAAATTACACATGGTATAATAAATTTAAAAAAATATATATATATACAGAATTTTACAAAAATATAGATAATAGTTTGTAACAGTTCTGTAACTATCTATTACAATTTTCTATTTAATCTATAAATGTTGTTTACAAAATTGTAATATATGATTACAAACTTGTAAATTTAGTTACCAATTTGTACACTTTAGGTACAATAAAACTATATTGTTACAAATTTGTATATTTTGTTTAAAAAAAATCCTTTGTATTTATGATTGTGCCCTTCTGCATTTTTTATATTTTTTTTTCAGATTTTGTATTTTTAGTTTAAAAATTTTAGGTATTTTTGTGGATTTTCAGCCTAAATTCTCTTGTTTTTGGAATGATTCTAAATAAGAGATTAAAGGTGTTTTACAATCCTTATATATTCCATGGATCTCTTCTCTACTTCCAAACATAGACTTAATTAATGTGAATAGTCGCAAGCTTTAATAATATTGTGCCATGATTTCTTTAGTATACTTACACATTAATTAATCCATTCATATTACTAAGTATTTTATTCTGTACTCATATTTCTAGAAAGGCAAAAATATACATATTTTTTACAATAAAGTTGACATGAAAGATCAATCATCATATGGTTGTGCTCCTCTCAAAATTTTGCGTTGAAGAAAATAAAACTACTTGATTGTTTTTGTTTATAATAAAATTATCCCCTTTTTTTATCCCATCTGACACAATTTTCTGTAATATACATATATTAAAATTCGAGCTAATTAGCTTACACAAGTGTTTGACCTAATAATTATCTTTTATAGTAGGTAACAGATTAAATGAACCTGCTCATCGAGTGTTTATAAAAATTATTTTACTTTTAAAATCGTGTTTAGATAATAACATGTATCAAAACTTTGTCGTTTTCTAGTTGACTTATCCTTCTTGATGTGGTTTTGTCAATGTCGATCCATTTTAGAACGTAGAATATATAGAATCATGATTCGTGACTGCATGAAACGTATAGAGCTAGGTAGCAATTATTCTATATATACCATAACACTTAACAGTGACTACTCTTCGATCGCTGTTTCAAAGTACACCACTGCCATTTTGGGCCTTCCCACAAAAGTCACCAAAAAGCAAAATTAAGACAACACGTACGTGTGCTCACAACTGTTGATTAGTATTATCAAACTTTCAAACCCTTTCTTTATTTATTTATATAAACACTTAAATAGTCAAAACGATGATTAAACGGTACACTGATGACTACTGATGAATTTATATTAACTCCCTATTTTTGCTTTTATATCATATACTTGATAGTTCTTTGTCAGTGCTCAGTACTAAGTAGCTACTATATCGTCTTTTTTCTTTTCAAACAGACCAACAAATTGAAACACCTTAACCAAATAATAAGCTCCCCATTCTAGAGTTTTCAATAGCCAACCTTATTATGCTATCAATGATAATGAAAAATAATTAATAAAAAGAAAAAAATCTAAGCGAATATGTGGGTCTGACTCCATTTTCACAGTTTTTGTGGTACTTGGATGCTTGAGCTGGCCCAAAAGAATGTTGCTTCATTAGACGGCCCAATCCTTTGACGGGCATAGAAAAGGAAGCTCTCACTCGGCCTCTTCTTATTCATTGATTCCGCTTACAGAATTGAATGATCCTTTCGGTATTCAACAAAAAATATACCATATTGTTTTCACATTTTTTTTCAAAAGCTACTTAGTTTTTTTACCTTTTCTAACATATGTGCTGGTGGAAAAAATAGACAAACTTCCCATGCGTCAAGAATTTTTTTTTTTTTTTACATGGTTTGGTAAAATTACCAAACCCAGCAAGAGAGATCTATTTCACTTCAAACTTTAATATTGCATGCACTTAAACTTTCTCAATCCCTCCACTTAAATCTCAATACACCATCTGCTTCTCACTTTTTCACTCTTCAAACTTAGTCTCACTTCTCTTCAAAACCAACTTTCACACTCTCTTCAAAACTCTCTCTCTCTCTCTCTCTCACACACACACACACACACACACACAAAATACATTTGTAGAGTTGCAAAGTTTGGGCACCAAGACACATTGCCCAACATGACACTCATTTTACACAAATTAATAATTTTCTAAAATAAAACTCTATAAATAAAAAATCATTATAATATTTGAGTCAATACTCAACATGTACTATAAGTGAAAATTTTCGTCACAAGAAGAATCTGTGATCAAATCTTGGATACTAGTCATCTCCTCCACTATTATAAAAAGAAGATTTCGAGTTATCCCATAAAATTGGTCAACATCATTGATCGACGCCTTTTACAAGCTTAGTTTAACGTACCAAAATTTCTAATAAGGCTTAGTGCCTTGATTAGGGGGCCCAGGAGGGTAATTGTGGAATATTATGTGAATTAACTAAATATTTATGTGATTATGTGAATTGCATGGGTTATATTATTATATAGTTGATTATGCATGTTTAGGTGTATTAAATATGCGAAACATACCCGCTTTAATTTAAAGGAGCATATTTGTGATTTTGACCTGTTGAGGGTCTAATTGTAATTATATGATATTATGTGATTGAGACCACACTATTATGTGGATATATTTGAGATATTCGGCATGAGTTGGTCATTTCGAGCAAGATAGCGGTTTAGTCACAATGGGAAAGTTATACTCGGCTCGGGGTTAGCCAAGGAGTATTTCGGTAATTCAATGAATTAACAAGACTCACTAGAGTATAAGTCATATTGTGGGAGAATTAGTGATATTCCGGGTTTAACGAAATCAACTGGGAATTCTAAGTGTAATGAGAGACGAGGGTGCAAAATGACGGTTTTGCCCTTAGTATACTTTGAGGGAGAAGTTTGGCCTTAAGGGCATTTTGGTCTTTCGGACCCTTAGGCTAGCTGAGTTTATTAACTCAGGAAGCAGGGAAAAACAAAGTAACACAAAAACAGGGCATTCTCTCTCTCTCTCTCTCTCTCTCTCTCTCTCTCTCTCTCTCTCTCTCTCTCTCTCTCTCTCTCTCTAAGTGATTGAAAATATTCTTAGAAAGGGCACTTGATCCTTGAGGTTTTAGGCAAACTTTTGGTGGATTGAAAACTTATAAGCTTAAGGAAGCATAGTTGGGGTCGAACTCAATCAGAGGTAACTCAATTAGTTCAGTTTAGTTTTGGTTTTTATAGTTTTTATTAAAGTTATATTGAATTATTAGTTTAAAGGGAATTTGATTGAGTTTAAGATTGTTTATTGTATTTTAAAGCAGTTGGGAACATTATTATGGTCGAAACAGGTGAAAACAATGTTTTGGGATGTTTTTTTGGAGGATTGGCGATTCTGAAAATCGCTGATTTTCTGAGTTCGCCATGTTGCACCGCAGCGCTAATCTTGGGGCGCCGCGACCCTTATGAACTCAGAGGGACAAGCAGGTGCCTCGAACCACCTTGGCGTTGTGGCGATAGGTGGGTTGAGCCGTGGCGCATGCCCTATGGTTCTAGGCTCTGCTCTCTCTAACTTGTTGCGCCACGGCTCAAATAAGGGAAATGAGATAAAGTAGATCTTGGGAGATGGGAACCCAAGCCTAAGGGCTTGGGAATTGTAACGCCCCAAATTCCCTAATGTGGCTTGGTGCCTTAATTAGGGGTCCGGGAGAACCATAATTGACTTATTATGCAATTAAATGAGTATATGCATGGTTATGTGAGTTATATTATTATATGATGATAAATGCATGCATGTGGGTTCACTTTTCATTATAAGGGTATTTTGGTAATTTGGCTTGTTGATGGCATATTTGTATATTTTCATGCATATTGGTGATCTATGGATGATGCTACTTTATTATGTGGATATGTTTGAGCTATTTGGCATGAGACGATCTTAGAATACAAGTCAACAGTTTGGTCATAACAGGGTTAAGTACCGGGCTTGGGGTGAGTCTTGGGGTAATTTGATGCTTAGCACATTACTGGGAATTATAGGGTAATGAGGTATGACTTAATTACTATTTGAGAATATTGGGAGTAATGGTAATTGGAGGACGTTAATTATGATGAACAGGATTTGATGGGAAATGATGATTTTGCCCTTGGGGGCTGTTAAGAAGTGAAATAGGCTTGAGGCATTTTGGTCTTTTGACCTTAGGTTATATTCAAAATAGATGGCTGAAAAAGAGATATAGCTGAAGCAAAACATAGTAGCTCTTTCCTCCTCCACGATCATCTCTTCCTTCTCCTTTCCTTTGTGATTTTTTGAAGCTCAATTTGAGGATTCAAGCTAGGAGATTAAGGTTTGGAGCTTAGGACCTTAGTTCAACCATTGAAGAGGATTCAATTCAAGTCTAAGGTAAGGTTTTAGCTTGAGATTTTCTAGTTTGATCTGTTTTTTAGTTAGTTTACAAGCTTTGGATTTTGATTATAGAAGTGGCTATTTGAGGTGGTTTTAAATGGTTCAAAGCTTGGGTTTTGATGAGGTTGAGGTAGTGATGAGGTTTTTGGGTTAAAATATATGTTTGGAAATGTTTGAGTAGGTTTTTGGAATGATTTAGAAGAGGAAAAATAGAGGTTTTTGGATGGGTTCTAGGTGGGGCCACGGCCCGAGTTAGTGAAGAAGAGAGGTGGAGCTGAAGGGCCTTGGGGCCGCGACACTTGGGAGGCTGGCCGCAGTGCGTGGTGCAGGTAGTGGAGGCTGACGCCTCTATTTTTGGGAGGCGGGTTGCGGCTCAGTAGGGTGGGGCCACGACGCTTAAGGGAATTGGTGGCCAGAATGGTGTTTTAATCGTGGGACTCGAACCTTAGGCCTCAGGATCGTTCCTACTACCCAATTTAGTAGGATTCGATGTCCCGGAGGCTAGGTCTTGGTCTGGAAACCTTTTATTACTCATTTTATTGATGGTAGTTTATTATTTGGTTATGACTAGGTGGCCGCTAAGGGACTTAAGGACTGATCGTTCTCAAGGGTCGTTCTTTTATTATTTCACGCTCGAACCAGAGGTAAGACAACTACACCCAGTATGTGACATGCATGGTTATTGATGAGGCATGTTGAGTGCTCTATATGTGAACATTGATTGCATTATAAATGTTTAGCAGTCTTGCTTATCTGTGAATGGTTCTGACTTATTAGTCAGAATCGACAATGGTGTCAGTATTGACTATGAAGCTGTAACTTATTAGTTAAGTTCGACAGTAGTACTGAGCATTGGTCGTATGGGATTGACCTATTAGTCAAGAACGGTATTAGTGTGTACTGAAAATATTAGATCTAATTGACATAAGCATTATCAACATAAGCATGAAATGCTTGACCGACCTTAAGTTCGATGAAAATAAAAGCGCTTGCCTAGTCTAAAGGCTAGTTACTTAGAGCCAGAGCCAAAAGGCTACGGTGACTGACACGTCACATGGCTTAGGGAGCGGATCCCCAGAGATGGACTTATTAGCCATCTATTTAAGGAGCAGAACCCTAGAGATGGACTTATTAGTCATCTATACAGGGGACAGATCCTTGAGGTAGACTTATTAGTCACCTATCAAATGTATGACTTATTAGTCACTTAACTACGTGTGATTCATTAATCACTCATCTGATTAGGTGGCAAGCCCCATAATGATTACCATAATCATTTGTTGATCTTCACTTATCTGATTTGGGCTATAAACCCAGTATGATTATCATAATCATTCATTGATATTGTACACATGTAGTAATGAGTTTTCTTGCTGAGCCTAGGCTCACAGGTGCTATGTGGTGCAGGTAAAGGGAAAGAAAAGCTCACCTAGCCTTGAGTGGAGAGCTTAGGTGGCGATGTGTACATATGTGGTCGCTTGACCACCACAGCTAAGGTGTTTCTCATAGGAACTAGGGTTAACCCTATATTTTGTAGCTTAGGTCGGTGGGTTGTAATTTTTTTTACACTCTAAGGACCATTTTTTATTGTAAATAACTTGTAAATGCTTTTATTGGCCCATGTACAGTTTAATGTTTTAAATAAAATCTGTCCATTCCTTTTAAAAGAAAATTTTCACTATGGCCTATTAATAACACCTAGATGCACGTTTATAACCTAATGAATCATTTAGCAAGTTAAGCATTGTTTAAAGTTCACAGCAATGGTCTTGGAGTAACCAGGGCATTACAACTTGGTATCAGAGCGTGCCAAGGTTTAGGGTTCCTATAGACTGGTTGGGCATGTACATTCGCCACTGAAGACAAGCTCGATTCATGATTTGGTAACTATTTATGTGGTTATGTGTTTAATTGCTTAAATAGAATATAAATGTTTTACCTGCTTACATGAGATATATTGATAAGGTTGGGCCTTGACTACTGCATCATAAGCAAGAATGTGCTTATTAGTACTGATATTGCTAGAACATGCCTATTAGTATTGTTAATTGTTGAACTATTAATTGATAAGTGTTAAATGTTAAATGCTATGATCATGTATCCTTTTTTTTTTTATCTGAATGATTGTGGAATATAGCTAGAAACTTACCTCAAGTTCATATTAGGATGCTCTTCAATGGTGGAACACACTCCCAAGCTCTCAAGACTTATTTCCCAAGCTTGATTCCCCAACTTAAGCTCAAAAATCCAAAGTAAAAATGAAAGAAAACAGGTACGGGAGAAGGCTTTTCAATGCTCTGTTTTTCCCTTCCTTCTACAGCCTTCAATGGCTTAGATTTATCCTAGGGGTTGAAAGACTAACATATCCCTAGGTCAAATAAACATTTCTAAGGGCTCCCAAGGGCAAAATTGACATTTTCCACCTATTTCGTTAATCATAATTAACGCTCTCCAATTCTCGCTATTCTTGATATTCTCAAACACCAATAATTCATATTGTACGCCCTGATTTTCCCACGGGCTGATTAGCGAGCTGAGAGACGGCCTAATCGTGATTACCATGTGGACGTCCCCAGGACTGGAGCAGCCATCGTTAGGTCCAACCTCTTTAGCCTGAGGTAACCTAAGGGTTCGCCAAGATTGCTTAAGGACTGAGTCTGGACTCTGAAGGCTGCAGGTCGAGGGAAGAATCCAGCTCGTGGTACGAGCTGGAGTTGGAGGCTGTGACCTTCTATAAAGTCAACCACGCAAGGTAAACGTGCATATATCAGACATCACATGTCTGATATATCCCTGACTTATCGGACATGCAGCAGGAACGTGCGTATTCAGACACCCACGACTGGGTTGGGCCGTGCGGCCCATTATCCCCTTACCTATTGATTTGACCACACTTATGTGTCAGGTTTAGGAATTAATCATGAGTGTCACAGAATTGACATGATAGGTAAGAAGGTCACGAGATGACCCTCTTACCAACTCCCAGGTGCCTTCTCCTATACATATGGAGACCTTGGGAGTTAAAAGGGGTTGGATTCGATATTATAAGAAAGACCCTGTAATCAAATACCCAGTATATAGCAATAATACTGACTAGTGGAGTAGAAGGATTTTAACCTTTGAACCACTTAAAAAACGTATTTTGAGTCACAATTTCATTCATAAGATCATTCATCTATTTTGGTTCAACCTAAGCACTAATCCCTTTCTCTTTTTTTCTTAATTATCTGTTGGTGAAGAACCGCGTCAACACATATCCTGTTACCATTTAATTCCCGGCAAGGCTCTAATCATAAAAATCACCCCGAGACTCACCCCGAGCCCCGAACTTAAACTTGTTATGACTAAACAGCTAATTTATATTCAAAGATCGTCTCATGCCGAATAGCTCGAACAAATCCACATTATAATGTGGTCTCAACAATAGGTCACCGACATGCATACAAATATACAATTACGCCCTCAGCGGGCCAAATTACCAAAACACCCCTGTAAAGAAATATGGACCCACATGCATGCATTTAACCTTATATTATAATATAATTCACATAAACATGCATATAATCATTTAATGGCATAATTAAACAATTATGGCCCTCCCGGCCTACTAATCCAGCCATTAAACCGCATTAGGGATTTCAGGGCATTACAAAGATCATCTACATGATTATTGTTGTGTTTGGATTTGACTAACATATCGTCCACATAAACTTCCATGTTATTCCCTATCTGCCCAGTAAACATCCTATTTACCAGCCTTTGGTATGTGGCTCTAGTATTTTTGAGCCCGAAAAGCATGATGTTGTAGCAGTACAATCCCTTATCAGTTACAAAGCTCGTATGTTCTTGGTCAAGTGCATGCATGGAGATCTGGTTATATCCAGAATAAGCATCCATGAATGACATGATGTTGTGGCCTGCAGTAGCATCTACGAGCTGGTCTATTCGAGGCAAGGGAAAGTAGTCCTTGGGGCATGCCTTTTTGAGGTCCGAGTAGTCGATGCAGGTTCGTCATTTACCATTGGGTTTCGGGACCAGGACGGGATTGGCTAACCTGCATCGAGTAGCCGATGCAGGTTCGCCATTCACCATTGGTCGTCGTCTAGGAGCCTTCATTTTTGTTTCTTTAGGGGGAAGCTCTTATCAATATTAATTGCATGGCTTATAATATTCCGACTAATCCCTACCATATCCGAGTGTGACCATGCAAATACGTCCTGGTTCTCTTTCAAAAAGAAAGTTAATTGCTATCTTGCATTTTCAGAAAGATTTTTTTCCTATTTTTACCACCCTCGTGGTATCTTTCTCGTCGAGCTTAATTTCTTCAAGCTCCTCTAATGGTTCGAGATCAGCCATTTCTTCAACTCTAGGGTTGATTTCTTCTTCTATCTCGAAGATGGATCAGTCCATCTCTCGAATGATCACAAGTGTCTGTGCACTTGTTTGGTTTTTCCCTCACACAAAAATGTTGTAGCATTCCTTTCCTGGGAGCTCATCTCCTTTCAGTGTCCCGATGCCACTAGACATTGGGAACTTGATGGACAAGTGCATAACAGATGATACTGCCCCTAGCCTAATCAAGGCTGGTCTCTCGAGCAGTACGTTGTAGGCCGATAGACCATCCACCACCACGAACTCCATCATCTTGGTTACCGAGATTGGATAGTCTCCCAAGGTTACGGGGAGTTCGATGGATCCCATACAAGCAATCCCTTCTCCTGAAAATCCATACAACGTGGTTGCACAGGCTTTCAAATCTCGAAGCGCGAGTCCCATCTTTTCTAGAGTGGCTTTGTAAAGAATATTAACAGAGCTCCCATTATTAATCAGGACCCTGCGTACCCTCTTGTTCGCAAACTGAAGTGTGATGACAAGGGGGTCATTGTGAGGAAACTGGACGTGTGTCGCATCCTTTTCTATAAAAGTGATGGATTAAGTTTCAACCCTCTGCTACTTTGAAGCTTGTGGTTCAGGCTTGTAGGGTGAACCATCCTCAGTTTTGAGCTCGTTTACGTATCTTTTTGGGGCATTTCTGCCCGATCCTGCGAGATTCGGTCCCCCAGAGATGGTTTCCAAACCCTCCCCATCTATAGGGGGGAATTCAATCTTCCTCCCATGCTCGGGAGTTATTCTACTGGGTAGGTTGCACAAACGATGCCCTCTGTCCTGTCGAGGATTGATTGGGATTCCGACTTCTCACATATTGTCTAAAATATCCCCTTTAGATCAATCCTTCAATCTCGTCCTTCTATTGTCAGAACTCATCAGTCATATGTCCGACGTCCCTGTGGAATTTGCAATACTTATTGGAGTCCCTCTTCACATTTTGAATCTGCATTGGTTCAGGTCGTCTAAACGGGACCTGATTCTAATTGGCGAGGAAGATATTTTACCGAGTCTCATTGAGCTTGGTATATACTGTGTAAATGGAGAAATACTTGTCTCCCTTCTTCTTTTTCCCCCCGTCTCCCTCAAGATTATTCCCTTCATTTTTCTTTCTTTTTGAAGGGTTATCTCCAGAGGGTCTTGACGTCAATGGGGAAGCCAAGGTCGAGGCTGAGTTAACATTTGTCGTTGTAGTTACGGGCTGTGAGGTTAGATTTAATGTTGACCTCGCATCTTCTACATTAACAAATCTCTGGGCCCTCCTGTTGAACTCGGTTAATGACCTTATGAGTTTTCTTTGCATATCCTCCCAAATGGGACTCCCTGGTAATATACCAACTCTTACAGCCATATGGTGGCCACTGTCATTGACGTTGCGGGCTCGAGTAACTTCTATATTAAACCTTGTAAGGCAACTCTTTAATGACTCTCCATGTTGTTGTTTGACATTGGTCAAAGCCAAGGCTTCAGGCCTGACACCTACCATGGCCTTGAACTGCTTCTTAAACTCGATTGCTAACTGATCCCAGGATGAGATCAAATGTCTTCTAAACTTTTCAAACCAGTTTTTTGCTGGTACTGTTAGAGTAGCTGAGAATAACATACATCGGAGCTCATAACCAACATTGCTAGCTCGCATGATGGTATTGAATGTGCTCAGATGACTGTATGGGTCTGAGTTCCCGTCAAATGGTGCTACATGGAATGTCCTAAACCCCTGTGGAAATGGAGTGTTGGAGATATGCGAGGAAAATTGAGATTCTCATTAGAGTCTTTGGCCTTATCCTTGTTCCTTTCATCCTGAAGGAGCCTGAATGCCCTTTCGAGCTGGTCAATCCTCTCCTGGACCAAGTCCATTGGAGGTTGAGCTTGTACTTGGGGGAGCTGGTTATTATTTATAAAAGCTCTAGCTCCTTGTCTTGGTATAGGGTTATATTGATTTCCATATGCCGGTTGTTTTCGACTATTCAAATGGTCACGCAAATCAAGGTTTGTGGGATAGGTTTGCCCCCCGTTTTGGTTCAGGTGATCTCAAAGGTCAGGATGATTGCCTCGATTCTATTATTCCTGGGCTTGGTATTATATATGCTTACGGATCGAGTGTAGTCTGACCTCCCACTTCTAAAGATAACATTTCTCTCTGGCTGAGGGGCTCGGTAGTTACGAGGTGGATCTTCCACTGGTCACCTCGCCCCAGTCGTTTGTGATCTTGACACATGGTTTCCCGTCGCTTGGGGAGCCCTGTGTTCTTAAGTCGCCTCCCTCTCGCCCTCATGTCCAGGTCTGGTCCGACGGTTCCCATCTCGTCTGCCACTACGAGATGGCCTTTGTGGTGTAGGCTCTTTTACCTGATTCCTTTGAGGAGCTGGTCGTTGTGCCGCTTGGACTTGTGAGGGGTGTCTTATTGGAGAGGGTGGATGTCTTATAGGTGATGGTGGTGGCCTCCCATTGTTGGGCCTGCATGGTCTAGAATTGGCCCAAACAGGTTCCGAGTTATTCCTGGCAGTTTCAGGGTTAGAGCTCTGAGCTACTGGAGGAGCTCGGTTATTCCTTGTTCCCGTAGACACTTCTGCAGTCGGATTATTAATGGCCTCAACTGGAGTATTTCTTCTAGGGCGTTCATCGCCAGGGTTTGCCCTGTGCCTCGGCTGAGCCTGTTGGGACCCTTGCTCAGCTCTCCTGGCGGTCGTGCTTTCTCGCGGACGTCCTCTTAGCCTCTAGGGTGGTGCTTGAACCTCAGCGGCCTTTTTGGCCAACACTTCGTTGCACCTTGTAGCTTCTACCTATTTTTGGCGTAGTTGGTGATTTTCCAGTTCAACAAAGGGAATGTACCTTTCTAGATTATAGTAGAGGTCATCGTTATGCCTGGGAGTAGGCGGTCCTTGGGAATTAGAGGATGCACTCCTTTCCTCTAGGCCGTGGTCAGTCATGGGCTGCTTCCTAGGACGGCGTGGGTAATCTTCCGTGCGGGGAGTTTGCTCCTCCAGTATTTAGGGCAATGGTCGCCCACAAGTACTGGGGTTGTTTGTGGCGGCCATTGGTAATTCAGGAGGTTTCTAATTAAACAATCTAACATCTTGCATAATGATCTCAATGAAAGCACCAAACTGTTGACATTGTTTTTCGTCAACTTAAATCTGAAGAGCACTAAACACAGAATTAAGAAAATAAATCAGAACAATCAGGATTTTACGTGGTTCACCACTTAAAATCTGCCTAATCAACGAGTCAATATTATTGAGTGGTGGTATTCCCTTAAAGCTTTTACAAAGAAATTTAGCAGAGTATTCTCAATACCAAATTGTGCGTATCTATAAATGAAATTATCTAGTCTATTTATAGACTGGTTAACAAAATATCTTCTCTTTTATTTCGGGAAGTTACAATTCAAATTTGAACTACATATAATTAAATATATTAATCACATAATATCCCATGATAATCAAGATTTATTATCAGATATTAACAAATCCCCAAGGAATATGGATTTTCTAACGGCAACCACGTTAAAACTGGACTATCGACATCGAACATACAATTTACACATTTTCAAGATCGACCAATCTTCACAAGCTCGTCCTTCTTGTTAGCCTCATCCTTAGCCAGCAATTTCATCGAGCTTAGCCCTCAGAGATCAACTTTTTGAGCTTGCAACGAAGATTCGAATTCTCTCATATACTTCAAAGAAGATCCATCCTTTCGAGCTTGATGCTTAAGCTCGAACCATCTTAACTGGTCCTCGGTCGCCAATAGGAACAAATCAAGAAACATGTTAATTTATACAAGTGTTGAGCCTTTACTTTACATTTTCGAGCCTACATTTCGATGATCATTTATGTCAATTTCAAAATTTGGGTGTGACAATTTTAAAATTAAAATCACCATTGTTGTTGGTGTTTTCACCAAATGACACATGGCAATCCGAAACTGGTGCGGGTAGTGCATGCCTTTTTAAGTGAGGCCACGCCCCGAGGATCAGTCCTCGGAAGGTGGATATCTAAACTAAAGGCCACGACCCTTGGATAAAGCTAGGGCATGGGCGTATCTCTGAGGTTATGTCCCGAGGTCTTGTTAATATCCCTCGAACTCTTCAGAGGCACTTGCCTTTCAGGTCAAGGATCTTGTCCTCGGGACCTAAAAGATTGGCCATGTGTCAGCCAGCGCAGGTTTGCAGCATTAGAGGATCGTCTGACAACCTTTTTGGCGATCTGTCCACAGTATTGTCAATTGTACGACTTGAGATATCACACTTCCACTACACCGCCTGACAAGGAAATACGTGTGGCATGCCCTGACAGTGCCAGGGTCATGTTCCCTATAAAGTAGGTAACTTTCTGCAGTGGGCCCCGCATTTATCACCACGGTCGTGGTCTCCAATTCATGCAGCCCAATACATTAAAGTGGTATTAATCCCCCAATAATGGGGATAATATGTATTAATTACAAATAATTAGCATTAATGACCCCAGCCTCTATAAATAGGGTTGGGAGTCTCTTTGTAAAGGGTTGGGAATTTTTAGAAAAAGATAACATTGTACTCAGAGCAATATAAACGTTGTCTGAGAAAACCTCATTGAAGATTGCCTTAGCAAGCTTCCAATCTCCTTAATACTAGAGACACAGGGACTAAGGCTCTTTTATAGCCTGAACCACGTAAAAATTGTTGTGTCTTGTTGTTCATTTCTTTAATCTCTCATCTTTAGGTTGATAGCGAAAAAGGCAGTCAATATTTTGGTGCTTTCATTGAGAGCTTGAAAAAAGCATTCAGAACATGTACATCCACGGCAACCACTCGAAGAAATGTCACACACGATGTAGTTCCTCCTACCGAAGTTGAAGGAGGGAAAAGGACATGCCTGAAATGATGGAGGATTATGACGAAGACGCCGAGTACGATGATGAAGATGACGGTGGCAACAAGGAGTATTATGAGGAAGAATACCCTCAGTCCATGGACGTGGAGGAGAAACTAGAAGTGGTGGTGCTCCGTGAACAGGTGGCTACCCAACAGTAAAAGAATGGTTTAAGAGGGTAACATCGTCACCCTACTAGAGATGGAACTTGTCATGAAGGCCACTCTTGTAGCCCAAGGGCTACGAGTGGACGCTAATGGTAATGTACCAGTTGGGCACCCAACTGGCGTGCCACTAGCGCACCCTGTTGGAGTGCCACCTGTCAATATAGCCGGTGTGCCCCCCGAGCACCCGACTAAAGAGGCTCAAGATCTGCTAGTTGGAGTCCCCACCAAGCATCCAGCTGGAGTTGGAACCCCATATGAACCGTGCGAGGCCTGGAGGTTGTGTCCCCTCGGGACCTCGCCAACCCCGTATGAACAACGGTCCGGGGATCTTCCCACAGAACGTCTCATAGAACCAAGAACGTGGCATTAGTATCTTGGTAAATGATGAGAATATTGAGTCTGACGGAGAGATCGAGGTGGCTTATCTTGAGGATAACGACGCGTTCCTATTGGGGTTTTATGCCCTAATTAAAACCCAATTTATTTGTAATCTCATTTTGTTATCAATAAAATAATAGAAATCATTTTTTGACTTGGTCAATCACTTTGCTCACATGTTTTATTTTCATGATTCTTTGGTCAACATTAACCAAGGGCCCTTCGAGACCCTCAAGGCATACATCAAACGCTTCAAGGATGAGGAGGCGAGAACCAAGAGAGTTGATGATGGCCAGCAGTTGATGGCCTTGCAGGCTGGCATCTGCGCGGGGTCCCCGCTTTAGAATGACCTCTAGCAAAGTGGATGCCGATGGCTCGACGACTTCATTCGTCAGGCATAATAGCATATCAGCTGGGAAGATTCCCAGATTGGAGCGTTCGGCGGACCCGTCACCTTCCCTGCTCCAACTGTGTCTAGCCCTGTGGCTTCGGGGATCCAGTATTCCCCTTACACTCCTATCTTACCAGGTTTGGGAGGAGTCCAACCCAGCCTAAGCATCTCGCCCACAAGTTTTAGTGTCGTGCCAATTGTTGGTTTCAGAGTGGCCCTGACATGATATGGAGCGGCGCCCACTGGATATAGTGTTTTTCAGCCTGCATTCAATGTTAGAGTTGTCGCCCTATCTCAGTCTGTTGCACCTAGTCGAACCCCTGATGGCAGTAAATGGGGCTGGACTCATTTTGGTTTCCCCTGAGGGGCATAGAGTGCACATCGCACTCCGTTTTGGGTTCAACACCTCTAACAATGAAGTGGAATACGAAGCTTTAATTGCTGGTCTCTGAGTGGCACTTCAGCTCAAAGTCGAGAGCCTCGATATTTTTAGCAATCCCAACTCGTAGTAAACCAAGTACTTGGAGAGTATTAGGCCCGGGGAACAAAAATGGTAGCGTATTTAGCAAAGGCTCAAGAAATGTTGCATAACTTCAGAAGATTCACTATTCAGTAGGTGCTGCAAGAGCATAATTCCAACGCTGATGCCCTGGCATAGTTGGCTACCACCAAAGACGCTCCGAGCATCTCAATTCCTGACGAGGTGGAAGCTGTACAACCCCAAGATGGGTGGATGGAACCAATAGTAAAATATCTTGTCTCAGGGGAGTTGCCTCAAGATAAGAAGGTGGATCAAAAGTTGCTCTATCAGGCACCTCAGTACGTGATCATGGACAACAAGATGTATTGGCGAGGTTATTCTATGCCCTTGCTCCGATGTGTGTCCCAACAAGAAGCCAGTCTAATACTCCGAGAAGTGCATGAGGGCTTTTGCGCGGACCACGCTGGGAGGCAAAGTCTTTCCTAAAAGATCTTAAGGCAAGGATACTTTTAGCCCACCATGAATGGAGATGCGATGGATTATGTCAAGAAATGCAACAAGTGCCAATGCTTCGCTAACATCCACCGAGCGCCTCCAAATGAGTTTACGCATATGACCAGTCCATGGCCTTTCGTTGTCTAGGGTATTGACCTTATCGGGTCCATGACTACAGGAAAGGGAGGAGTGAAATATGCCATAGTGGCCATTGACTACTTAATGAAGTGGGTCAAGGCATCACCTCTAAAAAGGCCTTGGATTTCGTCATTAAAAAAATTGTTTGCCGATACGGGCTCCCAAGGAAGTTAGTCTCCAACAATTGGTTGCATTTTGATAGTGAAGTATTCACAGACTTCTATCAACGACATGAAGTTATCAAGAGCTACTCCTCCGTGGCCCATTCACAGGCAAATGGCCAAGTGGAAGTAGTTAACAAGACACTCAAGTCCACTTTGAAGAAAAGACTGGAACAGGCAAAGGGAGCTTGGCCTGAGGAGTTGCCTAGGGCATTGTGGAGCTATCGCACCAATGCCAGGACTTCCACCGACCACTCGCCGTTCTCCATGGCCTATGGATACGAGGCTATGCTCCTATATGAGGCAGCAATCTCCACACACCAGCAGGATATGTATGACCCGACCACGAACCATGCTTTACTGCGAGATTCCCTGGACCTTGTGGAGAAGCTCTATGAAGCTTCTCAACTTCGAGTATCATCCTACTAGCAGAAGGTAGCCAGGTAGCAAGGATAGAAAGTTTGGGGTCGAAGATCTGGTGTTGCGAAGAGTCTTCTTAGCCACCCGAGACCCCGATGCAAGAGTGTTGGGACCTAACTAGGAAAGCCCTTATCAAGTCGAGAGCGTTGTATGTCTGAAGACATACAAATTGGCTTGACTAAGTGGGGAACTGATTCCCCACGCCTGGATTGCTGAGCATCTTTGCCAGTACAACCAGTAGTATGAGCAATGAACTTTGTTAATTTTTGTAGTATCCCTTGTAGCCTTCAAGCATATTTAATGAAAATCGTGTATATAAAACACGGTAAGAAAGAAATTTATTTTCTGCTTATATTTCTTAGTTTCCTTTATTCGTATTGCCATGTATTAGAACACCCACTTGCTGGTCTGAACAAGTGAACACAGACTAGTCTTCGATCACTTGGGGAGCATGAAGTTTGGGCAGCATCACGACTTGCAAGGAGCGACCAAGGAAACTAAACTTGTCAAGCGGAGTAAGCCTAGTGTCGCCACCTCGAGTATAGAAAAACCTAGGAAACTAATCGAGTCTAGCCTAGGAGACTAAGCTTTCTCCAAGCAGAATAGGACTTATCACGTAGAAGTTAGACAACCTCAGTAGCGCAAGAATAGACTTTTGTTACCTCCTGTGGAGTTTGAACCTGAGGAGCTCCGACCAAGTCTCTTGATCTCGAGATGCGAAAGGGAGCCTGAGTCCAATATACTTGGTCTAGAGCACGTGGGTTATGTGACCTCCTGAGGACTTTGAGCCTGAGGAGCTCTGATCAAGCCTATTGTGTTCCAACGAGCACCAAGTCACTGACTTAAATTCTAAGATAAACAAGTAGTGGGAGGTTAGACCAGGGAACTAAACTAGTCGACAAGTGTAGTACCCCTAAGTTCAAAACCCTAAACTTAAACCTGGAAAAAAACCCAGCGTAAAAAGGCCAAGTAGCGCGAACACGCACCCGAGGAGTAATAACCAAATCCTAATATTTGAGATGTGAACGGACGCCCGAGTCGCTTATACTCGGGCATAGACTGAAGTCACCAGACTTTCAAGTCAATACTTTGCGGAACCCTAACGCTAAGACCTCGGTCAACGCGAGTGGACTCAAGGTCACCTCCCATGGACATCGCGCCCGGGAAGCCCTGACCAAGTCATGGTAACCCCTAGTAGCGCTAGTACAGATTAACATCACCTCCCAGGGACTTCGAGCCCGGGGAGTTGTGAGATGCTCTTGAAAGGAGAATCGAAGCCTTGAGATATACGCTCAGGGAGCAAAGCCCCTAACTAACCTTCTAGGTATTGCATACTCAGGGGGCAGGTAGTTGATGTGCAAGAACTCTTGAAAGCCTGAGTCGTTGGACTATGGTGACACAGGAGGACGACAAGTTAATTCGAGGACTCCAAGCCTGGGAAAACACTAAATATCTAAAGGTTCGAGCACAACAGGCCGGCTCCATCTTGGATCGTAGGAACTTGAGGACGCTGAGCTATGTTAAATTAATGCCAAATTTCACGAGCCTACAAGAGACACTAAATGCTGGAAATAACCTATAAATGATTTTGAGTTCTTGTTCTCACGGCAGTCATGTTACGTTGAAATTACATAACCAAATCAAATAATTAAAACAATTTTGTGTTCTTGTTCTCGTGGCAGTAATGTTACGTTGAATTTACAAAACCAAATCAAATATTTAATCGGTTTGAGTTCTTGTTCTCGTGGAAGTCATGTTATGTTGAATTTACATAACTAAATCAAACATTTAAAACATTTTGAGTACTTGTTCTCGTGGCAGTCATGTTACGTTGAATTTACAAAAACAAATCAAACATTTAAAATGATTTGAGTGCTTATTCTCATGGCAGTTGGGTTACGTTAAATTTGTAAAACCAAACCAAGTGAAACATGACTTAGGGTTCTTGTTCTCATGAATGCAATGTTACAACGAACTAAAAAGAATCAGAGTTTAAAAGTGGTGTAGGCTGTCATTGTTAAAGAATATATATTATTGCTCAATGGATATATGGAAAAACCAATATACAACTCTATGCAAAAAATACAATAGACAAGGTAATTGATTAAATAAATATTATAACTCAATTACTCAAAATACAAGTAACTAGAAAGATGTAGAAGAAGAAGATTACAAACTCAATACTATAATAATACAAGTAAATAAGAAGAACAAAAGAATGAAAATAAAATAAACTCTCACACAACCAAAGTGTAGAGTAGTGGGGATCACCAACTTAAACAAGGTTCAAGACCTTTGTCCAAAAGCTTATTTCCCCCTATTCTCTAAGCACTAAGGGATCTCTCTAGGAAATAACTCTCTGGAATTATCAAGCATTTTGGTGTATTTTCCAGCCACGTGCTTTGTGGATGGAAAATGGTGTGTCTTACAAGTGAGCATTAGGCTCCTATTTATTGCGTTTGAGATACCCTTTGGATTTCAAATTCCACCAACCCCCATGGCTGTTACCAATGTTTAATTGGATTAATATGGAATTAAAATTGAGATTTGGGAGTTATTTGGGTTTTTAGAACTGTTCAACACATTTGGAAAAAACTAAAAATTTGGCCTGAAATGCACCTGTGGTCGCGGCCAGGGACATCAGTGGCCGCAGCCACTGCTTTCTGTCCCCCAGGCCGCGACCACCATCGTTCAGTGGTCGCGGCCACAGCTCATTGTTAGCACATGAAAATGTATTGTTTTTCCAAACGGTTCCAAACCCTCCCAAATGACTTTGTAACTCCCAAAACACATTATTGGGGTTAAAATCATATCTCCAACAACCATATTTTATAATGGCTTTATGAAATCCAATCTCAAATGTGTAACATATAATATACACATTATTAGGTAATATTTGAGAGTTACAAATTTGTAACTAATTTTGTAACTCCAAAATATGTCACATTTAGGCACACACATGTGTCCAATTTTGTGACTCTCAATAATATGTTACAAGGTGTGACAAATCACATTTGTGTGAATAATCAAATTTTGTCATATTATTTAATCTAACATTATATTATATGAAATAATATAATATTCCCCCACTAGATTAAATAATCACTTTTTGTAACATTTATTTAATCAATCAAACATTATATTAAAATATAATATTCCCCCACTTGATTAAATAATCACTCTCTATAGAAACCTTTGCATTGGTGCATAAAGTAAAATGTCTTTCAACTTGAATTTTACCTTAGTGTAATTACCACAAAGTTTGTTGAAATTTTGGTTGCCGAAGCATTGAACCACTATCCCTTGATAACAAACCGGTGATAACACACACACATTTGCTATGTTCACTTGAGACCTCAATGTCTCGCTTTTGCACCGTTAATGGCCATGTGCACATTCCATTCATAGACTTTTCTTGAGAATGACTCCCAATTCTCATGAGGGGCGGCACCACCCCTAGGTCTATATAGGTAGAACTCTTACAGTATTTTGTTACCCTAAAATACTTGTCTTTTCAAGACTGAGTTCTATTAAAAAACCTTTCGGTTTTAACCCTCATTTTGGTAACACACTAGTACTCATATCTCAGATGGGAAAAAAATTTGAGCACTACTACTATTCACTTGATTGACTTGTTATTACCTATTGAACCTAATACTAGTTTGGTGACTAGTATTAAGATAGGTTACCATCAACCGTGAATCTCTTTAGGGAGTCTAAGTCCCACCCCTTGAGATGTAGAAATGATTCCATTTGAATCATTTCTTTTCTCATGTATGCATACTTAGACACTCTCATTATTTTATTCAAACTTTGCTGCTAGCTATAGTTTGATTAAAATAGTTACCCCTTTAAAATAATGAGTTTGACCATAGTCAACACCCCCACTATTTTATAGTTTTATATCCAAGATAAAAATTTTCCTTGAATATTAATTCTAGAAACCTCTTTGTTTCTAAAATTCTCCTTTATGTTTTAAATTGATGCCTTCTTGAATCAAAATATTACAAACAATGACTTTAGACACCAAATATGTCTAGATTTGTTCATTCTATACATATATTGCCAATGTGATTTAGAATGTTGAATTACAAATCACCTATTTGATAGAATGACCAAATTAATCAATTAATTAACAACAAAATAAATTGATTAACTTTGGAGCATCACCCCCAAATTTCTCACATAGTGACAATAAAATATCACTTTAAAATAGAAATCTCTTCATTTCTAATAAGTAATTTATCCTCCAAGATAAATTTATACCTATGATTCTCAAAGTTCATCACGAGTCCTCTAAGCCACATGATAAAATCTCAATAGATCTAAATAAAAACCTCAATGTTTATCTTGATTTATTTACTTGCTAAAGCAAGGCACATTTCTTTCAAAGAAACTTTTACTTAGTTTCTTTCTTTTATGTATTTCACAAAATAAAGCGTGAACACAAATGTAATGTGAGAATTTCTTAAACAAATAATCACAAATTTTCATTTTTTAGTTGTCTAAATAATCTCAAAATCACTTTAAACAACTTTTGCGTATTTCTTAAGAGTCTCTTTGAGATTCTTTTGAAAACATCAATTTGACATCCATTGATTTTCTCATCAAAATCAAAATGAAAAGTCAATTTTTTTAAACACTTTAAATCAAAGAAAATAAACCCTTATTGATTTATTTAAACACTTTGATTTCTTATGTTTTGTTTAAAATTATCTCCTCATCGAGATTAATTTAAGCATATCACCATCTTTAACCAAAATGAATAAAGTTTTCTTTTATTCACCATTGGTGTAAAGATTCAAAATTGCTTCTCCAATTTTGTAATGTCTCCTCATTGAGATATTCAATATTTAAGAATTATTGTCACTAAATAATTCTCAAATATTTTCTCTTTTGACCATTCTTTAGACTATAAGTCTATTGAGTCAATATGTCATCCCACAATTTTTTAATCCACTTTGATCCATTTTCTTGCAATGGCAAGACACAACCATTAAAAGATGTAACCCCCTTAGTTTCTGTTGACGGTGAGAACTCGTCAACTAAGTTGAGTTGGAAAAATTATCAAATCAAGATCACTAATGGAAAAGCTGTAGAAACTTAAACAATCACTCAAGAACAATGATAGAACAATAATGGAGAGTTCAGTCTTTCATTCACACTCAAGCCTTTGCTACAGTAAAATTTCCAACCCCCTCTCAGGTGGTGTTGGAGTTCATTTTATAGTAGGCTCTAATGGCCTTAGGTACATGGTGGTCCAGGAGACCAAGTGGTACATAAGTAATATGTCAGGGTAGTGGCTTCAGAGGTTGTGGTCGTACATCCAGTACAGGAGCAGGTGTCAGGAGGATGTCTCCACTACTTGGCTGTACCCATGTCTGATGAGTGGTGGCAGGCATAGTGGCGCAGGTGGTAGTGGTGTCGACTCTGACCCTTGGCCGTAGACGTACGGGCCATAACTCTTATCCCAGCAGTCCCACTGGTATTGGTGTCCGTACTCAGTACTAGGTCGTACAAGTATGTCCCATTCGACTCGTACTGGAGCCTCTAAGCATAGGGGTCTCAAGGTGTAAGGAATGGGACCCTTGGTGCATGGCTCTACTCATGCGACCACTAGGTGACGTAGCTCTCATTCCTTCGCGAGGCCCTCTTGGAAGGCTTATTGATGGCGCGACTCTTTTGGCTATTCAGGAGGTCGAGTGTGCTGCGGATGTGACCCCCATGAGGCCGTGGGCGAGGCCACCATGGGGCCTAGATGGCGAGGCCACTCCGTGGGCATGGGCGAGGCCACTCCATGGGCATGGGCAAGGCCACCATGGGGCCTAGATGGCGAGGCCATTCCGTGGGCATGGGCGAGGCCACCACGGGGCCTAGATGGCGAGGCCACTTTGTGGCCATGGGCGAGACCACCACGGGGCCTAGATGGTGAGGCCACTCCGTGGGCATGGGCGAGGCCACCACGGGGCCTAGATGGCGAGGCCACTCCGTGGGCATGGGAGAGGCCACCACGGGGCCTAGATGGCGAGGCCACTTTGTGGCCATGGGCGAGACCACTCCGGGGCCTAGATGGCGAGGCCACTCTGGAGCCATGAGCGAGGCCACTCTGGATCCATGAGCGAGGCCACTCCGGGGCCTAGATGGCGAGGCCATTACGTGGCCATGGGCGTTGAGGCTCGGCCGAGCGACGCCAAGGAGACACGCACGCGAGGGGGTCGAGCGACGCCAGGGAATGCGTGCGCGAGGAGGGCCTCGCGCCTGGGGCAGGGCTGAGTGACGCCAGGGGATGCGCGCGTGAGGGGGGTCTCGCGCCTGGGGCTTGGCCGAGCGACGCCTGGGGTGCGCGCGCGCGAGGTGGGCCTTGCACCTGGGGCATGGCCGAGCGAGGCCATGGTGATGCGGTTGGGACCTCGCGCATCACGAGTTGATCCGAAGTTGCCGTCAAAGGACGATGGGCCTTCGCGGGATCTTTCATGGGTGCGAAATATTGAGCGTCCACACTTGCCCCCAGTCTAGGAGAGGACCTTTAGGTGCTCTTGTAGACTATTCACCTTGATTCTTATAAATAGGCCCTCATGCATGGCCTAATATCTTCACCTTACTTCTTTGGCTTATTGGTTTGGAGAGCCCTTCCTTTTTTCAAGAGGTGAGGGGTTCAATCCCTCACAACCTCATTTTTGCCATAGTTCTTTTTATTTTACTTTTTCACTTCATTTTCATCATTTTTTCATTTTTTTTATTATTTTTTTTGAACCAATTTCTTGGCATGACTATTTAATGACTAACACATCTTCCTGGTCCATTCTTGCAGACGCGCATTTTTGACCCTTTGGTGCTTTTCGCTCCTCGACCTCCTTTTGACCCCAACTTCGCTCTCTTAACCGCTTGAGGTATATTTTCTTTCCTTCTCCCTTTTATTTTTTATCGGGTCCAAACTAGCATTATTCAGGATGGGGTACCTTAGCCTGAGCTTGTAGTGAGTTTGACCACACACGAGCCCTTCTTTTTTATAACCTGTAGTGGGCCATTTAGGACGCTTGCATCTAGAGATATTAAGGCTATTCCTTTGTGTTTTGTAGCCATCCCCTCATTTACACGCGAACCCCTTTTTCACTTTCGAGACGAGGTCTCATGGCCAGTGACGGCCCGTCTGACATACCTCCGGGGGCAGAATTTATTGACCTGTCCTCAGACTCAGAGTCCCCTGAGGGAAACCCTCACCAAGACTATGATCTGTAAGGCAGGCCCGCATCCGCCACCTTGAGTACCTTGCTGAACTTAGGCGCAAAATTTGGGTAGTGGAGAGCGAAATTGACTCGGTGTCGAGATGAGATGGAGGACCTTCACCCCCAGACCTTAGTGACCATATAGCGCGTCTTAGGACGACCCTTTTTGAATTGCGGTGGGAGTTAGAGTTTATGGAGGGACACCTTCCGCCAGAACCTCCCACTCCCTCCTCGCCTGATGACGGTCATGGGGCTGCTAGCTCCTCTCCCCAGCCCCTAGTCTCAGTTTTTCCTAGCTTAGTGCTTTCGCCATCGCTCCCTCAATGGAAAACTCTTGCTATGAAGAAAAAATGGAGGGTCAAGTGTTCTGCCTCTTCCTCACATATTTCTTTTGATTTTGCAGATATGCCGAAAGCACGCCGACAGGTATCTACCCAGGAAGAGGATGATGCCCCCTTACTGGCGTCCAATCTGGTGTCGCATGTGTCTGCGAACAAATTGAAGGAAATCATGAAGCACTACTGCGTTCCTCCAGAATACGCCCTATATGCTCCTCAGGAGGCTTGCCGGGCTGACCGCCCCAGGGAGGGTCAGGTATCTATGAGCGAACACATCTTGAAGGCGGGTGGCACCATTCCCTTGCACCCGTTTTTTGTGGCGGTCCTTAACTACTTTGACCTCGCCCCCCTTCAACTGTCACCCAATAGTTGGTTGACCCTGAGCTGCCTTTTTGTCTTGTTCAAGGAACAGGCTAAACGCGCTCCTACGACGCAAGAGGTGCACTTTCTGTACAACCTCATGGGATCCCCCAGGTCCAAAGGCTTCTACTATCTGCAGAAAGCCAATAGCGAGTTCCCCCTGATAGAGGGCTCAATATCCAACATGGGGACCTGGAAGCAAGACTTTTTCTTCGTAGAGGGTCCTCTTTCTGTCCGTGAACACTTTCGCGACAGCCCCAGTAAGTACCCTGGTCCTCCTTTTCTTCTTGTTAGAGCTTACTGTTTTGTATTCCTGCTTGCACTGACATTGGTGTGGGTCATGCAAAGCAATTTGCTACTCCTTCGGTCATTGGGACGGAGGCGGAGGCCGTGAACGACCTCATTAATGCAGACTCCGCCCTGAAGAAGGCGGCGTTCTTATTTACTATGGCGAATCTCAACCGCCACCAGCTATCCCCGGTCTAGGACCCCAAATTCCTGTGGTCAATTATTGGGTCTAAGAAGACTACGGCTATGCCGGCCGAGTCGTTCCTAAACGATGGTGAGGTCGAGGAGGAGCTGGAGGATGCCCCCCTTGAATGTGGGGGATCTCACCAGTGCCCCCTGTCCCCCGGGGGATGCCCCCCTTTTGGCTCCTACGACCAGGACATGGCCTTTCAACCTCAAGACCAACATGCCGCACCGAGATATTATGCTCTCTTGGCCTTGATGGCTGCGACGCCTTCCCTCAGGTTCCTCATGACATTGGACCACCAGGGGCTGATTTCATCGACCTTGCGGAGCCCCCCTCTAATCTACCAGGGTCTCAATTTTTCCCCTTCACTGCGCCCCCTCCTACTTCAGGTGCTCCCAATACGGAGGCGGAGCCTTGGGTGACTAGGATGGCATCATCTTACGGGCAGCGCTACATTCAAATTGCCTCGGGCCTCCCTGTATCCGACTGGAGGGGTCTAGGGAACGTGACTCAGTCAGACCTTGGGGACACCCTAAGGCGCGCCGCGGCCTGGGTGAGTTCTTGCGCTTTGCGTCGATCATTATTATGTATATATGTACATGTGTTTTTCTTTTTGTTACTTATTGTTGATGCCATTAACTTTCTTGTACAGGTCTACACCGTGTCTCTTCGGTATGCTGACACGTCCGACACCCTCTCCACATCTACTGCTGAGAGGGACTGCCTCACAGCCCGGGTCCAGGAGCTCGAAAATGAGCTTAACGAAACTAAGGCCAAGTTGTCAAAGGCCCGGACTAAGTTTTCCAACTTGTTCTCAAAGAGGGAGAAAGTAAAGGCCAAGACCAAGGAGCTAAAGGGCAAGGTTAAACGCTTGGAGTGTGAACTCCAGGAGGCCAAGGCCACTGCGGCTGCGTCGCAGCAGAGAGTGACCCAATTGGAGACCGAAGTTGAGGCCCTTAGGGCCGAACTACAGTCGGCGCAGGAGAGGAATGCTTCCTTGGAGGCAGCGAGGGCTTCCTTGGAGGCGGCGAGGGCTTCCTTGGAGGCGGAGAGGGTCACCACCGAGCGCAGGTCCATAGATCGTGCTCTTTACAATGTGTGGAGGCAGGATCCTAATTTCGACTTCTCCTCTTTTGGCGAACATGCCGTTACTCGAGCGGCCCTGTGGAGTGCCCACATTAGGAGGCCTTAAAGTAGTCTTGCTTTTTTTTAGCTTTGCAATACCATTATCACTGCTACTTTTCTTTTGTTAACTCTTGTACTATCTCAAGAACTCTTTTTTTTTTTTATGTATAAATACATGTGTTGCTGTTTATTTCTTGTTCAACTGCATTTGAGGCCCTTTTAAGCCTGTATGACGGGGTTTGGTTGGTTCCCCTCTTTTATTTACTAGGCTAAAGGTCCTTTGGAGCCCATGTGAAAGGGTTCACTAGAACCTCTTTTGGTGCCTCTTGGTTGCTCTTATAAGGATATTTTGACCCCTTGGGTCCTAGCTATCCTTTTGTATATTCTTGCGCGCGCTTATTATTTGTTGCGAGAAGCGTCCTTCTCGTCATTATGCATAGTACTATTTTTACAAGGGTCTCTTTTGGGACTCTTTTGGCTAGACGGCTTGGCGGCCGCTCTAGACTTATTATTGTCGTTACCATATAATGGCTAGACTTATTATTGGCTAGACGGCTTGGTGGCTGCTCTAGACTTATCATTGTCGTTACTATATATATTTGTTTTGCAGGTTCCTAAGGCCTCCTTGGTATTCACAAGGGTAGCTAATCCTTGTGATCCCAAGAGACGCCTTGTAAGGACTTCGCTTAAGGCCCTGACATAGGGGGTCCCTCTGGGACCCTTTTGATGGAGGGTTGTTTTCAAGGTCCTCTTGGTAGAGGGTCCCTTTTAGGAGTTAGGAGGGCAAGGGGTCCTTTCTAGGATCCTCCGATAGAGGGTCCCTTTTTAGGAGCCCTTTTTAGGTTCCTTTTGCTGGCTGCATGTTTTTGCCCCCCGTCCTGCCCCCCAAGTGCTTGGTGAAATTTATTTCGGCAGGCACTTTGGCTGATGCTCGTGCAGCGAAGAAAATAAACACAGGAAGTAGCACACAGTTTCATTCATAGCACGCGGCTTACAGCCAACTTTGTAAATAAAAAGGGGGGTTACATCTAACTAGGAGGCTACCTAGGGTAGCCCCTTTGATTCTTACTTAAGCCAGAATAATGAAGAACAAGCTAAACATAGGTTCTTTTCTCACTAAGAGCCGAAGCCTTGCTGGTAGCACTTCTCGAGAGGCTCCGTAACCTGTGGGTCCAATCTTGTGCGGATCTAACTCGTGTGGGTCGCTCCTTCATGCACAGCCATTGTCATTGGCATGGATGGTTTGGCGGCTGCACGGAGGGACATGTTATAGCATTCCCTCGCTTCCTTCTGCTCCCCTTTCACGCATGCTACTCCCCCAGGGGTAGGGAATTTCATAGCTAGGTGATACACAGAAGTTATCGCCTTCAATTCTCTCAGAGAGGGTCTCCCTAATACCGCATTGAAGGCCGAGGTGCAATCTACCACGACAAAGTTAGCCATTACGGTGGTTTGCCTGGGTTGCTCTCCCATGGTGAGGGCTAATTCGATTGTCCCTAGGGGTTGCATCGAATCTCCCATAAACCCATACAAAGTCGTAGTGCAAGGCTTTAGGTGACGGAGGCTCAATCCCATCTTTTCCAGCGCCTGTCGATACAAGATGTCCACAGAGCTCCCGTTGTCCACCATGACCCGATGTACCCTCATGTTAGCAAGCTGGGCGGTTAGCACCAGGGGGTCATTATGAGGGAAATGCACCCCCTGCGCATCTTCTTCAGTGAAAATTATTGAGTCATTCTCGCCCTTGAAGCTCTTCGGGGGGCGTTGCTCCAAACTCAAAACGCAATGTGGTGGACTTCGTCGGGCCTCCTTGGCATACGTGTCTCGCCCTTTCCTAGAATCGCCTCCAAATCCTGGTCCTCCAAAGATGGTCCTGACCTCTCCTTGCACTTCCGGGGCCACCTCACGTGCTCGCGATGGGGACACTCCTCCTTCTGGCCTCTGGTTATCCTTGCGCACATACCTGCCCAAATGTCCCCTCCGGATGAGTTCCTCAATTTCTTCCTTCAAATGGATACACTCGGCCGTGGTGTGAACAGTATCCTTGTAGTACTGGCAGTATCTACTAGGATCCCTTTTGGACCGGTCCTTTTTCATTGGTGAGGGCCTTTTGAAAGGGACTCGATTTTTTGTTGGTGAGGTAAATGTGCTCCCTGGTATTTGTGAGGTTCGTGTAGTAAGTGTAAGCCGCTTGCCTGTGATCATTCCCCTGTTTGGTTTTCCTCTGGTGGTCATCTCTTGATCCATCGTATGCCCTTTTCTTCCTTGCTACATTCGACCAGTCATTAGTTGGGGGCTTCCCGTGGGGCTCTTCCTTTCCTGCCTTTAAGTTGGCGTGGCCATCCTCCACACAGATGTACTTCTGCGCTCTCTCGTAGAAGTCATCTAAGTCGGTGACTTCCCTCTTCAACATGTTGTCCCACAACTTGCTTCCTGGGAGTACTCCAGCTGTAATGCCCATTTTTAACTCTCAGCGAGTTAGGCTCCCCACTTTTGTGGCCTCCATATTGAACCGGTGAATGTAGCTCTTCAAGCTCTCATTCTCCCCTTGCTTCACGTTGGCTAGGCTGGTACCTGGCATCGTGTAGTCCCGCACGCCATGGTGCTGTTGGAGGAATTCATCAGAAAACTGCTGCCAGGACCTGATGGACCCCGGCCTCAACCTCTTGAACCATTTGTAGGCGGGTCCTTTCAGGGTGACAGCGAAGCAATGGCACCTGGCACCGCTTCCAATCCCTCTCAGATTCATCAGATCGTTAAACGCATCCAGGTGGTACTTTGGATCCGTGTTTCCTTCGTAGGGGGTCATATTGGGCTCCTTAAAGTTTGTAGGGAGCCGGATGGCCTGAATCTCCCTCACAAAGGGTGACTCATGGTCGAATTCTTCCTCAGGGGCCTGGCCGCCTGATGCGGTGACGATCTTGCTTCGCAGGCTCCTCATTTCCGTGTCCAGGTCCTGCCTCCTCTTATTTAGAGAGTCCCTCAAAGCGGACGGGCTAGGATTCGCCTTTCCCTTGCCTTCTCGGGGCGCCATAGGGGGCGTGGTCCCTTTGCCCGCCCTCTTTTTATTGAGCTCCTCCCGTAAGTCTGAGGGTGCTCTTTTAGAGGTGACCTTGTCCTCATTGCGAGGGGTAGTGTTGGTCCTTGGCGCGGGTTTCTGGGCCTGCTTAGGCGGTTCAGGGTGCTCACGTTGCTTCGCTCGGGGGGTGTTACTGGTTGAGTGTCGGGTTCTCCCATCATCTACCGGTACAGTGGTCTCCACCCCATCCTTTCCCTTCTCCTTCCTCTTTGGCAAGGTCACGCTAGACTTACCCTGCAACAGGCCGTTCAGGACCTCTTGCATGTTCTCCAAGGTGGTTTCCAACCTTTGGTTCTTACGGTGGAGCTCACGTATTTCCTCTTCATAGAACCGAGACTTCGAACTTGATCTCACGGAATGGACCCGGGGATGCTTATCATGCCTACGGGTTGAGGGGCCTGGGTCCTGCCGGCCGAAGTTCGGTGCCTACGGTGGTATTGGAGGAGGGAACTCATTAGCATTTCCCGGTGGTGCTCTTGGAGGACTTTCTCCAGGTGGAGCGGCTGGTGACGAGGCCACTCTATCACCTCCGTGAACCTCAGGGTCTTTCGGGGGCTCCACATCTCTGGGTGGAGGAGCGTCCTTCATGGAGGCCTTCAGCTGGACTCCGTTCAGGTGAACCTCTACCTCTCGTGGCTTCCTCAGTCTCTTTGAACGTCTTGGCATCTTCTTCTTGCTGGAAACAATGGTGGAACAGTAGCTTGAAACTAACGTTCCCACAGACGGTGCCAAACTGTTGACGGTGAGAACTCGTCAACTAAGTTAAGTTGGAAAAATTATCAAATCAAGATCACTAATGGAAAAGCTGTAGAAACTTAAACAATCACTCAAGAACAATGATAGAACAATAATGGAGAGTTCAGTCTTTCATTCACACTCAAGCCTTTGCTACAGTAAAATTTCCAACCCCATCTCAAGTGGTGTTGGAGTTCATTTTATAGTAGGCTCTAATGGCCTTAGGTACATGGTGGTCCAGGAGACCAAGTGGTACATAAGTACTATGTCAGGGGAGTGGCTTCAGAGGTTGTGGTTGTACATCCAGTACAGGAGCAGGTGTCAGGAGGATGTCTCCACTACTTGGCTGTACCCATGTCTGATGAGTGGTGGCAGGCATAGTGGCACAGGTGGTAGTGGTGTCGACTCTGACCCTTGGCCGTAGATGTACGGGCCATAACTCTTATCCCAGCAGTCCCACTGGTATTGGTGTCCGTACTCAGTACTAGGTCGTACAAGTATGTCCCATTCGACTCGTACTGGAGCCTCTAAGCATAGGGGTCTCAAGGTGTAAGGAATGGGACCCTTGGTGCATGGCTCTACTCATGCGGCCACTAGGTGACGTAGCTCTCATTCCTTCGCGAGGCCCTCTTGGAAGGCTTATTGACGGCGCGGTTCTCTTGGCTGTTCACGAGGCCGAGTGTGCTGCGGATGTGACCCCCATGAGGCCGTGGGCGAGGCCACCATGGGGCCTAGATGGCGAGGCCACTCCGTGGGCATGGGCGGGCCACCACGGGGCCTAGATGGTGAGGCCACTCCGTGGGCATGGGCGAGGCCACCACGGGGCCTAGATGGCGAGGCCACTCCGTGGGCATGGGCGAGGCCACCACGGGGCCTAGATGGCGAGGCCACTCCGTGGGCATGGGCGAGGCCACCACGGGGCCTAGATGGCGAGGCCACTCCGTGGGCATGGGCGAGGCCACCACGGGGCCTAGATGGCGAGGCCACTCCATGGGCATGGGCGAGGCCACCACGGGGCCTAGATGGCGAGGCCACTTCGTGGCCATGGGCGAGACCACTCCGGGGCCTAGATGGTGAGGCCACTCCGTGGTCATGGGCGAGGCCACCACGGGGCCTAGATGGCGAGGCCACTCTGGAGCCATGAGCGAGGCCACTCCGGGGCCTAGATGGCGAGGCCACTACGTGGCCATGGGCACCGAGGCTCGGCCGAGTGACGCCAAGGAGACGCGCACGCGAGGGGGCCAAGCGACGCCAGGGGATGCGCGCGCGAGGAGGGCCTCGCGCCTGGGGCACGGCCGAGCGACGCCTGGGGGGTGCGCGCGCGAGGTGGGCCTTGCACCTGGGGCATGGCCGAGCGAGGCCATGGTGACGTGGCTGGGACCTCGCGCATCGCGAGTTGATCCGAAGTTGTCGTCAAAGGACGATGGGCCTTCGCGGGATCTTTCATGGGCGCGGAATATTGAGCGTCCACGTTTCATATTTTCTTATCTCATAAAATGAGATGCTCATCTTTCAAATGAGAAAATTTTAAATTCTCAAATAATTCTTTTATTCACAAATCACATACTAACAATAATATAGGATAAAACCTATTAAAATCTCACTAATGTTTGCATGATTATATTTCAACATAATTTCACATTGATGTCAACATACATGACTAATATCATACTAAAATGACTCTTTATTAATATGAGAACATGAATTACAAATATCATACACATATGAGTTCACATTTTTATTGATTCACAAAATCAATATATTTATACATGTCATATAAAAAACTCATATAGTTGTCATTCTAATAATTTCCCATTAACATAATTATATGACATGCTAGAATATTACCCAATAATCTACTAGATTATTTACACATTGATCACATATCATAAAACTCAAGATATTAAATTATCTTCTAATCTAACCACTAAAAAACAAAGGAGATTAGAAAACAATGAATCTCATTTATAACATTTTCTTCTTCTCATTTCTATCACTATAAGAAAACCATTAGATCTTCTAAGAAAACCAAAGAAGAACATTACCTTATCTTACCATCTTTGGATCCTCACAACTTCTCTATGGTTTCTCCTTCCATTGAAAAGGAAGTATAAGCTTTTGATTGTTAGAGAATATATATATATTATTGCTCAATAGAAATATGAAAAAACCAATATACAACTCTATGCAAAAAATACAATAGACAAGGTAATTGATTAAATAAATATTACAACTCAATTGCTCAAAATACAAGTAACTAGAAAGATGTAGAAGAAGAAGATTACAAACTCAATACTATAATAATACAAGTAAATAAGAAGAACAAAAGAATGAAAATAAAACAAACTCTCACACAACCAAAGTGTAGAGTAGTGGGGATCACCAACTTGAACAAGGTTCAAGAACTTTATCCAAAAGCTTATTTCCCCCTATTCTCTAAGCACTAAGGGATCTCTCTAAGAAATAGCTCTCTGGAATTATCACGCCTTTTGGTGTATTTTCCAGCCAAGTGCTTTGTGGATGGAAAATTGTGTGTCTTACAAGTGAGCATTAGGCTCCTATTTATAGAGTTTGAGATACCCTTTGGATTTCAAATTCCACCAACCCCCATGGCTATTATCAATGTTTAATTGGATTAATATGGAATTAAAATTAAGATTTGGGAGTTATTTGGGATTTTAGAACCGTTCAACACATTTGGAAAAAACTAAAAATTTGGCCTGAAATGAACTGTGGCCGCGGCCAGGGACATCAGTGGCCGCGGCCACTGCTTTCTGTCCCCCAGGCCACGACCACTATCATTCAGTGGCCGCAGCCACAACCCATTGTCAGCACTTGAAAATGTGTTGTTTTTCTAAATGGTTCCAGACCCTCCCAAATGACTTTGTAACTCCCAAAACACATTATTGGGGTTAAAATCATATCTCCAAGAGCAATATTTTATAATGGCTTTATGAAATCCAATCTCAAATGTGTAACATATAATATACACATTATTGGGTAATATTTGGGAGTTACAAATTTGTAACTGATTTTGTAACTCCAAAATATGTCACATTTAGGCACACACATGTGTCTAATTTTGTGACTCTCAATAATATGTTACAAGGTGTGACAAATCACATTTTGTCACATTATTTAATCTAACATTATATTATATGAAATGATATAACATTTGTAACTCCGAAATATGTCACATTTAGGCACACACATGTGTCCAATTTTGTGACTCTCAATAATATGTTACAGGTGTGACAAATCACATTTTGTCACATTATTTAATTTAACATTATATTATATGAAATAATATAAAATTCTCCCACTAGATTAAATAATCACTTTTTGTAACACTTATTTTATCAATCAAACATTATATTAAAATATAATAGTCATTACATTAAATAGTTTAATTAGTGTCGGGAGCTCGAGCGTTACGGGTTATTCCTCAACAAAACTATGGCATGCAGGCCTTCTTGGTTAAAGAGAAAAAATTATAAACAAGACAACTACTAGGGCCCTTGGCCCAGCGGCACCTTCGACACCAACTTGATCACCAGATCCACTTCGGGGGTGCGACCCGCCGCCGAAGCCTCTTTCTCTTGAGCTGCCCAGGCAGTGTCCGCCTTGAGACATGCCTTGAACTTGGTCTTCATATTGGGATCCTCTGTGAACGAGAGATCCATGTCTCTATTGCTATGCAAAGCAACGAAGAGCATATCCTCGGCCATCACATCGAGGACTTTTTTCCAGTTCTTCGGCGTTTCTTTTATCTTTCTCTAGCTCATCGGCACAGGCTAGAGACTCTACCCGGTTCAATCAGAGCTCCTTACAGACTTGGGCTAACTCCACCTCCACTGTCCGCGTGCAACCGAAAACATCTTCCAGTAACTTGGAGGATGTTTCCTCCAAGGCAAACAACTTTAACCGCTCGGTGACCAGTAGGTCCTCAACCTTGCGGACATAGACCGTAGTGTTCTCCACTTTTTTCTAGAGACGCGAATGTTCCTCTAGGGGGACTTTCAGTCTCTTGGAGCCGATAAAGTTCCACCTGGGCCCGAGCCAGCCCTTCCAGAGTTTTCTTCAGCTCAAGAGATCGCGTTAGCACGAGGTCCTTGAGTCGTTGATTAAGGGTCGCAATCTGTAAAATCAGAATATCAAGTCAGCCAAAAAGACAGAAATATACACTAAACTTAGGCATAAATTAGGAGACTTACCCTCGTGGTAGAGTGACGACTGGTAGTCACCAGCGCAACTTCATTGTCGCTGCCCCGCAACGGGCGAAGCTGTTGGCAGGCATCTCGCTTAGGGATCCCGCTAGTCCCTGCATGAGCTTCGTGTCGAGCGGTAGGGCCATATCTCCTATTCTCCCATGAGGAGAGCTTCTAGCTCTTCACAGCGAGGAGGGACGACAAGTTCCTTTGGCCATTCCTCACAGAAATATTAGGCTAGGAGTCGGGAGTCCTCATTGCCCTCCCCGATTCAGTTGTTGTAGTACTCGACAACCTCCGGGAAGATAACTAGTCGAGGCTCCCTAGCATGGGGGGAGTTGGAAGGGATTTCCTTGCCCTTCCCGGAGAATCCCTCTTCTCGGGGGGAGGAGGCCTCGAGGTCAATGACCTCATCGGCAGCCGTAGTGCTCGGGGCAAGGACCAGTGGAGCAATGACAAAGGGTGCTTGGTAGTTGATGTGGGTGTGGGCATTGCTGTTGGAGCTATCAGGCCGTCTATCTCAGAAGGCAACACCCTCTAATGTTTTGAACGCACTAGATCAGAAAGGCCCATACTTTCTGCCCAAAGGAAACATACTAGTTATTCTCGATAAAAGAAAGAAAAATCACAATAGATAAAAGTGTGAGACCAAGTATAAAACTCCTCAGGAGCCCCACCGCGATCAGGCTCCTTGGAGTGGAGGACAGAATGAGTGAATTCGCGTATGAGTCGACCCATCTCTTGCGTTAGGTTGGTCTCGTACTGACAAAACCAAGAGGCGTGCATGGTCGTCGTCTCGTCGAGAGGCACGAAGCCTTGAGGGTGCCTCTTCCTCCTCGGGTTGCGGAGAAACATGTCGATGAGGTCTTGGTAGTCTTGGTACTCCTCCTAGGACTAATGATGCCCCGAGACTTGGCTGCATTCAAGAAGGGAGGGGGAAAATGATGAATGGTCGGGACTAGTTCCCTCCCTTACACGCCTAGCATAATGAAGTGTGATCGGAGATTTACTTTGAGGCATGGAAGACGACTCGATCCTCGCCTCGAGCTCCGCCTCAAGCTCCTTGTCTTCCTTCGCCTCCGCAACTGCCTTGATGGGGAGGACGCTCTCTACGTGCTCCTCGCGAAGGCGCTGTGTGTATTGATGTTGCACATTGGCCACCATGTACTCTGTGTGTAACCTTGCCACATTATGAGATTGTTACGAATCCTGAAATTTTGTTAGGATCACCAGATTTACGCTCTATCTCGCGTGCAGCATCCCGGATTGTCGGAGGTGGGCATCGGTGATGAGGAAGGGGAGCTCTAGCTCCTCGTTATGAATGGACTCCATCACTCGAAGCCTTTCGTCAAAAGAGTCAACGAAGGGAGTGCGGCGAAACGGACCTGATTAAGGCCACAGACAAAGATGAGTCGTGAGCTAAATACTCATACTAACTTACACGAGGACAAAAGTACTTACCAACTGCAGCGAAGTCCAGGAGTAGAGTAGGATTGGTCCTCGTCGGGAAGCCATCCACCCAAAAGAATTGGTATTTGTAAGCTCGAGCGTGATTCTCGTTGCTGCTCGGGGCTTTGTAGCCTCTCCCTGGGACCGTGTGCTTCATCAAGGTATAATATCCCCATTTTCAACCTTCTTTGCACAGTGTCAAAACTGTAGATGTACAATATTTTGGTGGGAGACGGAGTAGGCCAGTTTTTCCTTTTGTAAAAAATGTAAAGCCTTACCAGTACCCAATATCCATTCAAGGACAACTAGAAAGGAGCTATGCCGAAGAACTTGAGAAAGTTGACATAGTACTGGTGCAGTGGCAGGGCTGCACCCACTTGGAGATGGGAGGCGCTTCAGGGCCAGAGCCCATGAATGCTCTCGTGTGTCCTCTCGTCCTCCCGAGCCAGGCGTACAAGTATTTTGCCATCATCTACCCCATATTTTACCTTTGTGTCGTAGCTTCCTCGGGATGTCTTCTACATCGAACCCTATGGGGGGATAAGGGGAGTCTGATGGCGTTGGGCCCGTATTGGCCTCTTCCTCTGGATGGCCAACTCTGAGAGGTCTCGGTGCCACTAACTCCAAGTTCTCCCGCACCGCAAGAGCTTGGCTGCTACCGGCAACTTGTTTCCCCTTCTCGGGGCGCTGTCTCACTTCTCGGGCCATTTGGAGGATCTCGTTGTCAAAGGCATAGAAAACTTGTTGATGGTGCTGATGAAACTCCTCGGACATCTAAAACAAACACCAAGCAGTTAGCGCCTTGACTCAAAGAAAGATAGGCCAAAACGAGAACCCTAAGACTACTGCTCGGGGAAAAGGTAAGGAAAGAAAAACTAATGACATTGGAGTGTCCTTGGAGCTAGACACCTGGCGTCGGAGACACTACCAGAAAAGATGAACACCATCGGAGATGATGAACATCACCGAAATCTAGAAATTTTCCAGATTCCAGTCGAGGGCCCAGAATAACAAAGGATGCCTCAAGACACTCAAGAACGTCTAAATAGGCCATTTAGACCATTTTCGACGACAAATAAGGTCAAAACAACCTCTAAAAAGCTCAAAAACAACTCATAAACATGCATCCTAAGACATCAAACATACACAAAAACAATCACAGTTCAGAGACACTTACTCGAGATGAAGCACTGGATGGTGCTGAATCGAGTGCGAACTCTAAAGAATTGCTTGCCGTTTACCCAGAAGTAAGAAGATTTAAGCCAATCGTCCAGAGTGACGGAAGAATCAGAAAGGATGCAAAGCCGGAGAATGGTTTGGGAGGCTGAGGCTGAGAGAGTTTGGAGAATAGAAAGCACAAGAAATTTGAAATGAACTAAAGTAACGTTGGAGAGTCGGTTCTCTGTCTTTTATATATCGACGGTTGGGGGAAAAGTAAACTCACCCCGACCGACAGATTACCTAGGATATAGGTACTCAAGAGTGATCCAAGGGCCAGGATCCCAAAGGGCATGGATCATGATAATTAGCGTGGGAAAAGAAAAACCTCAAGTACATGCTGAAAGGACACCTAGGGTACAGAAAATACGTTTTGGGTCGCAGACTTGACCCTTCATTAATTGCACAGATTGATGGGCCCAACAATAGGGGCTCAACACGTGGCAATAAATCTTGTAGTGAAGTCAGAAGAAGTTCAAAAGTTTACATCCAAGGACTATTGGGTTTCTCCCCAATTTTAAGTCTCCACTGTCTGAGGATGAATAAAGACTTGTGGGGCAAATGTTGTCCGTATTTTCACCAAAGGACACGCTGCAATCCGAAACTGGTGCAGGTAAGGTACATGTCGAAGAGGCGTGCCTTTTTAAGTGAGGCTATGCCCCGAGGATCACTCCTCGGAGGTTGGATATCTCGACTAGAGGCCACGTCCCTCAGATAAAGGTAGGGCATGAGCGTCTCTCTGAGGCTATGCCCCGAGGACTTTTTAATAGCCCTCGAACTCTTGACAGGCAGTTGCATTTCAAGTCAAGGATCTTGTCCTCGGGACCTAAAAGATTGGCCAAGTGTCAGCCAGTGCAGGTTTGCAGCATCAGATGGTCGTCTGACAACCTTTTTGGCGATCCGTCCACAATGTTGTCAATTGTAAGACTCAACAATTTGCACTCCCACTACGCCGCCTGACAAGGAAATACGTGTGGCATGCCCTGACAATGCCAGGGGTATGTTCACCATAAAGTAGGTAATTTTCTTTAGTGGGCCCCGCGTTTATCGCCTAGGCTGTGGTCTCCAGTTAATGCAACCCAATGCATTAAAGTGGTATTAATCCCCCAATAACGGGGAGAATATGTATTAATTACAAATAATTAGCATTAATGACCCCAACCTCTATAACTAAGGTTGTGAGTCTCTTTGTAAAGGGTTTGGAATTTTTAGAAAAAGATAACCTTGCACTCAGAGCAATATAAACGCTGTCTGAGAAAACCTCATTGGAGATTGCCTTAGCAAGCTTCCAATCTCTTTAATACCAGAGACTTGTGGACTAGGGCTCTTTTATAGCCTGAACCACATAAAAAATGTTGTGTTCTTGTTGTTCATTTCTTTAATATCTCATCTTTAGGTTGATAGCGAAAAGGCAGTCAACAACATATATAATATATAAATCAAAACATAAAAAATACCAAAATTTAAATTATTATGAACACTAAATTTCGAACTAATAAACAACATCAAATAATTTACTTTGAAACTAGAATGCATCATATTTTTATATGTAAAAAGTGTGTATCTAACAGAATCTTAATTTGACGAATTTTTTAAATAAAAGTATGATATTATTTATTTTAAAACTATAGACAATGTTTTGACTTAATTTTTCAAATATGTTTGTGTCATTCTTTTATAAAGTATGATATTGTTTATTTATTTAAAATTTAAATGATAATTACTACAAAAAAATTAAATGATAATTAAACAATATAATAATTTCTAAATAAAACTAATCAATTTATACCAAATATAGATATCTTTTATATAAAAAGTGTGTAGATAACATAAATTTTTTGTTTTAACGATTTTTTATTTTTTTCGTTAACTTTAACGGAATATTCTTATATTTTACAGAATATTCTTATATTTAACGGTAGATTGTAAACATTAATTTAACTTAAATAAATAAATAATTAAACAAATTAAAATAAGATATTTTTTTAGATATTTTACAATGATAATTATTTAAAAATAATAAAACCATACATTTTATAACTTAAATAAAATTTAATTAAACTTAATATTATATTAGACATATAATATATAATCTTTTGTTGTCACTGCCAAATTAAAAAACTACTACAAACATAAACTTAAACAAAAATAAATTAATTAATTTATTAAAATATGATATTTTAAAAATATTTTATGATAATTTAAATAATTAAATCATATTTATCTAAAAATAATAAATGCATACATATAATTTTTTTTATCTTATAAATTTGTGTGATAGTTTATTTTTTATCAAGTGATTGGAGCTTTTTTTCTTCATCATATTCATCAAAGGACATTGTGATATATATTAGAAATTAAAAATAGTTGATGCGTGTATACAATTGTCTACACTATGACTATTTTTATTCTTATTTTATTTCTATTATCAATTTCTTTTTGAATATTATTGTATTATATATATAAGTCATGTAAATATATATCTATGTCAACGTTGTGTTTAGATGTCATATATGTAGAGATTATGGATATAAATATTTATATATATTATAGAATTATAATTCATTCTATTATATATAAATATATATATGTTGATGCGATTTTTCGCCAACAGTGTATTACGAAAATTAGCTGGAATAAACTAGTGCTTAAAGGTATACCGTAAGGAGAATAATCACTCTTCAAGCTACTTAGAATGATATAATGAGAACACTCGTTCCATTTTACGTGGTTCGGAGGTTAAAATCCCCTAGTCCACGAGTCAATATTATTACTGTATGTCTCTCTCTATTTTGACAGAATGTTTTCATTACACAGAGAAAACCCAACCCCTTTTCTATCCAAGGTCTTGGTATTTATAGGAGAATGATCCCTGGGTAGGTGTTGGGGTCATCCCGTGATCCCTTGATCCCTCAAATCATCTTTGTGACACTAATGATTAACATTTACATTTTATATTGAAGTGTGGTCTAATCATTAGGTCAAATGGATCATGGATCACATTGTCTAAATCAGGCGTGTGATGTCTGATCATGCACGTTTATATTACGTATCCGGGAGTTCGGGATTAAATAGACACGTGATGTCTGTTTACGCACGTTTATATTACGTGGTCAACTTTATAAAGATCCTGGGGTACGTTAGACCTCTGACGTACCAAGAGTGTAGTGCCCCGAATTTTCTGTTGTGTTTAACGGCGTGAACAGTAGGACGGGAGGGCCATACTTGTTTAATTATGCTATTAGTTGATTAAATGCATGTATATGTTGATTATATTATGATATGATGTGAAATGCATGCATATGTGTCCATATTTCTTTATACAGGGGTGTGATGGTAATTTGACCCGTTGAGGGTAAATTGATTATTTGTTCGCATATTGGTGATATAATTTGAGACCACATTATGATGTGGGTTTGTTCGAGCCATTTGGCATGAGACGATCATGGAATGTTAATTATCGGTTTGGTCATAACGGGCTTAAGCTCGGGGCTCGGGGTGAGTCTCGGGGTGTTTTAATGATTAGAGTGTTACCGGGCATTAAAGGGTAACGGGATGTGAAATATTGGTGTTTGAGAATATTGAGATTAGCGGGAATTGGGAAGCGTTAATTATGATTAACGGTGTAGGTGGAAAATGTCAAAATTGCCCTTGAGTGGTTTTAGAAGCTTTATTATGCCTAGGGGTATAATGGTCTTTTGGTATTTAGATATATATGATGTATGGATGGCTGTGAAATAGAACCCAAAACAGAGTTTGCTTCATCTTCTCCTTTCCGTACATTCATCTCCATAGTTCTCTTCTTTGGAATTTTGAGCTCAAGTGTGGAGCTAAGCTAGGAAATCAAGGGGCTAAGGTTGTGGTTTTAGTTCAGCCATTGGAGAGGGTTCAATACTAAGTTTGAGGTAAGCTTTGATCATAACTTTTCTGGTTTTGCCCTGTTTTAATGATAAGTTTCAGCTTGTGTTTTTATGGAGGATTGTTGGAATTGATGGAGGTTTTAGGGGGTTGTCTTGGGTTATGATGAGGGAGAGTTTTGAGTGTTGTTTAGGGGTTTAAATGGGTGTTTGAGAGAGGTTTGGGTGGTGTTTAAGTTGGGTTTGAAGGGTTGGTTCTAAGTGAAATCGTAGAGGAAGAAAAACAGGGGTTTTGGCTGAACTGGGCGTTGCGCCGCGGCATGGCCAGGGTGAGCCGCGGCCCTTGGTGAAGGCTGGGTTTAGGCGCCTCTGTTTGAGGGGCGGGCCGCGGCATGGCCAAGGAGGGCCGTGGCCCTTAAGGCATTTTTGGGCAAAGTGAGCTTTTTAAGCATGGGGATTCAAGTCTAAGGCCTCGGGGTTGAACCTACTACCCGTTTGGGTAGTGTTTGAGGTCCCGGAGGTTAGGTTTTGGTTTGGGAACCTTTTATTATTCATTTTATTGATGGAATCCCATAATTTGGTTATGACTAGGTAATCGCTAAAGGACCAAAAGGTCGATCGTTCTCAGGGTCACTCTTTTATTTGTTCTTGCTCGAACCGGAGGTAAGAAAACTGCACCCCAAGTGTGACATGCATGGATATTTGTAAGGCATGTTGATTGTGTAATATGGACACGGATTGAATATGGATGCTTAGCGTATGTTGTTCGCTTGTGCATAGCACTGACTAATTAGTCAGGTTTGGCAAAGGTGCTAGTATCAACTGTGAAGCTGTGACTGATTAGTCAGGTTCGGCAGTGGTACTGGGCACTGGTCACGTTGCACTGACTTGTCAGTCAGAATTGGCAAAGGTGTTAGTGTCAGCTGAGAAGCTGTGACTTATTAGTCAGTGATACTGGACACTGGTCACTTAGCGCTGACTTATTAGTCAAGGATGGACTTAGCGTGGTTCACGCAAGCCAATGGAGATTAGATCTAATCGATTATTAGCATTGAATGACTCAAGGAGCATTAATGCCTAACCGACCCTGAGGGTCGATGAACAAACGGGGCTCGGAGGCTAGTGGCTTACTTAACAGCCACTCTCCTGCTAGAAAAGAGAGCTTGGAGGCTAGTGGCTTACTTAACAGCCACTCTCCCGCTAAAATCATGTGATGTTCATTTGCCTGTTGAAAGCTTTATGTTCAGTATGATTATAATGATAATCATTTGATAATGTTATTGAAAAATGTTATGTTTTCTTGCTGGGCCTTGGCTCATGGGTGCTATGTGGTGCAGGTAAAGGGAAAGAAAAGCTCAACTAGCCTTGAGTGGAGAGCTGATGTGGTGGTGTGTACATATGCGGCCGCTTGACCACCACGGTCATGGTGTTCTCAGAGGAACTAGGGGGTTTACCCTATTTTTGCCGCTTAGGTCGGCGGGATTGTAAATTTAAAACTGTAATGACCATTTTGTACTGAGAACCACTTGTAAATGTTTTGTTTAGCTCTGCAGAGCAGTTTGTAATAAAATCTCCATTTCCTTTTTATTGGTTTTACACCTTAACCTGTTAATTACACTTAGAGCACGTTTTTGACCAAAGGACTCGGGTAACGAGTCAAATTTCCGGTCCACTGTTCACCGTAACTGTTCTGGGGTAGCCAGGGCGTTACAACTTGGTATCAGAGCAATGCCAAGGTTAAGGTTCCTGTAGACTGGCTGGGCATGTACACACATCACTGAAGTCAAGCTCGACTCTTGGTTTGGTAACTCTTTATGTAGTTATGTGCATAACTGCCTAAATGTGGTGCAAATGCTTTACCTGTATGTGTGAGATATCATGAACTGTTATATGATACATGCTGAGTGCTGAGTGCCATAAACATGTATCTGTTTGTGCATATTGAATGACTGTGGAATATGATAATTGTCTGCTTGTTCTTGGACCGTGAGGTGGCAAGAGGTTTAGTTATTACTACCTGACTGGCCGTATTGGTTATTATTATTTCAGTAAGGTATCAGTGACAGGATGAACCCAGAACAGACAGACACTACAGCTGGCCAGAGTGGTCAGGGTCAGAATAATGACAATAGTCAGGGTCAAGAGAATGACCAATCCCAGATTCCACAGCCAGCACCTGCAAACTGGCAACAGTTGTTTAGTGATTTGCAGGATATAGTGTTGAAGCAGGGAGAGGAGCTTCGTATCCTGAGGCAGCAACAAGTGCCTGCAGTGGTTAATGTACCAGAGGCACCTTCTGTGTCAGTGCCAGTTATTGGGCAGTAGCTTGGGGTTGAAAACAGATTGGAATCTCTTTATGAGCGGTTCAGGAAACAGCAACCTCCTGTTTTTGAAGGCAGCGCTGATCCTATCAAAGCTGAGCAATGGATGAGCATGCTTAACACTATCCTTGACTTTATGAAGGTAGTGGGTAGTGAGAGGGTGGCCTATGCTGCCTATAGGTTTCGGGAAGATGCCCGGATATGGTGGGAAGTGGTTGGTCAGACCAAAGATGTTAATCTCCTGAGTTGGGAGGAGTTTCAGACCTTGTTTAATGAGAAGTACTATAACGATGCTATAAGAGCGGCGAAGGCCGATGAGTTTATGAGGCTACTTCAGGGAAGCTTATCAGTTACTGAGTATGCCTTAAGGTTTGACCGTTTGGCAAAGTTTTCCAAAGAGCTGGTGCCCACTGATGGGACCAGGAGAGAGAGATTCCTCCAGGGGCTACAGCCCAGGTTAGCTCATGACGTTCGCATCACCACTGTGGCAGGAGTCACTACTTATGCACAGGTGGTGGAGAAGGCACTCACAGCTGAGAGTGCAGAGATTAAGATCTGGCGTGACAATGCAGCCAGAAGGGATTTCAGGAGGCCAGGTCCTCCATTTGTTGGTTCTGGTAGGGGTGTTGGCCCCAGTGATCAGAAGAGGAAGGCTCCTGATACCTTCCCAGTTCCAGGTCCTGACAGGAGACCTCGTGGTGTTACAATAGGTCGTCCTGGGAGCAATGAAGCCTGGAAGGCTCGTCCTGAATGCCCTAGGTGCAAGAGGCGCCATTTGGGAGAGTGTAGGGCAAAGGCCTGCTTTCTGCGTGGAGTAGTGGGTCACCTTAAGAAAGATTGCCCTCAGTTAGGGAAAGAGGAACCCAGAAAGGTGGACAGCTCGGCCCCAGCTCGAGTGTTCACGTTGACTCAAGCAGAAGCTGAGGCTTCCCCCTCAGTTGTTACAGGTCAGCTTCTTAGTGCAGGAACCCCTTATCATGTGTTAATTGATTCTGGTGCTACACATTCCTTTGTTGTTAGTAGCATTATTGATAGGTTGTGTAGACCTTGTGATTTCTATGCTGTGGGGTTTGGTACTTTGTTACCCACTGGGGAGATAGTGATATCCAGAAGATGGGTCAGATCTTTGCCAGTGACAGTGGAGGGCAGAGAGTTGTCAGTGGATTTGATAGAGTTAGTTATGACTAACTTTGATATGATACTGGGTATGGATTGGTTGGCAAAGTATGGGGCAACTATTGACTGCAGAAGGAAGATGGTCACCTTTGAGCCTGAAGGTGAGGATCCTTTTGTGTTTGTTGGTACTGTGCATGGACCTCGTGTACCTATGATTTCTGTGTTGAGGGCCAGGGATCTTTTGCAGAGAGGATGCATTGGATTCTTAGCCAGTGTGGTTGATACCACCCAGGTCATGCCAGTGGGACCAGAGGATACTAGACTTGTATGTGAGTTTCTGGATGTGTTTCCAGAGGATTTGCCAGGGTTGCCACCACACAGTGAGATTTAGTTTGTTATAGAACTGGCACTAGGGACGGAGCCAGTGTCTAGAGCACCGTACAGAATGGCCCCAACTGAGTTGAAAGAATTGAAAGTGCAGTTGCAAGAGCTGCTGGATATGGGTTTCATTAGACTTAGTTTCTCACCCTGGGGTGCGCCAGTTCTGTTTGTGAAGAAGAAAGATGGTTCACTGAGAATGTGTATAGATTACAGGGAATTGAATAAGTTGACAATTAAGAACCGATATCCTTTGCCAAGGATAGATGACCTGTTCGATCAGTTGCAAGGTATGAAGGTTTTCTCTAAGATTGACCTTCGTTCTGGTTATCATCAGTTGAGGGTCAAGGAGGGAGATATACCGAAGACTGCTTTTCGTACAAGGTATGGGCATTATGAGTTTCTGGTTATGTCATTTTGGTTGACTAATGCTCCTGCCGCTTTCATGGATATGATGAACAGAGTGTTCAAGGATTACTTAGACCAGTTTGTGATCGTCTTCATCGATGATATTCTGGTGTATTCTCAGACTGAGTTGGAACATGAGCAGCATCTGAGGTTGGTTCTGCAGAGACTGAGAGAACATAGATTGTTTGCTAAATTCAAGAAGTGTGAGTTCTGGTTGTCTCAGGTATCCTTTCTTGGACACATTGTCAGTAAGGAGGGGATTAAGGTAGATCCAGCAAAGATCGAAGCGGTCAGAGATTGGCCAAGGCCAAAGAATGCTTCTGAGGTTAGAAGTTTCCTTGGATTGGCAGGTTATTACAGACGGTTCGTGGAAGGGTTCTCAAAGATTGCTAGTGCTTTGACTGAGCTGACACGCAAGAGCCTGTGATTTGTGTGGTCAGATAAGTGTGAGAACAGCTTCCAGGAACTGAAGCAGAGATTGATTACAGCTCCGATTCTGAGTCTTCCGACAGACCAGGAGAAGTTTGTGATTTACTGTGATGCTTCTCATCAGGGTTTGGGCTGTGTTTTGATGCAATCAGAGAGGGTTATTGCCTATGCTTCTCGTCAGCTGAAGGAGTATGAAAAGAGGTATCCTACTCATGATCTGGAGTTGGCGGCTGTGGTTTTTGCTTTGAAGATATGGAGGCACTATCTCTATGGAGAGAAATGTGAGATCTATATAGACCACAAGAGCCTGAAGTACTTCTTCACCCAGAAAGACTTGAATATGAGGCAAAGGCGTTGGCTGGAGTTAGTGAAGGACTATGATTGTGAGATTTTGTATCACCCAGGGAAAGCCAACGTGGTAGCTGATGCCTTGAGCCGGAAGGGTCCGGGGCAGATTCATGGTATGAGGCTGATAGCCAGAGAGTTAGCAGATGATATGACCAGAGCTGGTATAGAGTTGCTGGTGGGCCAGTTGGCTAACATTACGCTACAGTCTACACTGTTAGAGAGGATCAAAGAGGGTCAGCTGAGTGATCCACAGCTGATCAAGATTAGAGAGGATGTTCTGGCTGGATCATCCAGGGATTATACAGTGTCTGAGGTAGGCTTGTTGAGATACAAAGGGCGGATATGTGTTCCGTTAGACACTGCAATGAGGCGAGAGATTCTGGATGAATCTCATACTACACCTTACTCTTTACATCCAGGCACCACGAAGATGTACCAGGATGTGAGATCGTTATATTGGTGGTCGGGGATGAAGAGAGATGTAGTAGAGTATGTGACTAAGTGCTTGTCATGTCAGCAGGTCAAGGCTGAGCATTAGAGGCCGGCAGGGTCACTGCAGCCTCTGGATATTCCTGAGTGGAAGTGGGAAGACATCACGATGGATTTTGTGGTGGGCTTGCCCAGGACTACTGGTCAGCATGATTCCGTTTGGGTGATAGTGGATCGCTACACCAAATCAGCTCACTTCTTGCCAGTGAGGACTACATATACAGTTGATCAGTATGCAGATCTCTATGTGAGAGAGATCGTCCGGCTCCATGGTGCACCTAGGTCGATCGTGTCAGATCGGGACCCCACTTTTACTTCCAAGTTTTGGGGGAGTTTGCAGAAAGCCATGGGGACGAAGTTGAAGTTCAGTATAGCTTATCATCCTCAGACAGATGGGCAATCTGAAAGGACGATTCAGATTTTGGAGGACATGCTGAGAGCATGTGTACTGGATTTCGGTGGTTCTTGGAGTAAGTATCTGCCTTTGATAGAATTCTCCTACAACAACAGTTACCAGTCTACCATTGGAGTAGCACCTTATGAGATGCTATATGGTAGGAAGTGCAGATCTCCCATCCATTGGGATGAGACAGGAGAAAGGAGGTACTTAGGTCCTGATGCAGTTCAGAGGACCAGTGAGGCTATAGAGAAGAATAGAGCTAGAATGCTTGCTTCTCAGAGTAGACAGAAGAGCTATGCTGATCCCAAGCGCAGGAACGTGGAGTTCCAGGTAGGGGACTATGTTTTCCTCAGAGTCTCACCATGGAAAGGGGTGAGAAGGTTTGGGAAGAAAGGCAAGATGAGTCCTAGATTTATAGGTCCATTTGAGATCCTGGAGAGGATTGGTTAGGTGGCTTACAGATTGGCTTTGCCTCCGGCGTTGTCTACCGTGCATAATGTGTTTCATGTATCAGCTCTTCGGAGATATGTGTCTGATGTGGGCCATATTCTGAGTTATGAAGATCTGGAGCTTGAGCCAGATCTGTCCTTTGAGGAACAGCCAGTTCAGATACTTGATAGAAAGGACAAGGTCCTCAGGAATAAGACAATACCTTTGGTTAAGGTGTTGTGGAGGAACAGCAAGGTCGAGGAGGCGACCTGGGAGCTGGAGTCAGATATGCAGAGTCAGTATCCCGAGCTGTTCAGGTAAATTTCGGGGACGAAATTTCAGTAAGGAGGGGATAGTTGTAGTGCCCCGAATTTTCCGTTGTGTTTAACGACGTGAACAGTAAGCCGGGAGGGCCATACTTGTTTAATTATGCTATTAGTTGATTAAATTCATGTATATGTTGATTATATTATGATATGATGTGAAATACATGCATATGTGGCCATATTTCTTTATACAGGGGTGTGATGGTAATTTGACCCGTTGAGGGTAAATTGATTATTTGTTCGCATATTGGTGATATAATTTGAGACCACATTATGATGTGGGTTTGTTCGAGCCATTTGGCATGAGACGATCAAGGAATGTTAATTATCGGTTTGGTCATAACGGGCTTAAGCTCGGGCCTCGGGGTGAGTCTCGGGGTGTTTTAATGATTAGAGTGTTACCGGGCATTAAAGGGTAACGGGATGTGAAATATTGGTGTTTGAGAATATTGAGATTAGCGGGAATTGGGAAGCGTTAATTATGATTAACGGTGTAGGTGGAAAATGTCAAAATTGCCCTTGAGTGGTTTTAGAAGCTTTATTATGCCTAGGGGTATAATGGTCTTTTGGTATTTGGATATATATGATGTATGGATGGCTGTGAAATAGAACCCAAAACAGAGTTTGCTTCATCTTCTCCTTTCCGTACATTCATCTCCATAGTTCTCTTCTTTGGAATTTTGAGCTCAAGTGTGGAGCTAAGCTAGGAAATCAAGGGGCTAAGGTTGTGGTTTTAGTTCAGCCATTGGAGAGGGTTCAATACTAAGTTTGAGGTAAGCTTTGATCATAACTTTTCTGGTTTTGCCCTGTTTTAATGATAAGTTTCAGCTTGTGTTTTTATGGAGGATTGTTGGAATTGATGGAGGTTTTAGGGGGTTGTCTTGGGTTATGATGAGGGAGAGTTTTGAGTGTTGTTTAGGGGTTTAAATGGGTGTTTGAGAGAGGTTTGGGTGGTGTTTAAGTTGGGTTTGAAGGGTTGGTTCTAAGTGAAATCGTAGAGGAAGAAAAACAGGGGTTTTGGCTGAACTGGGCGTTGCGCCGCGGCATGGCCAGGGTGAGCCGCGGCCCTTGGTGAAGGCTGGGTTTAGGCGCCTCTGTTTGAGGGGCGGGCCGCGGCATGGCCAAGGAGGGCCGTGGCCCTTAAGGCATTTTTGGGCAAAGTGAGCTTTTTAAGCATGGGGATTCAAGTCTAAGGCCTCGGGGTTGAACCTACTACCCGTTTGGGTAGTGTTTGAGGTCCCGGAGGTTAGGTTTTGGTTTGGGAACCTTTTATTATTCATTTTATTGATGGAATCCCATAATTTGGTTATGACTAGGTAATCGCTAAAGGACCAAAAGGTCGATCGTTCTCAGGGTCACTCTTTTATTTGTTCTTGCTCGAACCGGAGGTAAGAAAACTGCACCCCAAGTGTGACATGCATGGATATTTGTAAGGCATGTTGATTGTGTAATATGGACACGGATTGAATATGGATGCTTAGCGTATGTTGTTCGCTTGTGCATAGCACTGACTAATTAGTCAGGTTTGGCAAAGGTGCTAGTATCAACTGTGAAGCTGTGACTGATTAGTCAGGTTCGGCAGTGGTACTGGGCACTGGTCACGTTGCACTGACTTGTCAGTCAGAATTGGCAAAGGTGTTAGTGTCAGCTGAGAAGCTGTGACTTATTAGTCAAGTTCGGCGGTGATACTGGACACTGGTCACTTAGCGCTGACTTATTAGTCAAGGATGGACTTAGCGTGGTTCACGCAAGCCAATGGAGATTAGATCTAATCGATTATTAGCATTGAATGACTCAAGGAGCATTAATGCCTAACCGACCCTGAGGGTCGATGAACAAACGGGGCTCGGAGGCTAGTGGCTTACTTAACAGCCACTCTCCTGCTAGAAAAGAGAGCTTGGAGGCTAGTGGCTTACTTAACAGCCACTCTCCCGCTAAAATCATGTGATGTTCATTTGCCTGTTGAAAGCTTTATGTTCAGTATGATTATAATGATAATCATTTGATAATGTTATTGAAAAATGTTATGTTTTCTTGCTGGGCCTTGGCTCATGGGTGCTATGTGGTGCAGGTAAAGGGAAAGAAAAGCTCAACTAGCCTTGAGTGGAGAGCTGATGTGGTGGTGTGTACATATGCGGCCGCTTGACCACCACGGTCATGGTGTTCTCAGAGGAACTAGGGGGTTTACCCTATTTTTGCCGCTTAGGTCGGCGGGATTGTAAATTTAAAACTGTAATGACCATTTTGTACTGAGAACCACTTGTAAATGTTTTGTTTAGCTCTGCAGAGCAGTTTGTAATAAAATCTCCATTTCCTTTTTATTGGTTTTACACCTTAACCTGTTAATTACACTTAGAGCACGTTTTTGACCAAAGGACTCGGGTAACGAGTCAAATTTCCGGTCCACCGTTCACCGTAACTGTTCTGGGTAGCCAGGGCGTTACAATGAGCTAGCATAACGTCAGCTCGTGCCTTTTGATGTTTTACTCCACAAATGGTTCCAGGCAGTATGTTGCTTTGAACTCATCAACTCGAGCTATTTGTCTAGGGAATCGTGCTAAGTTCCCCCGGATGAAAAGTCAACACATGGAACATCGATTATAGCCTTTTGCTAGCCAGCTGTACCCGAGCTGCCTAAAAAGGTACGTGCTGATTTTGAGGGCGTACAATATATATTTTAAAAACACAGTGAACTAGTTTTTATTAAAATTATAGACAATGTTTACAACTGTAAAACTAAACAAACGTGCATTGCATGTTGCTTCTACCTAGTATATATAAATTGTAAACATTGTCTATAATTTTAATAAAAACTGATTCATTATTTTTTAAAATATATATATATATATATATAATAGAATGAATTATAGTTCTATAGTATATATAAATATTTATATCAATAACCAAATAATGGAATGAGGCGGCGATAGGCAAATATGTTTGGGCTATCGAGTCTAAACATGACACATTATGGGTGAAATGGGTGAATGCGGTGTATATATGAGAAGAAGATTGGAGGGCCTATGAGGCGCCTCCTACCAGCAGCTGGTATTGGAAGCAGATTGTAAGAGTGAAGAACAAATTGATGGGGCTGAATGTCTTCCCGAACATTGCAACAGGTACATACTTGATCAAAGATGGATATGCTAGCCTTTGTCCTGAATTTCAAGCGGTTAATTGGCAAGGAAAAGTATGGAATAGACTGTCTATACCAAAGCGTAGATTTATTTTATGGCTTGTGGTATTAGATAGATTGAGATTCAAATCAAGATTGTTCAAATATAATATATGTCCAGATGAGGAATATCCGATTTGTGGACTGAGCAAGGAGACCGGAGAGCATTTATTTTTTAACTGTCATTTGAGTTTTCATGTGTTGGCTGAAATTAAACTGTGGCTGCATTGGACTACTGCTACGGTTACCGTCCCCGGTATGTTGCAATAGCTTTCTAGAGCAAAAATCAATAGGTTCAGGCGCCAAGAATTTCAGCGACACTTGCGGTAACAATGTATCACATATGGTGGTGTAGAAATGAAGCTCTTTGGAACATGGAAATTTATACAATTGATGTAATTGTAAAAATAATCAAATATGATGTAAAGAGTATAATCAAAAGTATTATGCCCAAGAAAGTGGCAAAACAGGATTTAGCATGGTTTGAGCAATTGTAAAAAAGTAGCAGGTCTATGATAATTGGTGCTGCTGAGATGTAAAGTTTTGATTGTGGAATATACTTATGTGATTGACAAAAAAAAAACAATATATTTATATCAATAATCTCTACATATATGACATTTAAACACAACATTGACATATATATATTTATATGGCTACATGACATATATATATAAATTACAGTAATATTTAAAAAGTCACAGTTTAGACAGTAGTATTCATGCATTAACTATTTTTAGTTTCTAATTTATCTCACAATGTTCTTTGGTGAATTTAATGAAGAAAAAAAGATAAAAAATAAACTATCATACAAATTTATAAGATAAAAAATGAGATATGTATGGTTCTATTATTTTTAAATAAATATGATTTAGTTATTTAAATTATCATAAAATATCTTAATTAATTAATTCATTTTTGTTTAAGTTTATGTTTGTTCTAGTTTTTTAATTTGGCAGTGACAACAAGACATTATATATTATATGTTTAATATAATATTAATATTATACATGTTAAGTTTAATTAAATTTTATTTAAGTTATAAAATGTATGATTTTATTATTTTTAAATAATTATTATTGTAGAATATCTAAAAAAAATATATCTTATTTTAATTAATTTATTTATATAATAAATATAAGAATATTATGTAAAAATATACTTTTTTTTATATATAGAATAAATATATGATAAAAATCATTTTGGTTGCACAAAAAAAAATCTATTTGATTCCTTTCCAAAAAAAGATCGACCGGTTTCGTTAGACTTCTAATATAGTTTACTTCCACTTTTTCTCAAGTACTTTTTGAACCGTACACTCACCGAACCACAAAACCCATTCTTTCCTTCCTACCATTCTCTTCTTCCCAGTCTTTTTACTGTATCCCCGCTCTCTCTAGTTTCTCCCCTTTCTAACAATACGACATTCCATTTGTTGTCGTTTTTCTCTGAGAACAAATATTCTAATATGATGAACAACACATCTGTGCCCGTACACAACGGCAACGGCAACGGCGATGAGGTCGATTGGGAGATGAGGCCCGGCGGCATGCTGGTTCAGATGCGAGACGACGAAGTCGACGCCGCCGGACCTGCTGCTCCTTCTCGTGGTCCTATGATCAAAATCAACGTCTACCATGACACGGCCCAGCACGAGCTCTTCGTCCCTGCTCAATCAACTTTTGGTATGTATCCTTCTTCTTCTTCCTCTTCTTATGCACTTTGATTTATTCTGGGGATTTTTGTTTATAGAGTGTATTTGTGTTTTGGGATGATTTGACTTGAAGCTTTGCTAGGGTTTTGGCAACTTAATTTTGATTTAGTTGACTATATTTTGACCTGTTAGTTTATGAAGATTTTTGTTAATAGAGGAGAGAAAGTGGCTTTGTTCATATGCGATTTGTCATTAGTGTCTTATATCTAATTTTGAGTGAAATTTATGGTTTTTTCTTTTTGTAAAGAGACCCTTTATTACTAAAGGAAAATCTTTTTTTTGTTTTTGTTTTTTTAATTCGTTCTGCTTTTAACTTTTGTTATTGGTTTTTCATATCGCTTCTTTGTGCTTATATTATATAAATATATATATATATATAAAAATATTTATGGTTTGAAATATGTTTGAGTTTGAGCTTGTTTAAATTGTTTGTTTTTTAGGGGATGTAAAGAAGGTTCTTCTACATAAAACTGGTTTGGAGCCCAATGAGCAAAAACTCTTGTTTAGGGGAAAAGAAAGGGAGGATGAGGAGCATTTGCACGTGTTAGGGGTGAAGGATAATTCAAAAGTTGTACTCTTGGAGGATCACGCAAGCAGAGAAAGGAAGCTTGAGGAGATGAAGAAGAGCCGTGAGATAGCAAAAGCATCTGAAGCTGTTGCTCAAGTCAGAGCTGAAGTTGACAAGCTCTCAGAAAGGGTAAATTTCAATTATCATTATGATTTTTCAACAAATGAGGTTAGGATTTCAGTGAGACTCATTTGGTTTCTTTTATATATTTGTAGGTTGATGCCTTGGAAGTGGCTGTGATTGGTGGAACCAAGGTTGAGGGGAAGGAATTTGACGTATCAACAGAGTTGCTCATGAGACAGTTGCTGAAGTTGGATGGTATAAAAGCTGAAGGAGAAGCAAAACTGCAGCGGAAGGCTGAGGTTTGTACTTATTGTATCAGTGCAAAGTTTGTTGTCGTTTGACTTTCATTTCTGATTTCATCCCTATGGGAATCTACAGACACATCTGCTCTCTGTTTTCTTTGCCAGCACCTTTTGGAGTGATTAATTCTCTCCAAAGGGATGTGTAGAGAGAGATTTGTTGGGCACACTGTGCTACAAGCTTCCTTACTTTAATTGCTTATGTAATAGATTTATAAGTGAACCCTTTCACGCCCCTAGGAGGCAGGGATAGGAAGTTGCAGTTGTTGGGTTTATACGTACTCTATTTCTCTCCTATACTTTATGTGGTACTTATATTGTACTGTAGAGGATGTTGTTGGCATGACAATGGTACTGGTGTTAGATTATGTATTGGTATAACTTTAGCCCTTTAGTTTTGCTGTCCTCTCACTCTGATTCACCTCCCTTGGGGATTGTTAAGGGGTTCTAAACCTCCCATTAATTTCTTTATCAGGGTATGGAGCCACCGTCATTTCAAGTATAGCTGTTGAGGGGTTCTGCTAGTAATTGATATACTTATCAAAGTAAGATAAATTACAAGGGTGCATTTAAGTAGGGGTCACATAGGAGCATGGGAGCCAAGTAGAAGATTGCCTCAATAGTGCATTTAAGCATTTCATTCTTTCAGGCTACTTTACATGATGTATTTACGTCTTTTTAATATGCTTCACTTAGAAATTATGATTTCTCTGCATTCTTTAGTACCATCATCTTCTTCTTCTTCTGTTATTTATTCGTTTTTATAAAAAACAATTCTTGTTGGTTGATTTTTTATGTACTTTCTTATGGTATTGCAATGCATTGGATTCTTTATTAAAGTGGTAGTGCATATTACATTATCAATGCACCATGACTGAAATCCAGATTTAGTTATGTATTATCTACAGAAATGGATTTGTCTCTATTAGTTTTCTTCTATATATGCATTACCCACTTTTAGTTTCAGTGCCTTTTTCTTTGTGTGTTGCAGTGAATTGTGCTGAAACCATGAGTGTATACTAATTTTTTGACTCAGTCTCACACGTGTCTTTTTGTAGATATAATACTCAGTGCCGTTCTTGTTAGTTTTTCATGTTTAATATATTTGCTTCTTGAGGCATTCCTAAAAGGATGGAGTAGAGGGAGATGTTTTTTGATCTTGTGATTACTGTTGTTTTATATTGTGCAAAATATGTATATTCTTTTGCTTGAAGTATAATTGTTTTCAACCATTAGAGTGGTCATGTCAAGTTCAGTTACCCATGGAGATGTTTATTGCTGCTCAAGGCTGCTCTATTGTCAACTTACGTCTCCCTTTAACAGGTACGTCGTGTCCAGAAATATGTGGACGCACTGGACACCCTGAAGGGAAGAAATGCCAATCCAATTAACAGCCCTAGCAATGCTGTATCAGTAACAACCCAATGGGAGACATTTGACAATGGCGTGGGAAGCTTGAATGCCCCACCCTCTACACAATCTCCAACAAAATTAAAGCAAGATTGGGAACGGTTTGATTAGTGCAAAGTTTTGTTCATGTGATCTATAAAAATTATTTCAGGATGTATACACACCAATTGTTATTTCTAAGCTTTGATTCTTCAATCATAGTGTGAGTGTGGCTGTGGTACGAACTTGTGTAGAAACTAGAACGATATCTTCTGCTGTTTGCTCAGGAACAAATGAAATTAGCAGGCATTTTATTATTTTTTATTTAGTTTCTTTTCTATTGTTAAGCTGCATATATATACACACCGTATGTTTTCTTGTAGAAAATTGTCATCACTAATTGATTATTATAATTGTCAGAGGGTATGATTTATGATGCATATAATCTTGAATTTGAACTTGGGATTTTCACACTCAAAACGATATTGGTTAATGTTATTATGTATAGTTTGCTTGTTCTGAACATGTCAGCAAGAACATAGGCTGCCGTTTAGTAAGCTGCATCATCATCAATATCAGGTTCTTCCTTGGTCATCCAAAGAGGAATTTTAATTTTGACGAGTTGGAGAATGATGGATGCAATTACTACATTCCAGCCTATTATAAAGCGTGCTCCTACTAGTATCTTCAGAATGATGGGTACAGGCATGGACATGTTACTCAGGTCTGGATGCGCAAAGAGTTCTGTGAGAGTTCCACTCAGTGACTACAACGTTATCCATATGCAAAACACCTAGTGTATCATCAGCAATTTGTGGCAACTTTAGCTGCTTGCTCAGGCACATCATGATTTGTTGGGATACCAGGGTGCTATGCCACTCTGCCAAAAATCATACTCCCATTGAAAATTGCTGCCCCATCCCTGAATCAGACTTGTACATAAGAGTATAATTGGCTAAGCGAAGATGGTGTGGTTTGAAAGACAAGAGTTCAGAGGCATGCATATTTGGTTAAGCTGCAGCAGGGGGTTAATATGGTTATTCCTGTTATCATTCCTTATATGACTCTATTGCTGAGGGATTATTGAAAGTGAACAAGTCCCAGCATATCCATACAAGGAGAGTTGTTGCTGCGCAGATGTGCGTGTATCATGACGAGATTGTTCGGTTGGAATTCTAATTGATCTATCTCTGGTCTTGGTAAACCTACAGAAGCAGAAAATGCAATAAAGTTAGGGTTGCGCTGATGAAAATCTGTCAAAAGTACACGCAGAATTTTTGAGGTGTTGAATACCCAATAAGCTGCTGTGAACTGACACTCCAGAAATGGACTACATAACAGTGATCCTTGTCGCCCCAGTGGAAGAGAGCCTCCACCCTTACACTGTATATATTCGTCTGGCCCTGCAAGGACATACTGTAAGAAGACAGTGGTAGCGGTTGGATAGATTGGTGTGGAATATATATTTGTTTAGCTTGTGGATTAGGATGTCTTGGAAAACAGCAAGGCCAGGTTTTCCACAGAATGGGAGTCGCTTTTGATCAGATCAGAAGAAGACATCTTTTATGTCCAGAGCATCCAAAGACATGACAGCCTCGAAGGTATGGAGTACCATGAAATCTTATACCTAACGAGCTTTGCTTGATCACAAGTGCTTCAAAGACCATTTTCCATTTATTGTTAGCTTGTTCAGCCAACCGGGAGCGGCAGTGGTAATGTATTGCTCTTATGCTGCTGTCACAACTGCAGCAGCCGCCATATGCTTCTTTTTGAAGATTGCCCACCTTGCCCAGAATCAACAGAGAGTCCAAGCAGAATGATTGGTTATTTGAAGAGTTCACAACCATGTAGGAATGGCAATGGTGCAGCAGATGGAATATGGTTTTTATTTCTTATTGCTTTTTACATTATTTTTAATGAAGAATATTTTTTTTAGTAAATTTTACTTATTACATACAGTTAATACATGATTTTGTTTTTTGATAAAACAATTAATGCATAATTAGTCAAATAATTTTAGATAGTATTAAAGTAGAACTAAATCTACCATAATAAAATATAAAATTAGAATTCAAAAAAATAAAATTTTAAATAAATTTTTGCGTATTTTTTAGTCAAACGATTATGGTACAGTACAGATGTTTGGCACGTATTTTCCAAACTACAAGAATATTATACCGACCGAGGACATTAAAATTAAAATCACCCCTTATATATATATACATATATATATATAGAGGGTTTTTTTGGTAGGGCTTTCAAAAAGAGCTCTGCCGTAGGGCTCTTTTGTGTTTTACCACCTTTGAACAGTTTTCGACGCGATTTTTTTTTATGACCGTGTATATTGTAGTTATTTAGAACATCCTGCAAATTTTCAGAAAATTCTGAATAATTTACAGTGCCGAAACACAAAAGAGCCCTACGATAGGGCTCTTTTGTGTTTCGGTATGCAATAATCTGTTTTCGGCACTGTAAATTATTCTGAATTTTCTGAAAATTTGGAGGATGCTCTAAATAACTACAATATACATGATTATAAAAAAAAATCGCGCCAAAAACTGTTCACGGATTGAAAAACACAAAAGAGCCCTACGGTAGGGCTCTTTTTGAAAGCCCTACCAAAGAATTACCCTATATATATATACTACATACAAACAACAACACTTTTGCTGGGTTTATTTATAAAATTTATTAATTATTTTTATTAAATTTATATTAATATTATATAAATTTAAAATAAATATAATATTTTAATTAAATAATTTATTTATTTTTGTTTAAGTTTATGTTTTTTTTTAGTTTTTGAATTTGGGAGTGACAACAATATATTATATATTTAATGTAATATTAAATATTATATATGTATTTTAAATTTAAGTTTCTTGCTAGTTTTTTTTAAAAATTAATTTGTTACTAATTGGTAGTAAATTATATTATATATTTAATATAATATTATTCTAATAAGTGACTTTAAGTTTAATTAAATTTTATTTAAGTTATAAAATAATTATCAATGTAAAATATCTCAAAAATATTATATTTTAATTTGTTTAATTATTTATTATTTTTAAATAATTATCATTGTAAAATATCTCAAAAATATCTTCTTTTAATTATTTTATTTTATTTAAGTTTAAGTATTTACAAACTACCGTTAAATATAAGAATATTCTGTTAAAGTTAACATTAAAAAAATAAAAAACTGTTAAAACCAAGAATTTTCGCTATCTACACACTTATTATATAGAAGATATATATATATATATATATTTATATATGACAATTCTTCTATAGAGGCTTCACTTTAAGCCCTATCAGTGAGGCTCTCAGTGTTTCACGACCCGTGAATAGTTTTCGGTGCGATTTTTTTTATGACTATGTATATTGTAGCAATTTAGAGCATCCTGCAAATTTTCAGAAAATTTTGAATAGTTTACAGTACCGAAAATTAGGTTTAAACATGTTAATTTCCACGCACATAAAAGAAATTAGTCACGCGTACAACAACATGTTTGAACCTAGTTTTCGGTATCGTAAACTATTCGGAATTTTCTGAAAATTTGCAGGATGCTCTAAATAACTACAATATACACGGTCATAAAAAAAATCGCGCTGAAAACTGTTCACGGATCAAGAACACTGAGAGCCCCACCGGCAGGGCTTAAAGTGAAGTCCTACAGGAGAATTCCCCTATATATATACATACATATATATATATATATATATAAACTAGAAAATATAAAAGTGTTGCGCACAATCTTTTGTAATTATCAAAAAATATTTAATTTTTTGAGGAATTGTGGAGTAGTGATTTATTTTTACCTTACTCGTACAACATGCTCTTTATATGGATACACGAAGGCATCTTGACTATAATTTTTTATTTTATGATAATGTTCATTGTTCATTGTACATTATACAGCGAACTTTCTGTAGGTTTTTGAAAAAATTATGACAAATTAAAGTATCGAAAACAAAGTTTAAAAAGTTTATTGTACATGTTCTTTTATTTATTATTATTATACGCTTTGCATGTTATTTTTAATTTTTTTTTTATAAAAAGTCTAAATTATATATAAAAATATTTATGTTTTGTGTAAGACTTATTTTGGCCGATTACCTATTTGAAGTCTTTATTTTTAAAAATTAACTTTTAGTTCTCGTGTTTTGTAAAAATGTTAAAATTGGAATTGATAAATTGATTATTTGAACACTATAATTTTGCTGATTACTCGTTTTGACTCGTTATTTTTTAAAATGAACCATTAGACCATGTATTTATTTAAAATGTTCAAACTTCTTATAAAAATTAAATTATATATTTATATAATTTTTATTTTCTATAAGGGTTCACATCTTTTTTAATCTTGTATTTTAGTTGATTACTCGTTAGAACCTTTATTTTTTAAAATTAACTTGTGGACCTCAAGTTTTGTTAAAATGTTAAAATAGAAATAGATAGATCGATTATTTGAACACTATATTTTGGTTGATTACTCATTTTGATTCTTTATTTTTAAAAATTAACTTTTGAATCATATATTTATTCAAAAGGTTAAAAATTCTTTATAAAAAGTAAATTATATAAATGTATATAATTTATGATTTATATAAGGGTTCACACCATTGTAAACCTTGTATTTTAGCCATTTACCCATTTGGACTCTTTATTTTTTAAAATTAACTTGTGGACCTTATGTTTTGTCAAAAGGTTAAAAATTTGAATATAAAGATAGATTATTTGAACCACGTACAATTTGGTTGATTACTCGTTTAGATCTTTTATTGTTAAAAACTAATATATGGATCCCGTGTTTGGTCAAAAAGTTAAAATATAAATAGATAGATTTTATTATTACTATATAGATATTTTTATCTATTATAATTTTTATTAAAATAAAAATGAGAAAAAAGATTAAAAAAATTCCTTAATTAATTAATTGCCATAAATTATAAAAGTAAAATAAAAATGAGAAAAAATATTGTTTACTTATATTTATAATTTAATTAAATAGTTGTGGTAATTAAATATCTAATCAAATTTAAATTCAAAATATATATCGTTGAAATAAATCAAATTAAAATTATATATGTTGTTAAGATATATTTTTGTAAAACTATTATATTTAAATTAAAACAACATAAATAATTTAAATAAGCATTTATTATTATTATTGTTGTCATCGATCATAAATTAGAGGTGTAATTTATTTAAGTACATGAATATGTATAATTTGAAAATGATTTATTCGATTTTAAATTAATTAATTAATTTGTTTTTATTAATATTCTATTAATTCATAATGTGTTCCTTGTTTCTAAAAATAATTCTTTGTGCTTCACATCAACCTCCACATCTTTTGTTGTTGCGGGAATGTCCACTAAAATTACAATCTAGAAAATATGTATTTACTATAGTGAAAACAAATCACAAATCCAAACAATATCATTAGTAATATCGTATTGTCACAAGCTTAATAAAATATCAAATGAGAGAAAAATATAATTATTAATATTGATGATTGATGATAATAATTATAATATTTTGTAAAACTATTCACTTTCGAATATAAAACATAATTATAATATAATAAGAAAAATAGATATATAGAGAACCGAAAACTATTATGTAATCTGCGGGTCTCGATCGATGAGTTCTCTTTATATTTGTCAGGTGCATAAAACTTACTTGAAAATACTTTTTGAGATATTTCAGTGTGAACATAGTTTGATATTCATGCATGCGTGTGTGAAAATATGCATGATATATATTAGAAGTCATGTACTTGTATATAATAAATGAAAAACTTAAGGAAATGCTCGTACACTTGGAAGGATACTCATATGATATACTAAAACCAACAATTTTAGCTATACAATCTGTATATATATATACACATATATTCATATATATATATATATATATAAGGAGAGAAAATTCTACATTGAAATTAGAATTATTGATTACTATTCTCTTGAGCAATTGAGAACCAGACCATGAAGCTAAATAAATTTTTAATCAAATTAATATTATGTGTATATATATTGATATTTTTAATTATTAAGATATTTTAATTTTGAATTTAAAGTAAATTTTGATGAAAAACTACATGTTAAAACGTGTGAGGTACATTTTATTAGATTATTATTATCATTAAGATGATAAATAGGAATAACTACATCAAAAAACGTGTATTGTACATTTTTTTAATTAATTTTTTTTAGTATTTTTCAATGATTAAGTAGTTAAGATATTTAAGCTAAATAGATTTTTAATCAAATTAATATGTATATATATTGATATTTTTAATTGTTAAGATATTTTAATTTTGAATTTAAATTAATATTATTTTTTAGTAATTTTTAATGAAAAACTACATGTTAAAAAGTGTACGGTAAATTTTATTATATTATTATTAAGATGGCAAATATGATAGGAATAACTACACGATGACTCAAATTTTAATATATAATAAACGTGTATATAATTTATCGTATACAGTAGTTCAAGAAGATATATTTTTTATATAATATTAATTTAAATAATAAGATGAGATTTTTATATATAATATTATTAATTTAAATAATAACATCTTGTTAATATATTATTTTAATTTAAACTAATGTGTAACTAAATTTATACTAATTAGTTACATGTAACTACATTTTTTAAAATTAATTAATAAAAAGAATAAAAAAATAAAAAGAATAAAAAAAATTACTATTATTATGTTAACCCATAAAATGAATAAAAAAAATTAGATTAAAGGAGAAAATAGAAAAATATGATTTGAAGATATTTTAGAGTGCCAGATAATCTCCTTGAAACTCTTTCTTATATATATATTGTCATTTTCTTAGAAATTAAAAATTCTTTCGTCAAAAATAAAATAAAAAATCTTCATTTTCATAACATGTAAAGATTTCCGAAAATTGTGCAAAAAAAAGTTTTCCAAAAATAGTGTGTGTGTGATTTTTTTTAAGTTAAATTGGTGTTTATACGAAAATTTTCGTTTTTAAAGAATATTGTTGTTTCTAAAGGAAGCCGTTGTTTCCATATAATATGACGTTTTTCAAGAAAGTTACCGTTTCTCAAGATTCTTGCTTTTTCTCAATGATGTTGTTGTTTGGAGAAAAATTGTCATTTTTTAGGTAAAGTGACGTTTTTTCGAGAGTGTTGATTGACTTTTGGTCAACTAATGCAGAGTTAAATTAATTAATTAGAGAACTTTCAATTAGACAATCAATGAACAATAAATGATCCAAGAACTTAGTAATGATGATCAATAAATAATAGAGAACACCATGATTTATAGAGGTTCGACCCCAATGATTGGTAATAACCTACTTCCTCTTAGGTTTGTATTAATCTTGAAGGTTACACAAGATCAAAAGGGATTACAAGTGGATTTCTATGTATAAAAGACAATACAATCTGGTTGACACACTACTAGTTATCAAGATAAAGTTGCCTGGTATGTTTCTGGTGCTGGTCGGTAGGCTATTTTCGTGAACCCCCTACTGTAGTGGAGAATTTGTATTTATACTATCTCTCTCACCCAAGGGTTGCGCCTGAGCATAACTGATGAGGAAATATCCCTACATTCTCGCAAATGGTTGTTGTCCTATTCTTCAGGAGCCTTGATTGAGTTTTTAGGGTTGTTAGGCGTAGGGCGAGTGTAACTGTCTGCATTCAAGCATGTATGTTTGTTCGTCATATCGACCAGCCGCTCTCCTGGCAAGCGCACCGAGCAGTGACTATTATTCATTTGTCAAGTGTATTCCGACCAACCTGTACTGACTGTTGGATGCCATGTCACGTGTCAAAAATATGATGCCATGTGTCCACAGTGTGATGCCACGTCATATGTGCAAATTTTTGGGATAGCAAAGGGTAGTGTGTTTTAAAGAAAATTGTCAGGTATGATGATTTAATATTATCAATTTAAAAAAAAATTGTCGTTTCTCAAGGATTTTGTCTTTTTTATTGTAATTGTTGTCGTTCAGGATAAGTGTCGTTTTTTTAAGAACATGTCGTTTTGGACAAATATTATCGTTTATTAAGAATATTATTGTTTATTAAGAATATTATCATTTTTTGAGAAAGATATGTCGTTTTTCAAGTGAATTACAAATAGATAAAAAAAAGGATAACATCAAACTGATAAGTTTGTTATGAATAAAACCGATACAAACCACACGAAAACCCCCATTTTCTCTCCCCGTTAAAATATTTCTCATCCCATTCTCAACAATGTCAAAGAAATCACTACATACAACCAAAGAAAAGTTAGCCTTGAAACTTCTACTCATGCTCTCCATTGATACCAATTTGATCAAACAGTTTGTTGTGTGTATAACAATATGCATAAGAACTCTACTATGCTTATTTATTAGCAATAATTATTAATAGGATCAAAATGAATATATTAAATAACATATTCAAGTTGATATAGTAAGGGCCAAGCTTGAATATAGGTGGATTTGGCCTACGCCTAGGCTCCCATCCTAAATGACTCCCAAATTTTAGAAAAATATCAATTTTTACATACAAAAGTTATCCCAAATTAGGTCGGTCTGAAACTTTTCTCTCTCAGCTTCTAGCTGGTACAATGGCAAAGGGGGTTCAGGGGAAGGCAAAAGCTCAGGAGAAGAAGAAGAAAAAGAAAGGACCATCTTCTTCTGATGGTGTTTGGAAAACTAGATCCATGACGGAGCTTTTGGGTGTGGAACCGATAGAGTTTGAGAATGGCAATTTTCACATTGATGAGCAAGAAACCCATATAGATGAGCAGGAAATTGTATCTCCGAGATCTACTCTGATGCAATTACAGCGACAGGAGGACATCTGAAGATATTTCTCTCGTTTTATCCAAGCTTCTCAGATTTGTTCGAAAGAAATTGCAGAAGGTAAGCAATCTTCTCCTCCGATCTTACATATTGTTCAAAATCTGATTTCGAAATTTGATAGTGATTTGAGGAAAAGGACTGCAATTGATGATATTAAGATTGAAATGGAAGATATTGAAGATGAAGTTCAATTCTGGAACTCATCTATAGTTTGCTATGTACTAGGTGCAAACGCTCCAATCTCTGTTTTGGAAGGGTTTGCTAAATGAATGTGGAAGACTAAAGTTGATAAAGTGGGAATTCTTTCTCATGGTGTGTTCATAATCAGATTTGAATATGTAGATGACAGGGATGAAGTTCTCAATGGAGGATATGTTTTCTTTGATAACAAACCTGTTATTATTAAACCATGGGACGCTATAACAGATTTCAGGAAAGAAGATGTGGCAACCATTCCTACTTGGATTCAACTTTCTGGTCTTGAATTGAAGTATTGGGGGGAGAAGTCTTTATTCAAAATTGTGAGCCAACTTGGGAAGCCAATAAAGGTTGATGAGATAACTAAAAAAAGGGAAAGGCTGAATTATCCATGGATATTGATCGAAGTGTCTTTATCACAGGCTTTTCCATATGAAATCTCTTTTATAGATGAGTTTGGTCAGAGGGTGAAGATTGATGTTCATTTTGAATGGAAGTCGGTTGTATGTGGTAATTGTAAAGGATTTGGGCATACTAGTGATCTTTGCAGGAAAAAGGTAGGCCAGAAAAAAGAATGGTTGATCAAAAAGGACAACAATGTGAAGAATACATATTCAAAAGTTCAGCAGGAGGCTTTGATAGATGAGGATGGTTTTCAGAGAGTTCTTAGAAGTGGCAAGAGGGCTCTGAATGTGTCTCAACCTACTGTAGTGGCTAACAATTTTCAAGCATTGGACAATGAAAATGGAGAGAGCTCTCAAGTTGAGTTGGAAAAAGATAACATAAAGGAAGGGGGCGATCCTCCCCAATCTAATGGATAGGATCCTAAGTTGGAATGTCAGGGGGATCAATAATCCAAAGAAGCAATTTGAAGTTAAGAAATTCTTTTCTTCAAAGAGAGTTTGATTGATTGGTCTCCTTGTAACTAGGGTCAAGGCTGAACATTTGGGTGCCTTGTACCTCTGTATGTTTGATGGATGGTGTTTCACGTCTAATAATGCATGGCATAGTGGTGGGAGAATAGTAGTTAGTTGGAATCCTATTATGTTTGATGTTAGTATCCGGTTCTGTTCAAGTCAAATGATTCATTTTCTTGTGAGACCTATGCATGCTACATCGAGTTTTTTTGTTACATTTGTTTACGGTTTCAATGAAGAAGAGGGAAGAGCTGGTTTGTGGGCTGATTTGTTACATCTTTCGGGTGGAATTGAAGATCCATGGATAGTCATGGGTGATTTTAATGATATTCTTAATAAAGAGGAAAGGATTGGAATGCGTGTGAAATATAAAAAATCTGAGGCTTTTTGGAATTGTGTTGCTGTTTGTCAGTTAGAAGACATGAAGTTTCAAGGAAATTTTTTTACATGGAATAATAAACAGCAAGGTGATGCTCGAATATATTCAAAGATAGACCGGGTTCTAGCGAATAAATTGTGGTTAGACAAGTATAATGAGGCAGAGGTGAACTTTTTGAATGAAGAGTTGTTTGATCATAGTCTAGCACTCTTATCTGTGTATCAAGAAACTAATTTTGGCAAGAAAACTTTCAAGTATTTTCGAATGTGGAAGAGTGCTCCAAATTTTACTCACAAGCTTATTACTACCTGGAATATTAGCAATAATTGGACAGCTATGTACAAGTTAGTTTCAAAGTTGAGACAAGTTAAGCTGGTTCTCAAGGAGCTCAATAAAGTGGGGTTTACTGATATTCAAATGGCAGATTTACAGAAGAGGAAATTTTTAGCTGATTGTCAATTGGAACTTCAGGAAGATCCTCTAAATAAAGAGTTGATTCTGAAAGAGAAAATGGCTAGAGACCAGTTTGTTATGACTCATAAAACTTATTGTTCTTCTCTTCACCAAAAGGCTAGAATTCATTGCTTGAAAGAGGGTGATGAAAACTCAACTTTTTTTCATGCAAGTATTCGAGCAAGGCATACACAAAATAGAATTTATTCAATTACAGATGAGAGTGGTACATGGCATGATCAGCCTGATAAGGTAACTGAAGCCTTTTTACAGTTTTATACTACTTTGCTGGGTTCTAAAATGGCTGATAGAAGACATGTTATAAGGGAAGTAGTTGAAGCAGGTGCTTTTGTCTCTATGGAGCAAGCTTCAATGCTAATGGCTGACTACATGATTGATGAAGTCAAGCAAGCTATTTTTTCAATCCCTGGAGGTAAAGCACCTGGCCCTGATGGTTTTTCTAGCTATTTTTTTCAAGATAATTGGGATATCATTGGAAATGAGGTTTGTGATGCTATTCTGTCTTTCTTACATTCAGGTAGTCTTTTGAAAGAACTCATCTCCACGGTTCTCACTCTTGTCCCTAAGAGTAAGTGTCCGAATGTTGTGAGTGATTATAGGCCAATCGCTTGTTGTAATGTGATCTACAAGGCAGTGACAAAAATGATCTGCTCAAGATTGCGATTGATTCTTCCTGCTCTGATTGCACACAATCAAGGTGGCTTCGTTCATGGGCGTTTTATAGCTCACAATATTATGATGTGCTAGGACTTAGTCAGACATTATGGGAGGAAGAATGCCAAGCCTAATTGTATGCTCAAACTTGATCTCCAGAAAGCTTATGACACATTGGAATGAGATTTTTTTTGGAAGAAATGCTTGTTGCCTATAGGTTTCTGACGAAGTTCATCCAATTGGTAATGCAATGTGTTACCCCTCCAAAGTTTTCTCTAATGTTTAATGGTGTTCTTCATGGTTTCTTTGCCGCTGAAAGAGGTTTGCGACAGGGTGACCTAATGTCACCGCTGCTATTTGTTTTGTGAATGGAATACTTGTAACGTCTCGGATTTTCAAGACTCGATAATGCGGAAATATAAATGTTTTCATTTAACAAAATGTCTCAAAAACCCATAGAAAAAAAAACTTTTAAAAAAAGTCGTATGGCCATACTTAACATTTAGTTACAAACATGTTTTATAAAGATTAGAGTGAGCCTAGTTTAGGAAAATTACACAGCATTTCCAAAAATAAAAAGGCTTCCCAAAAGGTCGGTCCACATGTACATTTGCAAGGAAGACTCCAGCGCTCACTGCTCTGCCTTGCCCGTGCTCTTACCTACAACATGAAACAACTAGGTAAGCGAAAACGCTTAGTAAGATCAACTTTCAAACAAAGCATGATAGAGAAATAGGGATCCGGACCCTACACAATCAATTTCAAGAACGCTAAACCGTCCTGGCAAACTTATAGTCATGCCTGATAACCAAGGATAAATTAATTCATAACTAGATAAAAATCCTGCACTCAGAAAAATCCCAGAACAAGCAGATATATTATATTACAACTATATCTTATCAACAATTATATCCCTGCACTCAGAAAAATGCCAGAACAAGCAGATATATTATATCACAACTATATCTTATCAACAATTATATCCCTGCACTCAGAAAATCTCAGAGCAAGCAGATATATTATATCACCATATAATTCGAGACCAACGCTTGACAATTTCCAACAATTCATGCGTAACGCGCCCTCTAACATAATTGCTAATCTGTAAAAGAGAACCGAGTCCCCACACTAAGATCTAGCCAATAAATATTCTCATCAAGGGTAACTATCGTGTTACCTAGGGCATCGCTACTTATCCAAGAGTGTAATCCAATTTACATGGTTTTACGGAGACATCTATGTTAATCAGTGGTGCTGGTGAGCAGTTGCCCCTAGGGTGTTCAGCCTCACTCAATCTTGGCAACCCCTAGTATCTCTAGGCACTCTCACTGAATGGCCAATATTCACGGCTGCTATCCGGGAATAACTTATCAGAGCACTTGCTCAGATTCTAACCGTCCAATGATTAAGTAAGCATGAGGGCCCCTAGGTCCCATTTATCTTGGTGCCCTAGGTTTAACCAGCTTATCCTCATCTCATGGCCACTCGTCGCGGTAATGAACCGGACATAAATAAAATCAAGCAGTGTGACGGGGATCAACCGTCTAGGATATGACGGACTTCTACCGTTCATATTTTCTAAATCAGCACCCACTAGACTAACGTCTCTAAGCAACTTTCTATGACAGCCTATATATGTGCATGTATCCCTATACTAACATACAAGACAATAATCATTTCATGTTGCAGCCATACAATATAAGTTGACTTACTTGGAGTCCTTAGCGCTCAGCAGGTTTTCACCCTCCAACGTTCAGTCCAGTTACGCTTAGCCAATACTGTAGTTATCCATACAGTATACTCGGATTAATTATGGCACTCATAATTCATTACTATTATTTTGGGCAGTTTGGTCATTTTAATAAAAGTCATTTGTAAGGATTTATAATCCTTATTTTGTTTTAAACCTATTAAGGAAAGTCATACAAAATATTCGAGACTAAACCCTAAGTCTCGGGGAGACCTATCCTAAGGTCTCGATACCTAGGCTCGGGTATCACAATGATATTTCCCCACAACCCGCTAAAAATCTTATTCTTTCAAGGTATCGCTATTAACCCGCACTTTCGACTAGTCGGTTAAAATATGTAAGATTTTAGCCGGTATTACATCCAGAAAATACAAATAAATTCCTTAATTATTTTTACAGAAAATAAACTCTTTAAATTTTCCTTTTAGTTTTCTTAAGGTTTTAATATCTAAAAACCGATTTAAGAAAATTGCCTAATTTGTCTTAATTAGGAAAACCGTTATAAATTTCTCATCTTGACTAATTAATTTTCCAAAAGCAATTAATCAATTTTTACTTACTAGAAAAATAATTCATTTAAACTCAAAGGGGTAATTTTAGTGAAAATATGATTTCAAGACTTACCAATTTATATCTTGAAATAAGCAAAATTTTACTTTTTACCTTATGTTCCAAAATCTTATTTTTACACTAAGTGTGAAAAACCTATTTTTCACATTTTTAACTACATACTTCGTTAGTTCATAACTTGAAATTTACTTACCTAATTGTTACCAAAATTTCCCAATTACATTTTTGTTATGCCATTTAGGTCTTTGTAAAATCTTAGGTCAAAATGAGCATTTTTGATTGGTGAAATCATTTTCCAACAATGAGGTAAAAATGACCTTATTTTCAAGTCCTTATTTTTTTCCAAACTTTGACAGTTAATAACTTTCAAACCGTTCAATATTTTCTTACCAAATTTTACAGTGGAATAATAGGTTATGCCAGAAATATTTCCACAAAATTTTAGAAAAAACTGGGTTCATTTGCCCTATACAGTGGCTGTCCAAACTTGGTTCCGAAAATAAGAATACGAAAAAACTGTTTTTTTTTACCTAAACTTTGAAATAGCATAACTTACTCATTTCTAAACATTTTTTAGTGTTTCAAAAGCTCAATTTTATGTACTCAATCTCAAAAACATCACAGTACAATTTAAATTTTACAAAAACAATATAAAGTGGCTGCTTGACCCCTTGGAAGTCACAGCTTAAAACATGTTTTGTTTTAGGGTATCCTACAAAACCCTTGGGGGTTTTGGTTCCCATTTTCAAAAATCAATACACATGCATCATAAAAATTATTAAACAACTACCATAACCTTATTACATCACCAACAAGAAACTTTAAGCATTAAATATACAAAATAATGCTTAAAACTAAAAACCCTACAACAAAATCATCAAAAGTAAACTTTTTACCTCTTTGGTGTTCTTGCTTAAGGTTTTGACCTTCCTATTAGCTTTGGCTCCTCCAAAACCTTTCAAAAACCCTAACCAACTTCCCCCAACAACATAGGTAATTAGCTATTTGAAACTCTATGATTAAAACTTGACAAAAGTCTAGATTAATGAAACTTTACCTTAGGGAAAACCCTTCCTAGACCAAGACTTAGCTTCCAAGTTTCTTTGGTGTTCTTGGGGTTGAAAATGGAGAGAACACTTGAGAGAGTCTTCAAAAATCAGATGAGAGTGAATGAGGGAGTGTGGAGATCGGTTTTGGGGTTAGAATAGCTCACAATACTCTTCAAAATATCACAAAACACTTGAGTGCTTTTCTACCCACTTGCCCACTTGACTTCTTAATTAAATGAGATTTAATCTTTATAAAATTGGGTTCACACCACCCTAAAAAACACATGGCCGGCCACCCTTTTCCATATATGTGATCATTAAATTTTTATTTTTTTAATTTTTTATAAAGGTTAATAAATGTTTCATAAGAAGAAAAGTCCAAATTGGCTTTTGACACATTTTTCACTCTTATTAAGTTTTAATCACCAAAATTAACATTAATTAATTAAATTTAATGTCTCTCACATTTAATTTAATCAATCACATAATAAAATTTAACCTAAGGTCCATTCATGGAATAAAATTCCCCATTTCGACAAAATTAGGCATTTACCACAAAATGCCTTAAAATTTCTATTTTCTTTTAGGTTTATTATTTTTGACCAAAATTTAACTTTTATGAATATATTTTATGCCCAAAATATAATTGCCATGATTTTTCGTTTTATTTTCCGAGATTTTTACCCGATCAGGGTTTTTGTGTCGGTCCAGGACCGAAAGTCCTATCTTGACTTTTAAAATCACAAAATTCATATTTTGGCTAGCAATAACTCATGGAATACTTACAAACAAAATATAATATTATTTAAAATAATATTCTTAACCCGGGGGAAAAATCCCGACTCGAGTCGTTTAAAGGTACCCAAAAACGTAGGACGTTACAATACTTGTCTAGAATTATGAAGAAAATAGGGCAAAAAGAGGACTTTAAATTCCATGAACGTTGTAAGGAATTACAATTCAATCATTTGAGTTTCGCAGATGATGTTCTTCTTTTTTGTCATGGTGATTTTAGGTCCATATATTATTTGTTGCAAGGTCTGAAACTCTTCTCACAAACATCAGGACTTCACCCAAATGAAGCCAAATCAGCGGTCTACTGCTGTGGTATGACTGAGTTTGACGTGCAAAGGGTCCTTGAGGCTTCTGGTTTTAGCAGGAGCCAAATGCCCTTCAAGTACTTGGGGATTCCAATTTGTGCTAAAAAGATTTCAGCGAAGGAGTGTGAGATTTTACTGGAAAAAATGGTGGTGCGAATTCGGACATGGAGCTCTTGCAATCTGTCTTATGCAGGGAGAATAATTTTGATTAATTCTGTTCTGATCTCTATACACTCTTATTGGTCACAAATTATGCTCATTCCCAAATAGGTGTTAAAGAGAATAAATTCCATATGCCGAGCTTTTTTATGGAAAGATCAGGCTGACTTTGTAGGTGCTGGGAATGTGGCTTGGGAGCAGGCTTGTAGGCCAAAGAGAGAGGGGGGTCTTGGATTCAGAGATCTCTTTAAATGGAACACAGCAGCTCTTGGGAAATACATATGAGTTGTTGCAACAAAAAATGATAATCTATGGGTGAAGTGGGTTCATAATGTATACATTAAGAATGAAGATTGGTGGGCTCATAGAGCCCCTTCACAGAGTAGTTGGTATTGGAAAAAAATAGCGGAAGTCAAAGACAGATTCAAGCTTCTTATTGACATTCCAGGATTCATACATGAAGAGTATACCATTAAAAATGGTTATCATCTGCTCTGTTCTACTCATAACCAAATCCAATGGTGCTCGGAAGTGTGGGGAAGACTGAATATACCGAAACATAGTGTCATCATGTGGCTGGCCATTCTTGACAGATTAAAGACTAAGCAAAGATTGCTGAATTTTCAAATGGTGAACAACTCAACATACTTACTCTGTGATATTCATGAAGAAAGTGTAACTCACCTATTCTTTGAATGTCATCTTAGTAAGAGTTGTATTCAGAAGGTGAAAGAGAAGATGGGTTGGGGTGCAAAATCTGAAGAATTGCGCAGCCTTTTGTGGTGGATCTCTCGGGCTCAAATGAGTAAGTTTTGCAAGCTGGTTTATGCGGCTTTTGTTGCTGCGGTGGTTTATCATATCTGGAAAGCAAGGAGCGAAGTTTTTTGGTTGTTTAAGGTGAGAATAATAGATTTAATTGTGAATAATATTATAAGTGATGTCAAAAATAGAGTACAAGGTGTTATGCCTAAAACAGTTACTAGTATTGACATGGAGTGGTTTGAATCATTGTAAAGATTTTTCGCAGGTTGTATAGAAAAGAGTTTTCTCAGGCTTTTCGTTAGGCGCTGTTAGGTATAATGTTTGTCTGTTTTCAATGTTAATGGTCCTACTGATTTAACAAAACAAAAAGTTATCCCAGATTTTAGAAAAATATATTATTTTATGTGTAAAAGTTGGAAAAATAACATTTTTTTCTTTATTTTTCTTTCGCCTCACCCATCTTAAGCACGCCCTGGCTTAGTGGTGGTGGTGTGTACTAGTCGATCTCAATGTACTAAATATTGTTATACACCTAATGTCCAACTTGCCCAACTTATGGAGACTTTTCTGCCTTGTTTAATCTAAAGTATTACTTAGCACACTAACCAAAAATAGAGGAAAAAAAGAGAGACCAAAGTCTTTGCTGGGTCATTATAAAATGAAGACTTCCATAAAGCTGGGCCACATATCATAGAGCTAGCTGATAAATGGTGTTTGGTTCTCAATTTGGTTCATTTTTTTATTCAACAAAAATTAAATAAGTATTTCAATTCTTGATAATGGTTAGTTTGATAAATGTCGACATAACTACTCATTTATTATAATTACAAATCTACATACGCAATTGTGACAAGTCTCTACACTAAATTACCATTTACCAAACCATATTGTATTATAATAAAAATGATACCTTGACTTGATTGTTTTCCCTGTTTCTTTTTTATGGTGATTATTATTATTATTTGATGTATTTATGGTGGTTATTTAAATGACTAATAACAAGACTTTTTCTCACTTTTTTATACTCTTAATTGTGAAATAATGTAGACGAAATAAGAAAAACCATGAATTTAATATTTTCTAGAAAAATATAATCATTGTCTAATGAGTTTTATTGTTGCTTGCCAAATAACAATAAGCGTTATAACATGATTTTTATTTATGAATTTATCAGGATTAATAAAATAGTTCTGGATATATCTTTCAATTAAATTCTTGAATTTATAAATAATAGTAATTAACTCTACATTATTAAATTTGCAATAAATTTCTTTTTTTTTATTTACCATAAAATTTATAGTATAAATGTTAAACCTTGTCATCAATTAGCTTATATACATCTCAAAATTTATTTTTTAGAGTTAAAAATTAATTAAATTAAATTATATTAAAAAACTAATTGCTAGAGTTAATAATTCAGCGTTCCCAAAAAATTCTAATATAAACATGCCGATGACCCTTAACAATAATTATGAGTATTAATCAATCATATGGTAGGAGTATTTACCATTAGTTCTTTAATGATAATTAACTATTAGTTATTAATGATAATTAACTATTAGTTCTGTTATACCCAAAATTCAAGTTAATTTTTCGGGTATCACAAATAAAATATCAGGACGTGACAATCATCATTTTGTAAAACGATTCTGGTATAACGAGCTCGAATGACATCAAATATGGATGTCTGGTGAGCTTGTGTTCCTTTAGACGAAAAGATAGAAGTGCATCAAACATGAACTAAGTGTCCGAGGAGACGTGCATCAAACATGAACTAAGTGTCCGAGTAGTGTCTCCTCATGATCAAGTTCAAGAGGGTGCCAAATCTTTCTAAGACAACATTTGAAAGTTAGTTGTAACTAGTTATGGTTACACATTATAAAGAATCACTTAATAACATGAACTATTTACAACTAACTTTCAAATGTTGTCTTAGTTGTAACTAGTTAAATATTGTAGTTGAATATAATAATACATGAACGGAGCCCGATATGTTATTAATACTTAATAACATTGTTTACTTTATAAGTATTAATTAAACATATCAATAAAATGATCATATATAAATTGATCTTAATTTTGAAGTTATTATGAACTCTTGTTTATGCCATATGAGTTTTTTGGTTCACTCGTTATGATTTGTCAAAATGATCAGGCTGAAAACTTTTGTTTTGGGAACTCATTAGTGTAAATGGCTAGGTGCATAATGTTGAAAAAACAATCAAAGTGCACAGTAAAAGCTGCGTGGTTGACCCAGTTGATAAATACAAAAAAATTTCATCTATCATATAAACAATTTATATGTTCAAGAAAACATTCAGACAGAAACATTAATATGCAATATAATTAATCATGCAACATATATGTAAATATATACATACTTATATATATCATATGCACACGTATACAAATATTCAAGAACAGAAATATTTACCTCTTGAAGCTTATCAAGTGTCCTTGAGACTTTTTGTATATATATATATCGATATTCCTATCTAATGGTTTGAGTACTCAAACCACGATCTTCCGGAGTTTTCTCTACACCTCAAGATGTGTATGGGCACATAGAGAACACAAGTTTGTAATTTAGAAATCACAAGTATATCTCAACACATGAGAACTTGGATTATGACTTGAGAATGATTAGAATAAAAGAAGAAGATGATGACAATTTCTTGTCGACAAATTCTAAAACTTTTTTTGAATTTCACTCTCTTTGTTTTTCTTCTTCTTATTACATAATATATATAGAGATTATATATTACATTATTATTCCTAATCATAATAGTAATATATTAATAGTATCATAATGATGATATGAATTATTTAGGTAAATATCTAACTTACCAAATTTGAAAAAAATATATTTTCAAATTATTAATTAATTAAATAAATAAGATAAAAATAATATTGATACTTTATTACTGCTACACGCATGGCACAGTCCCTGGACTATGTCATACGTGTATAGCAGTATTTCCTTTCAGGGATATTGCAATTTTCTTTTCTTTATTTATTTAATTAAAATCAACCATTCCACAAAATATAGTATTATCTTTTTAAGGAAAAGATCACAATCACATCTCAAAATTTAAATTTTAAATTCAAAATTCAAATTCAAATTTATGATCATCATTATCATCATATTTTTAAAATTCAAGAAATCAAAAACTGTTTTGACTTACCAATTTTATTTTCTCTCACTCAAATAAAATAATTAATTTTAAAATTTTATTTATTTATTTATTTATATATTGTTTGACAAAAATTTAAAATTTAAAATATTAAATTAATGCCAAACACAATTTCACCTATGCCAATTTTATAGCATAAGAGTTTATTAATTTGAGTTCAACCCATTCAAGATTATAAGAATAACCTCTTAATTACTACCATTTTTATTTAAAGGAAACCTTTTGATTCCAATTAGGATGATATTAAGTACTTGTGTAATTTTGGGAAAATTTTGAGGAATTTGGAATCGCGGTTGAACTCAGTAATTTTGGTTAACTGAGCTGCCTACATACATTCTTTATGAAGGATCAAGCCACTTGTAGTTCAGATTGAGATATTTTAGAATTTGAATATAAGAATTCCGGTATATGACCATTTTCAGGAATTCTTTGCCATTTGAAATTTTGGAAAAATTCCTAGGTGGATGACCTTTTATGGAATTTTGAGATTTGTGTTTTTATACCATTTTGCAGTATCGGCGACTGCACTTAGCCTTAGCAACTAAGTTGCCTACATATCCTTTTTTAGGAATCAAATCAAACGTAGTTCCGGAGTACGTTTGTGATGCTTTGAAAGTTAAGAAGTGAATGATCTCTTTTTGGGATACCATTTACTATGGCTTTGAATTTTAGTGCACTTTTAATTTTGAGGTAAAATTACCATTTTTGAGATTTTGTGAGGTTAATGACCTCTTTGAAATTTTGGAATGATATTTTATCATTTGAATTGATTTTGATGAGCTCATTTGAGATTTGGAAATTTCATACCATTTCACATAGTTTTAGAATTTTATCATTTTGGTGACAATTTTATGTCTTGAAATCTCTTTATATATATATATTTTTTATCAATAATTTATTTTATATATAAAGAGATTATTAAAAATCAAAATTTTAATTGATTATTCCAACATTTGTGGGGAATAATCTAAAATTTTTACATCAGATGATATCATTATTTTAAAATTCAAATTTTATTTTTAACTTTGAATTTAAAATTTTGAGATAAAATCTAACTGTATAAATATTTATAAGATAATATCATTATTTTATATTCTAAAATCCAATTTGAATTTGAATTCAAATTTGAATTTAGGATTTAAAGATATCATCTTTTACTTATTTAAACCTTCCACCATACTCAACATATTCAACATAATTTATTCTTCAAAGTTCTCCACATTTGAGAAACACAAGTGAAGCACATATTTGAATAAGTATGTTTATTCTCCTTGATTGTTTATACCATAAATGATCAAAAAAATTCTTTTTTTAATCTCTTATGTATATATATATATATTTTTTAGGAGACGACGAAGATTTAATTGTGACCTCCATTTATTTTCGATTTTTTCTATTGTGGTACGTTCTCAAGTATGTAGATTAGGTCGAATATTTATATTTACGATGCCATGATATTGTGAATTGCATACGCATACCACTTAATTTTTAGGGATTGTTATATATATATATATTATTCACTTTAGACTTTATATTTAAGGTTCAACAACCCACATCACGTTACTGCATTTGTTTCATTTCTAACACTCATATTCGTATATACATATAATAAATACAATGTACATGCTTTGTATACACACATACATATATTTATGTATATATATTCGGTTAAAGTGTTATTACATATAATCATGACTTTCTTTTGGTTTCAGAATATTTCAATAGGTATTCATACTCCCACACACATATATATATACTTATATATATAATTTATACTGTATATGCATGTCTATTCCATGTACAAATTGGATAGAGACGGCTTTGAAACCTTGAAACCATATTTGGGCCAAAAGTTTTGTTTTGATTTTTTTCTTTTTACATTTGCCACAATTCTATTTGGGCTTTGGAAAAACACATTTTTTTTTTCTGTTGAACACTATCAAAACACACAACTTTGGTGGACTTTAGATCATAACAGTATAAATCTTTTCATAAATTTGTATGTGTATATTCGTATTGATCTTTCCTTAATATGTGTATACATATATGTATATCACGATTCTTTTTTTTTTTTTTGTGAATCATGATAATCTTTCTTATTATTTTTTCCTTGACCAATTTTATCATATACATATATGGTTATATATCCATATGAATATATGGCATTTTAGTTGTTGCAACTATTGCAATTTGGCTTTACAAAGCCTATGATTAGGCAGTAAGCCAATAAGAAAATTTATTTTAGACAATTTCTTTGTTTAGCCGATTAATTTTGTTTAACTGTTTTTTTTATCAAAATTAAGATTTTGTGATAACTTTGACAACATAATAGTCTAAAAAAATTAAGGACAAAATGTGTGCATTCTATAGATTTAGAGCAGGATGAGTGCATTCAGTATATTTGTAGTGGAATGAGTGCATTCTATAGATTTGTAATGGAATGAGTGCATTCCATAAAATTTTGGTTGAGTGCGTCCATAGATTTATAGTGGAATGAGTGCTTCCCATAGATTTTTTAGATGAGTGCATCCGATAGATATTTACCTGTGAAACCTTGAGCAATTTGAAGAAATACTGTAATTTAATTTTTTTTTTCTCTGTTTCTTTCCTGATGCAAAATATCAATTTTCTCTTTTCTTCCTCTCCCCTCCTTTCTGTCTGATTTTGTTCTCTTCTTTTGTAGACTTAATTTTACGTTAAAGTGAAAATAAAGTGGAGAAAGTGAGGAGTGGTCAGAATGGGAAGTGGGAAGGTGGAGAGAATAATGGAGATATTTATTTTTACTTTTTTCTCCTTTACTCCAAACCGATTTTTTTCTTTTATTATTTATTTATTTGTTAATAATAATAAAAAAAACGGTTCGACAGATATATTTCGAAATTATGTATATTTAAATTAATAAACATATTTTCAAAATTTAATAATTAATTCAAAATCAATTATCATATAATTGCATATTTGACCCGAAGAATAAAATTCTCTCAAATTTCCAAATTACAGATTTACCTTTGTATCGACTCTTACCTTGATATGGTGTTGATAGAGCCACCATGGGGACCTATGGACCTATAATATTAAGCTCCAATAAATATTAAATTATTAATCAAAGCTCCTTGATCAAATATTCATATTTATTAATCTCATGATTACTCGACTATAAATATGAGATTGAACTCTTGATAATTATAGACATATATTTATAGAGTACTTTATTAAAGAATAAAGTGTCCATTGATATAATCATCACATACAATGTTAATCCTGTATTAATTGTTCATAATTAAAAGAGAATAAAATTACCGTTTTACCCTTTTAACTATACCTTGTTCCTAGTGTGCCATTGACTTTACTAGTGAAGGTTGTATCACAACAAGTTTGCATCGTAAGCGCTCATAACCTTTTCAGTTCCAAAAGTCAACTCAATAGGGAACCAATATTCAATCTATAAAAAGGTATAGATTCAATATTTGTTAAACTATGTCCCCAACCATATATCATTGAGTCTCCAAACACAATTGTTCTTAGCTAGATCATTCTGACAAACCTTAATGCATGAATCAAAGGATCATATGTCATATATAAGAGTTCATAGTAACTTCAGGATTAAGATCATTGTGTATATGATCATCGTTTGATGTGTTTGATTAATACTATGAAACAGTGTTTAAACAAGTATTAACAAATCACATCTGGTCCAATTTTATATGTCACTATATATAAAGCCCCTTCATTAAAGTGTCTTATTACACTATTAACCCAGATCTAGGTCACTTGTATTCATAATACTAGCAAACCATACTAGCAGTAATTAATCTAAAGATTCCATAACTTTATTTTATTGCGAACTTTTTCAAGTTTATTATCTTAATCTCGATCCTCTCATACCAATGAGATTAAGACCACATAGATAAACTTTGGAATTTTGTGATATTTACTTAATATTTTCAACATAATATCGGACATAGTCTATATATATAATAATTCAATTCAATTATTTATTTCATTTAAAATATTTGTCAACTACAATTGCTTTAATGACACTATTGCCAACAATCTCCCACTTGCCCTAAAGAAAATTGAGGCATCTCTCTCAATGTGTCACTCACATTATCCTGAACGATTTTGTCTAACAAAGACTTTGTTAGCAGTTTTGTAATAAACTATTTTGAAGCTATCTTCAAGATCATTACATCAATTATGTAAAATTGTATTGAATTAAATGATACTTCATTTCATGTGCTATACCCTCTCATGATTTCTAGTTCTTCTAGAATAGTTGTATCTCCCTTTCTTTCGCAATGAGATACTAGTAGTTTATTCAAGTCTGAAACCCTTTCCAGAATGGTAAAGAACTCAACTAAATCAAATAACATATTTAACTGCTCGTAGTTGTAACATTTCGACTTCTATGGTGAAACATACAAATTTGAAATGTCCAATACATTTCCATATTAATGTGTCTCCTCCACAGTTGTGGAAACTGATTCTGATATCAATCTTTGAAGATTTCTATCTGGTTTAAAATCAGTTTTATCCTTTGGGATTTTAGGTCACTGCCTAAATACACAAACATATAATCTGCATTATATTCAAGATACTAACAAATTAAGTCCTTATAATTATTCAATGGCTCAATCCATCATCAGATCGACAACTGTTGACTATTCCCACCGTTTAACAAATGTTGATTCGATGACATAACATTCGATACATAAAACATTTCATCACTGAGTTGTAGGAATACTGTCTAATGTCCTTCTTTTCTAATAAAAGAAGAAATAGACATTATTATTTAGATAATACATCCCCTTGACCGGGAAGGCAAATAACCTTTCTTGGATTTTTGTAAACTAATTTAAGCTTTTTATCTATATAAGTCACTTGAGACAGTGCCAAAAGATTGTTCTTTCAATCTCTATAGATTTGAATATATATAACATTCTTGGCTTTTCTAAATCTAATATTTAGAAATGTTCAGCTAACAATTTCTTTTCTATTGATAATTTCTCTACATCATCCTAATTATCAGAACGTTATCAATATTAAGAATGAGAATCACAACAGAATCTTTCTGGTCGAGATCTTCAAATGGTTTTGTCATGTCAACCATTCAGTAAAGACTACTTAGACATCCATTTAAATTAATCTCATAATCCATGCATAAAGCAATGGATAAGAGTATGCAAATATATTTAAGCTTGGTTACTGTAAAAGATATTTATTCGAGTAATAAATTCTTCTGTCTGTTTATAGTCTTAGGCTATCAACCTTACTTTGAAAAGTCTGTACTTTCCTCTGTTCTCCTCTTTGGATGTTCAAGAATCCAGATGTCATAGAATTGCAAATTCCATTTCTAGATTCATGGTGTTTCAACTATTGTTTTCTGTAAAAATATGTTCATTACATACTAGTATGTGAATGAAATATAGATAGATTGTGCTACACATAACCAACTAAATGTTATATTTGTAACGGAGTAGTTACTAACTAACGCTCCCACTACAATAAAGCTTTACATAATTTGTGATATTCTTTGGTTTCATCGTTGTTAATTATCAATAACTTGTTTACTTGACTTATAGTCACTATTTATAGTACAATTTAACTAGAAAAAATATAGTGACTATAATAATCATGCTTCATTAAAGTACCTTTTAAGATATACAAACACTTTAGTAATTTTTATCCGTATTTTCACCTCCGACATGTGGCAACTCATAGTGGCTAGCTCGGACACTCGTAGACATCTTTGGGGTATGTTACTCCCTGAGGCCTCTATTCAGGGTGAGGATCCTCCTAGGTGAGGTCTTGTCTTTGACAGTTAGTCAATCGTGGGTGCCTTAAAGGTAGATTACCCCAAGGATTTCCCTCGGAGTTAGGGGTTCTCAAGGTGAAGTAACTACGATAATAGTTCTCCCTCAGACGTCCTCCAGATCCAAGAATCTGGTTCTCGGACCTAAGATAGGCGCCAGGTGTCAGCCGATGTGGGTTTGCAGCGCCAAAGGATCATCTGACAGCCTTTTTGGTAATTCGTCCACAGTGTTGTCGAGTGTACGACTCAAAAACTCACACTCCCACTATGCCGTCTGACATGGAGGTACTTAGAGCACGCCTTGACAGTACCTGTGGCATGTTCCCCATAAAGTAGGTACCTTTCTACAGTGGGCCCCGTGGATCTCGCTTGGGCCGTGGTCTATATTCAATGCAGCCCAATGCATTGAATTGGTATTAATCCCCCAATAATGGGAAGAATGTGTATTAATTACTGATGATTAGTATTAATGACCCCAACTTCTATAAATAGGGCTGGGAGTCTCATTGTAAAGGGTTCAGTTTTTTGAGAAAAAACACCTTGTACTCGGAGCAATCTAAACGCTGCTTGAGAATACACCATTGGAGTTTTCCATATAAGCTTCCAATCCTCTTAATACCAGAGACTCGTGATCTAGGGGTCTTTTATTTCCTGAACCACGTAAAAACCCTTGTGCTTGTGTTGTTTATTTCTTTGATCTCTCGTTTTAAGGTTGATAGTGAAAAATATAGTCAACAGTAATCTTTTATGATTATTAAATTGGTTCACTAAATGACTTCATGGAAAAAATTTCAATTTGTTCACATAACCACTTATGAATCCCAAATTTTAAGTTTGTTGTCCATGTTTTCACCCAAGGACACGTGGAAATTCGAGTAGGACGCATGGCAGTCCGAGTAGGACATGTGGCCAGGATGTGTACTCCTTCAGATAAGGCCACGCCTCGAGGATCAGTCCTCGGAGGGTTGATCTCTCAGTTAGGGATTACTCCCCTTGGATAAAGGAAGGACACAGACATATCTCCAAGGCCATGTCCTGAGAGCTGTTTGGCAGTCCACGGTCTTTCTTATCATCATTTATCTTCCAGGCCGAGGACCTTGTACTCAGGATCTAAGAGATAAGCCAGGTGTCAGTCAATGCGGATTTGCAGCATCAGAGGAGTACCTAACAACCTTTTAGGCGATCCGTCCAGTGTTGTCGATTTTACAACTCGACAATTCGCACTCTCACTACGTCGTCTGACACAGAGATATGTACAACATGCCCTGACAGTACCTGGGGCATGTTCCCCATAAAGTAGGTACCTTTCCACAGTGAGCCCCGCGGATCTCGCTTGGGCCATGGTCTCTATTCAATGCAACTCAATGCATTGAATTGGTATTAATCCCCCAATAATGGGAAGAATGTATATTAATTACAAATTATTAGTATTAATTACCCAAGCCTCTATAGATAGAGCTGGGAGTCTCACTGTACATGTTTCAATTTTTTAGAGAGAAAACACCATGTACTCAGAGCAATCTAAACACTACCTGAGAATACACCATTGGAACATGCCATAACAAGCTTCCAATCTTCTTAATACCAGAGACTTGTGGACTAGGGTTCTTTTATAACCTAAACTAGGTAAAAATCCTTGTGTTCGTATTACTTATTTCTTTAATATCTCGTTTTAGGGTTAATAACGAAAAAGGCAGTCAACATTTTGGTGCTTTCATTGAGAGCTTGAAGAAATCATTTAGAACTCTTACAGCCATGGTGACTACTCGAAGAAACGTTATAGACGATGTACTCCCTCCTACCAGAGTCGAAGGAGGGGAACCCAGTCGACAACCACCTCAGGACGTTCTTGAGATGGTAGAGTACTACAACGAAGACATCGAATATGACGAAAAAGATGACAAAGCCGACCAAGGGTAAAATGAGGAAGAATACCCTCAGCCCATGGATGCGGAGGAGACACCGGAGGTGGTAATGCTCCGTGAGCAGGTGGTCACCCAACAACAAAAGATCGATATGCAAGAGGGTAACATCGCCGCCCTACAAGAGATGGTGCTTGCTGTGAAGGCCACTCTTGTAGCCCAGGGGCTGCGTGGACCCCAATGGAAATGCACCAGCTGGGCACCCAACTGGTGTGCCACCTGCGCACCCCATTGGAGTGCCACTTGTTAATGCAGCTAGAGTGCCTCTCGAGCACCCGGCTATAGAAGCGCGAGATCCACCAGCTGGGGTGCCTGCTTGGCACCGAGCAGGACTTGGAACCTCGATGCTACCATAGGATCGCGGTAAAGGATAGGCTGATGATAATCCAGCTCCAAAGTAGAAGAGGCCATAACGTGCTCGGGGTATTCTACCCTAACGTGCCCATCAGGACCGCGCGAGGCCTAGAGCTGGCGTCCCTTCGGGACCTAACCATCCTTGAAGGAATAACAGTCTAGGGATCCGCCCAAGGAATTCCCCACATAACTGAGAACGCAATATCAGTATCTCGGTAAACAAAAATGTCAAGTCTGACGGGGAAACAGAAGTGGCTCGTCCCAAGGATAACAATGCGTTTCGAGATCAAGTTGACCTACGAGACAACCTCAATGCCCAAAGATGCAATAAGGTAGGAGGAGATGAGTCCACCAGGAGACGGTTATCAGACCTTGAGGATAATCTCAGCGCTTGGAGAAGAGATAACCCAGCTCAGAGCATCAACCGAGATCGTGACCCGCTCTGTGCAGAGTTAGAAAGTCTGAAGCGGATCGTGTTCAGAATGGCCAGGTGGCAAGGCCAAGAATTTGACTCGGAAGATGAAGAAGTGAAGCCATGTGCTCCTCACATTTTTGAGGCCCCTCTACCAAAAGGATTAAAAATGCCCACAATACCGCCCTATGACTGTGGTTGGGACCCCACAGACCACTTATCTAAGTTCAATAGATTAATTTCAGTGCATCGAATCTCAGACGATGCTAAGTGTCATGTCTTCCCGATCACCTTGACGGGACTGACAGATGAATAGTTCAAAAAGTTGCATCCAGGATCCATTCAATTGTGGCATCTGTTATCGTCTGCCTTGCAAAGACAATTCATAGGAGTTCGAAAGGTAAGATTTGAGGTCAACGCCTTGGCCAATATAAAGTAAGGGCCCTTCGAGACTCTTAAGGCATACATAAAACACTTTAAGGAGAAAGTGGGGAGGACCAAAAGAGTTGATGATGGCTGGCAATTGATGGCATTACAAGCTGGCAACGCCGATGACTTCATTCGTCGAGCACAAGAATATATCAGCTGGGAGGATGCCTAGATTGGGGTGTTCGGAGCATTTGTTGTTTTCCCTACTTCGACCATGCCAGACCACGTGGCTTCGGGAATCAAGTATTCCTCTTTTGCTCCCGTCCAACCAGGCTTGGGGGAAGTCCAACCCAACCAATGTGCTCCACCTTCCGGTTATAGCATTGTGCTCAATCCTAGATTCAGTATGGCTCCAGCAAGGTATGGGGCGGCGCCCACTGAATACAGTACTTTTCAGACTGTGTTCAGTGCTGGAGTTGCTGCTCCATCCCAGCTTCCCGAATCCAGTCGAGCTCCGGCAGTAGTAGACGTGGGGGGAAAGGCAAGGGCCGGAGGCCTAAGGGAAGTGGAACCGCACAGGTTGAGCAGGGAGCTACATATGGCAAGAAGTAGGTCTCGTAGTATTCCAAGTACACTGACTTGGTAGACTCTCGAGAGAATATCTTCGTGGCCACAATGCAACATGTTCACTACATGAAGTCGCAACCCATCGAGAGAGACAGGGAAAGGCGGGTCTCTGCCACATTTTATCGTTTCCATAATGACATAGGGCACCACACCAATGAGTGCCGCCAGCTCCAGGATGAGATTGAGAATCTCATCAAGCTAGGAAAACTCCAGCAATATGCTAAGGGTGGAGCGCGTTAGGCACAACCACCTGTGGCAGGATCGCTGATACCACCTGTTGCTCCACAGGTCCCAACATTACTCCAGTAGTTCATCAAAATCTAGTGGGCCAAGGATCTCCTCCTGTGAATGGGCGAGTAGGAACCATCTCAAGAGGGCCCCGTTTGGGTGGCGCCTCCCAAAGCTCGCAGAATAGGTATGCACGAGCTTTGAATCACGATGATGAGGTGATGGCTTTGGCTCAGTTGCCTGCCCAAATGCCACGAATGAATGACCAATTTAGAACATTCTTCGAAGACGATGCTCGTAGAGTGCATTTCCCACACCACGACCCGTTGGTGATTGAGAGCCAAATCTCCAACAAAATGGTGGCATGGATTCTTGTAGACAACAAGAGTTTGGTGAACATCCTGTTTAAGTCAGCCTTCAAGAAGATAGGCTTGACCACGACAGACTTGCCCCCATGCGCCTCGACTCTCTATGGATTCTCGGGAGAGGCCCTCATCCCGATGGAACATATAAACCTCCCTATAACACTTGGAGTTGTGCCTCGCCAGACCTTCAAATATTGCACCTTTGTGGTAGTAGACTGTTCCTCGGCATACAACACTGTCTTGGGATGACTTGCACTGGTGGAGTTCAGAGCCATCACTTCCATCCGCCATCTGTGCATGAAGTTCCCCACGGATGCAGGAATTGGCACAGTCCGTGGAGACTAGAAAAAGGCAAGACAATGTTACAATTCGTCCCTCAAAGCTCCCGTGATGATGGTGGGGGAAGAAGACCCCGAGAAGCCCGAGGCTTTGGAGGTACAAGCTGTCCAGGAGACTGGGCCTGGCGAGTTAGACCCAAGGGTTCAATAAGAGAGGTCCATTGAACCGATAGAGGTGGTGGAGGAGGTAGTTTTGATGCATCCACCCCTGATAGAAAAATAAAAGTCAGGGGAACCTTGAAAATGGAGCTCTGAGAGGCATTGGTGGGCTTCCTCTGAGAAAACCAAAACCTGTTCGCATGGTCACATGCCGACGTGACTGGTATTGATCCGAACATCATATGCCATGCCTTGAATATCTATCCTAGCTTTGCTCCCATCTAGCAAAAGCAATAGACGTTTGATCAAACTCGAAAAGAGGCTTTTAAGGCCGAGGTGGACAAGCTCCTCTCCAACGGGTTTATCCGATAAGCCCACTACCCCAAGTGGATGTCCAATTCTGTTCTCATGCCCAAGACAAACAACACCTAGAGGACATGCATTGATTTCTCAGACCTTAACAATACTTGTTCGAATGACTGCTTCCCACTCCCAAGATAGACCAGATGGTCGACGCCACCTCTGGCTATGAGTTGCTGTCATTTGTGGACGCATATTCGGGATATAACCAGATATCCATGCACATCGCAGATTAGTAGCACACTAGATTTTGAACTGGTAACGGTGTCTACTGCTACATTGTTATGCCTTTTGGACTGAAAAATGTTGGTGCCACCTATCAGAGATTGGTTAACTAGATGTTCAAAAACTAGTTGGGGAGAAACATGGAGGTTTATGTGGATGATATGTTGGTCAAGTCTCGGACCACCCTTGACCATGTGGGTGACTTGACTAAGGTTTTCACAATGCTCCACCAATTTGGAATGAAACTAAACCCCCAAAAGTGCACATTTGGAGTTGCCTATGGTAAGTTCCTAGGCTTCATTGTAAGTGCTTGGGGAATTGAGGCGAACCTCGAGAAGATCAAGGCTCTAATCAAGATGTCATATCCTCGAAAACATAAAGACGTTCAGAGCCTGACAATGAAGATCACAGCTTTTAGCTGTTTTGTCTCCAAAGAAACAGACAAGTGCATCCATTTCTTTAATGTCCTCCAAGGAAGTCAGAGATTTGAATGATCTGAAGAGTGGGAACAGACGTTCCAACAGCTCAAGGCGCACATGGAAAACCCTCTGATCCTGTCCAAGCCAGTAGACAGAGAGCCTCTCCTGCTTTATATGGTTGTCTCGGAGGGCGCCATCAGTGCTGCATTAGTAAGGGCAGAAATTCATGTTCAACATCCCATCTATTATGTTAGCAAAAGACTCATTGGGCCGAGTCTAGGTACCTGCTGATGGAGAAGTTAAATTTTTGCTTAATGGTGGCCTCTCAAAAGCAAAGACCCTACTTCCGATTAAGGTCCTCATAAACCATCCCCTCAAACAAGTCTTTCAAAAAGCAGAGTCGTCAAGAAGACTCTTGAAGTGGTCGGTGGAGTTAAGTCAGTTTGACATCATCTACCATCCGAGGACTGCCATAAAAGACCAGACACTCGCTAATTTCATTACCGAGTGCACAAGGAATCAGGAGAAGACTGAGGGTACTCCAGTGGTTGGGCCAGCCTGGAAGTTGTTCATTGACGGGTTTTCGAATGAAAATGATGTCGGGGCTGGAATTATTTTGGTTTCCCCCGAGGGGCATAAAGCAGAGTACGAAGCCTTAATCACTGGGCTCCGCGTGGCACTAGAGCTCTAGGCTGAAGGACTCGAGATTTTTTGCGATTCTAAACTTGTTGTGAACCAGGTTCTTATAGAGTACCAGGCCCGGGGAACAAAGATGGTAGCGTACCTGGAAAAGGCTCAAGAAATGTTGCATAACTTCCGAAGATTCACTATTCAGCAGGTGCCACGAGAGCAGAATTCCAATGCCGACACCCTGGCTAAACTGGCAATGACCAAAGACACTGAGTTGATCAATCTAGTCCCCATTGATTACTTGGAGTCTCTGAGTATCTCAGCTCTAGATGAGGCGGAGTCCGTACAACCCCAAGATGGGTGGATGGAGCCAATAGTCAACCCCAAGGCAAGGATACTTTTGGCTCACCATGAATGGAGACGCGATGGATTATGTCAAGAAATGTGGCATGTGCTAGCGCTTCGCCAACATCCCCCGAGTGCCTCTAAATGAGCTTACACAGATGACCAGCCTGTGGCCTTTTGCTGTTTGGGGCATCAACCTTATTAGGTCCCTACCTACAGGGAAAGGATGAGTGAAATATGCCATAGTGGACGTCGAATACTTCACAAAGTGGGTCGAGGCCGTGCCACTCACTACGATCACCTCTAAAAAGGCCTTGGACTTTGTCATCAGGAACATCGTTTGCCGATACGGGCTCCCGAGGAAGATAGTCTTCAACAATTGGTTGCAGTTTGATAATGAAGTATTCACGAAGTTAGGTCAATGACATGGAGTTATCAAGAGCTTCTCCTCCGTGGCCCATACGTAGGCAAATGGCCAAGTGGAAGCAGTTAACAAGACACTAAAGTCCACTTCAAAGAAAAGACTGGAACAAGCAAAGGGAGATTGGCCCGAGGAGTTGCCTAGGGCATTGTGGGGCTATTGCACCACTGCCAGGAATTCCACTGGCCACTCATCGTTCTCCATGGCCTATGGATATGAGGCTATGCTCCCAGTTGAAGCAACAATCTCCACACACCGACGGGATACGTATGACCTGACCACGAACCATGCTTTACTTCGAGAATCCCTGGACCTCGTGGAGGAATTGTACGAAGCTTCTCAACTTCAAGTAGCGTTCTATCAATAGAAGGTAGCTAGGTATTTTAACTCCAAAGAGAAGGATAAAAAGTTTGGGGTCGGAGATATGGTGTTGCAAAGAGTCTTCTTAGCCATCTGAGACCCCGGTGCAGGAGTGCTGGGACCTAACTGGGAAGTCCCATACCAAGTCAAGAGCATTGTGTGTCCGAGAACATACAAGCTAGCCTGATTAAGTGGGGAGCTAATTCCTCATGCTTGGAATGCCGAGCATCTTCGTCGGTATTACCAGTGATATGAGCAGCAAACATTGTTTATTTCTTTAGTACCCCTTGTAGCCTTCAGGCATATTTAATGTAAACCGTGTATATAAAACACAGTAAGAAATTTATTGTCTGCTTGTATGGTTTCCTTTATTCTATTAATGCCATGTAAAAGCACCCGCTCGCCTGGACAAGTGATCGCAGACTAGTCTCCAATCACTTGGGGGGCATGGGGTTAAGGCAACATCAGACCTCACAGGGAACGACCAAGGAAACTAAGCTCATCAAGAGTAAGCCTAGCATCACCACCTCGAGAATAGAAAATCCTAGGAAACTAGTCTAGTTTAGCTTAGAAGACTAAGCTTGTTCCAAGCAGAACAAAGCTTAACACCTAGGAGCTAGATAATCTTAGTAGCATGCGAATAGACTTTTGTCACCTCTCATGGACACCAAGTCCGAGGAGCTCTAACCTAGTCTCTTGATCTCAAGATGTGAATGGAAGACCGAGTACCTTGTTGTACGCCCTAAACATCCACGCACTATTGGCGAGCTGGAAAATGGCCTAATTTGATATGCCACGTGTAAATTGTCCACCCGGAGCTTTTGTTACGGGCTTCCATTTGTCCAACCCGAGCTAATTAGAGAGTTAACTGCTACTCGGAGGCAGTGGGTCAGCAATATGTTTGTCACGTGCTGGTGCTACGTTGAGCTCGTGATGCAGTAGAGATATGACACCCGAATCCTTGTAAAGTCAATCACGCAATATAAACATGCGTGTTCAGACATCCCACGCCTGATTTGGGCCATGCGGCTCATTATCCCTCCTTACCTATTGATTAGACCACACTTCACTATAAGGTTTTAGGAATTAATCATTAGTGTCACAGAGATGACGTGAAGGGTAAAGAGATCACGGGATGACCCCATTGCCAACCCAGGTATCCTCTTCCTATAAATACCAAGATCTTGGGCAGTGCAAGGGGTTGGCATATTTTTGTAAAGAAATACTCTGTAAGAAATAGCCAAGAGATATCAATAATATCGACTGGTGGACTAGAGAATTTTAACCTTCGAACCACCTAAAAAGAAAGGAGTGATCACCTTCCCATGATATTAACTTCTCAAGTCTATAATTTAGCTATTTTCATATAACGATTCACCAATTAGCACTAATCCATCCTACTTATTCGTATAATTACCTGTTGGCGAAGAACCGCGTCAACAGTTTGGTGCTTTGATTCAGAAGATTTAGATTTGTGCTATCACAAAAACCTGATCATGGTGGTTACTCGTTCGAGACATGGTAACGAGGCGGGTCAACATGATGGGCAGGAGGCTCACCATGCCGCCATATCCGATGAACAAAACCCCGAGGTCCAGCAGCGATGGGCCAGAACGACACTGGGAGTTTGGCGCCCCGACCGCCGAATCCGAACCCATGCTTCCTGACGGCAATAGAGATGGAGAACATACAGTTGAGGAGTCAGCTATCCAGAGCAAGCAAGCAAGTCGAAGAAGTCTTGGCCGGCTACCCCCTCTTACAACCGACGTTAACGTCGGAAAGAGGCAAAGTGGGACTCACAAGTCCTGTAGGGATAATCGACCCAGACCCAGTTGATCAGTCAGAACCTCAACCCCGAGTTCTACACCCACCTCACACCACAATCATGAAACTATGTTTGAGGAGTTTCCAAGGGCCAATCAGCAATTCAGCCGATTAGTCCGAACCTCGACTCCTAGCTCGATTCCACCATCGAACGCGCTCAGAAGGGCTCGTGGAAGCTCACGGAGGAGATCTGGGGAAGGCTTGCGAAGACAGCCTGCTCCGGCCAGCCCTCCCGTGCTGCGGTCCGATCGCCGAGCGCAGGATGCTGGAGATGATAGAGTAGAACGGACAAGAGCTAATTTGATCCACCCGGACGGGACTAGGATCACGTCACCAGTTAGGCATCCCCCGTCACCGATAAGATACCCATCTCCTCCCTATCTAATTCGAGACATTCTGACGCACAGGAGCAGCAGAAGAAATCCTCCCCCCGTCGGTCCATCCCATTGCAACTGGGCACGCGGGGAGGTCCCAGATCCTCACCCCCAGCAGCGGGCTCCAAGCTTTTCTTATGGGAGCTACTGGACCGGGAGCCACCGAAGTGGCAGATTCGGTGGAGACCTGCGTAATCGCTTGAGTTCGGCGCAAAGCCCCCGGGCCACCTCGAGGGCCGACCTTCGAGATTGCCTCAAATCGCAGAGGGGGGTTGTGGCTAGAAATGGAAGTCACGCTCACCGAGGGGATGGTCTTTCTGAAGGGCGTGACAGTGGGAATTTCCCACCTAACCAAGCTCAAGCTTGGAGGGACAATAACCCGCCTAACGCGTACAATGGAACTGGAGCTGTTGAACAGCCTCAGAACAACCAAGGGATTAAGGACCAAACCCTAGAGCGTTTAGCTCAGATGGAGGAGCTGATGAAGAAGCTCTTGTAAGAAAAGGAGAAAGACGAGTATGACTCGGGGGACGAACCTGAGCTTTTTTCCCCCAACGTAGCAGCCACAACGTACCCCCCGGGTTTCCGGATGCCCCACCTGTCTAAGTTCGATGGAGACGGAGACCCGTTAGATCATTTGGGTATGTTCAACACCCTGATGATGGCCCATAATATTGGCCCCGAGCAGAGGTGTTTGATATTCCCTTCCACCTTGACTGGGCCAGCTAGGCAATGGTTCTAGCAGTGTAAAAAGCATTCAATCAGCTCGTAGAAGAATTTTTTTGCTGACTTCAAGAGGGTGTTTTGAGCTTCTCAAGCTGCCCGCGTCAAAGCTGACACCTTGGCGAACGTGAAGCAACAACCCGGGGAACCTTTGAAAGCTTACCTGAGCAGGTTTGAAAACGTCGCGGTTCGAGCCAGGGACACAGCCGATAGTTCCAAACTTATGGCCTTGAGGACTGGAATCCTCGTTGGAGGTGGGAAATGGAAAGAGATATAGAGAAGAGGTGTCAGCACCATGGATGAATTCCTGAACAAGGCCCAGGAATGGATAAACCTGGAAGAGGCGCGAGCATCGGTCACGGGAACTAGGCAAACCCTCGATCAACCCATTGAAGTGGAAACGAATGTCATAAAAACAACTCAAACCGTTGCGCAGAATAACCAAGGGGGTGGAGGTAAGAGAAAAAGGAGCAACGAGGGGGGCCAGCACGGTCCGAAGAAGAACAAGACTGTGGAAAAATTTAAGCCAATCTACGCGGCTTATACCAAGTTCACAAACACTAGGGAACACATTTTCCTAGCAAACTCTGCCCGCCTCCCTTGGAAAAAGCCGGAGCCTTTGAAACACCAGAAGGCTAAGAGGGACCCTTCCAAGTTCTGTCGATTCCACAACGACATTGGCCACAACACTGACGATTGTAGGCATTTGAAGGATAAGATCAAGACACTCATCAGAGCTGGACCTTTGGCTCAATATGCGCGGAACCGAGTTCCTACTAGTCAGCCAGCCCCGGAAGCTCCGGTAAATTAGCCTGGGCCCCGGATAAGTCAGGATACCCCTCCTCCTGTAATAGGAGGAGAGGTATCCACAATCTCTGGAGGCCCCCATTTGGCCGGCACAAGCAGAGGTGCTCAGAAGAGATATGTCAATGAGTTGAAGGCTCATAACGGAGTAGAATTCATCCCGGAGCAGCATCTACCCAAACAACAACGATTGGAGAGGCAACCAATCATTTTACCGAGGAGGACGCTAGTCCAATCCAGTTCCCCCATAACAATCCTCTAGTCATAACTGACCAACTCGCCAATCAGAGAGTTAGGAGGATACTAGTCGATAATGGGATTTTGGTGAACTTGCTGTTCCGATCTACGCTGGAGAAAATGGAATTGTCTGTCACCGAGCTGAAGGCCACCTCCATGATCTGTGTGGATTTTCCGGAGAAGGGTCGACAGCGATAGGAACAATCGAGCTAGTAATAACCTTGGGAGAGGGACCCCGAATTGTCTCTAAACTCTTCAAATTCATGGTTATCGATTGTCCCACCGCCTACAATGCTATTCTGGGCCGGCCTACGTTGATGGCATTTGAGGCCATAACCTCTATCCGCCATCTCGTAGTCAAATTCCCCTCCTCTACGGGGATATGTACGGTCCGAGGTGATCAGCTCGCTGCCAGGGAATGATATATCATTTCCATGCAGGGAAAATCACGACCCGGGCAACAGATGATGACCATTCAAAGCGGGAATGAGGAATCTCAGGAAGTAGGACCTATTCCTGAGATAGAAAAACCTCAAGAAGCTAATGGGGAGGGTATCACCTTGAATGATGATATCGACCCCAGGATAGGCGAAGATAGATCCGAGCTCCAGGTCATCGAAGAACTCGAAGAGGTGAACATTGATCCGAATGACCCCTTGAAGGTGGTAAAGCTCGGGAAAAACCTGTGTAATGAGAGGAAGGCGGAGCTGCTGAGATTCCTACAAGAGAATCTAGATGTGTTCGCCTGGTCTCATGAAGACATGATAGGGATCATCCCAAGCGTCATCATGCACACCCTCAACTTGGACAAGAATGTGCCTGCGATGTCCTAGAAACAAAGGCACCTGGGCACGACCCGAGCTGAGGCCCTAGAAGAGGAAGTAGCTCGACTTTTAAAGTGCGGCTTTATTCACGAGGCAAAATACCCGATCTGGGTCGCCAATCCTGTTTTGGTCCCGAAGCCTAACTGGAAGTGGCAGACCTGCATCGACTTTTCCGATCTGAATAAAGCCTGCCCCAAAGATCATTCGTTATTTCAACTCAAAGGTCAAGAGACGCGTCTTTAACTTAGGCGACCTGGTGCTCCGAAGAGTTTTCTTGGCTAGTAAGGATCCCAAGGACGGAGTGTTGGGACCAAACTGGGAATGACCCTATCAGATAATAGAGGTTGTGAAGGAAGGGACCTTTAAACTTGCTCGGCCTAATGGAGAAGCAGTCCCACGGACATGGAACGCTACACACCTGAAGAAATATTATCAATAGTCATACTTTTGTAAGGCTTAATTATGAAAGCCGCCTTGTTTTATTAAAAAATGAGAAGTACATCCCTCATATATCGTTGTATGTTTCCGTGTGCGTGTAGTGTTAGAAGAGCGTGTTCCAAGTAACCAAGAAAGTTCCCTTTCTAGTTACTTGGGGGGCACATGTCCTGGATACAACCAGGTCCCGAAACTTAGAAGTTGGTTTAAATTGACTAACCAGTGTTTTTTTTTAAAAGTGCGAGGTGTCGATAAAACTAACACGAACTAATTTTTTAAAATCAATGTCCTTGATATAACCAGGTCCTAAAACTTAGAAGTTGGTTCAAATAGGTTAATTGATGTTTTTCTTAAAAAGCACGAGGTATCAATAACAATTAACGCAAACTAAGTATTTAAAATCAATGTCCTGGATACAACCAGGTCCCGAAACTTAGAAGTTGGTTTAAATTGACTAACCAGTGTTTTTTTAAAAAGCGCGAGGTGTCGATAAAACTAACACGAACTAAGTTTTTAAAATCAATGTCTTGGATATAACCAGGTCCTAAAACTTAGAAGTTGATTCAAATTGGTTAATCGATGTTTTTCTTAAAAAAGCACGAGGTATCAATAACAATTAACACGAACTAAGTTTTTAAAATCAATGTCCTGGATATAACCAGGTTCGAAAACTTAGAAGTTGATTCAAATTGGTTAATCGATGTTTCTCTTAAGAAGCACAAGGTATCAATAACGATTAACGCGGACTAAGTTTTTAAAGTTAACTGTCCTGAATGCAACCAGGTCCTAAAAACTTAGAAGTTAGTTAAAATTGACTGGCAGTGCTTTGTGGTTTCGAAGAAAAAGTCAATAAACTAACACAAACTAAGTTTTTACCAAACACGCTAAAAAATAAATAATAACAGTAATAATAAAAATAGATTGAAATGAAAGTCAGGGAAACCAATTGTCTCGAGGAGGGAAAACCTCGTGGTAAAAGATTACAAGTAAATAAATAATACAAAAGTCCTAGGCCCCCCCAGGCCGCTCCAATGAAGTTACCCCATCGATCTCCTGCTCGCCAACAGCAGAAGTCTCCCCAGTCTAAGAAGGCGACTCCTATTGAAGGCGGGCCTTGAACTTCTCGAGGAATGGCTCCCACACCTCAGGTGCCAGGAAGGAGAAGTCGACATCCTAGTTGAAGGCCCATCAGTGATAGAGCATGGCCTCCGTGGAGGAGCTGGAAGACGCCCTCTCTGCCACGGTGGCGGCCTCGGCCTCCAACTTCTTAGCCTTAGCCTCCTCGAGCTCGGTCTTCGCAGTGGCCAAGGAGACCTGTGCAGCCTCGGCCTCCAATTGCTTAGCCCTGGCCGCCTCCAGTTCGGCCTTCGCAGCGGCCAGGGTGACCTGTGTGGCCTTTTCACTTTCTTTGGCAGTCGTCAGGGCAACCTTGGCATTTTGCTCTTGCTGTTGTGCAGATGCGAGAGCGGCCTAAGCAGCCTGGAACTCGCCCCTGATCTCATCAATCCTGGCCCTGGACCGAGCTATGCTACGGTGTAGAGCCAAAGCTGCCTGGAAAGACATAGATAGTAAGGCATGTGCTGGAAAGAAAGCAAAGAAGCATGTGCTGGGGAGAAAGCAAAGAAAGTTAACTAAATAAACTTACCACGAGGGTCATCCCTAGCGAAGAATCCATAACATTCTCGAGGCTCCTCGTCTCGATCTCCTGCAACTCCCTCGGGGTGGCATTGTAGTAATGATCCACCGTATAGCTCGCGGTCTCATAAATCGTCCCTCGGAAGGCCTCGGGGATTTTCTCCAGGGCCTGGGCGCTAACTGGGATACGCACGGTGGGAGTGGGATCGAGCGGGGTTCCAGCCGGTGCCTCCTATTCCCGAGTAGGGACTGGAGGTCGCGGGGGAGGTGGGGGCATGTTCTCTGCGGCTACGATGACCTGGCCCCTACCCTTAGCGGGAGACTTGGAGGTGGTCTCGGGGGGAGGAGTCTTCTTGGTCAGCCGAGGTTTCTTGACCAGTGGCCCGGACAATCCAGAGGGAGGATTCCCCCCCTGGAAGATGGACCGCAGGACGTTGTCTCCGGGCTGGGCCATCTCTTCGCCTGAAACAAAAAAGGAGGGAGCGTTAGTATACATGTAAGGTTACTTCATTACAATAAAAGTCTAAAGGTGTATTGAAAAGGTCCTACCCTTCGAGCTCGAGAGGGGGCTCTGGGTCCGGATCCGCCTCAGGACTGGACTCCTCTACATACTGCCTAAGCCCTCGAGTGACTACCCCCTCCAGGAGGGAGGGCCATGACCTAAGGTTGGTCTCGTACTCCTCAAAAAAGGCCGGCCTAAAAGCCAGGGTGTTGTCTACTACTACAGTGCCCCTAGGGCAGCCCATATCATGGCGCAACACTAGTTGATCTACACACTAGAGTAGGGTTATGTTAAGGTCTGGGTCATCTCGATGACGATGTACGAGATGGCTTATGTTAAACCTAGTAAGCCTTAGGTTTGCGGCAGCCCTGTCTAAGTCCCTAAACAAGTATGGGTTACCTTGGCTGGAGGGGCCGGCTGCTGCCCCGGACTAAATTCGATCCGCCTCAAGGCCCTGAGCAGCCTTGAGAGCCCGCTTTCATCGCACGAGCGACACCTCATCTTCCTCGTCCTACTCGTCACTGTCCGCAGCATCCCCCTCGGGGATAGGCACCAGCTCGCGAGCTACTGGGATAGCCCGCGACCGCCTCAAGTCCAGAGTCTGGCCCGGAGAAATTCACTTACACGCCAGCATCATCTCATCAGATACGAGTTGGCAGTAGTCTTTTTCACTTGGTGGGAGCCCCGCAAAGGTATCGTATTGACCCCTAAGGGTCATCGATTTGGCCGTCCTCGCAAAATGGCTGAAGATGATGTTCAAGTCAACATGCGTGAAAAGAAATAAAGCAATGTGGTGATTTTGCGAACTGAGAATAGAGAGAACTTACGAGGACGGTTGAAGTAGTGGTATTCACAGTTGCAAAACCCCGTCGACATGAAGAACTGGTCCTTGAAGTCGTTGGGATGGCTGGGCAGCTCGATGACTGCAAGAGAGTTGGGAAAACAGGTTAAATAGTAGAACCCGTCGCCTCGCCCCCGTTGATCCGGGCTGGCTTTGAGGCAGAAGAAGAAAATGATGTTTGCTGGTGTAGGGACCTCCCACTCGTGCTTCAGGAAGAGGTACCTCAGCCTCGCTAGCAGACAGTAGGAGTTAGGGGGCAGTTGGAAGGGAGCCGGCTTCACGTAATTTAGAAAATCTACGAAGTACTGGTCCAGGGGTAGGAAGGCCCCGACCTTGAGGTGTTCGTTGCTCCAAGACGCGAACTCCTCGTCGATAGGCGTGCAGCTCCTCTCGCCCCCGAGGGGAGGTCGGGCAACAAGAGCGCCTGTCCCAATTTCGATGTTATGGGATAGTAGGATCTTGTTGACCCTCCCTTGGGTCATAATCTTCGAGACTATCCTCTCTGCCTCGAAGAAAGCATCAGGTCCCACCTCGACCTCTTTCTCCACTGTGGGACCGAAGTGGGGGATGGGAGAATCCACTGCAATCCCTTTCCCCTTGCTGGCCTGCTGGGATGAGGATCTAGGCGTGCTCTTCTTGGGTATGTTCTTCCTAGGCCCCATCTGGTCGCCTAATGAACAAGAATGAAGAAAAGTTTAAATAGGCGACCTAAAAATAGAAAAGGGAATATAACGAGAAGTGATTTTCAAACACGGGTTGAGGTAATCTCAGCTCGCAGTGTGTGAAGCCACACATTGCCATGGTCACGCGCCCACGTTTCCAACGGATCCTCAATTGCTCGGGATCTGTGTCGAGAGGGTCAGGATAATGCTTGCCTTGGAGGGAAAGTTTTTTTTTTTAAAGAAAAGAAAGAAACGCAAAACCGCCTAGGAAGAGTGACCCCTAAGCTACCCAGTTTTGCACCCTAGAAACCTCTCACATTCCCCTTTCCAAATACGCATTCCCTAAAGCTACCCAGAATAATTACCCATAAATTATCTTGTCCTAAACATCACATTCCTAGACATGTTCTCATATAGTCGATATTCCTAGGATCAAAACCTATGCACCAAAAACCAACCTATAGTGTGCGACTAAGAAAGAAGTTTACCTAACAGAGAAACGGAAAGCTCAAAACATGCAACAGGCAGAGGACTTACAATGTTTTTTTCGTGTGAAAGTCGCAAAAAGCGTAGGAATAGGAGTCCTGGTGGAGCCTTTAAAGCTGGAATGACGAAGAAACTCTTGTGATAGGAGCGTAGGGATCTCTGGGATGATAACCGGAAGAAGAAAAACTTCTGAGACTAAAATGAAGAGAAAATGAGGAAAAAATTTCAAATAAAGGGTGGCTAATACGGAAGATGGCCAACCTTATATATACGTAAGAGACAAAGGTACGAGGACCGTTCGACCAAATTAATACGAGATACGAGGTTCATAACTCGAGATGCGAAATGATGGTCGAAGGCAGGCTAGGCCATTTAATGCAATTCTCGGAAGCCAGACAGTCACCAACCACGATGCTCCACGTGTCCGATACCCGCGCAGTGGGCGGGACATGAAGAGTCAAAAGGGAAACTTAAAAGCCCCTGCTGTGAAGGTCACAGATGACGTCATGGGTCACGAGCAGGGGCTTGAGGGGCAAATGTACACCCTAAACATCCGTGCACTATTGGCAAGTTGGAAAAAGGCCTAATTCGATCTACCACGTGTAAATCGTCCACCCGGAGCTGTTGTTACGGGCTGATAACTCTACAAAATAGAGTTATTTTACCATATTTTGTATGCTAATTGTTGCTTAGTTCTTGAGATTTTAATTAACTTATTAAGTTTTTAAGTAATTTTTAATTTATTCGTCTTATTATAGTTTTCTAGATTTTTATATGTTTTTATAGATATTTTATTATTTTATGTTATAGTTTAATTATTTAAAATGAATATTGTTAAGTTAGGAGTAAAAATATGAAATTTTGAGCTTAAATGTTTAAATTAAATTAAGTTTTAATTATTATTTTCAATGAATTAATATGATTTATTTTATAGTTAAAAATATTTTATTATGACTTAATTTATGTTTATTTTGTAGGAAATTGTTATAGTGTTGGTGCTTGAAAAGTCAAGAAAAATAAAGAAAAGATTTTGGCAAAACTGAAAAGAAAGAGTTGAAAATGTCATTATTGAAGACCACCAGCCCATGCCCCATCTCCAGCTGACCCAGCTGCCCCCAGGCCCATTTCAACCTCCCTAACCGCCTGGGCCATCAACCTTCTCCCCCTCTCCTTCGGCATGCCTGCCTCAACATGCACCCATGCCTGCTTCTCCTTCTCCAGCCGTACGACCCTAGTCTCTCTAGCTGTCGAGCTGCCTCAACATGTACCCAGGCCCACGGTTTTCCTCCCAGCCGACTGCCACCAACACCAAGCCACCATCAGCCACCTCTTGAGCCCATCAATTTGCATATTGTCCCCTTGTCCAAAATGCCAACTTTTTACCCTTTTTTCTACACATTTTCACCACAACATCATCATTACACCCTATAATTTACCTCTAATTAATCTAATAAATTTAATTAAGTTAAGTTGATTATTTTAATGTATTCATTTTGGCTATAAATATGGAATTTCAAGACCATTTGGGGTGCTTAATTTGGTTACCATCTTCTTTTCTCCCATTTTCTCTCCATCATTCCCTCTTCCATTTTGGGTTTTTTTTCAAGAGCATTTTGCAAGTATGTATGTCATTTATTTTGTAATTTCTACTCTAGTTATGTGCTTCTAATCTTTTTCATAAGATTATTAAGATCATGATGAAGCAACTTGTAACTAGGTAATATTTATGTTGTATGTTGATTTCCCTTGTAATGCAACAAAGTTTATGGATTTTTCTTCTTCATATATGTCTTTCATCTTTAATATCTCATATTTTGGATTGTTAGATAATTTTGTTCTTCATTTTGCAAAAACATAATATTCTTTGTGTAAGATGTGTCATTAAATTGTACACATCCATGCTTAGAACAAAAATATTATGTTTTGCCTTATAAATAATGTCATTTGATTTTTTTTTTTTCATTAGGTTGATTCACATTAAATACTTTGAAATTATAATTTTTGAAAAGTGAAGAAAAATCCTATCTTTTTAGAAGTTATTTGTGCTTAAACTTATAAATATATTTGGAAAATGATAGTTTGATTTATTTTAACTATCACTAAAACTTGGGAATCAATATACTAATAAATATTTTTAAACTTACATTTTGTGGATTCTAGCATCTTAATAATCTTTTCTTTTAACACTTATTTTCAAATCATTATTGGTTTATTTTTATTCTCTTAAATGGCTTTATTTTTAAATCTTTTATTTTATATTCATAACATTAAAACTCATCAATCTTTGGAGCTAGGTGAGAATTTATTACTTTTGATTTGAAATAGTTTTCTTTTTGATTTTGGACAACTCATTTGGGTTTGATCTTGTGCTTACACGAACACTATATTCCATATACGATTCGTGCACTTGCGAGTATAAATTTTTAAAACATACCCGTTTTGGATCCATCACGGGCTTCCATCTGTCCAGCCCGAGCTGATTGGAGAGTTAACTGCTACTCGGAGGCAGCAGGTCAGGAGTATGGATGTCACGAGCTGGTGCTACGTTGAGCCCGTGATGCGGTAGAGATCTGACACCCGAATCCTTGTAAAGTCAATCACGCAATATAAACGTGCATGTTTAGACATCCCACGCCTGATTTGGGCCATGTGGACCATTATCCCTCCTTATTTATTGGTTAGACCACACTTCATTGTAAGGTTTTAGGAATTAATCATCAGTGTCACAAAGATGACGTGAAGGGTAAAGAGATCACGTGATAACCCCATTGCCAACCCAGGTATCCTTTTCCTATAAATACCAAGATCCTGGGCAGTGCAAGGGGTTGACATATTTTTGTAAAGAAATACTCTGTAAGAAATAGCCAAGAGATATCAATAATATCGACTAGTGGACTAGAGGGATTTTAACCTTCAAACCACCTGAAAAGAAAGGAGTGATCACCTTCCCATGATATTAACTTCTCAAGTCTATAATTTAGCTATTTCATATAACAGTTCACCAATTAGCACTAATCCATCCTACTAATTCGTATAATTACCTGTTGGCGAAGAACCGCATCAACACTTGTACTTGGCCCTTGGGAAACCCGTGACATGGAGAGCTTTTCTATTCGAAGAGTGAAGCACCCCTAGCGTCACTATATCCCATAACTAGAAAACTTGTAGAAAACCCAATATAACACAAACTTAGAGATTCAAGTTACCTCCTGAGGACAGCACACACCCAAGGAGTAATAACCAAATCCTAGTCTGCGAGATATGGACGGATGCCCAAAGCCATTTATGCTTGGGCACTCTATTAGCATGACCTCCCGAGGACGTCAAGCCCGAAGAGGTATGAGATGATCTGGAAGTGACGAGATATGCACTCGGAGAGCAGTATTGAAACCCCTGGCTGACCTCCCGAGTAGTGTATACTCAGGGGGCAGGCAGTTTCACGTGCAAGAACCCCTAAAAGCCCGAATCGTTTGATTGAAGGGACACAGGACGCCAAGTTAGGACTAATAGTAAGTTTTGCATTAAATTTAATTCTAGGACTATGAGCCTACAAGAGACACTAAATGTTGGAATCACCTTTAAAGTGGTGTGAGTTCTTGTTCTCGTGACAGTTGTGTTACGTTGAATGTATAGAACCAAGTGTTAAAATGTAATGACCCACTAATCTAGACTATTTGGACCATTAACAAAACTATACATAAAACTTACATTTTTACGAAAATACCATAATTTATTGAATAACTTGCAAAATAAGAGTTATTTACAAAGTAAATACCAAAACGGATATGGGATCCCATTGTCTTTAAAACAAAAACATAATTTAAAATAATAAAACATTACATAATTAGTGCGGAAAATACATATAAAAAGATATAAAACCGAAACTACATCCTCGAATCGATTAACGCTCGGTCCCTTGACTCCATTCATCATCGATACACATCCTCCAAGCGTCACGAATCTTACCGCCTCTAAAGCTTATTTTCCTGCACATAAAACAGAAAGGAATGAGCTTAATACCCAGTAAGGAAAATCTAACACAAAGTCATATACATAATTTCATAAGAAAACATAAAGACTTAACATAACACATATAACATACACTTATTATAATGGCCATTATTACTTGGGGTCCCATAGACTAAACAAGCATATGCCCATGGGATTAGTGGGATCCTACTAGCTAAGTAGGTCATATGCCCATAACCCATTTGGGGTCTTGTTAGTCATATGGGTCATATGCCCAAGCCTACAAACATACACATATACATATCATAATACTTTTAATAACATAAAACATATAGATAACATAATCACATAACATATTGATTCTAGCCTATTTCCTTACCAAAGTTACCGGGATTATGGACTGAGTTGGGACTTTTGGAACACTCCTAAAACCATAAGAGAGAGTGAGTCTAAAGAAAGGAGATGAAATGAAAGAGATGGAAAGACTAAACCATAAAAAACATACTTACCGACTTATATGCTTAAGAGCTTGGATTCCCTAACCAAAATAAGAATAAGGTTAGGGGACTGAGTAGAAGGTTTTGAGAAAGGAAATAACATAAAATACAGAAAGGAACTAGAGTTTTGGGTTTACCTCAAAGATTGCAAGATCAATCTAACCTCCACCGAAATACTATAGAACTCACTTCCCAAAGTGTTTGATAAGCTTATGATGTTTAAGCTTATAGTTTTTCCCCAAACCAAGTGTTTACACTCTCACACTCACTTAACACTAGCAGCTTCTGAACTTAGAGCAAATGGTGAATAATGGCTGGGTACTAGGTCCTATTTATAGAGTTTGGGAATGAAAATATCTTGATTTTACTTGAATAAAAATAATGGCTTTTTAGGTAAAAATCATTTGAATAATCGTTCAGCAGAGGCTGAAGACTCGTTCAAAAGATGCTGGACTGTTGAAGGAGTTTGAATGGCTGAAAGGAAAAGAATTCAAAAGTATTTGAAAACATGCTGGTGGAGGCGATATATCGCCCCCTATAGGCGATATATCGCCTGGACCTTTGTTCCCGAGGCGACCGTGCATCGATTCGTGTTTTCCGTATTTACGTGCTGCGATATATCGCCCCCTATAGCTGCGATATATCGGCATACGCTGAATATTTAAACACGAATTTACACATTTTTAGCTAAGTTTGAATGGAGTAAACAGCCTTGACTAAGCCCTCAACGTACTCAAAGCTGCTGACTGACCCTATAACATTCAAACTTTACCCTTATTTAATTTAATCCTCAAAAATACTTAATCCTTAATTACCATTCAAAACATGTGCTTAAAAATCCTATTGGTTGATGTCTAAACCTTATAATATAATAAATATAATCCTTAATATCAGTCACTTTAATCAAACCTTAGGTTATACTTAATATTCTTAAACTATAGATTAAACTTAGAAAATCTATAAGTACTACTATGAGTGTCCAAATAATTCCCGGTCTGAACCAAAAATCCACAGTTACAAAGATAATGCTATAAATACTATCATACTATTATCTATCTTAGCTAAGTAAAGTTCTTGGACTCTACATAAAAAAGGGTTGAGTTCTTGTTCTCGTGGCAGTTGTGTTATGTTGAATATATAGAACTAATTGTTTAAAATGGATTGGGTTCTTGTTCTCGTGGCAGTTGTGTTACGTTGAATTTATAGAACCAAGTGTTTAAAGTGGTTTGAGTGCTTATTCTCGTGGAAATTAGGTTACGTTGAATTCAGAGAACCAAATCAAATGAAAAAGTATGGCAAGCTGCATTGTTCTTAAACTAAGAAAATAATTACAACTGTGCTCGAGGGCTCGAGCGTTGATTGTCTATACCCCAAAAAACTATGGCACGTGGGCCTATTCAAATTAAAAAAAAAAAAGTTAAATAAGGCAAATTACTAAGGCCCTTCGCTTGGTGGCACCTCTGTCACCAACTCGATCACCGGGTTATCCTCAGAAGCCTTTCTCTCTTGAGCCGCGCGGGCAATGTACACCTTGAGGCGTACCTTAAGCTTAGTCCTCATGTTGGGATCCTCTGTGAACAAGAGATCTATGTCTCTGTTTCTCTGCCACGCAACCAAAAGCATGTCGTCGACCATCACGTCGAGGTCTTTGGCCATTTCCCCTTTGGATTTTTCCTACTCACCGACACGGGCTCCAAACTCCACCCGACTTAACCAAAGCTCGTCGCAAACTCGGTCCAGTTCCTCCTCCATGGTCCGTGTGCGGCCTGCGACATCTTCCAGTAACTTGGAGGATGTTTCCTCCAAGGCAGAAAACTTCGACCTCTCCATGACCAGTTGTTCCTCCAATTCTCGGACACGAGACCTGCTGTCCTCCATCTCTTTTTGGAGCCGCGAATGTTCCTCCAGGGGCATTGTAGTCTCCTATAGTTGAGCAAGCTCCATTTGGACACGAGCTAGCTCCTCCCGAGTCTTCTTTAGGTTGAGAGACCGCGTCAGCACTAGGTCCCCAAGTCATTGATTGAGAGCCGCAACCTGCAAAATCAGAATGACTAGTCAGCCAAAAAGACAGAAAATATTCATTGAACTTGAACAGAAATCAAGACTTAACCTATTGGAAGCATGGCGGCTGTTTGCCACCAGCGCCACCTCATTGTCATTGCCGCAATGGGTGAAGCTGCCGGCAGACATCTCGCACAAGGACGCCGCTAATCCCTGCATGAGTTCCGTGTTGAGTGGTAAGGCCCTACCTCATATTCTCCCTATGAGGAGAGGTTCCAGCTCTTCACGATGAGGAGGAAAGATGGATTCCTTTGGCTAGTCCTCGTTCAATTATTTGGCCAAAATTCGGTCATTCTCATTGCCCTCACCGAAACGAGCGGTGTAGTACTCGATGACCTCTTTGTGTAGCTCCGAGTCATTGTCTTCATAATACTCCAGGAAGATGGCCAACCAAGAGACCTTGGCTTGAGGGGGTGGGAAAGGATCTCTTTGCCTTTCCCAGAGAATCCCTCATCTCGGGGAGAGGAGGTCTCAAGGTCAATGACCTCTCCAGTAACTGTTGCGCTTGGGGTAGGGGCCGTTGGAGCAGCGACAGAAGGTGCTGGGGCAGTTGATGAAGGAGTGGGCACCATTGTTGATGCCATCAAGATGTCAATCTCAGAAGGCCCTGACATCCTTTGACGTTTCGAGCGCACCAAGTCAGAAAAGCCCATATTGTCTTCACAGTGGAAACACCCTGGTTAGTCCCGATAAATGAAAGGAAAACCACAACAGAATAAAACACGTGTAAAAAAGAAAGATAAAACTCCTCGGGAGCCCCACCACGACCAGGCTCCTGAGAATGGAGGATGGTATTAGCAAATTTGCATACAAGATGATCCATCTCCTACGTTAGGTTGGTTTCGTACTGACAAAACCATGAGGCGTGCATGGTCGTTGACTCATCAAGAGGCACAAAGCCTTGGGGGTTCCTCTTCCTCCTCGGGTTGCGGAGGAACACGTCAATGAGATCCTGGTAATCTTGGTATTCCTCCGTGGACCAACGACGCTCTGAGAATTGACCACACTAGAAAAGGGAGGAAGAGTATAATAAATGGTTGGGACTAGTTCCTACCCTTACGCGCCTATGGTAATAAAGTGTAATTGGATATTTACCTTGAGGCATGGAAGAAGATTCGATTCCCGCCTCGAGCTCTGCCTCGAATTCCTCATCTTCCTTCGCTTCCACAGCTGCCTTAATAGTGAGGACGCTCTCCGTATGCTCCTCGTGAAGACATTGTAAATATTGGTGCTATGCCTTGGCAGCTATGTACTCCATGTGTAGTCTTGCCGCTTTCCGAGATTTCTTTGAATCTTAGAATTTGGTTAAAACCACCGTATTTATACTTTGCCTCTTCTACAACAGCCCGTATCATCTGAGGTGGATGTCGGTGATGAGGAACCTGAGCTCTAGCTCCTCGGGATGAATGGATCCCATCGCCCGAAGACTTTCGTCGAAAGAGTCGACAAACGAAGTGCGACAAAACAGACCTGATTAAGATGAAGTGGAAAAGGATGAGTCGCAAACTAAGCACTATCGTACTAATTTGCACAAGGACAGAAGTACTAACCAACTGTGTAGTGCGGGGTTGGTCCTTGTTGGGAAGTTGTCCGCCCAAAAGAACTCATCCTTGTACGCCCAGGCATGATTCTTGTTGCCACACGGAGCCTTGTACGCCCGGGCATGATTCTCATAGCGTTGGATTGTGTTGAATCGGGTACAAACTCTAAAGAACCTCGTGCCATTTACCCAAAAGTATGAGGCTTCACGCCAGTCGTCCAGAATGGCAAGGGGTTGGAGAGGATGCAATGCTAAAAAATGGGTTTAGAGACCGAGAGACTAAAGAGTTGAAGGCACAAAAAAATTGAAATGGGCTAAAATAATGTTGAAAATTTTATTCTCGACCTTTTATAGGTCCAGTGCTTGAGGGCGAAGTAAGTTCACCTTGACCATCAAATTATCTAGGACATAGGTACTCAAGAATGATCCAAGGGCCGAAGATCAGAAAGGTTTGAATCGTGATCATTGGCATTGGAAAATGGAAATCTCGAGTATAAGCTTAAAAGACACCTAGGGTACGGAAAAGACCTTTCGGGTCGTGGATTTGACCCTTCATTAATTGCATGGATTGATGGGCCCATCAATGGGGATTCAAAATGTGGCAAGAAATCCTGTAGTGACGTCAGAAGAAGTCCAAACATTTCTATCTGAGGACTATTCGAGTTTTCCCTAGTTTTAAGTCTCAACTGTTCGAGGATGAGTAGAGACTTGGGAGGCAAATGTTGACCGTGTTTTCACCTAAGGACACGTGGCAGTTCAAGTAGGATGTGTGACAATCCGAGTAGGTCATGTGGCTAGGGCGTGTACTCCTTCAGATGAGGCCATGCCCCGAGGATCAGTCCTCGGAGAGTTGATCTCTTAGATAGGGATTACTCCCCTCGGACAAAGGAAGAACACATATGTCTCTCCAAGGCCATGTCTTAAGAGCTGTTTGGCAGTCCATGGTCTTTCTTATCATCAGTTATCTTCCAGGGCAAGGACCTTGTCCTCGAGATCTAAGAGATAAGCCAAGTGTCAGTCAATGCGGGTTTGCAGCATCAGAGGAGTACTTGACATCCTTTTAGGCGATCCGTCCATTGTTGTCGATTGTAAAACTCGACAATTCGCACTCCCACTACGTCGTCTAACACGGAGATATGTACAGCATGCCCTGACAGTACCTGGGGCTTGTTCCCCATAAAGTAGGTACCTTTCCACAGTGGGCCCTGCGGATTTGCTTAGGCCGTGGTCTCTATTCATTGCATCCCAATGCATTGAATTGGTATTAATCCCCCAATAACGAGAAGAATGCATATTAATTACAAATGATTAGTATTAATTTCCCAAGCCTCTATAAATAGAGCTGGGAGTCTCATTGTACAGGTTTCAGCTTTTTAGATAGAAAACACCTTGTACTCAGAGCAATCTAAACGTTGCCTGAGAATACACCATTGGAACTTGACATAACAAGCTTCCAATCTTCTTAATACCAAAGACTCGTGGACTAGGGTTTTTTATAACCGGAACCACGTAAAAATGCTTGCGATCGTATTACTTATTTCCTTAATCTCTCGTTTTAGGGTTGATAGTGAAAAAGGCAGTCAACAATCATTGATGTTATACAATCAATCATGTACAGAGTATAACAAGTGTTAACATTATAGAAATAATAAAGACGATAATGATTACTCATTATCTATTTAATCTTATTGTTGACTGCGTTTTTAGCCAACGACGTGAGAACGTCAATAATGACAAGCCTTCAAGAGAAATAAAAACGACAACAGACGGTATAAACAAGAAAAGTAAAGAACACAGGAGATTTTTATAGTGGTTCAGCCCCGATTGTCGGTAATAGCCTAATCCACTTAGAGTTGTGATTTATAAATCTATACTCAAGATCAGATGGACTATGCCGACTGAGTTTCTTCAGTATAAATTGTGAAAATACAAGAATTCTCTCTAATTTCAGCACTTTCTCTCTCTAGAATAGACAGACCCAATTTTATCTCTCTAGAAAGAAGAAGCAGAAGGAACCCCCTTTCTCATCTCATAAGCTCTCTATTTATAGAGATGGGATCCTCAACTGATATCCCCTTATAATAGGGATATTTTATTATATTTATTACATTTATATTACAAATAAACATTCAAAATTCGAAATGTAACAAACTCCCCATTTGTGGGAAGAATGAGAGATTCCCGCGTATGTTGTTGAAGCTGTGTCTGACTTAGTCTCCTCTAGCTAGTTGGTCCACCTCCTGCTCACTACCCATGCAAGTGCTGGTTGAACATGCATGGTGGTAGGACATGTTTTTGGTGGGTTGAACATGCATGGTGGTAGGAGATGCACTTCTCTCCTCTAACATGCACTCTCCTCTAGCATGCCATGTTCCTCCTTGAACCAATCTCCTTGGCTTCTCCTCGGACTAAAGTGGTCCGAGGCAACCTCCTTGGCACCTCACCTTGAACAACATTGAGGCAACCTCACCTTGGACAACATTGAGGGAACCTCACCTTGGACAACATTGAGGGAACCTCACCTTGGACAACATTGAGGCAACCTCCTTTAGCATCTCCCAAACATGTCCGATCGAACATTGTATAGACTTTCCTTATGAAAGCCTAAGTCTCCATTCTCTTGCATGAGACTCCTCCTCCTTAGCTATTTACCTTGGACACGTTCGAGCCAACACTTAGAAAACCTTGGGAGGCTTACCTCCTACACACCCTTGGGGTCTCCTAGGACCACACCCCCCTTGGGGTCTCCTAGGACCATTCCCCTTAACTCTCCTAGAATGCACCTTCCTATATTTTGGGTATAACATTTGCCCCCCAAGTTTATTATACGATTTCCCTCGTATGATAAACTTTTCTTCTAGCAAAATGCTCTTGAGGTCATCCCAAAGCTCCTATCCGGTTGATAACTTTCACGTAAACTCCCATGACAGAACTTGTCTCGAACTTGCCTTGTGATTTCTTCAAACTCTATTTTCTTGATGTAATGAAAACATAAGCTCCCTTTGTATATATTGCAAAATCATCATGGTATAGAGATAGGTCGTTGAATATCCTCGATTTGGTTGCGCTAGGATTAGCATTGTGATCCGATCGGATGCTAGGACTAGGGCCCTTGAACAAGATTATCCGATCGGACACATGCATTAGGCTCCTTGGACATGCTTGGCTTGCACCATGCAAAACATGGTCTCCTTAGATGTGATCCGATCGGACCTGAACACTCTTCTTGGCATCTTCAACCATGTCCGATCGGACAATGCACTCTTGGCCCAAAACTAACTCCATCTTTAGGCTTGTATGGTACTTCTCCTCTGACTTGCTCCGAGCCAACCATTTTGGAACACATGCATGGTCTCCTCGGACATGGTCCGATCGGAGCTTTCATGACATGGTTCGATCGGACAAAGCTTGACCAAGGAAACGTCCAGCCTTCCTTCACGCGAGCCCAGCGTGAATTCCCCCAGGATGTCCGATCGGGCATGGGAGTTTAAGGGGGTTCAAAGTCTGCTGCCAAGTCGGGCATTTCAATGCAAAGATAGGTAAGTGTGGTCCGATTGGACTACACAATTGCCTAAAGTTTTCAATGCCCGATCGGAAGTGATCACTCGCCTCGTTCAAAGAAATGCATGCCTCAAGCCTTAACAACAGCCCACCATCTCCGATCAGATGCAGCCTAGTTGTTCAGACACCAACACTTAGACGCACACGGGCCTACCTGAAAACTTATGGCATCCGTTTTGGCTTTCCTCGGTCATGTCCCAGCTACAAATTTTTGGAAGCCCAAACTAAGGTCCGATCGGACACTTCTTGGCTCCTCCAATCATGTCCGATCGGATACATATACTCTTAGACACAAGGCAGGCATGCACTCTTGAGTTTATCTTTTGGGCATGCATGGGACCTCTCCTTGGACTTGGTCCGAGCCAATCTTTTGGCTCCTCCATCAAGGTCCGATCGGGTACTTTGTCTCCTCTTGGTCGGATGTAGCACCTTAGGCACAAAATTTCTGGGCCTAGATCTTTGGACATAGGCGAGATGCTCCTTGGATCAACATGTATCCGATCGGTCATCTCAAGGTATGCTTGGACACTACATTTTTCAAACACTTTAAGCACCTGTATTGATCGTGAGCATGGACAAACAGGCATAAGCCATGTTGACATGAATGCAAGGCAATGCATGGAACAGTAGCCAGCCTTCCAAGCATTCCTTCTCCGATCGGACATAGGCAGCATCACCATTTGGATGCTTCTCCTTGGAACTGGACACACCTTTCGGACCAAACATGGTATACTCCATGCTATAATTTTTTCAAACATTTCACCTTTAGGCACTCTTAGGACCTTTTAAGAAAGACCATCGAAGCACCTTGTTCGAGCCTCCCAAAATTATTTTGAGAGATTGATTTTTCTCAATAAATCTTGGTGAAAACTTGACTTCTCCTCCCAAGGACAAATTTTCACCATGTAGCATTTATTTTGCACGTATTTGTTTGATTCACTCCAGGGAAGTTGATTGGTGATACATGCTTAGCCTACCAGGGAAGTTGTATCTGCTCTCCTGAGCAAGAAAACTTTGCACCTGGTGAGCTAAACTTGTAGCTGTTGGCATTTAGACTTTACCTCTCCTGGTTAACTTAAAACATTCTAAGTCTCCTCTAGACTTAAAAAGTTATAAGTTTTTTGTGAAGAGTAAATTCACTCTGGTGTATGCCTTAGATTTTCGCATGAGTACTTAGTTTTCTAACTTAGAAATTCGAGACATTTCATAAGTCCATGCTAAGCATACTTTCTCACACTCTTATTGCTCTAACATTTTATGAGCATGATTTTTATGGTCACACGAATATCTGCTCCTAACTTGAGATTTTTTTAAAAAAATTCCAAGTTACTTAAGCTTTGCCAAGCAAGTTAGCTTAATGGCCTTTTTGGACTTCGAAAATTTACAAGTCAGCCTAAAAACGGATATATTACCTCGTGCTCTTATTGCCTGTGTTAAGTTATATACCAGCATACCCCATGTGCCCCCCAGGTGGTTGGAGGTTGAAAGATCCTTAGTCACTTGCTACCTGACTAAATCTGTTCGAGCAGTTAACTACTCGTGAAACACATAGAATATATGGAAAATACTCAAGCAGTTGAACACTGCTTGAACATATCGACCAGTTGAACACTGCTCGGATAATTAACACACATGCATATTTGTAGCAAGAATCGACCACGCTGCGCGTAGTCTCTTTTATTACTCGTAAATTAAAATGACAAAACATGTCTAACAACGAGTCTTAAACAACCAAAATTGTTCAAAATAAAATGACTGGTTAGCAAATAACCAGTTCATACACCAAACTTAAACAACAAGTCCAAAAAACTCGAAATCAAGCTACCACTCTGAAAGCGGTATTTAAAAATAATATCTCCTTCGATGCTCTATGTGCACGCCACTCCAGTGATTCCTGCTCCTAGCACTTCTCCTTAGAATACTCCTCCTTAGCATACTCCTCCTCTTGCTTCGTTGCTCTCTTCAGCTAAGGGTGGACCTCCACATATAATGTCCACGGTGAAGTCCACAGGTCCAGGCTGCAAGGGTGGAGATCTTTGTCGCTTGAATCCGGAGTTGCTTCTACCTCCTTCTCCTTGGGGTGTCTCTGCTCGGTACTTATTCAACTTGCCCGACCGGAGAAGAAATTCTATCTCGTCCTTGAGGTGGTTGCATTCATTTGTGTCGTGACCATAATCTTCATGGAAGCGACAATACTTGTTCATGTCTCTCTTCCTCATCTCTCTCCTGATGGGTGGAGGCTTCTTGTAGGGAACCTCTTCTTGGCTAGCAAGATATATCTCTGCTCGGGTGGTTGAGAGAGTAGTGTAGTTGGTAAATTGAGGCTCATACTTGGTTGGTTTTTCACTTGAACTCAACTTTGCTTTCTTTTCTTCATGGTGGTCAGACCCATTATTTCCACGCTTCCTTCCACCATCACTAGGAGAGTCAGTTGGTCTGCTTGGGTTGTTTATGCCATTCTCCCCTTTTTCTATCGCATCATCCAAATTCATATATTTTTCCGCCCGGTCAAGAAATTGTTGAAGTGTTGAAATTGGATGGCGATGGATGCTGTCCCATAGAGGACTCCGATAAATTATCCCAGCAGATATAGCAACCATCTTCCCTTCGTCTCCTACAGCAGTTGCTCTATTGGCTTCTCTCATGAACCTCTGTATATAGCTCTTTAGAGACTCATCTTTTCTTTGTTTGATATCTGCCAAGTCGTTGGGATAAACTGGTGGAGTTCGGGCAGTGCTAAATTGTCTACAAAACTCCTTCCTGAATAACTCCCAAGAGGTAATGGAATTTGGTTTAAACCTCCAATACCACTCTTGGGCAGTGTCCGTCAAGGTGGTGGGGAAGACTCTACACCGATAGTCATCACTCACCCCGAGTAGTTCCATCTGGTCCTCAAACTTCCCAACATGTCTTATCGGGTCTGCCTTTTCGGTATAAATTGGCAGTACCGGTGCTTTGTACCTTGCTGGTGGTTGGGCTGCTCTTATTCAAGCAGAGAACGGGCTGCCACTCCGGTAGTCTATCGGATCTATCTCGGAAGGTCGCTTCGACAAACCTTGCACTGCAGCTGCTAGCATGTCAAGCTGGGCTTGGATAGCTGGTGCACCTGATGAGGTTCCAAGGTTTTGACCGCCTCGTCAGGCATTACCATCTGGCACGCCACCGTCAAGTATTTCTACTTGACTGGTAGGACGGTCCAGATTTTTCCCTTCGACCGGGACGGTCCTCCTCTTGTTGGTGATAACGTCCCTTAGATCCTTCTGAGAAGCATGCTCTCCTACCCGATCAAACACCGTACTCTTCGATTTCCCAGTGGGCTTACTACGTGGGACTTCCTCTCTCCTGCTACGCCGCTGGTCGGGGTGCAATGGAGGCTTCTTGGCACGCTCTGGGCAGTGTTCTCCTCCTTGTGGGTTGTGACCCTCCTTTTCCTTGGATTGGCTGGTGGGATTACTATCAGCCTCATCCCTACCATGCCCATCTTTGAACTGTGAGGTCCTCTTCTCTCTAGGAGCTTTATTTTGCTCCTGCCCAGGTGGAGTCTTTTTACTGCCCGATCGGTGACTTCTGGAGGGGGTTCTAGAGTGCTCCCCTTGGGTTGAGGTAGTGTGCGATCGAACTCCATCTCCCTCACTAGGTGGGTTACTACCACCCCTCCTTGGTCTATCATTACCCCTACCACCAGCTTCTGTGGTCCTTGCTCCTGGAGTGGTTGCCCCTCGTGCTGCAGCTTGGGCATTGGCCTGGGCCAACTTGGTAGCTGCCTCCAAAGCAAGCGCTGCTTCACGATGTTTCCGGTTGACCTCCTCCTGCTGTTGTCTGAGCTCCTCACTTCTGGCCTCCATATCGCGTTTTTGCTGCTCTAAGGCAGCTCTCTGCCTGGCCATCTCTTCAGCAAACGCCTCTTGCCTAGCGTGAAATTGTGCCATCTCCTCCTGGAAGGCCCCCATGGTCTCTTGGAGCTCTTTAACTCCTGGAGTCACGTCCTCAAGCATGACCCTAGGCTCATTCTCATGATATTGTGGGCTAGGACCTTCAGATCTAGCAGGTTCTTTAGAGGAGTTTGTCCTCTTGGAAGCAGCAGTGGTGTTCTTAGGCGCCATCTTGATTCAGGGACCGTCTGTTCTTCTCTTCAGGCTCTCAATGAAAGCACCAAAATGTTGACTGCGTTTTTAGCCAACGACGTGAGAACGTCAATAATGACAAGCCTTCAAGAGAAATAAAAATGACAACAGACGGTATAAACAAGAAAAGTAAAGAACACAGGAGATTTTTATAGTGGTTCAGCCCCGATTGTCGGTAATAGCCTAATCCACTTAGAGTTGTGATTTATAAATCTATACTCAAGATCAGATGGACTATGCCGACTGAGTTTCTTCAGTATAAATTGTGAAAATACAAGAATTCTCTCTAATTTCAGCACTTTCTCTCTCTAGAATAGACAGACCCAATTTTATCTCTCTAGAAAGAAGAAGCAGAAGGAACCCCCTTTCTCATCTCATAAGCTCTCTATTTATAGAGATGGGATCCTCAACTGATATCCCCTTATAATAGGGATATTTTATTATATTTATTACATTTATATTACAAATAAACATTCAAAATTCGAAATGTAACAAACTCCCCATTTGTGGGAAGAATGAGAGATTCCCGCGTATGTTGTTGATGCTATGTCTGACTTAGTCTCCTCTAGCTAGTTGGTCCACCTCCTACTCACTACCCATGCAAGTGCTGGTTGAACATGCATGGTGGTAGGATATGCATGGTGGTAGGACATGTTTTTGGTGGGTTGAACGTGCATGGTGGTAGGAGATGCACTTCTCTCCTCTAACATGCACTCTCCTCTAGCATGCCATGTTCCTCCTTGAACCAATCTCCTTGGCTTCTCCTCGGACTAAGGTGGTCCGAGGCAACCTCCTTGGCACCTCACCTTGAACAACATTGAGGCAACCTCACCTTGGACAACATTGAGGGAACCTCACCTTGGACAACATTGAGGGAACCTCACCTTGGACAACATTGAGGCAACCTCCTTTAGCATCTCCCAAACATGTCCGATCGAACATTGTATAGACTTTCCTTATGAAAGCCTAAGTCTCCATTCTCTTGCATGAGACTCCTCCTCCTTAGCTATTTACCTTGGACACGTTCGAGCCAACACTTAGAAAACCTTGGGAGGCTTACCTCCTACACACCCTTGGGGTCTCCTAGGACCACACCCCCCTTGGGGTCTCCTAGGACCATTCCCCTTAACTCTCCTAGAATGCACCTTCCTATTTTTTGGGTATAACACTTATCTAATATGATTATATTCCATTTCTAAAATACTAATTTTGCTTAGCATTCTAGTTGTATGTGAGTTAGGTTTGAATTCCAAGTTCACATATAAGTTACTTGAATTCCAAATTCGAGTTTAGACTTCCTTTTTATCAGATCACACAAGTCTTTAAGTGACTTTACTTTGAATATTGCATGAAAATTTCTAGAAATTTTCTTTGCATTCAACAAAAATAAACATATCTTAAATAAAGGTCAATCAATATTCACTAACTATTTATTATTTCTTTTAGCAGTGAACATTAAAAGGTTCAACATACATCTCTATGTATTAGCTAAACGATTATGTGTTTTTTTAGCCTTTATTAGAGAAAAGCCTTTTGGTTAACTTTAATTAATAGACTATATAAACAGGGAGAGAACAAATGAATGGTTCCAATAAAAGACTGTCTTTTATTTGTTTGATGTGTCTAATTGATTACAAGCTAATCTAAAAAATAATTCACATATATGTTTCACTTAATTATGGTCTAAATAATATGTCTTATTTATTAAATCTATGATTTGCACAATGCTGAATAATTCATAATTATCATTTGTACTCATTGATGAAATAGGTGGAACAAATATATTTCAAAAAGAACAACTGAATTTATTATTCAAAAGAAATATCAAATTTGTTCACTTATCAAATAAAGGAATCTTAAATATAGTTTCTAGAAAGAATTCTATAACTAATTTAAAGAAAGAAACTTAATACAAAGTTGAAAAATAAAAAACTAAATTCCATGCCAGTTATTTCTTGGTCTACCAATCAGCAATCCTTTTCTTGTTTCTCTTTCGCATTTCTTTCTTTTCTTGAATAATGCATTTCTAAAAACAAGACAAAAATATGGTTTGTGGCATAAAAATTTGAATAAACTATTCAATTATATTAAAAGGAGATGAGCAAATCATATTTACCCTTTCTTCTTGCAAACTTCTCAATCGATAAAAAATAGTCTCTTTTGATCCTTTCCCATATCTCGTATGTAGATCTAAGGTTTACATATCTCGATTTAATATCATCAGGCATAGTCTTTTGTATGCAATGACAAGCCAAATAATCCGATCTCATCCAATCTGCATATTTTTTATGATCATCATAATCAAATAAAGTTGATGGCTCATCTGGAGGCACATCAATGATTGCATCATACACTTTTAGTTTACTCAGAACTATGCATATGTTTCTGCACCGATCATCAAGATTGTTGAACTCTAAATGAAAAGTACTTAGGTAGCCGTCATAAGGAGTCACTGGTTCTTTCACATTTTGAGGACCTTGATTAGGATTAAGAGAATTAACCATTGTTGCTGGAAATAAATAAATAAAATATAATGAATTAAAACATATACTAAATATCAGATTTTATTTGGAAAAGTAAACATGATGCATGAATGCAACATATAAAAACACATAAAAAACTATATACTAATCCACAATAAATTAATTTAAAAATTAATGGACCAGCCTTGGGTAAGGTCAGACTAATTCCAAATTAATTTTGAGACAAATCTCAATTTCATAAGTGAAAACTTAAAAATGCATTTTTCTCTTTTGACTTATGAACTACTGCAAGTTTGGTCAAAATGTACTAGTCGTGCTCGAAAGCCTAGATACACATTCAGACTGTAACCCATTATTTCCAATTAATGACTTAGCTCAAGAGTGTGCCTTCGGGTCAGTCAAACTTGAAATACATCACTAATTATATTCTCATAAGAGAAGTCAACCTTGAGATAAAATAAACATATTCAGAATTCCTTAGGGAGGCTGCAAAACGGAGGCAACACGAGGCCCTTCCTATGCCTCTCGATGTTCAACCAATAATGAAGACCATGGAACTTATTGTCCTAACTCTCTCTCCCACTCACTATTTTGGAAAAGTGTTTTTTCACAAAATCAATATTTTAAAATTTAGTTGTAAAAATAAATTTAATTATTTTTACCAAATGATATTCTAATAATTACTAATCCAATTAAGCAAAAAAAAAAAAAAAAATTTGCCCTTTATTTTAATTTTAATTTTACTTTAATTAAGTGAATATCATTTTTATTTTAATAAAATATTTTTCATTAAAATAACAAATTAAACAACTTTAATTTTTATTTAGTATCTTAACTAATTAAGGCTAAGTTTATTATTATATGAATTATCATATATAAACATATGATAAAATATAGGACATTCTGTATTAATCAAGGGCCAGTGGTTTCGAGTTATCAAGCAGATATGCTTTTAGCTGATTTTTCATTTGAAGAAGTTAAGAAAGCCATCTTTGACATTCCTGGCCTCAAAGCCCCTGGTCCGGATGGCTATAGCAGTTATTTCTTCCAGGAAAATTGGGATCTTGTAGGTAATGATGTTTTGAAGCTCTTACTTCTTTCCTTCATACAGGGCAAATTTGAAAGGAAATCAACTCAACTGTTTTGACACTTATTCCTAAAAGTAAGTGCCCAAATGCAGTTAGTGATTATCGTCCTATAGCATGTTGCAATGTCCTTTATAAAGCTGCTACAAAGCTAATCTGTTCGAGGCTCAAAGTTATTCTTCCAAACTTGGTGGCTCAAAACCAAGGGGGGTTTGTTAAAGGGAGATTCATTGGGCATAACATCATGATATGTCAGGATCTTATTCGACATTATGGGAGGAAGTCAATCAAGGCTAATTGTATGATCAAACTTGATCTACAAAAAGCATATGACACTGTCGAGTGGGACTTCATTGAAGAAATGCTTTGTGCATTCCGGTTTCCAGATAAGTTCATTAAGTTGATTATGAACTGTGTTCAAACTCCAAGATTCTCACTATTGTTAAATGGCTCGTTGAATGGTTTCTTTGAGGCAAAGAGAGGTTTGAGACAAGGTGATCCAATGTCTCCTCTTCTCTTTGTCTTAGGAATGGAATATCTTTCCAGAATCATGCAAAAAATTGGACAGAAACAGGGCTTCAAATTCCATGAGAGGTGTGGAGAATTGAAGCTAAATCACCTTAGCTTTGCGGATGATGTCCTTTTTTGTAATGGGGACTTCAAGAGCATCTATTACATGTTGCAGGGCCTTAAGCTATTTTCTCTTACATCGGGTTTGATGCCTAATCCTACAAAATCTGCATTTTATTGCAGCAATATGCATGATAGAGATGTTCAGAGGGTTCTAGATGCCTCGGGTTTTAAGAGGAATGAGGTTCCATTCAAGTATTTGGGTGTTCCTATATGTGCTAAACGAATTTAAGCAAAGGAGTGCAGCATTCTTGTTGAGAAAATGATTGCTCGAGTCAGGACGTGGTGCTCTCAAAACTTATCATTTGCTGGCCGAGTAGTTCTAATCAATTTAGTGCTGATGTCTATCCATTCTTACTGGTGTCAAGTGATGGTGCTGCCCAAGAAAATTGTAAGTGAAATAGAAGCTATATGTCGAGCCTTTTTGTGGAAAGGCCATCACAGTTTAACAGGCCCTGCTGCAGTAGCTTGGACTGCTCTGTGTCAGTCTAAAACCTCGGGTGGAATTGGCTTTAAAAATATTTCAGATTGGAATGTTGCAGCCATGTTTAAGTACGTTTGGGCCATAGCTACTAAGGAGGACAATTTTTGGGTTAAATGGGTACATAATGTGTATGTAAAAGATGAAAAATGGTGGAACTATAGTGCCCTGATTCAAGGGAGTTAGTATTGGAGGAAACTTGTGACAATTAAGGATAAGGTGAAGAGTTTAGTTGATACAACTCAGTTCACACTTGCTAGATTTAAAATTTCTCAAGGGTACCCGTTTTTGAGTCCTGTAATAGATAGAGTATACTGGAGCAAAGTTGTTTGGAGCAGACTTAATATCCCTAAACACAGTTTTATGCTGTGGATGGCTGTTCTAAAGAGGCTTAAGACTAAGGACCGAATGCATAGATTCAATATAACAGATAATGAAGCTTGTATTCTTTGCAGCAGGAGTGAAGAATCGGTGGACCACCTGTTTTTCAAATGTCCTTTCTCTTTTGATTGTTTGAAACAGGTTAAAGAGTGGCTGAATTGGGGTGTGTGTTCAACATCATTGCCAAGAATAATTAGGTGGATTGGAAAGTCCAAGCTTAGCAAGTTTAAGAAGAGTTTGTTCTCGGCTGCCATTGCCGCTCTTGTGTATCAACTCTGGCGCACCAGAAATTGCACTCTGTGGCTGTCTTCTTTGGACAGTACTGATGTGGTAGTTTTCAAGACTAAGGATGCAATTAAAAAAAGAGTTACTTGTATGTGGCCTAGGAATGTAACTAAAAGAGATATAGAGTGGTTTAATACTTTGTAAAGAAAGTTTTTGTATAGTTTATTAGGTCTTCCTTTTGGAGGATGCTTATAGTTTGTACAAATTGATTTTGGAGTAATGATACTATCTGCTGATTCATCAAAAAAAAAAATATATAGGACATTCCTAATAGCATGTTTCTACATGAATGTAATGCATGTTAATTGCATACTGTGTGGGTATATGAATGGCATGTTATAATGCATGGCAAAATATATAACACTTTAATCACATTCAAACATTTATAATAAGTAAATAAAAATTAGGTTGGTAACTTTTCGATATTTCTAGAAAAAATTAGAATACTTGCAAAAATTACATGAAAATGTAACCTAGACTATCTAATGCCTATTGAAGAGCACCTTGATCTCGAACCTTGAGATGTAATTTTATTGAGCCAATGCCAAGCTTTTTCCTATCCATTTTCAATTATACAACTTTTTAATTATTTATAACAAACTTTTAAAATAATTAAACTTTGGGTTTTAACATCCAAATAGTTTCTAAGGCCCAATTTGAATTTGAGTAATTTAATTCAAAAATAAAATTAAACAATTTAATTTAAAAAAAAATTCAAATTCATAATAATTTTAATTTTGGATATTTTAATTAAAACAATTTTAATTATGGAAGAGAATAATTAAAACATTTTTAAGTACGGAAAATAATCAATATTGTTTCAATTAAAGAAATTTCCAAATTAAAACTATTTTAATTCAATTTCAGATTTTTAATTAAATGGAAAATTAAAAAAATTATGGTAACAACACATTAGGGTTTGTATGATACAAACCCTAGGTGTGAACCAATGTGGGTCGACGACAGGGAGGTTCTCAGAGTGGAGTTGCAGGGGTGCACGGCTGGGCGCATAGGCTGGTAGGGGCACGCGGGCAGGCATGCGCTGGGCACGCATGACGCGGCAGGGGCGAGCGACTGGGCAGGCACTACACAGCCGGGGCATGGGCAGGCACGGCTGGGCGCAGGCGTGTGTTGGTGCAGGGGCACAACTCGGGGCTTAGGCCATCTCAAAATTTTGTCCAGAATTTTAAAAGAAAAATTACAAAATTCCTATCTCCAAAAAATGGCTTACATTTTTCATCTAGAAATTTTAAGAAAAATTCCCAAACCCAAAAGCACCATTATAACCAACCTTTAAGAATCTATCATCATGAATACAAGCATTTATCCATTCAAACAAATATCACATATAATATAAAAATACACATAGTTCCACACAACAATTAATAATATGAAGAGATTAATGACATGCTCTGGTACCAATTGTTGGAAAAACAATCAAAGTGCACAACGAAAAATGGTGTGGTGGGCTCACTTGTTAAACACAAAAAAAATTCATCTCTCATATAAACAATTTATATGTTCAAGAAAACATCTAGACAGAAACATTAATATGCAATATTATTAATCATGAAACATATATATAAATAAACACATACTTATATATATCATATGCACAAGTATACACATATTCAAGAACAAAAATATTTACCTCTTGAAGCCTATCAAGTGTCATTGAGTCTTTTCGTATATATATAGTTCTTCCTATCCAATGCTCTGAGTACTCAAACCACGATCTTCTGGAGTGTTCTCTACACCTCAAGATGTGTGTGGGCACATAGAGAACATAAGTTTGTAATTTAGAAATCACAAGTATATCTTAACACATGAGAACTTGGATTATGACTTAAGAATGGTTAGAATAAAAGAAGAAGATGATGACAATTTTTTGTCTGACAAATTCTGAAACTTTTTATGAATTTTCACTCTTTTTTTTTCTTCTTCTTATTACATAATCTATATATATATATAGATTATGTATTACCTTATTATTCCTAATCATAATAGTAATATATTAATAATATCATAATGATGACAGAAATTGATTTAGGTAAATATCTAATTTACCAAATTTGAAAAAAATCTATTTTCAAATTATTAATTAATTAAATAAATAAGATAAAAATAATACTAATACTTTATCAGTACACTGCTACACGCATGGCACAGTCCCTAGACTGTGTCATGCGTGTATAGCAGTATTCCCTTTTAGGGATATTACATTTTTCTTTTATTTATTTATTTAATTAAAATCAATCATTCCACAAAATATGGTATTATATTTTTAAAGAAAATATCACAACCATATTTCAAAATTTAGATTTTAAATTCAAAATTCAAATTCAAATTGATGAACATCATTATCGTCATCTTTTTAAAATTCAATAAATCAAAAACTATTTTTACTTACCAATTTCATTATCTCCCACTCAAATAAAAATATTAATTTCAAAATTTTATTTATTTATATATATTTCGAAATTATATATATTTAAATTAATAACCATATTTTCAAAATTTAATAATTAATTCCAAATTAATTATTCAACCTCAATTATCATATAATTGCATATTTTACTCGAAGAATAAAAGTCTTCTCAAATTTCCAAATTACAGATTTATCCTTGTATCAACTCTTACCTTGATATGGTGTTAATAGAGCCACCCTGGGGACCTATAGACCTATAATATCAAGCTCCAATAAATATTAGATTATTAATCAAAGCTCTTTGATCAGATAATCATATTTATTAATCTCATGATTACTCCACTATAAATATGAGATTGTACTCTTGATAATTATAGACATATATTTACAAAGTACTTTATTAAAGAATAAAGTGTCCATTGATATAATCATCACATACAACGTTATTCCTCTAATAATTGTTCATAATTAAAAGGGAATAAAATTACCGTTTTACCCTTTTAAATATATCTTGTTCTGTAGTGACCCACTACTCTAGACTTTTGGACCATTAACGAAACTATACATACAAATCCTTAATAAAACTTACATTTGCGAAAATACCATAATTTATTAGAAACTTGTAGAAATAAGAGTTACTTTCATAAAATAAGTAGGATATGGGATCCCATTGTCTTTAAAACAAAACATAATTTAAAGTGAAAAGGAGTTACATAGAAAGTGCGGAAAAATACATGTAAAACCATAAAAAGGTCAAACAAGACTACATCCTCGAAAATCGAACTCTCGACTCCTTGACTCCATTCACCATCGATACACAATCTCCAAGCATCCACGAACCTTACCGCCCCTAATAGCTATTTTCCTGCACATATAAACAAAAAGGAATGAGCCTAATGCCCAGCAAGGAAAAATCTAATACATAGTTCATATACATAATTTCATAAGAAACATAAAAACTTAACATAACACTTTATCATACACATACTATAATGGCCATTATTACTTGGGGTCCCATAGACTAAACAAGTCATATGCCCATGAGATTAGTGGGGTCCTACTAGCTAAGTAGGTCATATGCCCATAATCTATTTGGGGTCTTGTTAGTCATATGGGTCATATGCCCAAGCCTACAAACATACATATTCATAACATATTTTATAACATATTTCATAACATAAAACATAAGATAACATATAGAACATATAACATATGCATTTCTATCCTATTTTCCTTACCAAAGTTACCGGAACAAGAGGACAGCGTTGGGACTTTTGGAACACTCCTAAAACCATATATAACAGGGTGAGTAGTTTTGATGAAAAAGAAATGAAAGAAATGGAAGGACTAAACCTTGAGAAAAAAAATACTTACCAAAACCGTTTTGCTCAAGAACTTAGATTTCCTAACCAAAATAAAGATTAAGGTTAGAGGCTGAGTAGAAGACTATGAGAACTTAAAAGAACAAGTACAGAAATGAACTAGAGTTTTGGGTTACCTTGAAGACTTGTAAGACCAATCTACACCTCAAACCGAAATACTATAAAACCTTACTTCCCGAAGTGTTTGATAAGCTTATGATGATCAAGCTTATGATTCCCCAACCCAGGTGTTTACACTCTCACACTCACTTAGCACTTGCAGCCTCTGAACTTAGAGCAAAAGATGAATAATGGCTGGGTACTAAGTCCTATTTATAGAGTTTAGGAATGAAAGGATCTTAATTTCACTTGAATAAAAATAATAGCTTTTTAGGTGAAAATAATTTGAATAATCGTTCAGCAGAGGCTGAAGACTCGTTCAAAAAGGTGCTGGACTTATCAAGAGGTTGAATGGCTGAAAGGAAAAAGAATTCAAAAACTTTTGAAATATACTGAAGGAGGCGATATATCTCCCCCTGTAGGCGATATCGCCTGGGCCAGTATGCCCGAGGCTGTCGTGCATCGTCTCGTGTTTTCCGTATCTACGTGCTGCGATATATCGCCCCTATAGCTGCGATATATCGGCACACGCTGATTATTTAAACACAAAATTACACATTTTTAGCTAAGTTTGAATGGAGTAAACAGCCTTGACTAAGCCCTCAACGTATTCAAAGCTTCTGACTGGCCTTATAGCATTCAAACTTTACCCCTTATTAAATTTAATCCTCAAAATACTTAATCCTTAATCACCCATTCATAACATGTGCTTAAAATCCTATTGGTTCTTATCTAAACCTTATAATATAATAAGTATTATCCTTAATATTAGTCTTATTAATCAAACCTTAGGTTAAAATTAATATTCTTAAACTATAGGTTAAACTTAGAAAATCTACAAGTACTACTATGAGTGTCCAAATAATTTCCGGTTTGAACCAAAAATCCACAGTTACAAAGATAACACTATAAATATAATAATACTACTATCTATCTTAGCTAAGTAAAGTTCTTGGACTCTACATGTTCCTAGTGTGCCATTGACATTACTAGTGAAGGTTATGTCACAACAAGTTTGCAATGTGAGCGCTCATAACATTTTTAGTTCCAAAAGTCAACCCAATTGCGAACCATTATTCAATATATACGAAGGTATAGATTCCATATCTATTAAACTATGTCCCTAACCATACATATCAATAAGGCCCCAAAACAATTGTTCTTAGCCTGATCATTATGACAAACCTTAACGCATGAATTAAAGGATCAGATGACATATATAGGAGTTCATAGTAACTTCAGGATTAAGATAATTGTGCATATGATCATCGTTTTATGTGTGTGATTAATACTATGAAACTGTGCTTAAACAAGTATGAACAAATCACATCTGCTCCAGTTCTATATATCACTATTGTTTACCGAGTTTTTCAAAAACTATAAATATATTATAAAATAAGAGTTTGTAAGAAAGGATAAGAGATGAACAATCACAATTTTTATGTGGTTGGGGTATTAATGAGCCTTAGTCCACGAGTCACTAGTATAAGGCTTTATAGAGTTTTGACAATTGAGGTTTTCTGCAAGTTCAGCAGTGTTTTGCTTACAAGAGAAATTTTGGGATCCTTGCTACAGTGCACAATTGACCCTATTTATAGGCAGTCATGTCACTTGGGCCGGACTAATCCAGGCCCAATAAGGATGTAATTACAATTTGCTCGCTTACGGAGCCATAATACAAAGAATGTAACATAATTAGATTTTGTTAATCTGGGCCCATAAGGTCGGCCTAGGCATGGTCAAGCCTTGCAATTGCCATTTGTAAGTTGGCACAGACTTATCCACGTGGGCTATCGAGGTGATCTTGGGGACATGATCTGTCAGAGTAGTGGTAGTACTGTTTCCTAGGAACAGTGTACGTTCCGTGTGTACCCCATTCTGCAGGTTAGTTATGGAGACCAACCTCCAGATTTCTTGGGGACACGTCAGCATCAGGGAAGACTAGGCTTATACTATCTGGATGTATGGTCTGAGTTCATTTACCGATATCCAAGATTGTTCACCTAAGTCTTGGTTTGTTTACCAGGACCCAGGTTCATTTACCAAGGCAGATACCTTGATGATGACGTCTTCTCCTAGATCCAACTTGATGGAATTCGTCTCCTGGAGTGAATTGTTTTCCATCACAATTTACATCTCAGAGGATGTAGATTGAGGGTGGCCAGGGAGGTGATGCGGACCTGCACCTTAGTTCTGGCCCCCTCACTATGCATGCGCTACTTGGCCGTTATCGGGCTTAGTATGATCTGGGACGTCAGGGCTTCCTTATTCATTGTTCACTGGACCTAGGTTGGGCTTGGACATCTTCTGAGGGCCCATGGACCTGTTTGACCCTGCCATGTGTCATAGGTGGAAAATATGGATAAAATTTACCCCCAAGTCTGCATCCATGTTTGCATGGTGGAGACTTGCATTCCTTCTCCTGGATCAATCACAAGTATCTTGGTTCGTTTACTTAAGTCCCGATTCATTTACCAGGATCCGAGTTTGTTTACTTGGGGGCCATTTGGTCGATCCTTTTCCTTTCACATGCCCAAGATTCTAGACATGTGTCTCCAAGCTGATGGTGTGTCTGTACCGCTCGCACTCTAAAAATCTGGAGAGAATCTTTTGATGACCTAGGCAACCGATGGGTGTTAGCACATTTCTCAAAGCATCCCGTTTGTATGAAAATGTGCTTTGGGGCACTCGAGTGGGCTGTTTAATGCCTCTACACTATTATTTTGGGATTTTGAATGTGGACCATTGGGTGAGGTAGGCATGGATCGTAGAATGATGAATCCACAATTTAGCACTCGATTGGGCCAATTAATGCCCCTACACCATCCAGGACCGTCGGATGGGGATAATCTTGGGATCCTCATCGTGGATCGTTAGATCGAATAGTAAATTTTCATCCTATAAATAACTCGACAGGCTTACTTCCACATTTTACTCATCCCAAATTTTCAATCTAAAGAGTAGAGAGCCAGAGCTTTGTATGTCTGAAATTACCTACGAGATTCTCCAACGACTAATATCTCTTTGTGCTCATTTGTTTCTGACGAAACCTTTTTCCACTCAACAAGCAGACGAATCTATCTCGGGTCATCCGTCTGGGAGTGCTGGTGAGCTACTACATCATCTTCTCAGGTTCAAGACCAAAATCTTGCCGACGTTGTTGCTTGAAACTCAATGAAACCCAAATCCAATACCACATAATAAGTTTTCTGGTCACTTTCTTATTCCTTTTGGTCATTTTTATTCCCATGCTGTTTCCGCAACCGTAGAACTGTTAGGGCAGCATCCACCATGGGTGATTCTGAATGGAGAGAAAAAGAAAGTAGCATGAGATTCATCTAGAATCTCCCATTTAATCCCAGTGTACATCAGACCCCAAGTCTGATCCTTATATCACAATAGATTCATACCTGACACTGTATCACCCTTAGCTAATCCAGCTAAAACTTCCCACTCAACTTTCCTATCTGTGGTTCACTTAGTCGTCTTTTATTTTGAGCTCCTCTGAGATAGTAATCTCAAGCACAAAACTGGCTACTTGGCCCACTAGAACCCTACTCTAGTTCTAGTCAAATCCTTTTAGCCAACATGTTGCATAATCAATCATTTCTTTGTATCACTGAGGTGTCATAACAACCTGCCAATTGATTCTGATCTGTAAAAAGAAACTCATAACTCTTTCCACAAAACACATATAATACCATGCCCATCCAAGGGCACTCCTGCCTTCTAAGGTGTCCCTTGACCTTAGCAATTTTTTCCACAGAGAATACAGCACAATACCATCGTCCAAGATGATCACAAATCCCATTCAAATAATCCCTTGAACGCTCTGTTCTTCTGATCCATAAACACTTAGCATTAAACAAATTCTCAAAATATAATCCAGCACTTCCTAGTGCTTTTATCTGATAAAAACACAGCCTTTTGCATATTCTTTTCCCCTGATCCCTAACTGGTACTAACCAGATCAAAGATCAATTTTTGAGAATTCCATCTCATTCAATACCTAAGCCTTGAGTTCTTACAACCCTACTGAGTCATTCAAAACAAAGCCTTCAATCCAACTCTATCCCTGGCACTAATCAAACCACCATTCTATCTCTTCATATAAAAGAAACCCTGACTAATTCCCTGGAAACCCATCCAAGAACTCACAGACTAGTCCAGCCTGTCCTGATCTCACTAGCACAACCTTAGTGGTATCGATCACACTAGCTAGAAATTCTATGCATTTCTTCGCCATAAAACTCTAGCTCTCAAGCCCAAGAGATGCTATTCTTTCCTTACCATTTAGCATTGCCAGTTGAAACCAACTTTATCAAAATCACTGATGAGTCATTTCCATAACCCAACTTATTTCTTAAGTCACCAATACAGTATCATCTTCCCATCGCAACATGACCATGTGATCATCATATCAACTTTATGCCTCTCTATATGAAACAACAAAGGAACAGCATGGCACCAAAACCAATTAGCATAACTCAGAAATCAGAACTAGAAAACTGACTTGCCATCTCTGAGGAACTAGTCTCGGTCTCAGACTCTGACTGCCTCGGAAGAAACACTCGAGCTGGAGTCGAGCTATCTATCCTCTTTTGCTCAAGCTCTCTTAGCCTTGGGCAACCCTTTCTGAAATGCCCAACCATGCCACAAGCAAAACATGACCTTGCTCGACATTCTCCCAGATGATGCCTCTTGCACCGTGCACATTCTGGGTAAGGCTTCTAGCTTTTCTTCTTGCTTGCTCCACTAAATGGAGATACCACTATCTGAGCTCCATGCTCCGTGGCACTCTTTTTCTCATCTCTGATGCTCTCAACAGCAAGAGCCTTCTCTACCACCTGAGCATAGGTAGAGACTTCATGCACTGGGGCAACTCAGATGCCCTGAGCTATTCCAGGATTCAATCCTTGAACAAACCTTTCCTTTCGAGCTACATCTGTGGGTACCATATCTAAAGCAAACTTGGTCAACCCATTAAATCTATTAACATACTCGGATACTGACGCCTTTCCCTGAACGAGATTCAGAAACTCATTCATCTTGGCAGTCTTAGCTACATCACAATAATAATTTTCATTAAACAGCTGCCTAAATTCTTTCCAATCCATCACAGTTGTGTCTCATGTCTGGGATATCACTTCCCACCATGTCTAAGCATCATCCCGCAATACAAATGTCGCACAGATCACCCTATCGTGACCTACCAGACCCATACTGTCAAGAATGGAACTGATCATGCCCATCCATTTCTCAGCTCTAAATGGATCTAGGCCTCCCTCAAAAACTGGAGTGTAATACTCCTGGAATCTTCCACAGAGAAATTCCCATCTTCTCTCAACCCTAGGCTAAGCCAAACCTGGTGCCACTCCTGGCACAACATAGGAAGAGGTGCTCCCCAACAAATTCTGCTGTTGCCTCAAACACCTGATCTCTTCCTCATGCCTTTGCAATCTTGATTGCAAATCTGTGACTATCTGTTGAAAATTCTGAGGGGCAGATGAAGGACTGAACCCCTGGCTGAAACTCCCAGCCTCAGTATATCCCCCACCAGGCCTCATTATCTGCCTTGGTTATAAACCTGCTGATTGAATCTGCAGTCAATAACTTGACCCATTAAACATGATGAGCATATCAAAAGTTTTCCCCCACGGGATCAATCTTACCACACCACATTCACAAATCACTGCAGTGCTATAAACATTCCCATGGCATTCATATATCAATCAAAGTCCCTGCTCTTCCAACATTCACACCATGCCTCAACTCCAGCATGCAAATATCAAATTTATGTAATCATGGAGTAGGTAATCAAATGATCATGTTCATAGATATATTCACGGAGCATATAATCATATAGTCAAGAGTTTAGCCTGGCTCTTATCAAAATCTCATGCTCCCTAATGCAATGTGCAGATAAAGCATTCACAATCTATTTAAGCAGCTAAGTACATAACTACAAAAATAGTTACCATTCCTTGAGTGAAGCTATCTTCAGTGATGAGTGTACACGCCCAATTTTTCTTCAGGAACACATAAACCTTGGCATGCTCTGATACCAAAATTGTAACGCCCCAACTCCAGGGACCGCTACAGTGCACATTGCAAACAGTGCTAAACTCGCTAATCGAGTCATTTGGCCATAAACGTGTAACTAAGTATGATTAGCGGTTTAGGGATTAAATTTTTTGGTTAAGATATAACGTTTCACTAGAACGTTTACTGTATACATTGGGAGCCCAAAAATATAATTTCAGAGTCTATTACAGGAAAATATTTACAACAGGCCGTTCTAAGCGGCAAAACAGGGTTTAACCCTAGTTCCTCTTTCAGACCTCGCCCAAGTATTGGGCGAGCAACTGCATATGTACACGTCATCATCTAAGATCTCCAACTCAAGGATGGTCCAGCTTCCTTTTGCCTTTACCTGCACCACAAAGCACCCGTGAGAGGAAGCCCAGCAAGAAAACTCATATGCTCATAAACAGTCATATCGTGATATCAAATCATATCTGGCATGCCTAGCAAACATGCTTTATTCAAGCATGCAAATGAATTCAAACAATGCTGGGGTATCCAGGATAAGAAATCCCGCCCTTCTGAGTGGATGACTATTAAGTCAATCCTAATCAGATGGGTGTCTCAACACTTGAGGTTCTGGTAAACCATGTTGAGTGACCAACAAGCAAGTCACTATGGGGCTCAGCACCCAAAGCTATGCATATGATGATCAAAATGATCATACAGAGCACATAGCTCTGATCAGATGAGTGAATATCACTTGAGGTTCTGGTAAACCATACTGAGTGACTGACAAGCAGGTCACTAATTCAAATGGAAGAGTGGCTGCTGGGTAAGCCACTAGCCTTCAACAAATGAGAGACTGATGGGTAAGTCTCTATTTTAACAAATGAGTGACTAATGGGTAAGCCACACAAGTGCTTATAATATTCATTGAACTTGAGGTCGGTCCGGCATTAATGCTCTTTGAGTCATCTAATGAAGATTGTCGATTAGATCTAATCTTTGTTGGCTTGCGTGGAACACGCTAAGGCCATCCTGACTAATGAGTTAGCGCTATGTGACCAGTGCCCAGCACCACTACCGAACCTAACTAATGAGTCACAGCTTCACAGTTGATACTAACACCTTTGCCAATTCTGACTAATGAGTCAGTACCATGCACAAGTAAGCATTGCTACCAAACATATATCATATGTCAAACATCCAAAGATGGGCATTCAACATTCTTACTTAAAAATTGCAAGCATAATAATGATCATGCACAAACACAGAGACTCAAGCTCTTACCAATCTCATATCCATCATTCATGGCATGCCCTAATCACATGTTTCTTGTGCATCACATGCATCACACTTAATCATCCAGCATGCCTCAGTAATAATCATATGCAAATGAGCAAGAATGCTAAGCATTCATTATGCTATCAATGTTTACATTTAAACATCCAACATGCATCAAACATAACCATGCATGTCACATATTGGGTGCATTTTTCTTACCTTCGGTCCAAGCACAGGTTACAAACAAATGAGCCACAAGCATGATCCCGATTCCAAGCCTCTAGTGATAACGTAGTCACAACCACAAATGGTGACCCAATGAGTTCAAGTTCTAAAACCAATCCTTGAACTAAAAATTAGCCTCCAAGACATGAATCCTCACTAATCCAGGTAGTAGGAATGATCCTGAGGCCTAAAACCATGTTCCCGGGCTTAAAACACGCAAACAAGCTCGAAAGCTTGCCTGAGCCGCGACCCTGGAACCTTGAGCCGTGGCCCCTAGCACAACCTGAAGCAAGCACCGCAGCGTCCAACACCAAGGGCTGCGGGGCCCAGCAAGAACAGAACAGGGCACCTGCTTCATCGAGCAAGGGCCGCGGCGCCCAAGAACAGGGCCGCAGCCCAACTTCGGGGCAGCCATTTTCCTTCATTTTTAACCTTTTAAAACCTCCCAAAAATATGTCTAAACATTCCCAAATCATCAAATCAAAGATTCCAAACTCCCCAATGGTCCAAAACCACCAAAACCTAAGGCTCAAACGAACTAAATACTCAACGATTCACAAAGTCCAATTCAAGCTTAAAAACTTTTAAAAACTTAAAACTTAAACTTGAATTACCTCCGATTGAGTTGTTTCCAACTAAATCCTTTGGCTAATAAGCTTCTAATTCTCCTTAGGATTGCTATGCCTCGATCCTCGCTTGATTCCGAGTCCTAGAATTCACGTTATCTTTAAAAACGCGATCGGAAGACGAAAAGGAAACTTTTAGGGAGAGAGAATGTACAAAACGTTATTTTTATTTTCTTAAAAGGTTACTTCAAGCTTAAGTAGCTTCCAATAAAACCTAGCGCTCGGGGTCTCGAAAACACCCCCGGGGACATTATAGTCAAAACTTCCTGAATTTCCCCCGGATCTTACTAACTCCTAATTTATCACCAAATATTAATTCCCATTACCCAATAACTCGGTAATGCTTTAAATACCCCTTAACTTACTCCAAGTCAAGCTTAAATCCCGCTGTGACTTTCCCACTAGCTTACCTCGTAGGATCGTCTTGTGCTGGGTAACCCTGGCATAACCAAATAATAACAAAGCACCACGCCTATTTCACATATATGCCAAAAATGCCCGAAATGGCCAAAATATGAAAATCGCCCAATTAATCACAAATGGGTTCACATGCATATTTAATACACCTAAACATGCATATTATCATTAAATAGCATAATAAAGCATTTATGGCCCTCCCAGCCTCCTAATCAAGGTCTTAAACCTTATTAGGAAATTTGGGGCATTACATTAGGTTTCGACCTAAGATGGGATACGACCCCGATTGCTGTGGACTTGCTAGCCTAAGTGGGGAATACCATGTCCACCCTTTTTCTCAAGCGTTATGCCACATTGGCTAACTTGGACACTTTTTATCTTCCAGGCCATCCGTCATTAAGCCACTACGATAAGCCATATATAATGTCCCAAATTCCCTAATGTGGCTTAATGCTTGGATTAGGGGGCCACGAGGGCCATATTTGATTTAATATACAATTATGTGATTTTATGCATGATTATGTGAATTATATTATGATAGGATGATGATTGCATGCATGTGGGCCCACTTCTTATTAGAAGGGCATTTTCATTATTTGGACCCGTTAAGGGCATAATTGTATATTTATGTGCACGTTTGTGATTTATGGGTGAGTACTCATTATTATGTGGATTTTTTCGAGCTATTCGGCATGAGACGATCCTAGGTTACAAGTTAGCGGTTTGGTCATAACAGGATTAATTACCAGGCTTGGGGTGAGTCTGGGGGTAATTTTATGCTTAGTACATTACCGATAATGAACGGGTAATGGGATATGATTTAATAATTATTTGAGAATATTGGGATTAACGGGAATTGGAGGACGTTAATTATGATTAACGGGATAGATGGGAAATGACAGTTTTACCCTTGCTAGCCTTGAGAGGTTTTAAATGGCTTCAAAGATTAGAAGTTTCCTTGGATCAGCAGGTTATTACAGACGTTTCGTGGAAGGGTTCTCAAAGATTGGCACTTCATTGAATGAACTAACACGCAAGAATCGAAAGTTTGTGTGGTCAGACAAGTGTGAGAACAGCTTCCAGGAACTGAAGTAGAGATTGATTACATCTCCGGTTATGAGTCTTCCAACAGATCATAAGAATTTTTTGATATACTGTGATGCCTCACATCAGGGTTTGGGTTGTGTTCTGATGAAGTTAGGGAAGGGGATTGCTTATGCCTCACGTCAGCTGAAGGAGTATAAACGGAGATACCCCACTCATGATTTAGAGTTGGCAGCTGTGGTCTTTGCATTAAAGGTATGGAGGCATTACCTTTATGGGGAGAAGTGTGATATTTATACTAACCACAAGACCCTGAAGTACTTCTTCACACAGAAAGGCTTAAACATGAGACAAAGGCGTTGGTTGGAGTTAGTAAAAGATTATGATTGTGAGATTCTGTATCATCCAGGAAAGGCCAACGTGGTAGCAGATGCTTTAAGCCGGAAGGGTCCGGGACAGATTTTCAGTGTGAGGCTGATATCCAGAGAGTTAGCAGAGAATATGACCAGAGTTGGCATAGAATTGCTGGTGGGCCAGTTGGCCAACATTACGCTATAGTCTACGCTGTTGGAGAGAATTAAGGAAGGCTAGTTGGGTGATCCACAACTGATCAAGATCAGAGAAGATGTTTTAGTTGGAGTGTCCAGAGATTATACAGTGTCAGATTTGGGCTTTTTGAGATACAAAGGCCGGATATGCGTTCAGTTAGACACTGCTATGAGGCGGGAGATTCTGGATGAATCTCATACTACTCCTTACTCTTTGCATTCAGGCACCACTAAGATGTATCAGGATGTGAGATCATTGTATTGGTGGCCTGGAATGAAGAGGGATGTAATAGAGTATGTGGCTAAGTGCTTGGCATGTCAACAGGTCAAGGCTGAGCATCAGAGGCCATCAGGGCTATTGCAGCCTCTAGATATTCTATAGTGGAAATGGGAGGACATCATGATGGATTTTGTGGTGGGGTTACCCAAGACTGTAGGTCAACATGATTCAGTATGGGTTATCGTAGATCACTACACCAAGTCAGCTCACTTCCTACCAATGAGGACTACTTTACAGTTGACCAATACGCAGATCTCTATGTGAGAGAGATCATGTGCCTCCATGGAGCACCGAGGTCGATCGTGTCAGATCGGGACCCCACATACACTTCCAAGTTCTAGGGAAGTTTGCAGAATTCCATGGGAACACAATTGAATTTCAGTATAGCTTATCATCCTCAGACAGATGGACAATCTGAGAGGATGATCCAGATATTAGAAGACATGTTGCGAGCATGTGTGTTAGACTTTGGTGGGTCCTAGAGTAAGTATCTACCTTTGATAGAGCTTTCCTACAACAACAACTATGAGTCGACCATTTGGGTGGCTTCTTGTGAGATGTTGTATGGTAGGAAATGTAGATCTCCCATTCATTGGGATGAGACAGAAGAAATGAGATACTTGGGTCCTGAGGCAGTTCAGAGGACCAATGAGGTGAGAAGATTAGAGCTCAGATGCTCGCTTCTCAAAGCAGACAGAAAAGTTATGCAGATCCCAAACATAGGAACGTGGAGTTCCAAATAGGAGACTATGTCTTCCTTAGAGTCTCGCCATGGAAATGAGTGAGAAGATTTGGGAAGAAGGGCAACTTAAGCCCTAGGTTTGTAGGTCCATTTGAGATCCTCGAGAGGATTGGTTAGGTGGCCTATAGGTTGGCCCTACCACCGGAATTATCGGCCGTGCATAACGTATTTCTTGTTTCAACTCTTCGAAGTTATGTATCAGATGTGACTCACGTTTTTAGTTACTAGGATCTAGAGCTTGAGGCGGGTCTCTCCTACGAGGAACAACCAGTCTAGATATTAGACAAAAAGGACAAGGTCCTGAGGAATAAAACTATAACTTTGGTTAAGGTATTATGGAGGAATAACAAGGTCGAGGAAGTGACCTGGGAGCTGGAGTCAGATATGCAGAGTCAGTATCCCGAGTTGTTCAGGTAAATTTCGAGGACAAAATTTCTGTAAGGAGGGGAGAGTTGTAATGTCTCAAATTCCCTAATGTGGCTTATTGCTTGGATTAGGGGGCCAGGAGGGCCATAATTGATTTAATATGCATTTATGTGATTTTATGCATGATTATGTGAGTTATACTATGCTATGATCATAATTGCATGCATGTGGGCCCACTTCTTATTAGAATGGCATTTTCGTTATTTTGACCCGTTAAGGGCATAATTGTATATTTATGTGCTTGTTTGTGATTTATGGGTGAGACCACATTATTATGTGGATTTTTTCGAGCTATTTGGCATGAGACAATCCTAGGTTGCAAGTTAGCGGTTTGGTCATAACGAGATTAATTACTGGGCTCGGGGTGAGTCTGGGGGTAATTTGATGCTTAGTACATTATCGGTAATGAACGGGTAATGGGATATGACTTAATAATTATTTAAGAATATTAGGAGTAATGGAAATTGGAGGGCATTAATTCTGATTAATGGGATAGAAGGGAAATGATAGTTTTACCCTTGCTAGCCTTGAGAGGTTTTAAATGGCCCTAGGGGCATTTTGGTCTTTTGACCATGGGATATGATTAAAATTAGAGGGTTGTAGAAGGAAGTATGCAGCCAAAATAGAGTTTCTTTTTAGCTCTCTCACTCTCAAACATCTCTCACTCTTAATTCAATTTGGGAATTAAGGCTTAAGAGTTTAGGGTTGAATTGCTGCTACTGGAAGGGGTTTTATTCGTGATTGAGGTAAGGTTCTTTAGCTGGATTTATGAGTTTTTACTCTGTTTTGAGGTTATGTTTAGTTTGATATTATGGAATGTGTAATTGGGAGTTTGAGGAGGTTTCAAGTGGTTTAAGGGTTGGGTTTTGTTGTTAAACTAGTGGTGATGTTGTATAAATGTTTGGTTGTGATTTTGGGATGGTTTGATGAAGGTTTGATTGAAGTTTAAATGGAGAAATATGCAGGGGAGCTGGGTTTGCTGGGTCAAGTCGCGACCGAATTCATGCAAGTTGTGACTTGAACCCATTCCAGAGCCTTCCCTGGTTGCTATCTAGCAGGCGCATCGTGACCCTCTGGGTCAAGTCGCGGCCCACCCCTGGCACCTCAGATAGGGGCTCACTATCTTGAGAGCGCGCTATGGCCCTTGGGGGCAGGTCGCGGCCCGCCTGTCCCTTTTGTGCCAGGATGGGTTTTAATGGATTTTAAGCTTGGGTTTTCATTTCTTAAGGCTCGAGATCGAATCTACTAACCATTTTAGTACGATTCGAGGTCCCGGGAGTGGGTTTTTAGACCATGAACCTTTTATTACTTATTTTATTGATGGAATTTCTTACTTGGCTATGATTAGGTGACTGCTAAGGGATTTAAGTACCGATTGTTCTCAAGGGACGTTCTTTTATTATTTCATGCTCGAACTAGAGGTAAGAAAACAACACCCAGTATGTGACATGCATGGTTATTGGTGAGGCATGTTGAGTGCTCTATATATGGACGTTGATTGCATTGTAAATGCCTTGCAGCTTTGCTTATTTATGAATGGTATTGACTTATTAGTCAGAAACAACATTGGTGTTAGTACTGGTCGTGAAGTCTTGACTTACCAGTCATGATCAGTAGTAGTAAAGAGCACTGGTCGTATGGTATTGGCTTAAGAGTCAAGAGCGGCATTAATGTGTTTAACGTAGGCCGAAATGATTAGATCTAATCAACATAAGCATTAAATGGTTGATCGACCTATAGGTTGAAGAAAATTAAAGCGCTGGTCTAGTCTAAGGGCTAGTTACTTAGAGTCAGTGCCAAAAGGCTTAGGTGACTGAAGCGTCAGATGGATTAGGGTGTAGAGCACTAGAGACTGACTCATTAGTCAACTATCTAGAGAGTGACTCATTAGTCACCTATCCAGATAGTGACTCATTAGTCACCTATAAAGGGAGTGACTCATTAGTCACCATCTGCTTAGGGCTGCAAGTCCCATAATGATTTATTTATATTGTATACATGCAGTAATGAGTTTTCTTGCTGAGCCTTGGCTCGCGGGTGCTATGTGGTGCAGGTAAAGGAAAAGAAAAGCTCACCCAGCCTTGAGTGGACAACTTAGGTAGCGATGTGTACATATGCAGCCGCTTGACCACCACGGCCAAGGTGTTTTCTTAGGGGAACTAGGGTTTAACCCTAATTTTGCTGCTTAGGTCGGTGGGTTGTAACTTTTATACTGTAATGACCATTTTGGATTGTAAATAATTTTGTAAACGCTTTTACGGGCCCATGTACAGTTTAACGTTTTAAGTAAAACATATCCATTCCTTTTGATCAAGATTTTCACTCCTGGCCTATTAATAACACATAGAAGCACATTTATAACCTAATGACTTGTTTAGCGAGTTAAGCACTATTTAAAGTCCACAGTAACGTTTTTGGAGTAACCGGGGCGTTATACCATACGTCCGTCTTGGTTTCTTTTCTTTATCACCATTATTTTTTGTGTTATTTCTAACTCCGCTTTGTTCCAGGATGCATTGTTGGCTCACAAGAACACGGAGTTGGTGGCCGAGATGGCGGTGAAGCTGGAGATGCACAAATGGAGCTGGAAGGGGAAGTCAATCAGGGGGAGACTGTAGAGTCCAAGAACTTTACTTAGCTAAGTTAGATAGTAGTATAATATTAATAATAGTATTATCTTTATGACTGTGGATTTATTGGTTCAAACCGGGATTTATTTGGACACTCATAGTAGCACTTGTAGATTTTCTAAGTTTAACCTATAGTTTAGGAATATTAATTTTAACCTAAGGTTTGATTAATATGACTGATATTGAGGATAATATTTATTATACTATAAGGTTTAGATAAGAACCAATTAGATAATAGCACATGTTATGTATGGGTTTAGTAATGATTAAGTATTTTGAGGATTTAATTTATTAAGGTTAAAATTTGAAAACTCTAAAGTCAGTCAGCAGCTTTGAAAACGTTAGAGGGCTTAGTCAAGGCTGTTTACTCAATTTAAATTAAGCTAACAATGTGTAATTTCGTGTTTAAATAATCAGCGTATGCTGATATATCGCAGCTATAGGGGGCGATATATCGCAGCACAAAGATACGAAAAACACGAAACGTTGCACGATTGCCTCGGGCATACTGGCCCAGGCGATATATCGCCCCTCTCAGCATATTTTGAAAGTTTTCAAAATCGTTCTCCATTCAAACCTTCAACCTCTTGATAAGTCCAGCATCTTTTTGAACGAGTCTTCAACCTCTGCTGAACGATAATTCAAATGTTTTTCACTTAAAAAGCCATTGTTTTTATTCAAGTTAAATGAAGATCTTTTCATTCCTAAACTCTATAAATAGGACCTAGTACCCAACCATTTATTCATCTATTACTCTAAGTTCAGAGGCTGCAAGTTGCTAGGTGAGTGTGAGAGTGTAAACATTTGGGTTGGGAATTATAAGCTTGACCACTATAAGCATATCAAACACTTGGGGAAGTGAGATTTATTCACATTTTGGTTCAAGGTTTAGATTGATCATAGAAGTACTCAAGGTATCCCAAAACTCTAGTCCATTTTTGTATTATGTTCTTTAAAAGTTCTCATAGTCTTCTACTCATTCTAACCTTATTCTTATTCTTGGTTAGGAAATCCAAGTTCTTAAGCACAAGGTTTTTGGTAAGTATATTTTGATAGCATAGTTCCTTCTTCACTTTCATCCCTTTTCTTCAATATACTCACCATATTATAAATGGTTTTTAGGAGTGTTCCAAGGTCCCAAATCAGTTCCCATATCTCGGTTATTTTGGTAAGGAAAATAGGATAGGATTTATGTGTTATATGCTTTTATATGTTATCTTATGATTTTATGTTATGCAATATGTTATGATAAGTATGATTGTAGACTTGGGCATATGACCCATATGACAAACAAGCCCCAAATAGATTATGGGCATATGACTTGCTTAGCTAGCAAGACCCCACTAATCTAATGGGCATATGACTTGTTTAGTTTATGGGACCACAAGTAGTAATGGCCATTATAGTATGTATGTGACATAAGTGTTATGGTATGTTTTTATGTTGCATTATGAATTTTTATGTATATGGCTATATGTTAGATTTTCCTTGCTGGGCATTAGGCTCATTCCTTTTTTTGTTTATATGTGCAGGAAAATAGCTATAGTGGCGGGAAAGGTTCGTGGATGCTTGGGGAATGTGTATTGAGGCGGAATGGATTCAAGGAGTCGAGAGTTTCGGTTTCGAGGATAAAGTCTTTATTTATGGTTTATGTGTATTTTTCCGCACCTATTTATGTAATCTCTTTTTAATTACCATTATGTTATGTTTTGTTTTTAAAACAATGGGATCCCATATCCTACTTGAGATTTTATGTAAGTCTAACAATTGTTTTTACAAGTTTTAAGTTATGATCTTTTTCACTTGTAAGTTTTGTTAAAGATTAGTGTCTATGTATAGTTTTCGTTAATGGTCCAAAAGTCTAGAGTAGTTGGGTCATTACAGAGACTACCAGAGAGGCCCTCGCCAAATAGGTTGCCCGAGTTCAAGCTCAGCATGAGGAGGCTCTGTCCAAGAGGGATGCTGAGCACAAGAAATTGGTGGAGGCCCTGGAGTCAGAGCTATCTTATGCCCGGGACTCAGAGGCTTCTACCAAGGCGCTCTTGGAGGCGGTTGAGGTCCAACTTCGCCAGGAGCGGGAAAATGTTGCATCTTTTGGGACATAGAACCAGTCTTTGGAGGCCATGACCCAGTTGGAAATGAAGTGGAGTGAGGAGGCTCGCAAGGAGAAGGAGCAAGCTGATGAATTGCTAGAAACCACTTTTGAAAAGGCCGTTTACATGGCCTGGCTCCAAGATAAAAAAAAATATGAATCTCCTCCTATATCCGGATCCGGCAATGAAGAGGGTCGAATTTGAAGCTAAGGAAAGAGAGAACGTGGTGCTTCTTGCTGGGGATCAACAAGGTGAGAATGCTCCAGACGCCCCTTATCAAAATGAAGCCCAGGCCTAAGCCTTTGTATTTTACTTTAGGGCTCCTTTTCTTCTTTCCTTTATCTATGTAAACATACATATTTTTTAAATGGCACAGATGCGTCTGACACAATTTCTTATCTCTCTGTCATGTTATTATATTGGTTTGTGTCATTTTACAATGATTCCTGCTTTAAATTTATTTATTTTTCCTCGAAAATTCAGTAAGTGTTTTACCACTTTGCATGGATTAGGGTTGAATGTGGAGTCCTGGTCCCCATGGCCAGCACCATTAAGGGAAAGATTATAGAAGGTAACTACTTTGTCCTAAGACCAAAGTTTAGGTCTCGACGGCTTGGACCGTCTTGGACTTTACCAAATATAACTTAATTGATTTATCCTAACTCTATGGCATAGGTTCCAATGACCTGGACCATTATGGAATTCTCATATATGACTTAGTTAATTAACTTATTCCGGACCTAAGGTTTAGGTTCCAACGGCCTGGACCGTTAAGGAGTTATCAACTGTTGTCTGATTGATCTGTCTTGACTCTGATGTTCAGATTTCAACAACATGGACCATTAAAAATATGGTTTAGGTATAATTTAGATGATTAACTTATCTTGAACTCGAGGTTCGGGTTTTAATGGCTAGGACCGTTTACAAGACCAAATTTAATCAATCTAATCCTATGATTAAAGTTCCAAAGATTCTCGATCGTTATAAGGAAAACATGAATAGGGACTGGACTATTTTGAACCATGTTAGGTTTGGACCAATCTTTTGGGAGTTGGGTTTTGAACCCCCCGGAAAATATAAATCCAGGTTAGGACTGGGCTCTGAGCCTTGCATTCTTTTTTGGTTGAACTCCCCAGATCACATGGATCCAGATTAGGATTGGGCTATGAGCCTTGCAACTTTTTTTGTTGGGAGTTGGGTTTTGAACCCCCCGCCTATACGAGTCTAGATCAAGACTAAGCTCTAAGCTTTGCATCCTTTTTTTTTTAATCCTGGACTTGTATAGATGGTCTTACCCCCCAAGTGACAAAAGAGTGTAGTCTTAGGTCACTTGTTCATGTAAAAATTAAAGACGGACGTGAACTTTTTCTTTTCTTACAACATTTCTTATAATGTTTTTTCCACACCATTTTTATTAAAAAAATAAATGGCCCTGGGGCGTACATTACTTGAAATAAAAAATGTTAGAAAGATCATAATTAGATCCTCCTGACTATTGATAGTACTGGAGGTGTTCTGTGTTCCAGGCCCTTGGGACCTCTGTTCCTTCTAGCTGCTTTAAGTGATATATTCCCAGACATACTTCGTTTGGGATCTCATACGTATCTTGAGATGCAGGGAAGACTCTTCACCGAACTAGATATCCAGTTCTGAACCTGCAGCTCTTAACTTTTGAGTTGAAGTGCCTTGTGATCTATCCCTGATACATCTTTAACTACACTTGTGATTCTTCCCATATCTCTTTGATGAGATTCAGGGATTCTTGGAGTAAGGCGTGGTTCTGGACGAGATCATACGTATCTCGTCTGTGATATGGGACCACCGTTTCTACTGGGATGACTGCTTTGCATTCGTACACCATTGAATAGGGAGTATGTCTGGTAGATGTTCTTTCTATGGTCTGGTATACCCATAGGACACAGGGCAATTCTTCCAGCCACTTGCTCTTGCAGCTTGTAGCCTTTTCTTTAATGTCCCCTTCAAAATCATGTTCACGACCTCTGTTTTCCCATTCACTTGAGGCCTTGCGACTGCGGATAAGATTTTGATGAAGCCATGTCTTTCACAGAAGTTAATGAAGTGGATGCTATCAAATTGCTTCCTGTTGTCAGACACGATTTTATGAGGGAGGTCGTATCAGCACACAATGTTGTTGATGACGAAGTCTAGGGCCCTTTTGGAGGTGATGGTGCTCATTGGTTCCGCCTCGACCCACTTGGTGTAATAGTCGACGACTATGATGGCATATTTTACTCTTCCTTTCTCGGTCGGGAGGGATTCTACCAAATCAATTTCCCAAACTGCAAAAGGCCAGGGACTGGTCATCAAGGTTATCTCTGTTGGAGGGGCTCACGGGATCTTTGCGTACCTTTGGCATTGTTCACACATGCAGACGCAATCTACACAGTCCTTCTTCATTGTTGGCTAGAAATATCCTTGCCTGGGGATCTTCTTGGACAAGCTGAGTCCAGCTATGTTATCTCTGCAATAGCCTTCATGCACTTCATGCCTGATTGTGCTCATTTCGGTCCAGGATACACATCTGAGATAGGCCATGGATAACCCCCTGCGATAGAGTCTATCATCCATCATAACGTATCTGGGAGCCTAGCACTGAAGCTTCCTAGCGGCGGCTCTGTTCGCGAGCAATTCCCTAGCGGTTAGATACTATATTAGAGGGCCCATCCCGGACGTAGTGTAATCGATGGCGTTGATGATTGTGGGAGCTTGAATACTGGGTGCGGGTAGATAGTCGATGGGGACCGCCCCGGAGAGTTATGCTTCATGTAACCCCTTGGATAGCCAAGACCACTACACTGTGTACTTATAAAGATGCAAGGCTCGCTAATCAAGTCATTAGTTTGAAAACGTGTCCCTAAACATGTGTGAGCTAGGGTTAAAAAGGCTTTGGTCTCAAGAGTTTCATTTTATATAGTTAAACTGTTGTATACACGGGATCCCAAAAGGAACAAAGTTAAAGGTAGGTTTACAGACTTCCAAAAGTACATAAATAATCATTAACCATACTAAGGCAAAATAAACAGTCTTTGGGTCTCGCGTCCCCGCCTAAACCACAACCGTGGTGGCTGAGTAGCTGGCCATGTACATTCCACTCGCTGAGTTCTCCAATCAAGGCTGATCCAACTTGCCCTTGCCTTTACCTGCACCACGTAGCACCCGTGAGCCAAGGCCCAGCAAGAAAACATGAAATGCAACACAATCGATAATATCAGACAGTAAAATTCACTAAGCATGAACTCTCATCGAATAATCCACACCAATAACACTTAGCATATCATCAGGGTTAAAGATACAATCAAACACTTATAATATTCATATCATGTAATAATCAGGGACGACAACTTAGGCCGCACCCTCTGTTTATCCCACTGACTCCGGCCCGCTTAAACCGAGCTCAGTGCATATTAAGCTGTCCTCGGCTACCAGTGACCGAGTCGTGCCCTGTGCGCTAGTGTAACCCTTGGCACCCTTAGGCCGTTGGTTCACTAAATAGCTTGCATGGCATAATACCATCTTTTCAAGCATTCACAATAGGGAACCCTTAGTCCCGTCACATATATTCAATCAGGTGCAGTTTTCTTACCTTTAGTCTTTACGGTTTTGGGATTACGAGCAACGCCCCTCAAGCACGATCCGTTCCCGAGCCTAAGCCTTTATCACCTAGTTACAACCAAAGTATAGGGCCTCATTAATACTCAAGTTAGTGTTTCCGGTTACAAAACTAACTTTCGGAAAAACAAATCCCACCAAGCACGGCGGTGGAATGGTTCCCGAGCTTTCGAGGCTTGATCTAAGCCCTTAAAAACCTTAAAAGATCAAGTGCACAACTAAGGGCTGTGGCCCTTGAAGCTTAGCTACGGCCCTAGCCTCAAAATAGAACCAAGGACCACCCTGGCAAAGACACATGCCGTGGCCCTTGCAATGGGCGTCGCGGCGCTCACCCCTGGCCGAGCCTCCTTGGCTCATCTTCATCCTAGGGTCGTAGCGCTCTAGAACAGAGTCGCGGCCCTTCCCTTCGAGCCTAGAAAACCCACCATTTCAAAGCTCAAAACCTCAGCCAAATCCACCCCTAAGCTCCCTACTTCAACACCCAACATTACCAAAACTCATAGACCAACTCAAGCCACACAATTCAACAGAAGCTCAACCCAAAACTCATAGAAATCCCACTCTCAATCACTGAAACTTTAAGAACAATACCACTCATTTTAACTAGTCAAAAACTCAAACCCAAATCATTAATTCATGGAGTAAAGCTTACCTTATTAACAAAACACTTCCTCTATCCAAAATCCAGCTGATTCCCAAGTTTCCTAGCTCAATTCCACCCTAACCATCAATTGAATAATAACCTCAATAATCCAGCTGAAGCTTAAGGTTAAATTTCAGAAGAACACATGGATTAAACCCTTACCTTAGCCTTGATTTAGTTCTTGAGTAGGTCTTGAACTAAGCCTCAAGAATTCAACTTAATCTCCCAATGATTTCCCAGATTTTCTCTGTTTTCTTGTGTGGTTTTTCCCAAAGTTCCTTTCCTTTGTTTTCCTTGAGAGAGATGAGAGAAGAGCTGAAAGAGAGAGTTTAAGTCGGTTTATTTTCTTCTAAGGGTTTCCTAAATTTTGTCTTACTCGTTAAATTAATCCTAAGGCTCGGGGTGCCGGAACCGTCCCCGAGGCCAAAATGGTAAAATCCCCCAATATTCCCGCCTAGACATCCTAACCTCAAATTTATCTCCATATATTTATTTTCATGACCCGAAAGTCTAAATCACTACTCGATGCTTAAAATACCCCTGACTTGTCCAAAGTCAATTATTAAATCCTGTTGTGACTTTTCCCACTATCTAGCTTTAGGATCGCCTTGAGTCGTGCTCTGCAGACCTACCCACATTATAATGTGGTTCTCACATATATCACATATTTATTTCATATTATCACATAATATTGTCAATTATCATATACACACTATTGAGCACCATCTATAAAGATCTTCTAGAAGGGCAGTACGGGGTCGATAGGTTCTACGTCCTCGGTTATCCCAGTGCATTCTAGGATGAAGTCGGCCAGCCTGTCCCTTGATGGAGATCATGGGGGCATAAGTGATATCGAATTGGCTCAACTCCATGGCCCACTTCATAAGTCTTCCTGATGACTTGGGTTTTTGTAATACTCCCTATAGGGGATGGTTCGTCAGTACCTTGATGGCATGGGCCTGAAAGTAAGGTCTTAACTTCTTGGAAGCAATCAGTAAGCAAAATGTCAATTTTTCGATCAAAGGGTATCTGGACTCCGCACCCAGCAACCTTTCGCTCACGTAATATACTGTGGGTTGGATCTTTCCCTCTTCTCGCACTAATGCGGCGCTGATGGCGTGTTCTGACACTGCTAAATACAGGTATAGTGATTCCCCATCCACCAATTATCCTTCAACTTTTCGAAAGCCTTTTCGCATTCGGCTGTCCACTCGAACCTCTGGTTTTCACGAAGTGTGTTGAAGAATGGGATGCACTTTTCCGTGGACTTCGACACAAAACGACTCGAAGTTGCTATTCTTCCTGTCATGTTTTGAACATCTGTGTGTTTTTGTGGCGACGACATGTCGATCAATGCTCTAATCTTGTCCGGGTTGGCTTCTATCCCTCTTGAGCTTACTATGAAGCCCAGAAACTTCCTGGATGCCATGCCAAAAGTGCACTTCTTGGAATTTAGCTTCATCCCATACTTTCGGATAATGGCAAATGCCTCTACCAGGTCGTCCGCGTGTTGGGCCGATGTTTTGGACTTGACCAACATGTCGTCTATATAGGCCTCCATTTTATTCTCTAGTTGGTTCCGGAACATCCTGTTGATTAGTCTTTGATAGGTGACCCCAACATTCTTTAGCCCAATGGGCATTCTTAATGTAGCAGTATACACCCTTGTCCGTCTGGAATTTTCTGATATTTACTTAATATTATCAACATAATATCATATATAATCTACATATATAATAATTCAATTCAATTATTTATTTCATTAAAAATATTTGTCAACAACAATTGCTTTAAGGGCACTATTCCCAACATATAATATACAAATATGAAATCTATACATTTCTGAGAGGAATTGAATAATGGTTCTCTTATGGGTTGACTTTTGAAACAAAAAAGTTATTAAGCTCAAATTCATAAATCAATTTATAAATTAACCTTCATTAGCAAAGTTAATGATACTTAAGGAAACAAGATATAATTAACGAGGCAAAACGCTACTTAATTCCTACTTTTATCATGAACCATTAATAGATGATTTAATTGTATGTAGTGATTAAATTGATGGACAATTTTTATACTTAAACGTACTCAATAAATAAATGTCTATAATTACAAGAGTGTAATATCATATTTTTAGTAGAATAATATTGAGATTAATAAATTAAGGTTATTATATTAAAGAGTTTTAATTAATAATCTAAATTTATTGGAGCTTGAAATTATAGGACCATAGGTCCCCAAGATAACTCTATCAACACTATTCAAGGTAAGAGATAATGTGAAAATATATTTATGATAATTCAAATTGAATTTTAATTTGAAATTATTTTTTTAATTAATTTGATAAGATAAATTATCAAGTTTAACTATTTTTGAATAAATAATTATTAAATAATAATTAAAAGAATGTGGTTGGAACACATCCCTAAAATCAGGGATGTGTTACACAGAGACACTGTAGTTGGGGTGTGACTAGGTCCAAGAATGGGTCTTGGATATTTCTTTTATTTATTTAATAATTGGTTTATAATTTAAATTTTGAATTTAATTAATTCTTTTATAAATTTATCATATGAAAATAGTTTCAGAATACGCTTAATACCAGAGACAAGATTCTAGAGAATTCAAAAAGTTTTTCACTGAGAGAAAAATATATCATATTAATTTTCTCAATCTCTGAAAACTGTCTCAGACCTAATATTCCAAGATCTCATGAGTTGAGTACATCTTGTGAATCAGAAATTTTTCCACCATTACTCTACGTGCCCACACACATCTTGAGGTGTACAGATACATCTTGGAAGATCTTGGTCTGAGTATTCAAGAGGCTGCTTTCGATTGGATGTTCGTTGGAGGTACTAAAAGATATCGAGGGTTCTTGGTTGTTCTACAACTGGAAAATCCTCATCTTTTTCTTTCTCTATGATTAATGTTTTGCATATTAATAGATCTGTTATTTAAAGATTGTTTAAATAATTTTTTTTGAAATCCTTGGGCCCACCACCTCGTGTTTTCCGCTACGCATATGGTAAAAAAGTTACCAAAAAAATCATCAAATCCAATTAGAACTGACCTATCCAATTACAACTGCTCTCCAAAAATTGGATATCCAATTATTATTGAATCAGATTTTGAAGATCAAAATTGGATCAGATCGATTGTTGAATGATATATGCAAAAATCCAATTGTATATATATATATTTAAAATATATTTATTTATTTAGGATTATGCTTATAGTTTATGTTGTATTTGTATGGTGTTGTATCATTTTAAACAAACTCTTTGTATGCTTATAGTTAGTTTTTCACCAATATTAAACAAATAATATCGGTTTTGGCAGTTTAAACAGACCAAACCGCGGTTTAGAAATACTCAATTTTTTTAATGTTACACACTGGTTAGTTAGTTTTTGAATTACACCAATCTGAATCAAAAATCAAATTATGAATTTTAAAATAGCAAAAAATCGTCCAAACCGATCCATGCTCAGCCCTAATAAATATTATGAATTATTTCAAAAAATTAAGCTAAATAAATAGTTAAAAATATTGGATGGATCCAATCCAATCAAATACATAAGTAAGGGGGCACATTCAATGGATAATTGGATCGAATCGGATTGGTTGATACAAGTTAATTTGATTGGATCGGTTGTAAAATCCAATACCCAATGGATAATTAGATCGGATCAAATAAGCCTAAAAACATTGAATGTGATCCAATGAACACCCCTATTTAATCATGCAATATTAAAGTATACTAAAAATGAAGATGGCAAATATATATTTATATGCTATAAATAATATATATATGGATGTCCATAATAATGAAGAATCATTAGGTTACCCAAAGTTAAATAGCAGCATTAATTCTTGATTGTATTCAGAGTAGTTACTCGATTTTATTAGGGCATATTTGTAACGCCCTGCTAATTAGGGTCTGTTACCAAATGTGTTTAAAACCAGTGCTGGACTTGCTAAACAAGTCATTTGGACTAAACATGTGATTAAGCCACTAAAGGTTTGGGTATTAAAAATTTGGTCAAGTCAAAAACATTTTCATTTAACCGAAAATTTGTTCTTTACACGGGATCCCAAAAATCCAAGTTTAAAAGTCGGCTACAACACCAAGGTTACAAAATAAGCTGACCTAAGCAGCAAAATTGGGTTCAACCCTAGCTTCCTTGAGTTTCTCGGTCGAGCGGAGTACATATGTAGACGTCACTACTATCGCTCTCCAACTCATGGCTGGCCAAGCTTCTCCTTACCTTTATCTGCACCACAAAGCACTTGTGAGCCAAAAGACTCAACAAGAAAACAAATTCAAGTATTCACAGAGTAATACATCAGACTTGCAGTAATAACTGAAACTAGCATAAACATTGAACAAATCAGCAACCATGGAGTTGCACAAGTGCATGTCACACTCCCTTTCAATTTGTTTGGTATCTGAGCCAATCAGGTGCTTGGCGCACTCCACGTGCGTAATGCCAATCTCTACTCATAAGCTGAGTCCTACAGGTCCCTGACTTATAAGTCAAGCCTCACATGCCTCCGACTTATAAGTCGAAGCTTTAAAACCTGCGACTTATAAGCCGAGCTTCGGAGACCCTCGAATTATAAGTCACACCCTTAATCATACATGCCCTCGACTAATAAGTCGATCTCTAACTAGATATCACAGTAATTCCCTAGTTTATAAACTGAGCTCCCTAGTCACAGCATACAATCACATATTCCATTTATTATACATTTATATCGATACAATGTATTGTTATATTATTTTATATAATATAATGCTAGATTAAATAATGTGACAAAATGTGATTTGTCAAACCTTGTAACATATTATTGAGAGTCACAAAAATTAGACACATGTGTGTGCCCAAATGTGACATATTTTGGAGTTACAAATTTGTAACTCCTAAATATTACCCAATAATATGTATATTATATGTTACACATTTGAGATTGGATTTCACAAAGCCATGATGAAATATGGTTGTTGGAGACATGTTTTTAACTCCCAATAAGTGTTTGGAGGTTAGAAAATCATGTGGGGAAGGATTTGGGACATTTTGGAACGTTTTGGAAAAATGACTCTTTTGTGCTGAAAATGGCCTGTGGCCGCGACCTGGGGGACAGAAGCCAGTGGCCGCGGCCACTGAAAAGTCCTGGCCGCGGCCAGTGAGGCTGACATCCTATTTGGTTTGTCAGTTTTTTCCAAATTGAACGGTTCTAACATCCCAAATAACTCCCAAATCTCCATTTTAATTCCATAAACATCCAATTAAACATTGGTAACAGCCATGGGGGTTGGTGGAATTTGAAATTCAAAGGGGTATCTCAAACTCTATAAATAGGAGCCTAATGCTCACTTGTAAGACACACCATTTTCCATCCACAAAGCACTTGGCTGGAAAATACACCATAGAGGCTTGATAATTCCAGAGAGTTATTTCCTAGAGAGATCCCTTAGTGCTTAGAGAATAGGGGGAAATAAGCTTTTGGACAAAGGTTTTGAACCTTGTTCAAGTTGGTGATCCCCACTACTCTGCACTTTGGTTGTGTGAGAGTTTGTTTTTTCCATTGGTCTTTTCATTCTGTTGTTCTTCTTGTATTATTAGTGTATTGAGTTTGTAATCCTCTTCTCTATTTCTATTTACATATTCATTGGTATCTTTTGTTTTAGGGTTTTAGATCTTATAATTCTCTTCCTTCTCTTATTTCTATTTACTTGTATTTTGAGAAATTGAGTTGTAATATTTATTTAATCAATTACCTTGTCTATTGTATTCTTTACATAGAGTTGTATTTTGGTTTTTCCATATTTCCATTGAGTAATAAAATATATTCTCTAACATGTATTATAACACATTTAATCAAACATACATAGACATAATCATAATCATGCACATTCACAAGCCTAACGCTCAAATCAAGATTATACTCAGCATTTGGGCCGAGCCCCAATCATATATACCAAATTCTTGGTGCAGTTTCTTACCTTTGGTCCAAGTGCAAGCTACCAACGAACGACTCTTGAGTACGATCCCTGATCCGAGCCCTTAGCGTAGACCTAGTCACAACCATGATAAATAATTCCATTAACAGCGAGTGAATAAAGGCTTCCGGACTGAATCCTAGCCTTCAGGACATCGAAATCCACCAAACACAGTAGTAGTTACGATCTCGAGCTCATAAGGTTGAGTTTCCGCACTCAACAACTTCTCGGGGTCCAAAAGCCCCTTAAGAGTCGCGGCCCCATGCTCTTGTGCCGTGGCCTTCCCCAAACAGAGGCTCAACCTCTCCAAAACATCAGACACGCACTGCGGCCCAACCTAAGAGGTGCCGCGGCGCGCCCTTGCGACAGAGCCCTCCCTGGCTCCCTTTTGTTCTGGAGGGCCGCGACACACCAAGAACAGGGCCGCGACCCGACCCCTTCGAACCTAGAATTCTGGGTTTTTTCTTTAGCCGAACTCAACTAAAAACAACACAATCACACTAAAATCTTTAATTCAATCCCCATAATCAGTAAAACTCCTTTCCATCAACAAAACCTAACTAATTAGTTGACTAAAACTCATCAAGAATCCCAAAATTCACTCTCCCTACTCACACACATGCAAACACCAAAGCTTTCAACAAAATCACAGAAGTATCATGAAGAATTTGAATTTAAACCTTTACCTTTGAGATGATAACACCCTTGAGCTAATCCCCAACTTTCCCAAGCTTAATCCTTCAATTTCCCAAGCTTGATTCCTCCAATTTCTCAAGACCCTCAAACCACCAAGAATAGAGAGAGAGAGAGAGAGAGAGAGAGAGAGTTACGGGAGAGAGAAAGTATTTATAGTTTTGTTTACTCTGTTTCTTAGTTTCCTTTCAGCTGAAGAAACCTCTAGTTAATCTCTAATTAGGCGAGTGTTCCTCTAAATCCCCAACTATCTCAAAATAATAATAATTTAATCTCCCATTACCCGATAATTCCCAGCAACATACTAAATTACCAAAATACCCATGTGCTCACCCCAAGCCGGGTATTTTACCCCGTTGTGACTTTTCCACTAACTTGCTCACCAGGATCGCCTCGCATCGAGTAACCCAAATATATCCACATAATAATGTGGTCTTAATCATACAGACGCAAATTTACAATTATACCCTCAGCAAGTCAAAATTACTAAAATGCCCTTCTTATAAGAAATGGGTCCACATACAAATTTAGTATTTCTAAATAGGAAAATATAGTTATATTATAATATAATTCACATAATGACATGCTCATACTATATTAACACATAATTAAACACAATTATTTCCTCCCGGCCCCCTAATATTGGCACTAAGCCATATTAGGGAATTTGGGATGTTACAATATTTATCTGTATAAATAGGGGTCATTTCCCCATTGAAATGAGACACAAGATTTCACTCTTCTTTTGCATTACTGTTTATTTATCTCTTTCCCTGTTTTTATATTTTAGTTTATTCTCAATAGTTTCATAACACGTTATCAGCACGAGTCTCTAACCAAGGTAAAGATTGTTTACTGAAATTCTTGAATTGTTTCGAAGTCACGATAACGTGTTAGATAAGTAAGCCACGATAGTCATATATATATATATATCCTCCTCTGACCGAAACAATTTCAAGCAGTTATTTTAATTATAAATATTCTATTAGTTTTTTTTTTATGTAGGAATAATAATATGTATATGTCAATGTTAAGTTTATTTTAATATTTATTATTATTATTCCCTTAATAATTATGCTTATATGATTTGGTACACGTTATTATTATTCATTTCATAATTATGTTTATTATTCTTCTTTTAATAATAATGATTTGCTTATACAATTACTGGTCATGTTATCACCTTATTACACGTTACCTTAATAGAATTGTATTGCCTATTAGAATTATATGTGTGAACTTATATATATGTTACGTTTTAAATTAATATTAATATTACCTATATTTTTTTAGTTCACTTGTTTTTCTTTTATGCTATTAGAGATTTAATTTTATTAGCCAAGAAAGAATTATTTGGTACATCACACTTATTATTTATTTCTTAATAGTGTTTACAATATAATTTTTAAAATGTTTATTATTCTAATACTTTGAATATTATTCTATGAAAGTTTTCTTCATGGAAAATCTCACAAAACTCAATTTTGTGCCACTTGATATTTCTGGAAGAAATTACTTATCATGGATTCTTAATGTTGAAATCCACTTGGATGCTAAGGGTCTTGGAGACACCATCAAAGATAAAAATGAAGCATCAAGACAAAATAATACCAACCCTATGATTTTTCTTCGCCACCATCTCCATGAGGGGTTAAAATCTGAATATCCGACGATAAGAGATCCTCTTACTCTCTGGAAAATTTTGAAAGAAAGTATGACCACCAAAAAACTGTCATACTCCCAAATGCTCAATATGAATGGTTGCACCTGAGGTTGCAAGATTTTAAATTAGTAATTGAGTATAACTCTGCAATGTTTAAAATTACTTCTAAATTAAAATTAAGCGAAAAAAGATTATTGACAATGATATGTTAGAAAAAACATAGTCTACTTTTCATGCCTTAAATGTGCTCCTGCAGCGGCAATATAGAGGATGAGGTTTTAAAAAGTGCTCAGAATTGATTTCGTGTCTTCTAGTAGCAGAACAAAATAATGAACTTTTGATGAAAAAGCATGTATCTTGCCCAACTAGGTCTACCCCATTCCTTGAAGTGAATGTTATAACATTTGACAATCGTGGTCGTGGTCGTGGCCGTGGCCGTGGTTGTGACCATAATCAAAACCATAGTCGTGGTCATTGACGTGTATGCAGACATAGTAAGGGTCGAAGTAATGTTTGGCAACGTGGTGGTTGTAATAACAGCTCCTCTACTTTGCTGAAAACCGCAAGCAATGAACATAAGGGAAATAGTCCACAAAATAAGAATCAACAAACTTATGAAAACTTATGTTTCATGTGTGATATGAAAAGACATTGGTCACGTACTTGTCGTACGTCCAAACATCTTGTTGATCTTTATCAAGCCTCTTTGAAGGAGAAGGAGAAAAATATAGAGTACTTTAGTTTGGTATGTTAATTTTATGGACATATGTTAAGTATTTCTATTTAGAACTTATTATGTATTTTTTTTTGGTTAATAAAGAAATGGACATTTCTCATCCCTTACTTGATTCCAAGAATGATGGTGAAGATATATGTTTAGCGGACAGTACAACAACTCATACAATACTTAGAAGCAATAAATATTTTTCAAAGTTAACAAGAATGGAGGCAAATGTTAATACAATATCAAGCAATGCAAATTTGATTGAAGGTTCTAGAAGAGCCATTATATTAATGCCTAGAGGAACAAAAATTATCATAGATGATGCTTTATTATCTGCCAAATCAAAAAGAAATCAATTGAGTTTTAAAGATATATGTCGTAATGGATATCACATTGAGACAATAGATGAAAATAATATTGAGTATCTATGTATTACATCTATTGCTTCAGGAAAAAAGTGTAAGTTAGAAAAACTGCCTGCTTTGTCCTCAGGTTTGTATGTTACACGAATAAGTGAAATAGAGGCACATGTTACAGAGAACCAGAAGTTCACAGATCTAAAAGAATCTTTCCTTGTTTGGCATGACCGGTTAGGCCATCCCGGTTCAATCATGGTGCATAGAATTATAGAGAACTCACATGGTCATCCATTGACCAGAAGATTCTCTTATCAAATGAGTTCTCATGTGTTGCTTGTTCTCAAGGAAAAAATCAATTATTAAGCCATCACTAGTAAAAATTGGGATTGAATCTCCTGGATATCATTAACGAATTCAGGGTGACATATGTAGGCCTATTAGCCCACCATGTGGACCATTTAGATATCTTATGGTATTCTTAGATGCATCAACCAGATTGTCACATGTTTTTTTATTATTTACTCGTAATGTGGCATTTGCAAGATTGTTTTCCCAAATAATTCGATTACGAGCACAATTTCCAGACTATGCGATAAAGACTATTCGTCTAGATAATGCTGGTGAATTTACTACACAAGATTTTGATGATTATTTTATGTCAACAGGGATATAAGTTGAACATCCTGTTGCTCATGTACATACACAAAATGGCTTATCAGAATCATTTATTAAACGCCTCCAGTTAATTGCTAGACCATTACTTATGAGAAAAAAACTCCCCATTCCAGCTTGGGGACATGACATTTTACATGTAGCGGCACTTGTGCGCATTAGACCAACATCATATCATAAGTTTGTTAGGAACGAGTTTCCTAATACACAGCGGAATGGTGGTGTGGTTGGCCCAGTGTACAACAAAAATTTTGTAACATATTTAAACTACCTTTAAATATGCGGATCCATTAATATACATACATTAATCATAAACAAGATAAGGATAGAATTCATACCTCTTGAAGCCTATCAAGTATCCTTGCTATCTTTTCGTATTTAGAACGATCTTCCTATCCAAGCCACTCCCACGTACTCACACCAAGATCTTCCAAAGCGTTCTCTACACCTCAAGAAATGTGTGGGCACTTAGAGAATGAAGGATAGTTTATTTGTGATTCTACTTGATGTACTCAACTCATGAGATCAAGAGAATAGGCCTGAGAATTGGTTCTTTATTTTCAGGGAGAGAAAACTATCGTTCTAATTTTCACAGAGCGATTGCTCAGAGTTGTCTCACATCTCTTCTGAATATTTTTCTGATTAGTCATCCTTAAAAGAAAATATTCAAATTTTAAAAAATAAATTTGTAACCATTTTACAATTTTACTTTTTAATTAATTAATTATTCTATTAATGAAAAAATCCAAAAACCAAATTTTGAATTATCCATTAATTAACTAATTAAATAAATAAAAATGAAAATCCCATCCCTGAAATTGCCCTACACGCCACACACAGTCCATGGACTGTGTGTGCACGTGTAGCTTCCCTAATTTTAGGGATGTTGGTTTTTCAATTTTTATTTAATTATTTATTCAAACTACTTTGTCAGATAAGATCTAACAACCTGATAACTAATTCAAATTAATTATTTTTTTAATTAATTATCAAATATAATTAATTATTTGAATAAATATTAATCTTTTAAATTCAAATCCAATTTGAACTTATCAGATTATTATCTCCGACTCAAATAAAGATATTTAATTAATTCTACCAATTAATTAAATCCAAAATTTTCGAAAATAAATATTTAATTTATTATAATTTCAAAAATTATAATTAATTAATTATTTAATTAAATTTTGAAATTAATTTAATTATTTAATATAATTTAAAAAATTATACAATAATTAAATATTAATTAATTTTGTTAACTACAACTAATTTGTAATTAATTAATTAATCACTATTATCATATAATTGCATATTTGGCCTGAATAAAAAATTTATTCTTAAATATGTCTTTAAACTATTTTCCCTTCATATCAACTCTTACTTTGAACAATGTTGATAGAGCCGCTATGGGGACCTATGGACCTATAATTCCAAGCTCCAATAAGTTTGAGATTATTAATTAAACTCTTTAATTAAATAATCTTAATTTATTATTCTCATGATTATTCCACTATAAATATGAGACTGCACTCTTGTAATTATAGACATTTCATTTACTGAGTACTTTATAATCATAAAGAGTCCATTGATATAATCATTGCATACAACTTGACCCTCTAATAATGGTTCATAATTAATCGGGAATAAAATTACCGTTTTACCCTTTTAATTATCTCTTGTTTCCTTAAGTACCATTGACTCTACTAGTGAAGGTTAATTCATAACTAAATTATGAATTTGAGCTCAATAACCTTTCAGTCCCAAAAGTCAACCCTTAAGAGAACCATCATTAAATCTCTTGCGAGAAGGCATAGATTCCATATCTGTATACTATGTCCCCAGCCATCTACATTAATGAGTTCCCAAAACAAAAGTTTCTAGCCTGATCATTCTGACAGACCCTAACAAGTGAATCAAAGAGCTCGTATAACATAAACAGGAGTTCATAGTAACTTTAGGATTAAGATCTATTTGTATATGATCATCAGTTGATATATTTAATTAATACTCGAAACGGTATTTAACTAAGTATTAATAAACATATCTGGTCCAGTTTTATATATTCTCTAATATATACAGCACCTCCACTAAAGTGTCCTACCACACTAGTGATCTGGATCTAGATCACATGTATTCATATTACTAGTGGACCGTGCTTGCAGTAATTAATCTAAAGATTCCATAACTTTATTTTACTGCAAACTATTTAAGTTCATTTATCTCAAACACAATCCTCCCGTACCAATGCAGGTTTGAGATCACATATATGAACTTAGGAATTTTCCTGATATTTACTTAATATTATCACAGAATAATATAGTCCATAAAATATATGCATAACAAATTCAATTCATTTATTTATTTCATAACAACAATGTCTACTACATATGCTTTCAGGGCACATTTCCAACAAAGTTCTCCCCATTACAATTAGGTTATGGTCAGGAGCCTAATATTTCTCATTTAAGAATTTTTCGTTGTGCAGTGTATGTTCCAATTGCTCCACCACAACGAACTAAGATGGGTCATCAAAGGACTCTGGGAGTATATGTTGGGTACGAATCTCCTTCTATCATTAAGTATCTTGAACCCATGATCGAAGATATATTTACAGCACGTTTTGCTAACTGTCATTTTGATGAGATAGTTTTCCCAACTTTAGGGAGAGGAGAAAAGAAACAGTTGGAAAAACAAATTGCATGGAATGCACAATTATTATCTTAATTTGATCCTTGTACAAGTCAATGTGAACTTGAAGTTCAAAGAATAATTCATTTGCAAAATATTGCAAATCAATTACCAGATGCATTCACTAACCCAAAGAAAATTACAAAATCACATGTTCCAGCTGAAAATGCTCCAATTCGAATTGAAGTCCCATAAGGTGATAAACAAGTTATAGGCTCGTTTATGGTCTAGTTTTTAGGGTGTTTTTCGTTAGTTTAGGATTATTTTATTTCGGAATTATGTTTGTTTGTTCATGTTTCAGATTTTCCATGCTAAATTGGTAAAAGGAGTGAAAATGAGGGAAAGTGGAACAAAATCAGGTTTTTCGGGATTGATATGTGCAATTTTGGGTGCTGTTAATAGCTATAGCGCTATCAAGGGAGCGCCGTAGTGCTACAAAGGACTTCAACGACGAATGCTTCTGACTTTAGCACCACAACGCTACCATGAACAATCAAGCCGTGCTACAGCGCTACAACAAGAGCACTACAGCGCTAGTAAGCAAATTTTCCAGGTGTTTTGGCTCTAACTTTAGCGCTACAATAAGAGCGCTACAACGCTAGTGCACCAAATTTTGAGGCATTTTGCCACTGACAATAGCGCTGGTGATACGTTTTTCAGATTTTAGACGACTTTTTGAAGGGTAATCTGGTCTTTTCACTTGGGAACTTTGGAGGGCTATTTAAGGAACATGATGCTGCGATTAAAGGAGGACTGGAAGTTTTATAAACCCTAGATAAAAAGAGGCTGCTGTAATTATTTTCTCTGTTTCATTTTCATCTAAATTCTGAGGTTAATCTTATGAACAATTATTTGCAGTTTATTTTCATCATGGTATTTATGAACTAATTTCTTTTATCTAGGAATTAATGTAGTCACTAGGATTTTTATTCAATTTTATTATGATTTCTATTGATATTTATTTTCTATTCTAATCTATATGATGTGTGTTTAATGCTAGTAAATACTTGATCACTATTTGCTTGATTTAATGGTTTTGATTCAAAATTCGAAAGATGAGAATTGAATATGTTATCATTGTATAGACATAGGGTGCATATTGGACGAAAGTACCTATATGACTTGTGTAGTAATTAGGTTTCCATGTTTAATGCCTTTTATATGTTCAAGTTTATCACAAAAATGTAGAAAACTTGCATATAGATTGAGATCTTATATCTTGAAAAAGAATAGGAATCGATTATATTAACCTGCTATTAGAATATAAAGAAGAGATTTAGAATTGATTATTAAAATTAATAGAATGAACAATTGATGAAATTAATTCCTATGTTGTTTTTATTATTGATTCTTAAGTAGTGATTCATTATTTTGTTTCCTGTTCTTTAATTTTGGTTCATAGTTTATAGGATTTCATTTATTTTTAATTGTTCACTTAAATTTAAATTAACCAAATAGAATTCGAAAAATCAATTAGTGGTACTTGGGAGATAGTCTCTGTGGGACGATATCCATTCATACAGAATTTACTACTTGACACGACTACGTGTACTTCCGTACAGAAAATTCAGATCAAGTTTTTGGCGTCGTTGCCAGGGACTTATATTCCAATATCACAGTTATTGTTATTTGTTCTAATTTGGTTATTTATTTAATTTCTGTTAACATTTATTTGGATCAAGGTTCTATTGTGTTTCAGGACTTGGTGGTATATGTGAAGCAATAGACACAAGGAGATTATACCAATCGATCTGGAAATTTAAAGAACGTGTAGACAGAACAGGAAAACAAAGAGGAGATTGGAGTTTACCATGGCTGATAATTTGGGAAATGGTGCTAATATTGGTCAAGGGGCTGCAGAAATTCCAAGGGAGCAAGGAGCAAGAACATTAAGAGATTATGTACTTCCTATTGTTACAGGAGTGCATTCATGCATTAGACCTCCAACCATTGTTGCCAAAAATTTTGAGATTAAGCCAGCCATCCTTTAGATGGTTCAAACAATTGTTCAGTTTGGAGGTATGCTAACGGAGGACCCCAATTTACACATAGCTAATTTTCTGGAGTTATGTGCAACATTCAAGATGAATGGGGTGAGTGATGATGCTATAAGACTGAGGCTATTCCCATTTTCACTGAGGGATAGGGAAAAAAGTTGGCTGATATCCTTACAAGTGAATTCTATCACTACATGGGAGGAGTTAGCTCATAAATTCCTTGCCAAATTCTGTCTTCCAGCAAAGGCTGCAAAGTTAAGGGGCGAGATTAATAATTTTTATCAGATGGAAGGAGAGTCACTGTATGATTCTTGGGAGCACTTTAAGGAGTTGTTAAGGAAGTGTCCACACCATGGAATAGAAAAGTGGATATTGGTGCATAATTTTTATAATGGGTTGAATGGAACCGCGAGAACAATTATAGATGATGCGGCGGGAGGTGCCTTTATGAGTAAGAGTGCTAATGAGGCAAATGAGCTATTAGAGGAGATGGCGATGAATAATTACCGATGGCCAACTGAAAGGGGACAACCAAAGAAGGTGGCTAGAATGATGGAATTGGATGTTATATCCATGCTTACAGCTCAAGTAGCGGCTTTGATAAAGCAATTACAAAAGACTACACTCCCATCTCAAGCTATGCAAGTTCAAAACCTTTGTGAAGTGTGTGGTACAAACCATCCACCCAACCAATGCCCTGCTATAGACATGAATAACATGCCCATGGAAGAAGCACAAGCTATAGGAAATTACCAAAGACAACCTAATAATCCCAATTCCATGACCTATACCCCAGCTTGGAAGAACCATCCTAATTTTTTCTGGTCTAACAACCAAAACACTCTCCAACCTTATCCTCCACCTTAGCCACCATATCAACCTGCCCAAAATAGGCCACCATACCCACAACAATATGCACACCAAAATCCTCCACCTGGCTATTATCAACCACAAAATAGACCACCTCACCAAATGCCAATGAAACCAGCTGAACCCCAAACTGATGTACTTAATCAATTCATGACTGAAACCAGGGCGTCCATAAGAAGTTTGGAGACACAAATAGGGCAATTGGCTACTTTAATGTCTAATAGAGCTTAAGGAAATATGCCTAGCACTACAGAAGTTAATCCTAAAGAACAGTGCCAAGCTATTACTTTGAGGAGTGGAACGAGGTATGAAGGGCCAAAGAAGAATCAGTTAGAAGAAGAAGACGATCAAAAGGGAAATACACAAGGCAAAAAAGTAAAGAAGTTTAATGATGAAAAGGTTACTGAAGACCTTAAGAAAGAAGAGGAGACCCCACCTGTGAGTATTGAGCGCCATGTTAGAATTCCATATCCACAAAGGTTTCGCAAGCATAATTTGGATAAGCATTTTGCAAAGTTCTTAGAGGTGTTCAAGAAGCTACATATTAATATACCGTTCGCAGAAGCATTAGAGCAGATGCCCAGCTATGTAAATTTTATGAAGGAGATTCTCTCTAATAAGAGAAAGATGGGTGACTACGAAACAGTGGCGTTAACGGAAGAATGTAGTGTGATTTTGCAAAGGAAACTTCCTCAAAAGTTACGAGATCCTGGGAGTTTTACTATTCCATGCACGATTGGGGAGTTTGAATGTAAGCATGCACTTTGCAATTTGGGGGAAAGTATTAATTTAATGCTTTGTCAGTATTCCGTAGACTTGGTTTGGGGGACGCTAGGCCAACCACAGTAACATTGCAGCTGGCTGATAGATCTGTGAAACATCCACGAGGTATTATAGAAGATGTATTGGTAAAGGAGGATAAGTTTATATTTCCAGCTGATTTTATAGTTCTTGATATGCAGGGGGATGAAAATGTTCCTATTATTTTGGGGAGGCCCTTTTTAGCAACTGGGCAAGAATTGATAGATGTACAAAAAGGAGAGTTAAAGCTAAGAGTTTAAGGGGAAGAAGTTGTATTTAATGTGTATAAGGCTATGACTTATCCTAAAGCAAGTGATAGTTGTTTCTCAGTTGATGTGGTAGAAGAAGTAGTAGGAAGAAAAGAATTAATTGAGGATCCTCATGAAATAAGTCTTACAGTTGATGATGTAGATGGTGAGGAAAATGAAGAAGCGATGAGTTATTTGAAGTGGATAAAATCATCTGAGCCGTGGAACCATAAGAAATTTGAAGAATTGGGTGAGGGACCGGAAAGACCATTACCATCGATTATGAAGCCACCTGTTTTAGAACTAAAAGTTTTACCAGACCATCTCCGTTATGCTTATCTTGGGGAAAAAGAGACTCTTCTGGTTATAGTTTCATCACTTCTTTCGGAAGAAGAAGAGGAGAAGTTGTTGAGGGTGTTGAGGACTCATAAAACTGCTATAGGGTGGACTCTGGCTGATATAAGAGGAATTAGCCTATCATGAGTTATGCATAGAATTCTCATGGAAGATGAAGATGATGCAAGACCGACTATTGATGCTCAACGAAGACTTAATCCGACAATGAAAGAAGTGGTGAGGAAAGAGAGTTTTAAATGGTTAGATGCTAGAGTGATTTACCCTATTTATGATAGTGCATGGGTGAGTCCACTACAAGTAGTACCTAAGAAGGGTGGTATGATGGTGGTGAAGAATGAAAGTAATGAACTGATTCCAACAAGGACTGTGACGGGTTGGAGGATCTGTATAGACTATCGGAAGTTGAATAAGGCAACAAGGAAAGATCATTTTCCTTTTCCTTTTATTGATCAGATGTTGGATAGGTTGGCGGGGCATAACTACTATTGTTTTCTAGACGGGTACTCAGGCTATCATCAGATTGTAATTGCACCGGAGGATCAAGAGAAGAAGACGTTTACATGTCCTTATGGGACTTTTTCTTTTAGAAGGATGCCAGTCGGGTTATGTAATGCACCAGCCACGTTTCAACGATGTATGATGGCAATATTTTCTGACATGGTTGAGAAGGGGATTGAAATTTTTATGGATGATTTTTTGGTTTATGGGTCCTCTTTTGACACGTGTTTGACTAATCTGGAGCTGGTGTTGAGGAGGTGTGAAGAGTCACATTTGGTGCTTAATTGGGAAAAGTGCCACTTTATGGTAAATGAGAGAATTGTATTGGGGCATAATATTTCTAAGAAAGGCATTGAAGTGGATAGGGCAAAAATTTCAACGATAGAGAATTTGCCACTACCGGTTTCAGTAAAAGGAGTACGGAGTTTCTTAGGTCATGCATGATTTTATAGGAGGTTTATCAAAGATTTCTCCAAAGTTTCGAAGCCACTGTCCACTTTGTTAATGAATGGGGTTACGTTCAATTTTGATGAGAAGTGTCAACAAGCTTTTAGGATACTTAAGGAGAAATTGATCTCGGCACCTATAGTTGTTGCGCCTAAATGGGATTTGCCATTTGAACTGATGTGTGACGCCAGTGATTTTGCAGTTGGGGCAGTGTTGGGACAAAGAGTTGACAAGGTCTTTAGAACGATTTATTATGCAAGTCGTACCTTAAGTGATGCTTAAATGAATTACGCAACTACAGAAAAGGAGTTGTTGTCCATAGTGTTCGCTTTTGATAAATTTAGGCCATATTTGATTGGGAATAAGGTGGTTGTTTACACGGACCATTCTGCGATAAAGTATCTTATGACCAAGAAAGATTCTAAGCCTCGTCTTATTCGGTGGATTTTTTTGTTACAAGAATTTGATGTGGAAATTAAGGATAAGAAAGGTACTGAGAATTCGGTGGCTGATCACTTGTCTAGATTGGAGGTTGATGAAGATTCTCATGATAAAGAAGTTCAAATTAATGATGCTTTTCCTGATGAGCAGCTGTTTGAAGTAAGTGTTTGAAAGGATGTTCCATGGTTTGCAGACTATGTTAATTATTTGGCTGCTAAGGTTATACCTCCTGAGATGACAAGGAAACAACTAAAGAAATTTTATTCGGAGGTGAAGCATTATTATTGGGAGGAGCTTATTCTGTATAAACATTGCCCTGATCAAGTTATTAGGAGATGTGTGCCCGAAGAAGAGATGTTGTCTATCTTAACTCATTGCCATAGTTTGCATTGCGACGGTCATTTTGGCGGAACAAGAATAGCAGCAAAAGTTTTGCAAAGTGGGATTTATTGGCCTGCATTATTTAAAGATGCTAATGATTTTGTTAAAAATTGTGATCGTTGTCAACGGACTGGGAATATATCCAGAAGAGATCAAATGCCGATGACTGGTATTTTGGAAGATGAGTTATTTGACGTATGGGGGATAGACTTTATGGGACCTTTCCCATCATCGTATAATAATAAATATATTTTGCTTGTGGTAGATTATGTTTCTAAATGGGTAGAAGCCGCAGCAACTCCTACTTGTGATGGGAAGGAAGTACTTAAATTCCTACATAAAAATATCTTTACTCGATTCGGCACTCCCAGAGCAATTATCAGTGATCGGGGAAGTCATTTTTGCAACAAGTGGTTCACTGCTCTTTGTGCTCGCTATGGTGTTCATCATCGAAGGGCGTTATTCTATCACCCAATTGTAAATGGCCAAGCTGAAGTGTCGAATAGGGAAATAAAAGGTATCTTGGAAAAGACAATAAATACTTCAATGAAGGATTGGTCGAAGAAGCTCAATGATTCACTGTGGGCGTATCGCACTGCATTCAAAACTCTGATTGGTATGTCACCCTATCGATTGGTGTTTGGTAAGGCTTGTCATTTACCAGTGGAACTGGAGCATAGAGCTTATTGGGCTGTGAAAAAGTTAAATATTGATCTCTTCATGGCGGGGCAGAATAAGCTCATGGAGTTGAATGAGCTTGAAGAATTATGAAATGAAGCTTATGAGAATGCGAATATCTATAAGGAGAAGTCGAAGGCCTTTCATGATAAGCGAATACTGAGGAAGGATTTTCAACCAGGAGATAAATTCCTGTTATTTAATTCCAGACTTAAACTTTTTCCTGGTAAATTGAAGTCACGATGGTCAGGACCATACACGGTAGTTGTGTCACTTCCTTATGGAGCAGTGCAAGTTCATAGTGAGAAGATGGAGCATTTTATGGTGAATGGTCAGAGGTTGAAGCACTATTTGGAAGGTTCGGTGGAAAAATGCAAGTCTGTGGTGATGTTGGAACTAATTTGATCTGAAAATAAATAAGAGTCCGGCTAATAGACGTTAAAGACAGCGCTTTGAGGAGGCATTCCTCAGTTTATTTTTATTTTTCTTTTTCTTTTACATTTTAAAAAAACATTTATGATTTTTGTATTTATTTGGTTTGAAACAATGTTTTGGGAATTTGTTTTAGTTGTTATTTAATTTTTGATGTATTGTATGAATCGTGAAAATCGTGAAAAAAAAAACGCAAGAGTTTTTAAGAAAAAGGTTAGAAAAATGATGATTGGAGATGTAGTAGTGCTACAGTGCTAAGAATAGGGCACTACGGCGCTTGTAACGCCCTAGTTACCCCAAAACAGTTACGGTGAACGGTGGACCGGAAATTTGACCCGCTACCCGAGTCCTTTGGTCAAAAATGTGCTCTTAGTGTAATTAACAGGTTAAGGTGAAAAACTAATAAAAAGGAAATGGATATTTTCATTACAAACCGCTCTGCATAGCTAATTAAAACATTTACAAGTTGTTCTCAGTACAAAATGGTCATTACAGTTCCAAATTTACAATCCCGCCGACCTAAGCGGCAAAATAGGGTAAACCCCCTAGTTCCTCTGAGAACGCCTTGGCCGTGGTGGTCAAGCGGCCGCATATGTACACATCACCACCTAAGCTCTCCACTCAAGGCTGGGTGAGCTTTTCCTTCCCTTTACCTGCACCACATAGCACCCACGAGCCAAGGCCCAGCAAGAAAAGCACAATAAAACATGATATAATATCAGCAATGATCATAATAACCCTTCAGGACCGACAGTCCAAGCAAATAGGTGACAGTCGCATAAGTCACTAATAAGAGGACATCACCCTTTAGCTATGTGACGATAGGGTCACCAGGCTTAACCGATAAGTGAACTTTTCATAAGTTTGAATAGGATAGGTGTATGGTGAATGGTCACCAACATAACCTTCCTCATGACCATAGAGTCATAACTTTGGAACAACGTTCCCTAGCCACGTGACAAACAGTCACCGGGGCCATATGCCCTGGCTCTGAATAATTGGTCTTAGACCAGACAAGCGCTTATAAGTTCATCAACCTTAGGTTCGGTCCAGCATTAATACTCCATACGAGTCATTCAACGCTGATATCGATTAGATCTAATCTTCATATGGCTCGACGTTCATGATGCCATGCCATTTCTGACTCTTTAGGTCAGTGTCCCTGACTAGTCAGTACATATACAGATAATCAACATTCACTAGCATTTAATATGCAATCCAAGTCCACATCTATCAACCAACATGCCTCAATAGCCAACACGCATGTCATATAAACACAGGGTGCAGTCTTCTTACCTCAGGTTCGAGCGAGAGTATAATAAGGACGACCCCTGAGAACGATCGATCTTTAAGTTCCTTAGCGGTTACCTAATCACAACCAATGATAACCTCAATTAATGAGAATCCACATAAATAGGGTCTTAACCTAAGTACCACTCTCGGGACCTCGAAATAACCCCACACGGTGAGTAGATTCGATCCCGGGCCTTAAGGAGTGAAACCCCAAGTCAAAAACCCTTAAAAACACTCAAAACGGGACTTAGAAGGAACAGGGTAGCGCTACAGCGCTCAACCCCTAGCGCCCCAGCGCTATACTCAGAACCACCAATATGCCAAAAACCCTCCAGAGGAGCGTTGTAGCGCCCTAGGGTGGGCGCTATAGCGCTACCTCCAGATCAAATCTCTCCTGAATCGACCTTCTTCAACTCCTTTGATTCTAACCCGATTCCCAAGCTTCCAAATCCCATTCTTGATGAAAAATGAACCCAAAAACCATCCTAACATACCCCAAACATCACAAGCATGGGAACCCTAGCCAAAACTCCCAACAAAACCAAGAATTCACCCTAGAAATCTCAGCTGCAAAACCAAACCAAAATAGGGCAAACCAGAGAAATCTATGGTTAGAAACTTACCCAAAGCTCAGCTTATGATGCTCTTGAATGGTGGAACACACTCCCAAACTTCCAAGGCTTGCTTCCCAAGCTAGAATCCTCAAGATTGGTTCAAAAATCACAAAGAAAGGTGAGGAGAAGAAGGTACGGGAAAACTCTTAAACTTGCTCTGTTTTTCACTATCTTCCTTCAGCCAACACCAGGTATATCTATCCTAGGGGTGAAACGTCCATTTTACCTCTAGGTCAATTTAAAGTTTCTAAAGGCTCCCAAGGGCATATCTGGTATTTTCTACCTATCTCGTTAATCATAATTAACGCTCTCCAATTCTCGCTATTCTCAATAATCTCAAATACCAATAATTCACATCCTGTTACCATTTAATACCCCGTAACGCTCTAATCATTAAGATCACCCCGAGACTCAACCAAAGCCCCGATCTTAAACCTGTTGTGACTAAACCGCTAAACAATATTCCAAGATCGTCTCATGCCGAATAGCTCGAACAAACCCACATTATAATGTGGTCTCAACACTTATCATCGACATGCATACAATTATACCCTCAACGGACCAAATCACCATCACACCCCTGTAATTAAAATGTGGACCCACATGCATGCACTAAACATCATATTATAATATAATTCACATATACATGCATAATATCATTTAATGGCATAATTAAGCAAGTACGGCCCTCCCGGCCTACTAATCCCGCCATTAACCACATCGGAGAATTCGGGGCATTACAGCGCTTATCTCAGAACCAAAAAGGGTATTTTGAACAGTCATTAGCGCTACAACGCTATATTTGTAGCGCTACAGCGCAAGTTCTAGAGAAGAAAACAAGAATTTTGAAGTTACTAGCGCTACAACGCTGGTCTTGTAGCGCTACAACGCTGGTCTTGTAGCGCTACAGCGCTAGTTCCAGACGAAAAGCCCAGAAACGCTATAGAGCGCTACAGCGCTCTGACCATAATTTTTTTTTAAATAGCCCAGGGGGTTTCAGATTTCATTTCATTCAGCCTCATTTTTCATGTTCTTCCCGTGTTCTCTCTCCCAAGGACTCCCTAGATCTTCCATTGTAGTTATTACATAGAAAATTTCACCATACATTTTCCCTTTTTCGTTCATTTTCTCTTCTATCTTAGCCCTTTTATCCTTCCCTTGATTTCTTTCTTCTCAAACCCATTCCAAATTCCCAATTCAGTTTTTGAAACCCTAGAAATTCAAAGTTTTAATTTCTTGCTAAAGATCGAATTTTTCAAGGGGCTATACTCATTCAAGCATAAGGGAGTCCATTTCAAGGGTTAGTAAGTGTTTCTATTTCCTCTTATTCTCAGATTTTTGATGCATTTGAGAATGGATTGCATTGTTAATTGTTGTTGGTGGATTGATTTTTGGGCTGTGATTTGGAGTATTTGGTTATTTGTGTGTGTAAGATTGAATATTTTGAATGGCTGTGAAGAGGAAAAGTGTTTAATTTAAGGGGAGGTGTTGTCAAAATTTTTATTTTGGGTTGGTGAGAGTGTGGATAATGGCTCTAAAGAGTAGAGCAGGTAGGAATAAGGATAAAGGGAAAGGACAAGCGTCTGCTTCTCAACCAATAGATGATAATGTGGGGCAAGAGTATGATGAAACTAGGTTTATTAATTTTCAGGCTCAAGAGCATTATGAGAAATTTGTTAGAAAGCCCTTGATTCCTGAGTGTGAGGTGGATTATCAGTCTGACCATTTTACTTATCAGATTTTTGAGTTAGTTAGAGCAAATCTTATGGCTAGGAAGTCGGGAGATTTTGTGACAAAATTGGCACAGGCAAACGTATCATTGGTGTATGAGTTTTACGCCAATCTACGGAATAAACACAATGATACGATTTTTGTTCAAGGTAAGCGCGTGCCTTTTACTGCAGAGGCCATTAATAAGGTGTTTAAGGTCCCACACGTAAAGTAGGAGGAGGAGGAATACACTAAGTTTTTTAAGGGATACATAGATTATACTACTGTGACTGACAAATTATGTTTTGAAGGTGCTCCTTGGACTTTATCTGGCTCTTTACCTAAAAGTAAAGCGTCTTGTCAGCTGAATGTTGAAGCCAGATTTTGGGCTTTCTTTGTTTGTGCTCGATTCATGCCAGTAAGTCATGTGTCTGACATGACTAGGGATCGAGTGTGTAACGCCCTAAACTCGAGGGACCGTTACGGTGCACATTGCAAACAGTGCTAAACTTGCTAATCGAGTCATTTGGCCAAAATTGTGTAGCTAAGTATGATTAGCGGTTTAGGGATTAAAAATTTTGGTTAAGATATAATGTTTCACTAGAACGTTTACTGTATACATTGGGATCCCAAAAAAAAAAAAAATTAAAGGTCTATTACAAGAAAATATTTACAACCAGCCGATCTAAGCGGCAAAACAGGGTTTAGCCCTAGTTCCTTTCCTTCAAACCTCGGCCGTGGCGGTCGAGCATCTGCATATGTACACATCGTCACCTAAGCTCTCCAACTCAAGGATGGTCCAGCTTTCTTTTGCCTTTACCTGCACCACATAGCACCCGTGAGCCGAAGCCCAGCAAGAAAACTCATATGCTCATAAACAGTCATATCATGATATCAAATCATATCTGGTATACCGAGCAAACATAACTTTATTTAAGCATGCAAATGAGTTCAAACAATGCTGGGGTATCCAGGATAAGAAATCCTGCCCTTCTGATTGGATGACTAACAAGTCAATCCTAATCGGATGAGTATTTCAACACTTGAGGTTTTGGTAAACCATACTGAGTGACCAACAAGCAAGTCACTACGGGGCTCAGCACCCAAAGCCATGCATATGATGATCAAAATGATCATACAGAGCTTATAGCTCTGAACAGATAAGTGAATATCACTTTGAGGTTCTGTTAAACCATAATGAGTGACTGTCAAACAAGTCACTATGGGGCTCAGTTCCCATAGCCGTGTAACGAAACCGTTACCTGGGCTTTCCTACAATGGCTCAAACCAGATGAGTGACTGATGGGTAGTCACTAGCTTAAACAGATGAGTGACTGATGGGTAAGTCACACAAGCGCTTTTCGTTTTCATCGAACTTGAGGTCAGTCCGGCATTAATGCTCTTGTTGAGTCATCTAATGCAGAATGTCGATTAGATCTAATCTTTATTGGCTTGCGTTGAACACGCTAAGGCCGTCCTGAATTATGAGTCAGCACTACGTGACCAGTGCCCAGTACCACTGCTGAACCTGACTAATGAGTCACAGCTTCACAGTTGATACTGACACCTTTGCCAATTCTGACTAATGAGTCAGTACCATGCACAAGTAAGCAATGCTACTAAACATATGTCATATGTCGAATATTCAAACGCAGGGCATTCAACATGCTTACTTAACAGTTGCTAGCACAATTATGATCATGCACAAACACAGAGACTCAAGCTCTGATCAATTTCACAGTCAATATTCATGGCATGCCCTAATCACATGTTTCTCGTGCATCACATGCATCACACTTAATTATCCAGCATGCCTCAACAATAACCATGTGCAAATGAGCAAGATTGCTAAGCATTCAATATGCTATCAATGTTTACATTCAAACATCCAACATGCATCAAGAATGACCATGCATGTCACATATGGGGTGCAGTTTCTTACCTCGGGTTCTAGTAAGAATTAGTAAAAGAAAGACCCTTGAGAACGATCAATCCTTTGGTCCTTTAGCGGTCACCTAGTCGTAACCAAATATAGACTCCCATCAATAAAATAAATCATAAAAAGGTTTATAATCTAAAACCTCACTCCTGGAATCAATCTCACACTCTTGGGAATCTTAATATACTCAAACGGGGCAAAGGAACCAAACCCCGAGCCTTAAAGGTCATTCCGAGCCCTAAAATAGGCTTGCTAGAAAATGGACCAGCGCTGCAGCCCTATTAAATGGCACTGAGGCGCTATTTCCAAGTCAGAGAGGCCCAGCTCTCTGCCCTGCCTAGTGCTGCTACGCCCTAAATGGCGCTACTGCGCCAATTTCAGACCAGAAACTTTCTGGTTCTTCCTCCTTGCGATTCCTCCTAAAACCAACCCTCCAAACCAATCCCAAACATCACCCAAACATCCAATTCAATCCCTAAACTTCATCTACATCACACCCTCATCAAAACCCAATCAACTTTACACAAAAACATCCCTTAATTCCCAACCATCCACATCAAAACTATAAGCTGAAAACTACCAAGAAAAACAGAGTATTGCTTATATTCAAGGATGAAATCTTACCTCAAGTTGGTTTTGGGTCCTCTTCAATGGATGAATTAAGATTATAGACTCCAAACTTTGATCTCCTAGCTTGTTTCTTCAAGTTAGCTTCAAAAATTCCAAAGGAAGAAAGAGGAGAAATGGTGTACGGGTGAGGGAGAAAGATGAGGATGATGATGCTCTGTTTCGGTCTGAAGGTTTCTATAGCCTTGAGTTGATATAAATCTTAGGGGTGAAAAGACCATTTTGCCCCTAGGTTAAATAAAGGCTTCTAAAGACTCCCAAGGGTAAAGTCGTCCTTTCCCGCCTATCTCGTTAATTATAACTAACACCCTCCAATTCCCGTTATTCTCAATATTCTCAAACACCAATAATTCATATCTCGTTACCCTTTAATTCCCGGCAACGTTCTAATCACCAAATTACCCCGAGACTCACTCCGAACCCCGACTTAATCTCGTTATGACTAGACCGAAAACTTGCATTCCATGATCGTCTCATGCCTAATGGCTCGAACCAATCCACATATAATGTGGTATTATTTATAATTCACCCACATGCACAAAAATACACAATCACGCCCTCAACGGGCCAAATTACCAAAATGCCCTTATAATTAAAATTGAACCCATATGCATGCATTCACCATCATATAATAATATAATTCACATAAACATGCATATAATCATTAAATATCATAATAAATCAATTATGGCCCACCTGGCCTCCTAATCAAGGTCCTAAACCTTATTAGGAAATTTGGGGCATTACAGAGTACTTCTAATGTATGCTTTGATGACAGGGATGACTATTAATCTGGGTTCATGGATTAAGGATAATATTGAGTTCATTGAAAAGGGTCATACTACTGGAAGTTTGGGCCATGGATCTATCATCACCATGTTATGTATTAAGGCTGGAGTTCTGGAGTTTGTGACTGATATTTATCAGTCGTTGCAGCAACTGTTATCGATTATTCTGATGAAGGATTATCCCGAGCCTGTTTTATATGTGTCGCAAGCTAGGAAAAAGGGTAAGCGTCGTGTTGAAACTGTGGTGGAAGAAGAGGCTGATCCAGTGCTGCAGGGCGGTAGTAGTGATCAGTGCATGAAGCAGCTCAGTGATAAGTTGGATTATCTTATCCAATAAAATCAATATATGGTTCAACAACAACACATGATGAATCAGTATATGGGTCAACGGTATGAATATGAGGTGAATCATGTGGCTCGTATGAAAAATCTGGTGAGTCGGTGGTCTTTAAATGAATCAGATCAAACTTATTTTGCGCCACCACCACCATATCCGCCGTATTCTCCATTCTACTCTTTGCCTCCGCATCCGTTGCTGGTTTTCCAGGTCCTCAGCCTCCGCAGTCTCAACCTTTCAAGGGATCTTCGTCTCAGCCGCCACCACCGCCATACTGACGTGGCTGGTCAGGTAAGTCTCTGTTCTCTTTCTTTATGTACTTAACATTGGGGACAATGTTCAGTTTGGGGGAGAGATTTATGTCAGGATTTCTTTGATGCGTTTTTTTTTCTTTTCGGTTTGTTTGTTTTTTTAATTAGTTGTTCGTTCTGAGTCATGTTTTAGAGTATAAATTAAGTTGATAATAATTGCCATTTAAATATGATTGATTCTTTTGTAGTATAATCCAAAGGAAAAATTGATGTGTTTCTAAAAATAATCTGTGTACTTGGTTAGATTACTTTGTTTTCTCACTGTGATTTGTTGACATTAGAGATCTATTGCTCATACATTGCAAATGTTATACTTGAGTTATTTTATGCATGTCAAATTTGGATTGTGGATTGAAAAGTTTGAAAAATTCTAGAACTTGCTTGCTTACTATTTGAGATGAAATTTGAAACAGTGCACATTTAGGAAAATGATATAGGCAATTTTTGGACTGGTTGTGCCTTTCAAGCTAACCCTATTAAATTTTATCCTTAGTCAACCATTTTGAGCCTTATAACAATTTTCTTGATTAACACATTCTTTTGAGTTTAACTGTAAAATGAAAAAAAAAAAAAACATTTACTCTTTTGACCCATACCATGAGCATGAAAATTATTATATGAGGGGAGTGAATGTGTAATGGGATGTTTGTATAATGTGTTATTCAGAAAATTACTTTTGATTGAGAAAGAAAAAAATTAAAGAAAGAAAAGAAAAAGAAAGTGAAAAATGATTATGTTCCCAAACAATTATTTATTGAAAAATCAAAGTTTGGGGGAGTTTAATCTAAAAAAAAATTAAAAAATATATATATTCTCAATCATTGCACAGAAAAATGGGTAACAAGGGATGAGTGGTGTGAAATTGTTGGGAAAACTTGTTTAGTGGAATGCTTGTGGTATGATTAAGCCTAAAATTGTCTCTTCATCTACCTATACCCAAGCCTTTTATTACAACCCTTATAAAGTCCTATTGATTCTTATTTGTGCATTTGTTTATATTAATGGAGAATAGTAAGTAATGCAGGCATATGGACTATTTGAGTTTGTGGTTAGTTGGTGAGAATTTGATGTGCATAAAGTGGTTCGATTATCTTATTTGCGAGTTATGAGTAAATGAGTTTTGGTGTTGATAGATTGCAGTGAAAAGGTGAAGTGATTGAGACTGAAAATCTAGATTAATGTTTAAATAACATGATTGTTTTTCCTGCGAATTATATATGCATAACAGTCTTGAGTGTTTGAATTGGTTAGTTATGTCAATTTGGTTTGCTAGGTTTGAGTCTAGTTAGATTATTTAGTCGAGGGCGAGTAAAGGTTTAGTTTGGGGGAGTTTGATAAACGAGTTTTAGGCTCGTTTATGGTCTAGTTTTTAGGGTGTTTTTCGTTAGTTTAGGATTATTTTATTTCGGAATTATGTTCGTTTGTTCATGTTTAAGGTTTTCCATGCTAAATTGGTAAAAAGAGTGAAAAGGAGGGAAAGTGGAACAAAATCAGGTTTTTCGGGATTGATATGTGCAATTTTGGGTGCTGTTAATAGCGCTATAGCGCTATCAAGGGAGCGCCGTAGCCCTACAAAGGACTTCGATGCACGAATGCTTCTGACTTTAGCGCCACAGTGCTATCATGAACAATCAAACAGCGCTACAGCGCTAGTAAGCAAATTTTCCAAGTGTTTTGGCTCTGACTTTAGCGCTACAGCGCTAGTGCACCAAATTTTGAGGCATTTTTCCACTGACAATAGTGCTACAGCGCTACGAATACAACGCTATAGCGCTGGTGATGCGTTTTTCAGATTTTAGACCACTTTTTGAAGGGTAATCTGGTCTTTTCACTTGGGAACTTTGGAGGGCTATTTAAGGAACATGATGCTGCGATTAAAGGAGGACTGGAAGTTTTATAAACCCTAGATAAAAAGAGACTGCTGTAATTATTTTCTCTGTTTCATTTTCATCTAAATTCTGAGGTTAATCTTATGAACAATTATTTGCAGTTTATTTTCATCATGGTATTTATGAACTAATTTCTTTTATCTAGGAATTAATGTAGTCACTGGGATTTCTATTCAATTTTATTATGATTTTCTATTGATATTTCTTTTCTATTCTAATCTATATGATGTGTGTTTAATGCTAGTAAATACTTGATCACTATTTGCTTGATTTAATAGTTTTGATTCAAAATTCGAAAGATGAGAATTGAATATGCTATCATTGTATAGACATAGGGTGCATATTGGACGAAAATACCTATATGACTTGTGTAGTAATTAGGTTTCCATGTTTAATGCTTTTTATATGTTCAAGTTTATCACAGAAATGTAGAAAACTTTCATATAGATTGAAATCTTATATCTTGAAAAAGAATAGGAATCGATTATATTAACCTGCTATTAGAATAGAAAGAAGAGATTTAGAATTGATTATTAAAATTAATAGAATGAACAGTTGATGAAATAAATTCCTAGGTTGTTTTTATTATTGATTCTTAAGTAGTTATTCATTGTTTTGTTTCCGGTTCTTTAATTTTGGTTCATAGTTTATAGGATTTCTTTTATTTTTAATTGTTCACTTAAATTTTAATTAACCAAATAGAATTCGAAAATCAATTAGTGGTACTTGGGAAATAGTCTCTGTGGGACGATATCTGTTCTTACAGAATTTACTACTTGACACGACTACGTATACTTGCGTACAAAATATTCAGATCAGAAGGACGATCTGCTAATAAGTCTAAAGCACGCCTGAAGCGTGGTAGACCAGTCGGTTCCAAAGATAAGAATCCTTGAAAAAGAAAAGGAGCAAATAATCAGTATGGTCAAATGAAGAGGCTGATAATTTCGAGGGAGATATTGACATAAACAATCACAAATCTCTTGAAGAGATTCAAGTATCTGCAAATATTAAAAATAATGAGATCTCAATTAATTATGTTAATACAGGAAAAGAATGGGATCGACTTGAAGTAGTTGTCGACAATATTTTTGCTTAAAATGTAGCACTAGAAATTGTAAATGAAAATGAGGATCTTGAACCTAAATCTGTTAAAGACTGTCAAAATAGAAAAGATTGGCCAAATTGGAAAGAAGCAATTTAATCATAAATTGAATTCACTTGCTAAATGCAAAGTATGTGGACCTGTAATCCAAACACCTGAAAGTGTAAAACCTGTTAGATACAGATGGGTGTTTGTGCAAAAAAAGAAATGAGAAAAATGAAGTTGTAAGATACAAAACACGACTTGTAGCACAAGACTTTTCTCAAAGACCAGGTATTGATTAGGAAGAGACATATTCTCGTGTGGTGGATGCAATTACATTGAGATATTTAATTAGGCTGGCTGTTCATGAAAATCTTGATATGCATTTAATGGATGTAGTCACAACCTATTTGTATGGATCACTAGATAGTGATATTTACATGAGAGTCTCTGCTGGATTCAAGATGCCTGGTCCATATAATTCAAGTCATCGTGAAATGTACTCAATTAAACTACAAAGATCATTGTATGAACTAAAACAATTTGGACGCATGTGGTACAATCGACTTAGTGAATACTTGTTAAAATAAGGTTATCAAAATGATCTTATTTGCCCTTGTATTTTCTTAAAAAGATCAGGTTCTGAGTTTGCTATCATAGCTGTATGTGTTGATGACATAAATATTATTGGAACTCTTGACAAACTTTCAGAAGTTGTAAAATATCTAAAAAAAATAGTTCGATATGAAAGATCTTGGAAAAACAAAAATTTGTCTTGGTTTACAAATAGAACATTCAAATGGTGAAATTTTTATTCATCAATCAAGATATACCGGAAAGATTTTGAAACGATTTTATATGGACAAATCACACTCATTGAGTAGTCCAATAATAGTTAGATAACTTAATGTGAAAAAAAGATAGCTTCCGATCAAAAAAAGAACATGAAGAGCTCATTGGACCTGAAGTGCCATATCTTAATGCAGTAGGGTCATTTTAGTTTTTTTAAATTACATTATATTAAAATGTAGAAAAAACAAAAATGAGCCTGGCCCCTTCAGTTGGCTCAAGCCTACATCATTGAATCATTGATTATGAATTTGTGACAACCATTTTGTAGTTGTATTTTGATTTTTTTTTTCTTGTTCAGATTTAATTTTTTTTATAAATAAATTTTTAGAAAAAATGAGAATTATATTCTTATAAATAAAGCATAATTTTATAAATATATTTAAAAAATTCATTTATAAAATTTTCTTTCATTTTTTCTCGCATAAGCCAAAAACCAAATATTTTATAACCCGTCAATTATCATTAATCCTGTTCTAATTTCATACAAATTTACAGTTAAAAAAAGAGTAAAACTTACCATCAACAAAACCAAGACGTAGAAAATTAGAACAAAAATTCTACTTACAATAAAAATGAACACACAAACTGTTCGACGAAATACCTCAAAGAAAATCTCTTTAACGACATTTCATCTCAAGTAGTACCACTTCTCACAGATTGATAGTCACACCTCTTGCACCATTGATATAAGGAGAAGGAGCAATCAACTCTTCTCCATACGGCGCCGACGACGTCGTATTGTTATTATTCCAGCCACTGTGCCTCGTCGGATCGTACTTTTCACCGTCACCCCATAGAGCATAAGCTTCTTCTCCGTGGACGGCATCGTCTCCGATCATCAGCTGATTATCTGGCATCCTCAGTGGTATGAAGACCCTTATGGCGAGGAGTATGAGCGTCGTAGAAACCAGGTTCCATCCGATCACAAACAGGGCGGCCACCAATTGTTTCACAAACTGTAATCCACCGCTTCCGCCGTAAAAAGCACCTCTCGAGTTCGATACCGGAAGTATAAGCCGGCAAAGCTCTGGCTCGGCGAATAGCCCCGTCAGAAGACCGCCTAAAAACCCGGCCACCGCGTGTGTGTGGAACACTGCCAAGGCATCGTCCACCTATATATAAGGGTACCATAAAATAAATTACATAATTATTAAGATATTCATAAAATTTAATAAAATGTTATACTATAATATGTTGGTGCACATATCATTATCATTACTGTAAATATGATCATTTTCGTTGTTATAATATTAAAAGAAACAATGGAATATGTTACTAAGCAAATCCATCTTTCTCTAGTGGGATATAAATGGCTATTTTAATCGTAATATTATTATACGAAGAAAAAAAAGGTACTATGCAAGTCCTTCCTCTAGTGGTTTTGAATGTTTTAACTTCAAATACAAGGGCATCTTAAAGGAAATTTAAAATAAAATAAACCAATCATGTCACTTCTTTTAGTTATACATTAGTCGTAAATAGGATTGGAGAAGTTATGATCACATAGGTTATTATTATTATTATTATTATTATTATTATTTAAAAAAAAAGATGTTTATTTTTAATTCAAAAAATAAATATCAACTATAATAAGAGAGAATTTAACAAGGATTATGTGGCTCTCTACATTTTAGGGAGGAGATTCAAGTTTTGTAAATCATAGGTATATAATGATTTAGGAATGTTATATATAATTGGCATATTATTTAATTATTAGTTAATATCTACAAAGTAATGTTTTTCCAACTCTACTCACTGCTTAATTATATCATTAGATGTTTCAGAGAACTTGAATTGCTCTAGCAAAATGAAAAGAACCAAACAATGCTAGCTAAATTATCCCTCTTATTAATGTAAAACTTAATTTGATATAAAATGATAATTTGAAAAAAAAAAACCCTAAGTTATAATTAGGTCCTACTATTTTTTAATAAAATTTTATGTTTGGCTACAAATCGAGAAGATGATTGGAGTGACACTCCAAAATTCTTAAAACAATTTCAGCTTGACGTACGAGTACAATTTATTTGACTTTGATTATCAATATGATACTAATTAAATGTGAGTATTAATTATTTTTTATCGTTTTATAATTAATTTATGAATAATCTAATTACTATATTAACAATTATGTTGTAGAAATAAGTGATTATATTGTACTATTCTAATTTCTAAAGATTAGAATGATCTCATGACGTGTTAACTTTTGCCGTCAATTTATTACTATTCCTGGTCTAAAGATAGAGAAGAATTACTTTAAGACTTGTCGACATGTATTAATGATGAAGAGCAAGGGAATTTTTTGTGGTCACCTCAGTATGCACTTATTGACAAAAAGATTTATAAGATACGATATATATAATATATATATTATATGATATTTAGCACATTGTTGAAAATGATCGATGGTATATATTATTATTAGAATTCTGACTTTAAACTAAGATACCAAGAATTTGAATCCTTAGGTTTATATGACCAATTATTAAGAAGACACAACAGTATTGGAAAATTGAAAATTTTACTTAATAAAATTGTATGTTAAAGAAATTAAAGCATGCCAAACAAAAATGATGGCGGCTAAGAAGATAGATCGAGGCAAAAAATAATCCAATAATATTAAAGAGAAATGTAATAAGACTTTAATTTGAACAATAATTTCTTTAAATAATGCAAATTATAATTAAATTAATTTCTTCACGGATTTCACTAACAAAATCAAATTTATTCTCAAAGAAATGGAATAATATAGTTGTATTAATTAACGGTGTTTGGCTTTCAAATAAACTAGCTGGCCATGATAAATACAGATCGAGTGCACATGCAATTAAAAATTAAAAATTAAAAATGTGATTATTATGTTTTGACAATGTTCTAAAGGCTCATTGGCTAGGGTTTTGTGGTGATGGCAATTCCATTAATATTTTCTAAAGAAAAGATAGTTGATATAATAAATATCAATACCAATAATTTGGTTTTGGTATTTACCAATTTTGTGAGTGTATATTATTGACTTTTGTTAAACATTATTTTGTCTTCGTGTCCTTCTAACTCTTAGTTTTGATAAGCTTCACGTGAGTCTCACGGTTAGAGATCTTTCTATGTCATTACATTTTTTTTTTAATTTCTTAAAATTAACAAAGAACATGAAAGGAAACTACATTAAAATTTTCAAACAAATCTCGAGAACCCTTGTAAAAAATAAAGAAAAAAAATTGTAGAGACTACTCTATTCATCAGGTCTTTCTAGATTAATCGTATTTATCATTTTGTTATATGAATTAATAATTATCCCACTTTATTTTACCAATCTAAGAGTTGACTAGATTTTAAGTTTGATAATTTAAATGAAAAAAAATACCAGGTTACTTTATTGCAAACCTGAAAAAACATATATTTATATTGATGTTTTTTTTTCTATAAATATCAAAATTTCTCTAGATCTGTAATTAATGCCCTCATCTATTTCATCTAGATGAAGATATACGTTTATATATATTTGAATTGAAAAGTCAACATATATACTAATATCGAAATGACAACTATTAGAATCTAAATATTGAAATAAGAAAAAAAACCCAACAAATAAGGAAATACTCACAAAAAAAGCTTATTATGGATCACTAATAATTCGATGCCGGTCTATTCCCATATATGTATGGACCCCAGATTAATTAATGATCTTATACCTAACATCTTTAGAGTTAATAAAAAAGTGTTGTGAACAAGCATTAATAAGCCGGGGGCCATGGCCATATATCCCATCCCTTTAAACTTCCTATATAGTTTTCATGTCAATTTGCATAACAATTTTTCCAACCTATATGATCATACACGTGCAAACTATTAAGATTAAATGTGGTGGATATAATTCTAATAATTAAAGCATTGTCACGCATTTTTTTAATCAAATTGTGTCTTAATTGCATAGTAATATGGTATTACGAAAATACCCATTCATTGTGAAAAAGAAAACTAACCTTTTGTAATAGGGTAGACTTTTTGTGAAGCACCATCATGGATACCCATGGAACACTGCCAGATAGTATTCCCATCACTATAGCCGCCCACGACTGAACTAGACCTACAATTTATTAATTACCAAACCAATTTTAATTATTAACAATCATTATTATCATAAATATAGTACTGTTTTGGATTTTTTTTTAAATATTGTACTTTCAGCTCAAATAAATCTTGTTGTTGATTTTTATGACAAATTGAGTTTATGAGAATAAAACGTAAAGAAATGAAATAAGACGAGATTAATGACACGTTTATACCAACGAGAAAAATGAAATTTTTTTTTTTGAATAATTAGAATTATTAATTTGTTATGTTGTTTATTAAAATGATGAGAAAATAAATCAAAAATATTTTATTTATATAAAAAGGAATTTTTTTTAACAAGAATTTTTTTTAGAATTGGAATCATATACTAACCAAATATCAATATTCATAAAATAAAAGGTCTAATTTGCAATTAAAAGAAAGAGGGACCACTTAATCAAATGTTTGTAAAGATTTAGTTACCTGCTCCGGGGGTAATACAAGCAAGTCCGGTCATCATTCCCTGCACGGCACCGATAACCGACGGCTTACCGAAGAAAATGACATCAAGAGTAGTCCACACCAGAAGGCTCGTGGCTGCGCAGATGTTAGTGTTCAACACCGCAACCGACGCGCTTATGTTTGCCGCGTATGGCGCTCCGCCGTTGAATCCCGACCACCCCATCCACAATAGCCCCGCTCCCACCAGCATCAGCAGTACGTTGTTCGGTGGAAACCTTTCCCTGTCGCTCTTCAGCCTCGGCCCAACCTAATCAAATCAAACCCAGCTTATTATATATGATTACAGCACAAAACAACAAAAGACATAGATAGAATTAGTAGCATAGATATATACCCAATACGCTGCCGTGAAACCGGAGATACCGGAGGCGAGGTGGATGACATAGCCGCCGGAGTAGTCAATGACACCCCAATGGTAAAGGAACCCTCCACCCCATAAACTGAAAGCTCCAACAGTGTAAGAGAAAACCAACCAAAGAGGAACAAAAGCCATCCAGGCCTTGATGTTCATTCTACCAAGAACCGACCCAGCCAGTAAAATCATAGTAATGGCGGCGAAAGTGAATTGGAAGTACACCAGTGAGGCCATAGGGTAAAAGGGTCGCACCATACGGCTCTCTATCTCGCCGTTCTCTTTAAAGTGCGTGCTTTCGGGGATTTGGGCACGCGAGATGAGGTACTTCTGGCCGAGAGCCGGAGCGCCTTTGCCCCAAAAGGGAAGAAGCTCGTCGCCAAAGGCCATACGGTAAGCGAAGAGGACCCAACATATTAGGACGGCTGCAAAGGCGTAGAGCGCCATGAAAGCCGAGTTCACAGCCCACTTCTTCTTGACTATGCTGGCGTAGATGACCACAAGCCCCGGCATACTTTGGAGCCCCACCAGCGTCGCCGCCGTCAGCTGCCATGCGTTATCGCCTTTGTTCAGCCAATCAGGGACCGCCGGTGTGAACGTTGTGTAGGCCGTTGGTGAAGGCTGAGCCATGGCCTAATAAATTATGAGTAAGTCTTTTTGGTAAAGTTCTTTATAGTGTTTGTATAAATATATATGGGTTGTTGAGAATTGATCTCAAGTGAAGTTTCTCATGTAAATTCAAAGATATTTTCTTGTTTATAAAACTAAAGATGGATGAAATGAGATGAGATGAGAAACGATGTGAATGTTATGAAGGTTGACCAGCTGTGATTGTATTAGTACCCTTTTATCTTTCCTATTGTGTGGATCATTTGCTTTGTTTGTTAAACATCTTTGTCACCATGAAAATGTGTTGAAATTTCAATGGCTCGTGTGGGAAGGTCAAGCCTTATGTACGGTGCATTTAGAAATAGGAATATAATTTTCTGCTAATTACATCTCATACTTTTGACTCTGGACACAGATATATATTTATATGACGTACAGCTCTTTATTTCTTCTTAGAAAAAACTATGGAAGAAATTTGATTTGATCATTAGTTTAATACTTTTTTTTTTATTATTGGAGAAGACGAGTGAGACTTTATGTGTAGTGTGGTTTGTTAAGTAACTTTTAATTGCTTCTTTGTTTGTTTTTTACAGGTACTATATTGTAATCAATGATGCCATCAATGTGGCCCGAGGACTGAGTTGACATACCAAAGTCTATTGGAATAGATTCAAAGTTGAATTTTAGGCAGCCATTTTTCGAGTAGCATAATTTTAGTTTTCCTTAATTGACTGTCAAAATACTATTTCAATATCAAGCTCGTTCAATAGTATGATCATATAAGCAAACTATCTGATCAAATTTGTAAGATTTAGTTAAACTAATAACACGAATTGTTGTATAATAATTATCAAATGAAATTCCTTTGTCAAAGAAAAAAATTATCAAATGAAATTAATTATACATATAAGGCTTACATTTCAAACCCTTTAGCTGATGAGGCCCAAATTCAAATAAAGGCTTATTTAAAGCCCATTTGAGCTTCTGTACTATTCTATTATATCGATTCAACAACACACAATTAAACATAGATGATATAGATGGTTACAAAAGGTTTGGACAATACATCAATTTAAGAGTGAAAATTCTGGACTTAATTGAAAAATATGAAAATCACTGATGGATATGTTTATAGTCTGTTAGAATGTGTTTGTGTAGTTAAATATATATAAATTTAGGGGGCGAGCCATTTTTGTATTTCGGCATTTAAATAATTATTTCTCTCATTTTTTTTATTACTGTGTACATTGTGGTTATTTAAAAACATCATACAAATTTTTAAGAAATTTGGAATAATTTATAGTACTGAAACAAGATTCAAACAGTTAAATTTTATACACGCATACAAAAATATAGACAACCATGCAACAAGTTGTTTAAACTTTGTTTTCGGCGCTGTAAATTATTTCAAATTTATTGAAAATTTATAAGATGTTTTAAATGACTGCAATATAAACTGTCATAAAAAATTGAAAAAATAAATTATTTAGGTGCCGAAACACAAAAATGGCTACACCGGTGCAATAAAAAAATTGGTTGCACCGAAGTGCTCCCATAAAAATATATACCCTTACAAAAATCACTTAGATATACATAAATATCTTTAGACTATATAATACAAAATTCTAGGGTGGTTTTAAAATTGTAGTTCAAATGTTTATTCTCTTGGAACTCTTATTTAATTTTTTGTTCGTGTTTTCACCACCCGACACGTGACAATTAGGAGTGATTAGCGACAAGTCATGAAATTTTCGGAGCGTGAGCTCTTCCATGAAATCCACTCCGGCCAAGTCGTTGATGTCTCCAAGTGAGGCCATGCCTCGATGTCTTCCCTCGAGGCGAGGATGTCTCCGGGTGAGGCCACGTCCCAAGCCAATCACCAAGTCATGAATGTCTCTGAATGAGGCCACGCCCTGAGGCCTGTCCTTGAGGTGAGGATGTCTACAGGTGAGGTCATGTCTCGAGAGGCCCTATTCACTCGCCCATTCCTCAGGTTCTGGATTCTGGTCCTCAAACCTGGAGTTGATGCCAAGTGTCAATTACTGCGAGTGTGGGCCACCAGAGGATCATCTAACTTTTGGTGAGTCTCGATTAGTGGTGTCGAGTTCATATCCTCGACAATCAACATTTCTCACAATGCTGCCTAACACGGACAAACGTGTGCCACACCTTGACAGTCAGATATATGTTCCTCATAATATTGGTACACGATTTTCTACAATGGGCCTCGTACAATCCGCCTAGGCCATAGTCTTTGTTTAGTACAACTATTTTTGTATTAATTCAGCATTAATACCCCTGAATGAGGGAATTTGAATTAAATATAGATGATTAACATTAATGACCCCAATCTCTATAAATATAGCTGGGTATTCCCTTGTAAGGGGTTCAGATTTTTAGAGAGAGAAACGTTGTAACTCAGTGCAATATATACGCTGTCCGAGAACCACTATTGAAGCTTGTTAAAATAAGTTTCAAGCTCATTAAATACCATAGACTCATGGACTATGACTCTTTTATAGCATGAACCATGTAAAACCCTTGCCTTCTTTATATTTTTTTTTTTATACTCTCTCAGATTTCGTTGTTCGCCAAAAAGTTACATATTAGCTTATTATGACATTATATATCTAGACTTGATTTCCACTCAAAATTAACTTTTGGGTGCCCACTAACACATATAATACTCAATAAACAACAAAGATCAGTCTTTAGTGAGTTCAACATTCAAGTCTCACATTCAACTAGCTTTAGTAGCTTGAACCAATATCTTTGATAACGGAAACTTTAATGTCAAATATCTCCAAGTAATTTTTTTTTATTATTATTATGCTCTTGCAACATGGCATAATTATATGACACAATTTGTTATCATATAATTTTTTTAATTGATTTTGATCTTATGTAATAATAATTAGTCAAATTTAATTTGAATATAAATATTATGTAGTAAACATACAATTTTTTTTTTAAAAAAATTCAACACTAGGCAAATCTAATAAAGACATCATTTTAAAATTTATATGATATTAATATTCTTATTTATTTAGTTGTTATAACGATAAATAAGTTAAATTTAGGATTTATTTTATTTTAAATAATACATTTTCTGATAATTTAGAAAGTGGAAGATTTTATTTTGGGTCAAATTTAAACAAAAGACAATGTTATTCCTATGAAAATAGTCTTAATTTTAGTTGTATATATATATTTTTTAAAGATTGTTTAAGTTTATTAAGAAGCTTCGAGTCAAATGAGGCGGAATGTGTATATTTGCATCTTTTTCATAGAAAGTTCTCTAAGAAAAAATGTAAAGAATTTCATGTATTTTTATACAATTCCGTTTATATTTATGTCTCTAAATAATAACACCCTAACTAACATCATTCTTGTCTATTACTCTATTAAAAAAATCAATGAATAAATAAACACTTACATATAATTTTATACTTAACATTAGAATTAGAGTCTATGATGGGAACATGTCCTTTTACCATTTTTAACTTGGTCTTATGTACACCTCTTAACTATGAGGTGGGTTCCTTACAATAAATGATGAAAAGTCAAAAGTTTCAAGCCAAATTTGATCAAAGTCAAAAAGATGACTTCTGTCTACCCTACAATTGTCCAAAATTATATTCTCTATGCTCTTTTAATAACCCCTTTTTATGTTAGTGATTTATACCTTATACTAGTTTATTAGCAAGTATTCTCATGTATTTTATTTTTAATATTAATTTTAAGCCATAGGATTGTGTACTTTACTTTCCAGGAAAACACATTATCAAAGTTTTCTATAATTAACACGCATTCAAGTCCTTCCTTGAATACTTATAATTAATGATTAATACCTTGATTTGCACAACACTGTAGATAGATTTGATGTCATTTCATTAAAAATTATATATACACTATAAAAAATAAAAACTGATGACAAATATTTAATTCCAACATTTTTTAATAGACAATAATATGTAGTCACAAAATTAAATAATTTTTGTGACTAAATTAAAATTAGTTTTAAATCATCAATATATAATATATTTTGTAGTCACAACATTTTCAATTATGAATTTTTATTCATGTTAATGATACATATTTTGAATAGTAAACGTTCCAAATTCCCTAATGTGGCCTACTGCCTGGATTAGGGAGCTAGGAGGGCTATAATTGATTTAATATGCAATTATGTGATTATATGCATGCTTATGTGAGTTATATTATTATATAATGATAATTGCATATATGAGGACCCACTTTTTATTAGAATGATATTTTTGTAATTTTGGCTTGTTGATGACATATTTGTATATTTATGTGCATGTTTGTGATTTATGGGTGAGACCACATTATTATGTGGATATGTTCGAGCTATTCGGCATGAGACAATCCTAGGATGCAAGTTAGCGGTTTGGTCATAACGGGGTTAATTACTGGGCTCGGGGTGAGCTTGGGGGTAATTTGGTGTTTAAAACATTACCGGGAATAAGCGGGTAATGAGATATGATTTAAAATTATACGAGGATATTGAGAGTAATAGGAATCGGAGGACGTTAATTATGATTAACGAGATAGGTGGGGAATCACCATTATACCCTTGGGTGGCTTTGAGGAATTAAAATGGCCCTAGGGGCATTTTGGTCATTTTAGACCATGGGTCATGTTTAGCCAAAGAATGGTTGTAGAAGGTTTAACGTAGCAAAAAATAGTTTTCCTTTTCTCTCTCACTCTCGATCATTTCTCTCTCACGGTTTGGATTTTTGAAGCAAATTAGGAGATTGAAGCTTAAGGTTCTTGAGGTTTGGGACTTAAGATTGTATTGCAGCAATTGAGGGGTTCAATTCCAGGATTGAGGTAAGGTTTTCAGCTTGAATCTCTTGTGTTTGCTCTGTTTTTAAGGTTATTCTTTTAGCTTTAGAGTTTGATTTAGAAGTGAGTGATTGATGATTTTTTTGGTGATTTAAAGTTTGGGTTTTGCTGTTAAAGTGGTAATAATGTTGTGGTAATGATTAATTGTGATATTGGGATTGGTTTGGTGAAGATTTGGCTGAGTTAGAATTGAGAAAAGTGCAGGGGAGCTGGGTTCGCGGGGTCAGATTGCGACCGAGTTCATGCAATTCGCGACTTGAATGCATCCCAGAGCCTCCCCTGGGTTTTGTCTAGCAAGCGCGCCACAACCCCCAGAGGCAAGTCGCGGCCCGCCCCTGGCATCCAAATAGGGGGCTCTTTGTCTTGGGGGCGGGCCGCGGCCCTTGGGGGCAGGTCAGGGCCCACCTGTCTTCCTTGTGCCAGGTTGGGTTTTAATAGGTTTTAAGCGCGGGTTTTCAATTCTCAATGCTCGGGATCGAATCTACTAACCGTTTTAATAGGATTCGAGGTCGCGGGAGCTGGATTTTCGTCCATGAACCTTTTATTACTCATTTTATTGATGGGATTTCATATTTTATTATAATTAGGTGACTACTAAGGGGACTAAGGACAAATCGTTCTCAAGGGTCGTTCTTTTATTATTTCATGCTCGAACTAGAGGTAAGAAAATTGCACCTAGTATGTGATATGCATGTTTATTGATGAGGCATGTTGAGTGCTCTATATATGGATATTGGTTGCACTGTATATGCCTGACAACTTTGCTTACTTGTGAATGACACTGACTTATTAGTCAGAAACGACAATGGTGTTTAGTACTGGTCGCGAAGCTCTGACTTATCAATCATGATCGGCAATAGTATTGAGCGCTGGTCGTATGGTATTGGTTTATGAGTCAAGAGCAGTATTAGCATGTTTAACGCAGGCCGAAATGATTAGATCTAATCAACATGAGAATTAAATGATTGACTGACCTATTGGTCAAAGAAAACTAAAGCGCTTGGCTAGTCTAAGGCTAGTTACTCAGAGTCAGGGCTAAAACGCTCAGGTGACTGGAATGTCACATGGCTTAGGCCACAGGAACCTCGAGAGTGACTCATTAGTCATCTATTCAAGGCGCAGGATCCCAAAATGACTTACTAGTCATTTATTTAAGGTGCAGGTCCCCAAAAAGACTTAATAGTCAACAATCCACGATGTAGGACCCCTGAATGATTACATGCTCATTTATTTATTTGTTTACATGCAGTAATAAGTTTTCTTGCTGAGTCTTGGCTCACGGGTGCTATGTGGTGCATGTAAAGGGAAAGAAATGCTCACCTAGCCTTGAGTGGAGAGCTTAGGTGGCGATGTGTACATTGCGGTCGCTTGACCACCACAGCCAAGGTGTTTCTCAGGGGAACTAGGGTTTAACCCTATTTTTGCCGCTTAGGTCGGCAGGTTATAATTTTTATACTGTAATGCCCATTTTTAATTGTAAACAACTTTGCAAACACTTTTATTGGATCCCATGTACAATTTAATGTTTTTTTTAGTAAAATATATTCATTTCTTTTGACCGAGATTTTCACCCTGGCCTATTAATAGCACCTAGATGCACGTTTATAACCTAATGACTCGTTTAACGAGTTAAGCACTATTTAAAGAACACAGTGTGACGGTCTGGGCTATCCAGGGCATTACAAATTGGTATCAAAGCATGCTAAGGTTTAAGGTTTCTATAAACTAGCTGGGCATGTACACTCGCCACTGAAGACAAGCTCGACTCATAGTTTGGTAACTATTTATGTGGTTATGTGTTTAACTGCTTAAATATACTATATATGTTTTACCCGCATGCATGAGATACATTAATAGGGCTGGCCCTTGACTGCTGCATGATAAGCAAGAACGTGCTTATTAGCACTAATATTGCTAGAACGTGCTTATTAGCATTGTTAAATTGTTAACTGTTAAGTGTTAAGTGTTAAATGCTAAATGTTATGATCATGAATAGACATGCTTATCAGTATGATTGTGGAACATGGATGAATATCTGCTTGATCTTGGATTGTGAGGTGGCAAGAGGTTTAGTTATCACTACCTAACTAGTCATATTGATTATTGCAGCAAGGTATAAGTTGATAGTATGCTTCCAAGACATGTAGACTCATCAGCTGGCCAGAAAGATCAGGGCCAGAATGATAGACATGGTCAAGAAAATGACCAGAGTCAGATCCCTCAGCCAGCTCCTGAAAACTGGCAGCAGTTGCTTGTTGATTTACAAGCTAGAGTAATGAGGCAGGAAGAGGAAATCCGCCTCCTGAGACAACAACATGTTCCTGCAGGGAACATTTTACCAGAGGCACCACCTGTAACGGTGCCAACAGTTGAGCAGTTTCCAGAGGCTGGAAGTAAATGGGAACCTCTTTATGAAAGGCTCAAGAAACAACACCCTTTAGTGTTTGAGGGTAGTGCAGATCCAGCTAAGGCAGAGCAGTGGATGAGCATGGTTACCACCATCCTTGACTTTATGAGAGTGTTTGGTAATGAGAAGGTGGCTTGTGCCACATACTGTTCGGAAAAATGTATTTGCCTCAATGGAAATTGGTAAGATAATACAACTCTAAACAAAATATTACAAATAAATATTGATTGATTAAATAAAGTGTTACAACTCTATAACTAAAAATACAAATAAATAAGAGAAGGATTAGAAGAAGAGAATGGTGAAATACAACTCTAAGCAAAAGATACAAATAAAGCAAAAGTGTTTATAACAAAAGAAAATAAAAGATTACAACTCTAAACAAGAAATACAAGTAAATAGAGAAGAAGAATATAAAGATAAAAAACTATAGAATAAAAGAAAAGAACAAGTAACAAAAGATAAACAACTCTCACTCACACTACCAAAGTAAAGAGTGTTGGGGATCACCAACTTGAACAAGGTTTGAAACCTTTGTCCAAAAGCTTATTTCCCCCTAACGCAAGCACTAAGGGATCTCTCACAGATTTTGGAAATGCTTTATGAAATAATCAAGCCTCAAGGTGTTTTCTAGCCAAGTGCTCTAATGGATAGAAAAGTTGTGTCTTTCAAGTGAGCAATAGACTCCTATTTATAGAGTTTAGAGACACCCTTTGAATTTCAAATTCCACCAACCCCATGGCTGTTACCAATGATTAATTGGATGTTTATGGAATTAAAAATGAGATTTGTGAGTTATTTGGGTTTTTTGAGTCGTTCAACAAAGTTGGAAGAAACTGAAAATTTGGTTAGAAAAACCCTTGTGGCCGCAGCCAGGGACATCAGTGGCTGCGGCCACTGCTCTCTGTCCCACAGGCCACGGCCACCAACATTCTGTGGCTGCGGCCACTGACCAATTTTAGCCCATGAATTTGTGCTGTTTTTCCAAACGGTTCCAAACCCTCCCAATTGATTTTGTAACCCCCAAATACATTATTGGGGTTAAAATCATATCTCTAAAAGCCATTTCACATATGGATTTTATGAAATTCATCTCAATATTCTGTAACAACAAATTTACATAATAAAGGGTAATATTTAGAAGTTACAAATTTGTAGCTGAATTTGTAACACCAAATATGTTACATATTTGGATATTTCTCATATATCTAAATATTGTAACTCTCTATTATATGTTACAATATGTGACACTCTTTGTCACATTTATTTAATATAATATATTATAAAATAATATAACATTCCCCCACTAGATTAAATAGTTATCTATTGTAACACTTATTTAACCAATCATTATATTTTTAAAATATAACATATCCCCACTTGGTTAAATAAGAATTCTCTCTTATAGGAGTCATTGCATTGGGGCATAAAATAAAGTATTTTCAACTTGAACTTTACTATAGTGTAATTATCACAAAATTTGGTTTCACTAGGCATTGAACCATCTTTTTGTGATAACAAATTGGTGATAACACACACACCTTTGCGATGTTCACTTGAGACCTCTATGTCTCGCTTTGCACTGTTAATAGCCATGTGCACTTTCCATTCATGGACGTTCTTGAGAATACTCCCAATTCTCATGAGAGGCGGCACCACCCCTAGGTCTATATAGGTAGAATTCTTACAGTATTTTGTTACCAAAAATACTTGTCTTCACGAGACTGAATTCTATTAAAAAACCTTCCGGTTTTAACTCTCAACTTGGTAACTCACAAGTACTCAACATCTCAGATGGGACTTCTTTTGAGTACAACTAATATTCACTTGATTGACTTTGTTACCTATTAAACCTAACACTAGTTAAATAACTAGTGTTAAGATAGGTTACCATCAATCGTGAATCTCTTTAGGGAGTTTAAGTCCCATCCCTCGTGATGATGTAGCCACTAAATCCCTCGTTAGTGGCTTAGTGAAAGGATCCGCCAGATTTTCATTTGTTCTCACATAGTATATTGAGATGACTCCTCTTTGAATCAATTTTCTTACATATCCATGTCTTAGACTAATGTGTCTAGACTTCCCATTATACACTTCGTTGTATGCTCTAGCCAATGTCGCTTAGCTATCACAATGTATCGATATAGTGGATACAATCTCTTTGATTAGGGGAATCTCTATCAATAGATCCTTTAACCATTAGGCCTCTTTGCCAGTAGCAGCTAGAGTTATAAACTCTGCTTCCATAGTGGAATGCGATATACAGGTTTGTTTCTTGGAACCCCGAGAAATTGCACCCCCACCAAGTGTAAATACCCAACCAGTTGTGGACAAGTTGTCCCCAAGATTGGATATCCAGCTTGCATCTGTATATCCTTCCAAGATTGAAGGAAATTTGGAGTAGTGAAGGCTTAGTCCTTTCGTTTTCTTGAGATAACCTAGGATTTTTCCCATCGCCTTCTAGTGATCCACACTTGGATTACTTGTAAACCTACTAAGTTTACTCACCTCAAATGCTATATCAGGTCTAGTACATTGGGCAGCGTACATTAGACTCCCAATAGCACTAGAATACTCCAATTGAGCCACCGCTCTTCTTTCATTCTTCTCTAGTTTTACTGTAACGACCCCAAATTCGCTAATGAGGCTTAAGGGCCTTGATTAGTGTGCCGGGAGGGCATTATTGGGTTAAAAGTGATTTGAATGAATTTACTGATTTAAATGCATAATTGTATGATTATATTGGTATTAATGTGATATATATATGGTATTGTGAGAACCACATTATTATGTGGGTAGGTCTACAAAGCATGACTTGAGGCGATCCTAGGGTTAGATAGCGGGGAAAAGTCACAACAGGGCTTAATAGTTGACTTTGGATAAGTCAGGGGTATTTTAGGTATCGGATAGTTATTTAGATGATCGGGTTATGAAAATAAATATATGGAGATATATTTAAGGTTAGGAAGTCTAGGTGGGAGTATTGGGGGATTTTACTGCTTTGCCCTCGGGGACGTTTCTGGCACCCTGAGCCTCGGGATTGACTTAACGGGATAAGATTAGGCTAAAGCTTAAGGAAAACAGTAGAAAGAAATAAACTGACCCTTTATTCTTAGCCTTATCTCTCTATTCTCTCTCAAGGAAAACACAAGAAGTTAACAGAGGAATTTGAAGGATTTGAGCTGGAATTCAGCTAAAATTTAGTGGATTGAAGGAGTGATTTAGAGGCTTAGCTCAAGAATCAATCAGGACTAAGGTAAGCACTGAATTTCCTTTTTTGTGGTTAGAAATTCTGAGCTTTGGCTGGGTATTGAGGTAATTGCGATTTTGATGTTTAAGGGCATAATTAAGGAGGAAAGCTTGGGAATTAGCTTGGATTTGGCTTGGAGAAGTGGTTCAGCAGAAGAGTTAAGCCTCAATTCGTGATTTAGAGGTTTCAATTTGAATTTGTATGGTTGGTTTTAGTGTTTGAAGTTCTCGAGTTTCAGAAATTGGAAATGGGATTCTAGTGGGTTTTTGGGCTGGATTTCTGTTGGGATGTGTTATTAGAATCATGATAAAAGTGTTGTGATTAAAGGGTTTTGAATTGGGGAGCTTTGGGATGGCTTTGGATGAGGTTTAGATGTTGGAAATGGTGGGTTTTTTGGGCACGAAGGGAAGGGCCGTGACTTTGTTCTAGAGCGCTGCGGCACTAGGATGAAGATGAGCCAGGAGGGCTCGGCTAGGGGTGAGCGCCGCGGCGCCCAAAGCAAGGGCCGCGGCGCGTGTCTTCTTTCAGGCATGCCCTTGGTTCTGTTTTGAGGGCAGGGCCACGACTAAGCTTTAAGGGCCGCAGCCCTTAGGTGCACACTTGAACATTTGGGGATCTTAGGCATGGGAATGTGGTCTTGAGTGCTCGGGATCGATTTCACCACCGTGCTTGGTGGAATTCGGATTCCCAGAAGTTATTTTTGTATCCGGAAACCCTTATTTGAATATTAATGGAACCCTACACCTTGGTTGTGACTAGGTGATAAAAGCTAAGGCTCGGGAGCAGATCGTGCTTGAGGAGCGTTGCTCGTAATCCGAAAACCCTTATTATTCATGTTATGTCCCATTTTCATGTCACATTTCCCCTCTTTTTAAAAAAAAAATAAATACTGTCCAATGATTTGTGTGAAAGTTAAATAGCTTGGGAATTTGAGTCAGAAAATGCCCTCCTGAAATTTATCTGTGGTGCATTGATAAGTTTTAGATAACTGCTATGGCCAACTCTATTACACAAATGTTAATGTTAGTTTACAAGTGAAGTTGCACTAGTGGCCAACTCATCAATTTTTTTCTTGGGAAAAAGGTCAATCTTTATACTCCAACAAAGGATCGAACGAATAATTTATTAGCTGTCTAACATGAGTGACTCTCCTCCACATAATTTAATAATAAATAAACAATAAAAATTCATCCAGGCTTCCCTCACAAAACATTGACATGATATTGTACTCTCTCAATGTCTTTTAACAACTTGAGCCAACCAAGTTTGTTCAATTATTGGATTAGATTTCTTATGAGAATAGTTTCATTCTTGTTAGCATGCAGTTTTATATTTGTTGCTTATCTTTCTCTATTTATTTTTCAGAGAGTTTGAACAAGTTCCCTCGAAGGACTAGTACGCCATCTGGGGTTCATAGTCAAGCACAACAATCTGAAGAACAGCTACAACAACATCAACAACAACATCAGCCGCAACAACATCATCCAAACTATAGTTTGAAGTAAAAAATGTTCAAGATTATAAAACTTTATTATGTTATGCTTTCAAACTTAAGTTAGAACTAATATCTCATGAAGTAGACACATTCATGGTTTATATTAGTTATTGTTTAATGTAATACTTATGGTTTATCAATTTATTGAGAATTACATTTTATGATTAATTTTGTATTTTTTTTTTATCAAAATACAATAATGAAAATCTTTTAATTAAAAAAAAACCATATAAGTATACTTATCAAAATAAAATTTAAAATATATTATCCACACTAAAGTAACAAAATTTTATTATTATATGTTACGATTTAAAAACATATTATAAGCGTAACAAATCGTTATGATTTATATAATATAACAAACTAAAAATGCTATCAAAATAATCAAATGTAAAAGTTGAAAAGTGTTATGCAAAAAGTATAAGATTAAATTTCAAATTTATAACTAAATACTCTAACTAAATGTTATTATTTGAATATTATAGCAACTAAAAATGTGTTATTGAATAGTTTAAGATAACATCGAACATAACATTCGAATACTGTTATAGAAAAGACATGACTTTTAATAACAGGGGCTATGTTAGCATTTTCCGACACGTTATCAATACTCCCGGTTAGCAGTTTTTAAGTGTTATGAATACTATTTTTTCTTGTAGTGCATCATACAACATCATATACAAGTAAAGGGAACTCTTAGTCCCAACTTATCCACATAAAAGGGTGCATTTTTCGTACTTTTAAATTCCGAGTGGAGAATGCGAAATGGTTCCGAGCACGATCCTTAGCGCCGGGCCTTGGCTCAAACCTAGTCACAATTCATAAATGGTACCTTGATGAGTTTAAATTCCAAAGGACAATCCCGGGACCAAACTCACGCTCTCGGGACCTCTAATTCCACCAAACGAAATGGTGAAACCGTCCCCGCGAGCCCCCAAGCAAAACCCTAAAAAGTACCTAAAAACCAAGTTTTGGAGGCAGGGTAGTGCTACAGCGCTACCTTTAGGGCGCTACAGCGCTACAAGCAGAAACCAAAGCCCCCCAGAACATAGCCTAGCGCTGTAGCGCTCCCAACCTAGCGCTACATCGCTGCAACTCGCACAAACAATTTTATGGGTTTTTTCCTTCGAACCTCCCCGAGCCAAAACTCCAAAAATCCAACCCTATCATCAACCAAACTCAAAATTGATCCCATACATCACTATATCTCACCCACATCAAGATAGTAACATCAAAACTTAATTAAGAACCTCACCAAATACAAAAATCAAAACTGAGCCTTGAAGCTCAAGAACCCTAACTAAAACCAGAAAACTTCTCAGAAGATTTAAGGAATCCTTACTTCAATGGCAGCTAAATCCTCAGCCTCAATCCTCCAATCCTTGGGCTTAGATTCCCAGACTTACCAGTTGAAACCTCACATCAACTCAGCTCAATTCTATACAAATAAACTAATTTCATCGATTAGTTTATACCCAAAAATCCAGTAAAAAAACTCAAGGATGAACTGAAACTCTTACCTCAATTTGGAGCCAACTTTCCAGCCTAATTCCCCTGCAACTTCTCCAAAGATCACAGCTCGAAAGATTAGCCTAGGCTCCATTTGGTTCTTAGCTTCAAATTCCCCAAGGGAGAATGAGGTGGAGAGGAGAACGTGAGAGGGAGAAGGGTGAGCTGAGAGAGAGTTTTCTTTTGTTTTCTTTCCTTGATCAATTCCACAATGTTCTGTTTTGTTCTAAGAAAATGCTGAATATATCCTTAGACTTAGGAAATAACTATTTTACCTTCCCAAATAAAACTAATCCTTTACTCGATCTAAGGGTATAATAGTCATTTTACTCCCAATTCCCACTAATTCCCCAAGTGGTCCTACTATATTTACCGATTAATCTTGTCTTCCAATTAACTTCTAATTATTTACCCAATATCTAATAATTCCCAATTTATTCACCCAAATTCCCATAATACCCCCCAAGCTCCCCCGAACCGGGTATAACTCCCCACTGTGACTATTTCGCCAATCCGCTCACTAGGATCGTCTCGAGCCACATGCTGCAAATATATCCACATAATAATGTGGTCACAACAATTTATCACATATTATTACATTTATGCCCTCTACGGGCCAAAATTACAAATATGCCCTTATAAACAAAACAGGGCCCACATGCATATTTAATACTCATAAACATGCATTTAATCATCTCCATATAATCATATAGTCATGCATGCCACACAATCATGCATTAAATCATTTATTCACATAAATACCAATTATGCCCTCTCGGCACACTAATCAAGCCCCTCAAGCCTTATTAGTAATTTTGGATCGTTACAGTCCATTTATTCATATCCTTCATGTGCATCATCTTTGCCAAGAAGTTCAAGGAAGAAAACCAAGTACAACCAGGGTATAACTCAGCTTCGACCTCTTGAAACAGGTCATCAAATTGATTCTCCGCACTATTGTCACCTCCATCTGAAATTCCTTCATTTACGCCTTCTTCGTTAGTGTCTTGTTCACCAATAACATCATTGATGATGTTAATCCTCTCATCAGTCACTGGAGCCCCGTTGTCAACTACTGAAGGCATATCAACTTCTTCGGGGTAGGTCCACGTCACGTATCTCTGCAGAAACCCATATTTGTGTATATGAGCCTCCACCACATCCAGTTTCTGATTAAGCATATTGACACACTGAACGCATGGGCATTTGACTTCCCCCTAAGCATTCACATGATTCTTGGCCATTTGTATAAATGCTTGAAGACCATTCCAAAACTCATCAGAGTTACATTGTCTATTAGTTATCAAACTCTTGTCAATCGTCATAACTGATTCAAGTGGAAAATAAATTATCATAATGCGATAATCATAAAAAAATTCCCTTTATTTGCTAATTTTTTTTTATCACCAAAACACTAATTTTTTTAAAGTAAATTGTGAAATCTTATGAATAAATTATTAAATGTTATGAATATACATTATCAAATTTTATGAATATATATATATATATATATTATTGTTAGTTATGAATGTACTATAAAGTTTCTTTATATAGTAAAATATTTAATTATAATTATCATTATGTTATTTAATAATTATCAAATTCTTAATATAATTTTCAATTTTTATTTTTTTTAAAAACAACATTAAAGTTTTATTATTTTAATTTTAAGATTAAAGTTAACTTAATTACCTATTTTATCTACATATATTATCAAATTTTATGAATATATTGTAAAATTAATTAAATAAACAAATATTTAATTATAAATTTATTGAATTACCATTAAATATTTTTATTTTAATTCCTACTTATTTTATAAAAAAATATTAATAAAGTTTTATACTTATAAAATTATTATTTTAATATACACTTTATAATTTTTTGATTAATTTTTTTATTGCTTTAAAATTTATTATTTTAAAAAAATTAATCATACTAACTTTAAAAATATTTTGTAATGTTGAGTTTTTCTAAATCTACAAAAATTTTGGCAACATAACAGCTGTAATCTAACATATCCAAAAGTTTAAAATATGCATAAAAACTAAAAAAACCAGTCCTAGAGCATACACAAAATTGAATAATATCATTTAAATTCTCACATCAACAACAAAAGACATTATAAATAAATAATACAAAATCTTAACATGGATTTATCAATGAATTCATCAACATTTGTTTATAAACTATAATCTTAAATAACATTAAACATGTAACATGGATTTATCTAACCTAACATACAATTAAAAAATTAATATCATCTAACCTAACATTTTTTTTATAACATACATTCATATTTTCATAAAACATAAATAAATAAATATATAAATATACAATTTTCATCTTAAAAAAAACACAAATATAATCAAATTAACAAACACTATCTAAAATAACTAATCACACACCTATGAAATATTAATTAAACATACAACAATACATTCATCAATCACAAAAAAAGAATAATACCCAATGGAGGATCTTTACAATCTGAGCAATACCCAAGCAAATTATTTTGTTATCTAAAAAAAACAAACAAACATCAAAATCTCATTTATTACCAAAAGCTAAATAACTTCAAATTTTAATACACAATCCTTTTCAGAAACAAAATAGGGAGGAGGATGGCAAAGAACAACAGTGGGGAGGTCCCAAAACGGGGTTGGGACACTGTGGGATGGTGGAGGGCGACTGATGAGCTCTCTGTAATTTTTAAGAGAGGGGAAGCGGGGAAGAAGACAACGCCTTGGAAGTTATATCAATGGTCTCTATAGCGACGACATATCGTCACTATAGAGTATAAGTAAGTCGTTGCCAAGGTTGAATGCACAGTTTTACGCAAACAGTTAGACCCTATAGTGACAACATGTCATCGCTATAGATAAGGGAATAGTACACAAATCGTTTCGTTTACTACGCGTCCAACCTATAGCGATGACATAGGCAGTGAAAATTTGACTGAAATTTTTGGCAGTCCACTTTTCCTCCATTTTTTGGACCCTATAACGACGACATATCGTCGCTATAGACTAAAAATTTAACTGCCCCATGGATTAAATGAGACTCTATAGCGACGTGTCGTCGCTATAGGGAGTGAAAATTGACAACCAAGTTTTTGCGGTTAAGTTCCCTCCGTATCCTATAGCGACGACATGTCGTCGCTATAAACAAAGATAATTCCCTCTTTTTTTTGACGTGTCGTCGCCGTACAGTCAGTTCCCGCCTCTTGTTCCCTCCAAATTCTTGGTAAATTAATTAAATATTAGTTATTTTGATTTTAATTCAATTTATTAGCAATTGATAAATACTTAAAAATCTATTAAAAATAAATATTATAATTTATATTAAATAATAAATAAAAATTATTTTTATAAATTAAAAAAAAACATAGGCTTTTGTCGGCACTTCGTGGAGCGCCAACAAAGGCTTTTAAAATTACTAACTTTAGCCGACGCTGTATGACTATCACCGACAAAGGTATTTTCACTGGCGAAAGAAATCATCGCCGGTGAAAATGGGCCAACCACCGGTTAAAAGGGGCAGTGGATTCAAAATCCGACCCTAGTTTACAGGGGAGTTGGTCTTGGCCGGTGTGTATTGACGCCGGTATTATAATCTTTACTGGTGTGATTTTTAATGCGCTGCAAAAACTCCCTTCAGCAACCAAGCATTCCTGTCAAGTTTCACCAGCACAAATTTGTGCCGGCAAAATGTTTTTAGCCTTTATCAACACATTTTGGGTATTTTTGCCGGCGCAAATCTTCGCTGGCAAAAACCTTCATTTTTATAGTGTGGAGATAAATATAAAATTATTAAATTTAATAATTAAGATACTGATTAGTGCTCAAAAATGTCATTTTATTAGTTTTAAAGTTTAAAATAAATTAAATTTTAATTAATATTTTCATTGATTTATTGTAATATATTTTATAATTAAAAATATTAATCTTAAATTAATTTGTGTTCAATTTTCATGAAATAAATTGTATTTTGACACTAAGAAAAAGAAAGAAAGAATTATAATTGAAGAAAGAATGAAAAAATGGCATTTTTAGGACCTTTTTTAGCAGCCCGGTCCCAAACTAGGCCCAATCCGAGCCCAAGCCCACTTACCTGCCGAAGCTCCAACACGCGACATGTGGCAATCACCTTCCACGCCCGCTGAGTCCCCTGTGCTTGCGACATGTGGCGAAGCTTGTCCCCTACTCTTTCTGCCACTCGCTGCTACACTCCTGCCAAGCTTCTTAGAATTCGCCACGTGTCCCAACTATCCCTCGCACCTTTTTCCAAAGCCAATCCAAGCGCGCCACGTGTCCCACTTGTCTCAGTTTTTTTTAGTCATTTTCCCACTACATTGTACACAATTTTATCACATTTTGGGTTCTATTTTCATTATAAATAGAGGCCTAAATGAAGTGAGAAAGTATGAGATTGTAGATCACATTTTTAGCTTAGAAAAATTACACTCAAATTTCGTCTCTCTTTATTTCCTTAAAAAAATTTAGTGAACATAATGTCTATTTTAAGCTAAATTTTCTTGTAGAAAAGCTAGGGTAGAGTTCATGTTCAACATTATTTTTCAAATATATTGATTTTTTATGTTCTCCATTTCCATATTTGCTTCGATTAAATTTATTTTCTCTGAATTTTTATTCTAAATTTATTGGTATCTTTTACATAAGTTTAATCATGTTTTTCTCATGTAATTTAGGCTATCGATTTAATTTAGGATATTTGTTATATTATATGTTTTTTTATTACGTATGGCCATTGGTATTTTGTCACTGGAGGGTATATAATATGATAGATTTTAAAATTAGAAGTTGGTGTAAATTTAATTAAGAACATGTTTTAAGGTGAGATTTATTATATATATTTTCCAAGTACATTTAATGATGTAGAATTATAGTTGTGTAGAAGGAATCAATTTTAATAATAAAAAGAAAGTGTTGGCATTAATGAAACTTGTGTCTTCCATGTTCTCTTTTTGATTAAAATTCATTTTAATTTAGTGTTTAATTTTTATAAAAATCAATTTTTTCAATGTTACATTATTTCCAAATTTCTTGTTTCTAATTTCCTAATTTACTAGAATTTTATTTTGTTTGTATTTTTCCTCTCAGTGGATACGACAAAGCTCATTTGCTATTGCGACCGCTTAAAAATTTATTGAGCGATGATATCAAATTTTCATATAAATAATTCATAATTTATAATAGGTCCACAACCAAAGTATAAGTGATAAATTCAACATACTTTAAGCAACATAAGTAAAAATCATGATAGTTCAAAATTATATAAGTCTAATATAATTATAAATCCTAATTGATCTTAAATTATACGAGTAGCAAACACAGTCCAATTAGGCTTATAAGCTTTTATTGTTCTTTACAATTTTTTTTTAGTGACATAAGTTTCCTAATTCCATTATCCACTGCCAATTTAACACCTCACATCCCGATTGAATTTCAATCGGGAGAAGCTTTTTCGTAATAATGAATTAACATATATAACAAGCTCCCCCCCCCCCCCCCCCCCCCCCCCCCGATCATGATCAACTAAGAACCATTACAACAATTCAACATAGGTTTTCATTATATACAAGTCCAAACTGATAACTCTACAAAATAGAGTTATTTTACCACTTTTTATGTGCTAATTGTTGCTTAATTCTTGAGTTTTTAATTGATTTATTGATTTTTTAAGTAATTTTGAATTTATTAGGTTTATTTTGATTTTTTATATTTTTGTGTGTTTTTATAGTTATTTTGTTGTAATATATTGTAGTTTAATTATTTAAATTATTGTAGTTTAATTTGTGGTAAAAAAATGTTATATTATTGAGCTTAAGTGTTAAATATAATTAAGTTATAATTAATATTTTCAAAAAATTAAATTGATTTATTTTATAATTGAAAATATTGTATTATGATTTATTTTATATTTATTTTGTAGGGAATTTAGGCTCTTGAAAAGCAATGAAAATGATGAAAAAAGATGGCATTTTTGTGAAGAATAGCAAAGGAAATTGGTATTTTCCCAAGCAATTTGGGCCCATAAGCACAAGGCCCAATGCCAAGCTTCACCAAGCATCTCACATGAGCTTCCTTCTTCCTAACGTGGCTGAAGCATTTCCCTCACATATGCCAATTCACATATGCCAATCACATATATGCCCATCACTTAGCATCATTCCAACTTCTTCAGCATCTCCACGTGACAAGCTCTTCCAAGCCCAAACGTGGGCCTTCCTCCCCGTGCATGCATGAGGCCCATTTCCTTCAAGGCCCATTTCCTTCACCAAGCTGCCTTGCACCACTTCAGCCCATTCGGCCCAGCCCCAAAGCCAGCCGAAGTCACCTGCCACCAACACCTTCAGCCACCTCTTGAGCCCACCATTTTTCATTTTGTCCCCTATGACAAAAATGCCACATTTTTACCCACTTTTCTACACATTTTTCACCCAAAATCATCATCACTCCTATAATTTACCCCTATTTACCAGATTATTATTAATTTAATCAATTTACTTAATTTAAATTGATTATTTTAATAATCTCATTTTGGCTATAAATAAGGGTTTTGAAGACCATTTTAGGGTGCTTAATGTTTTTGGTTACCATCTTTTTCTCTCATTTTCTCTCTACCATTCTATCTTCCATTTGGGTTTTTCAAGAGCATTTTGCAAGTATGTATGTCTTTTATTTTGTAATTTCTACTCTAGTTATGTGCTTCTAATCTTTTTCATAAGATTATTAAGATCATGATGAAGCAACTTGTAACTAGGTAATATTTATGTTGTATGTTGATTTCCCTTGTAATACAACAGAGTTTATGGATTTTTCTTCTACATATATTTCTTTCATCTTAAATATCTTTTATTTTAGATTGTTAGAACATATTTACACTTTGTTCTTCATTAGTGCATAAACATAATATTCTTTGTGTAAGATGTGTCATTAAATTGTACACATCCATGCTTAGAACAAAAATATTATGTTTTGCCTCATAAGTAATGTTCATTGATTTATTTGTTATTTCATTAGATTGATTTACACTAAATGCTTTGAAATTATAATTTTGAAAAGTGAAGAAAAATCCTATCTTTTTATAAGAAATTTGTACTTAAAATTATAAATCTTTTTGGAAAATTATAGTTTAAATAATTTTAACTATCACTAAAATTTGGGAATCAATATACTAATAAATATTATTAAACTTACAATTTGTGGATTCTAGTATCTTAATAATCTTTTCTTTTAACACTTATTGTCAACTCATTATTGCTTTATTTTTATTCTCTTAAATAGCTTTATTTTTCAATATTTTATTTTATGTTCATACTATTAAAACTCATCAATCTTTGGAGCTAGGTTAGAATTTATTACTTTTGATTTAAAATAGTTTTCTTTTTTATTTTAGACAACTCCTTTGGGTTCGACCTCGTGCTTTCACGAAAACTATTCTATAAATACGATTCGTGCGCTTGCGAGTTATAAATATTTAAAACATACCCGTTTTTGGGTCTATCACAAACAAACCAAATACAAATATCATTAAAAAAACATAACAAGTGTGTAAAAGTGTATGGTAACATTACATATTCACCGATATTATTTTTTAAAAAAATATTTATTTTTATATATATAATTGTTCGATTAGTCAGTTATATTGGATTTCAAAATGTATAGTTCTTCAACTGACCAAATCAAAATTATATTTTAAAGATTTCAATCCAATTAATTTATTTAATTTAGAACTAGGCAATCAAATTATAAATCAGATTGGTTGATTATTGTTTACCGATTTTGCACACTTCTAATAAAAGTGCGAGTATATACACATAACCATAGGTCAAAGAGGAGTGGTTAGTTCTTCTTCTTTTTCTTCTTTAATTCAAATGCGAGAATCCACATATATGTACATCCATGACTGTGTTATACATAAGCTCTTCATAAAATAAATAGAAATCAAATTTGCTGTACAAAATAAGCGTTACTAATATTTTATAAAGACACATGTTGAACATATTCAGTATATGATTGATGTTTTTTTAAAAAAGAAAATCGATATTTTAATAAATACAGATAAACATATGTCATAATATAATTAGATAAACATCAATTAAGATACGTTTTGGACAGAAGACTTAAATCTGAATAAATATTGGACCGGCTACACGATCGATCTTTCAAAAGGATTTGCAGTACTAATGAATATATATGTATTTATATTTATAAATAGTAAAGGCAATATTCTATCCAGAACAGTATCTAATGTTCTTTCCTAGACGGTGCATGTATAGTACGTAGAGAAGAGAATACAAGTGTATATACAACTAAAAGAGATTTAAGAACTTGGTCGTATATATATCATGATCTTGTTCTAGCTAGCTAGATTTAGCTCTTGGTTTCTTTATCATTCAAAGTAATGAATAAATGACTAAGTATTTCTACTTAATATGAAGGTTGTTAAGTATAATTTATCCCTTAAAATAATAAACTACATATTCTGTACAGTATATCTATCTATATATATACGTACAGCTAATGCATCTGAATTAGATAGAAGCAAATTATAATATATTCTTCTTTGTTATGGGAATTTGAGCTTTCAACTGCAGATTCTTCCAAACTAATTAGCTTATTTGCAACCTAATAATTAACTACAGCTACTATATATAATACGGATGCTTCGATACTATTTTATTACTCATGATTATTAATAATACAACATATATATATGATGCTAATAATATTGGTAATCTCTCTTTTTCTTCAATTAACATCATCTGTTCAAATTATTTTTGACAAGTCTATATAATTAATTGAAACAGCAGACATAATTAAATAGTTAATATTAATGCTCGATTTATTGATGATTTTGTATGATAGTACTCAAGAATTGGAAAGAAGAAAATTAAAAATCAAAAATCAAAACCTGATAACATTTATTTTAGAACAAGTACCTCAAGATCTCACTTAGAATTATTGTCATGTATATTAATTCATATAGTCAGATCCAGGGTACTTGCTCTCCTTGCTTGCATCTCACCATGATGATGATCATCATTTTTGCTACGCTTTGATGAAGAGTTCGATGAGTTCAAAGATAAAGATAATAAACTACTATCAACTTCATCACCTGAACTTCTTTTCCTCTTATGATCACGATCAATATCCATTACAACATCACTCGAAGTAGTAGTTAGTCTGAGAGACAAATCTAGATCAAGCTGATGATGATGATTATTGGAATCTGATGAAGCCTTCCTTTTCATTGAAGTAGAAGTAGAAGTTGTAGTAGTAGTAGTAGTATTAAGTACTGTATCAGAATGTGTAACATTATTATTACTGGTAAGAAAGTTTGTAAGCTCCTTCGCTTTATTCACTTGAAGATGGGAAATGGAATTTAGGTCAATTAGGGGTGTGTTGAATTGAGTTTGATGAGGGGTTGAAGATGGACGATGTTGAAGATGATTATTATGATGATCATGATCATTATCTTTGATGGTGAGTTTATTATGAGCTTTTCTCCAAGATGAGTGTTGATCATGATTGATCAAGTTGGAAGAAATAGTACTACTAATGTTGTTTTTTGAAGGAAAATTGCAAGCATTGGTACTACTACCCCAATTACTAGCTAAGATCTTCCTTTCAGCCTCAGCTGATAAGGCATAAAATCCAGCTCTAGAATGCCTCAAGTTGCCAAAAGAAGTCCATGAAGGGTCATCAAATCCGTATCTGGGGATATTGAAAATCAATATAATTATAGGCGAAATAACTATATTAAGAACATTTAATTAGGGAAAAATAATTGTAAATTGTTTATTACCTGAAGTTGGAGCTATGGCTAATTTGTTTGTATCCTTGAAGCATAGGAAGTTGGCTGAGGTTGAAAATATTTCTATCTCCACAGTCCAAAAGATGCCTATGATGATGATCATGAGAGCCTATAACTGTCAAAAAGAAAATCACCACATATGAGGAGAAGATTCTATATTAGGATATATAAACCTAGTAGCAAATCAAGTAAAAAGAGAACCATGTGTAATGTGTACCTTGGCCTGCATCATCGATCTTCTTGCTTCTATACATCTATAATATGATCAATCAAACCCAATCGGAAAGAGAATCTCTATTAGCTCATACAAACCAAAAATTTGGAAAAGATAGGAAATTCTTGAATTATGTGATGAATCATCAATTAATTAATTATTACCTGTAAATGGCTCTTGACATGGGCAATACTCAGTCCTTTAATGCTCATCAGTTGAAGAACCAACTTGGGTGTAGCTCCTATGCACCAAAACAATTATATAGCTATAATTAGAAAAAATAAAAATCAAACAAATTTATAGATATATATATGTATCAATTAATTGCTTGTTCAAAAGTAGTACTATTTTATCGATCATTCATGAACTGAATAGATATAAATAAGTAATAATAATTAGGAGTGCTTACTCTCTTGTCCACCAAGCCTTTCCACAGCATGAACAAAACGAAGGTGAAGATCTGGTGTCCATCGAAGTCTTGGCATCTTGGATCTAACATAAGGCCGTACTGATGATGATGACTTGACCTTATCACTCTCCTCCACCGTGCTGTTGCTTGAGCTCAATCCTCCATTGTTGGTGTCCTTATTATTAGGCTTGGTACTTTCATCTTCATTCTCTTCTCCACTTTCATCTTCATATTCGAAGCTTGTCTTTGAACACTCAGAATCACTTGTTCTGCTCTCCACCACCATGTTAATCATGATAGTTTAACACCTAATTGAATATTTGATTGGAAATTAGCTGGCTGTAGAGACTGGCTTTAGAAGGCTTAACTGTTCTGTAATAGAGCTTAATTAGAAGCCATAAGCATGGGTGTTTAGAGCTTTGTTTTGGGTAGCTCTAAAATCTGGTCTTGTGTCAGAATCTTCTACCTGCTTCTCTATCTTTTTCATGCTTGGACAGAAAGAGAACTGTGTAAATCACAAAATAAGAGACCTCGAAAGGCATAAACTATAGAAGACAAAGGGTGATGAGTTTCATCATATTTATTTTCTAAGTACAATAAATATAGAAGAAATGAAAAACCCTAGATCTTAAGAGACAAGATACATAGAAGACCCTTTTCTCTCTCTTTCTGTGCTCTGTCCGGGATAGGTAAAATGATATTTTATTTCATTATTACTTTGACAGTATATATAGAGAGAGGATGCATATATATATGAATGTATTCCTTTCATATACATATGGTTTATGTGTCATCATGATGATATGCATGCATGCATGCATTAATTATGTGTAATATAATATAATGTCAGGCTAGCTAGGAATATTGCAAGAAATTATATATGTACATCTACTTCATTAATTATAGAAGAAAAAAATTGTTGATGTATAACAATGCATAAAGAAAAGAAGAAATCATTATATTAATATGAAACATATTTGGCTCATCCACGTGATTCCAAATCCTTTTCATTTCTATATAGGTTTAAAAGAGAAACATTTGTCTTGTAATAAGTATTTCAATACTCCCCGGTTAAATAATCTTACAATTATAGGCTCCATATGCGTTTCTTGTGTAAATAAAACAATATTAAAAAAAAACTAAAATTAAAGGTCAAAAGTTTACTAAATGTGAATGAGACTGAAGCAATACTAAATTAATATATATCAATATTCAAGTGTAATATATATGATATATAAATCAGACAAATTGCAATGTTATTTACTATTTTATTTTAAACAAGAGAACCAAGAAATTGTTTTGCTTTATTACTACCGTCTTTCTTCTTGTCTCATCAATATATACTTTGAACAAATTAATTAAGCTTTAATTAGTAGACTTTTTGTTTTCAATTTTTGTCTGTTGTGCTTGGTGTGAAATGACTATATATATACTTATTATATAAACATGGAATTCCCCTTAATTATTCTTTGTTACTTATAATAAGACAGTTTTTTTTTTTTTACTTCCTTGGCTGTAGACTTTTGCATATAGAAACAAAAACAAGCTAGCAAAAACTGATGATGCATGAGGGTTAATTTGTTTTAATCAGGTGACTCATTGATCAGAACACTCGTGTGAAAGTCAAATATATAAAGAGTACAAATTATTGTTTCTAATAATCATGAACTTCATTTTACTCTTTAACCGGATCCACAATTAATAAAATTACCGTATAAAGAATTAAGTTTTTTTTTTCTTTCAATTTTTCTGTACTAATTATGTATATTAGTATCTACTAGAATACAAAATAAGTACTGAAGAGATGCACATAATAAATAAAAATATGTGTATATTATGCATGGTAGGTGTGTTTGTGCTGTGTTCTCACATATCCTCAAATATAATAATTTTTGTTAATATAATCTAATATTCCAATTTCTGACCCATTTCAACCTATCTGACATGTATACTCTTTGTAGAATATTAGAGAAAGAAACCTAATTAATCCGAATAATTAAATCTTAACAAGAATATTAAAACTAAATAAAAAATGAATTGGGGTTTTGGGGGGCTATATTTTTTCCATCTCCAAAAAGAACAGAAAAGAAAAAAAAAAATAGTAACACTGATCCGGTGGTGGGCTCTGCAGGGTGGTCGATGTGCATGTGTTATGCAGCTGAAGCTGATGCAGAGACCCAAACTCAAAAAAAAAAAAGATAATATATATGTGCCTTTCGTCGGGAATCACGGGGCTTGTTCCTTCTTGAGATTTGAGGCTTGTTCCTTTGCTATATAAATATATGTGTATACATATCATTTAACCTTGGGATATTGAAGATGTATGTTTCCAATTCCACGCTGTTTTTCTAGGTTTATTATTATTAAAAAAAAAATAAAGAATATGTTACTACGTGAAGACCCTAATATTTTAATAAATGTACATACCTATAGTTATGTGGCTTGTTTATTTATTAATATATTGTCTCATCAGTGTTCTTATATATATTGATCATTTAAAAACTTTATTTTTATATACCATAGATAAACTAATTAATGGACATAATGTTAATTTAGTCACAACGTTACCTAACTACAAACTAAGATATAACAAGTTAACAACTGATTAATTACATTTTAATTTACTAGACGTACATATTATAATTTCTTGTTCACAACTAATAAGGCTGCTACCTAACGTACACTTTCATACTTTTGGTCACGATAATGTCATGATTACGCACGTACACCCTTCATCCTTTTCTTTTTCTTGATCTCTTTTATAAGTTATTTAATTAAATTTTATTTGTATACTAAGGTATTTAACACCACATGAGTTGACATCCTAGGATTAGTGATACTTCATAATATTTATTAAATTTAAATATGTAGGACCTATATTGAATTGCATCAATAACAGTATGTTACCTCCTTATGATGTTGAACACTAACACTATAAATTATTCATCAAAATTTATCTAAAATTTGTATTATATCTTAAATAATTACACTATATAACGTCATAAAAAAATTAGGATTAAAACTATTAACATGACTAAAATAGAAAGGGTGCAATGATACACCCTTTTTGAGTGGTGCACCATGAAAACTCCCAATATACATATATTATATAAGTGTCCTAATTATTGTGGAACCCTATCATAATATAATAATTTATATGGCTCCTCCATATATTTTTTTTAATCTTTTTACCTTACTAATTAAAATATTTTATGATATACTTAGTGTTTTTTTACTAAATAAAATACGAAAATAGTACATATATGCCGACATAGCGCTTAGGCTGTGAAAGGTAACAAAGATTATATTACGTGGTAGGGTACCAAAAGAAATGGTATGTATAAAATGGTCACATAATTTGATATTGATGAAAAATAAAACTTAAACATACCCCATAATGTCAAGTAATTAATTAGCATATTCCTAGCATATTTATATCGTTAAGATATATATTTATATATATAGATATAATTATTACTTGTGTCTAGTGCATGTATATATATACATTTGAAATGGAATAAATTGTGTCTCCTAGAAGTTTCTTGGAGCATGGGAGGGGGTAGTTTCTTGTTGGCAATAATAATAATAATAATATAGTCTCATCATCCATGATATCATCATTCTATGATTAGAATCACTTGTGTTTATTTTATAGTTTCAAAAAGTAATAGTAGTCCCTTTTTTTTTATCTGGAATTTAGATCATTTTCAATGATAACATAAACCACAAGTATAGGTAGCTAGCTCCCTTTTCCCATGCAGGACCATTAAATCAGATTCATATGCCCTGAAAACAAAAGCAGCCCACTTTTGAGTTGCAATAGAACTTTTTCATTCCTCCCACGTGTGTAGCCGTGTGCTCTGGAACACAGGACGTGATATGTATTGTTTAGGTCAAAACAGATGCCAATTTAATCAAAGCCTACACCACATATATACACACATCACACTCACGGGTCTCTCGCCTGCTACAGATCATATATATCATATATGTATGAATATAACACTCACAGACATCATAGGTTTGTACGTAGCCAGAATTATACGGTTGTATATAATGAACAGATCCAAAAGAAAAAGACTACTGTTATTTATATATACTGTTCAATTTGAATACAATTATATGTATAATATGATATTAAAAGAAATTATGTATATATTTCGCAAGTAGCACTATTAGCTAGTCTGATCGATCTCCTTAAATATTATTCATATATTTTTTACAGTTAATATATATATATTCAAGCTTAAAGAAAGATTATTAATGTTTATATAATAATATGTATTATCTTTTATAATTAGAGTATCTTTCTTTAGAGGATGTCTCCTTTTAATTATGTTTAGGCTCATCCACGTGAAACAGATAGACATTACAATTAAATCAAATGCATGTAGTGTCATACATTTTTGAATTTGTACTAACAATATTGATCTATTACCATGTATATACGCATATACCCCCGATTTTTAATAAGGTACCCTCCCAAGCTTAACAAAGAATTGTGTATAGCAGCACCAATTAAGTTATTAACAATTTATACAATAATAATAATAATGCTATAAAAACCAACATTGTTAACAACCCAATTGCAGAATTAATTGGACTTATACGACATTCTACACTATACTAGAATTTGAGTAATGATTTGATATATATATACATATATTAAAAGGAAAGAAATAAGAACGAATTGAAGGGGTTTTGTATATATATATGCTTACACAGATTGGGAGGACAGTAGTACCAATAACTATTGTCATTATATGAATAAAGAAATGGAAAAGATAACACAAAAAGATTCAGTCCAACAGTTAGCCTGTGATGGAGGTCAACGGCCAACAGTAGTTTTGTCCCTTTTTCTTCAGAATTACATATATTTTAATTTGCATGAGAATGCGTGAGCCTATTAATGCGGATCTAACCCCATTATTTGAGAATGAGGATGTCTGTCTTCTTCTTACATCGGTCTCTCTGCCCCTTTTTAATATCTTCACACATAAAAAAAAACCTATATTTACATATATATTTATTGATATATGCTTGCATAAATGACTCGATCATACCATGCCATGCAACCATATATAATATATATATATGCATGCATATACGATGATGGTGATTATGATAAGATTAAGTTTTAAAGAAGCTTCACACACAACTGCTCCGATTCAGATTGGTAGGAAGAATGGTATTATCATGAATATTATTATAAAAAATGATGAGTGTTATTCTATATGCAAATTAATTAAATAAAGTAAGAAAAATCAGCAGCTTGGAATAAAGTAGATAGACTGATGTTTTCGTGAAAAGTCTTTATTGTGCTTTGTTCCTCTCTACCACTTTCGCAAGTGACAAATTCCCTATATATACATATTTTAATGGAGGACTATATATATCTACACCATATATTATATATAATATATATCCTCAACGAACAAGTTATATATAAATTAATATATATATACTTAAACTAAGTATTGGTATAGTATTTTTCTCTAATGGATAATTATCAACTTGAATTTCCAAGGTTTGGTCAATGCATGATACTATATATGATTGTGACCAAATTTCCCACAAAAAAATGATGGCTTTCTTTAGTAACGTTATTTTTTCTTTTAATTAGTTCTTATCTTTTATAAAGATATATATATATATATATATATATTAGAGGTTACGACATTAAAGATTAATTATTTTAAATTAATTAAGTACAATTAAACAAATAAAGATTTAGTATATCTCCACTGATATCAAAATATCTCATATCATTGTTAACATTTGTATTTTAATTTCATTTATTAGATCAACTTACGTACCTTATAAAAGTTTGTGTAAAAATATGTATTTATTGAACTTATTTTAAAAATATATATCTCTTCAATATAAAAATTATGTAGATAAGGGAAATTATTGATTTTAACGGTTTTTTATTTTTTTCAGTTAAGTTTAACGGAATATTTTTATATTTAACGGTAGATTGTAAATATGACTTAAACTTAAATAAATAAATAATTAAACAAATTAAAATATGATATTTTTGAGATATTTTACAATAATAATTATTCAAAAATAATATAACCATATATATAATTTAAATAAAATTTAATTAAACTTAAACTTAATATTATATTAAACATATAATATATAATCTTTTTTGTCACCACCAAGTTCAAAAACTAGAACAAAGATAAACTTAAACAAAAATAAATAAATAAATTAAAATATAATATTTTAAAGATATTTTATGATAATTTAAATAATTAAATAATATTTATTTAAAAATAATAAAGATATACATATCATTTTTTTTATCTTATAAATTTGTGTGATAGTTTTTTTTTTATCAAGTGATGAAAGCTAATTTTTTTTTATCAAATTCACCAAATGATATTGTAAGATATATTAGAAACTAAAAATAGTTTATGTATGTATACTACTGTCTACACTATGACTTTTTTATTCTTATTTTATTTCTATTATTAATTTTTTTTAAATATTATTGTATTGTATATAATGTTATGTAGTCATGTAAATATATATATATATATTAACGTTGTATTTAGATGTCATATAGAACTATAATTCACTCTATTATATATATTTAAAAAAAATAGTGAACCAATTTTTATAAAATTATATACAATATTTACAACTTTAAAACTATAAGCAAACGTGTATTGCATATTGCTTCCACCTAGTATATATATAATATGTTAATTGAACTTATCATATACATATATGAAGAAAATTTAATAATTACGTTTACATAGTGGTTATTACATTTAAAATTTTGTATTGTTATTAATTTTAGATGTAGAGTTATTACAATTCATTAAACATTTTTGATAAATTATACCACTACAAGAAAATTGGGTCTTTACCTACATATTTTTTAGTTACACATAATAAAAACTTTTACATAATTTTAATGACATAGCTAATTATGTGTAAGTAAATATATATTTACTAACACATATGTGTGTAAGTAAAAATACCACATTCAAAATTTTAGCTACACATATATGTGTATGCAATAAAGCATTTATATTTTTTGTTGAGATGGTAATTTAAACTTTTTCTTACACTTAAATATGTGTAAGTACATATAGATTTGGTTACACATAATATGAGAATCTGTGAAGATAAATATGTGTAAGCAAAAGTCACACATATAAAATTATAGCTACACTTATATGTGTAAATAATAAAGTGTTTGAAGATGTGTCAAATTATAATTTTACTTGCACTAAAATATGTGTACATAAATATAGATTTGTTTACACATAATATGGACATGTGTAAGTAAAAGTTACATGTACAAAATTTCAGCTACACATACATTTGTAAGCAATATAGAATATATAAATGTTTGATGATATGACAGTATATTTTTTACTTACAACTTAAGTGTGTAAATAAATATAGATTTGTTACACACACTATGGACATGTGTAAGTAAAAGTTGTATGTACAAAATTTCAGCTACACATATATGTGTAAGTAATAATATGTTTATATTTTTTGACGTGGCAATTTAAACTTTTACTTACACTTAACTTAATTATGTGTAAGTAGATATAGATTTCCCTACACATAATATAAGCATGGGTAAGGATAAATATGTGAAAGTAAACTTTATATACACATAATTATAGCAACACATATATGTCTAAGTAAAAAAAATATTTATATATTTTGATGATGTGGTAAATTATAATTTTACTTGCACATAATTATGTGTAAATAAATATAGATTTCCTTACACATAATATGGTCATGTGTAAGAAAAAGTGACATGTGCAAAATTTTAGATACACATATTTTCCATATATATAGTTACATAAAGGTATATATGATGTATTTCTACGCACAACAACTAATTTTGGAGCCTTTCACCACTAGGTTAAGATGCAATCTTGGTCTTGGTGATCAAGATCCCTTACCGCACAATTAAAGGGAGCGAAAGTGCACATTTTTAATAGTCAAATGATGCGATTAGGAGTGTTTTGGCCTCCAATCAAACACCAATGTTGTATTTTTCAATTCACCAAAAAATTTAGAGTCTTTAAACACCATATAAATGGTAAGATCTCGGTATATGTGATCAAGTTCGCTTACCACGCGACTAAAGTGTGCAATAGTGTGCGATTAGGGACTTTGAGACTCCAATCCATAAGTGTTGTCGTATTGTGCCACTTCAAAACTAATTTTGGAGCCTCTAAACACTAGATCAACGATGTGATCTTGCTCTTGGTGATCAAAATCCCTTACTGGACAACGAAAGTCAGCGAAAGTTGATTTTCAGTAATCAAAGAGTGCAATTAGGGAGTTTTGGCCTCCAATCAAATGCCGATATCATATTTTCCCACTTCTCAATTAATTTTGGAGGGCCTCTAAACACTAGATCAACTGTGCGTTCTCGATCTTGGTGATCAAGATAGCTTACCGCACCAAAGTGCGCAAAAGTTGATTTTTAGTTATCAAATAGTGCGATTGGGGACTTTGGGCCTTCAATCCAGCATCAATGTCATAATATGTCACTTCAAAACTAATTTTGGAGTCTATAAACACTAGATCAATGATGTGATCATGCTCTTGGAGATCAAGATCCCTTACTATACAAATAAAGTTAGGGAAGGTTAACTTTTAGTCTTCAAAGGGTGCAGTTAAGGAGTTTCGGCCTCCAATTGAACATTGATCTTGCATTTTCCCACTTCTCAATAGATTTTTGAGCTTTTAAACACTATATAAACTATGCGATCTTGATCTTGGTGATCGAGATCGCTTATCGCAACACTAAAGTGCGCGAAACCTGACTTTTATTGGTCAAATAGAGTGATAAGAGACTTTGGTCCTCCAATCCAACACTGATGTCGTATTGTGTCACTTTAAAAAATAAATTTGTAGCCTGTAAACACTAAATAAATGGTGTGATTCTTGTCGTGGTTATCAATATTTCTTACCACACCGCTAAAGTTAGTAAAATTTGACTTTGATGGGTCAAATGATACAATCACTACAACAAAAATCGTTGCCACAAATAACCCTAAAAGTCGCCCCTGACAAAATGTCCCTAAAAGGGAACATTAGGGACGACTCGAAGGGTCGCCCCTTGATATTGTTGCCCCTAAAACCTGAAATGTCGCCCCAAAAATTTGAAAATTTTGAATCATTTTTGTCGATATGTCGCCCCTGATACTCCAGTAGTCGCCCCTAATACTTAATTATTAGGGGCGACGTGTCGCCCCTAATACCATGATATGTCGCCCCAAATGTTTACACGTGGCATCTATATTAATCGATGTGTCGCCCTTGATATGTCACTAGTCGCCCCTAATATTTGATTATCAGGAGTGGCAGTGTCGCCCTAATACTATTTTGTTTATAATAAAATTAAATAATTAAATAAAATTTTAATTAATTATTTATCGAAATTATTATTTAAATTTTAAATAATTGAAAACAAATATATTAAAAATAAAAATATTATATTAAATATTCAAATTAGTTTATTAAAATAGCAATTGTACATATTCATAATACATTAAGATAACAAATATTCATATTGTTCATATAATTTAACAATAATTAATAATAAAATAAACCTAGTCTCCTAAATCAGCTGCCTCGCCCTCCCTATTGTCTTCTTGTTGCAGTTGTGGTTGTTGCGGTGGCTGCGGTTGTGGTTGTTGCGGTGGCGGCATCGACCAAGGATATTGGGGAGGTAATGTGGACGATCCAGTTTCATACATGTAGGGATACGACGGCTGGGAGGACGGTGGAATCGGCCACGGATAAGGTGTTGCTCCGTACATATATGGAGGTACCATATGTTGAGACGGCGCTACCCCGTACATGGAAGGATAGGTTGGAGATGGAGGTTGAGAATACGAAGCTCTAGAGATATTGTCACTATCAGGCACAAGCGGCATCTGAACGTTTGGTGGACGAAATGAAGGTACAAAAAATTGAGATAAGAAATTAACTTGGTCAGCCAATTTCTGTAGATTATTCTCCAATTTTTCTCTATATTCTCTTGAATGTTGAGGAGGAACTTGAGACTCGCTGAAGTGAGAGTGTTGGGTAGATGATGACCCCGATCCCTTCAATTTGCGACCCACTCCTCGCTCATGTCCACGCCTTTGGCCTAATACTTTTTGTAGTACCTCCTCCTGATCAACTGCTGTCGAACTATCATTATTAGAAGCATCAATGGATGTTTGCTGAGTTTGTAACTCAAAATCAGCCTTCAGTTTTTCCTATTTTCAGAAAATGTTAGACACTAACATTAAATATAACTCTATTAATATTAAAAAATATAATTCAAACTTACATAATCTTGGCGAGCATCATCGTTCACGAAATCATTTGTTGCTTTCTTCCAATGATATTCATTCCATGACTAAATTAGGTCAGGGTTCGTCTAAAAAATATAACCCAAATGTTAGAGAACATATAATTTAAAAGAACATAATTTTGATAATATTTTATCTTTCACTTACTTTTTCGAAACAGATGGCTGCCAGCGATTTTGTACCCTGCGTTGTAGAATACTTTTGTTTCTTCCGATTTCCCTTATTCTTTACGGAGCGCGCAATAAATTTTGGACTTGTAAATAACTGACAGATCTGCTTCCACTCCTCCTTGTTAACATCACTGGTTGGGTTGTTTAGAATCTTGTCCCAATCCTCCGGTCCATTGTAGTGTTTCTCAAAGTGTTTGTGTCTTAGTGTTTTCCTATGACGGTATCGGTCTTTCCTCTCTCGATCGATACCATCTAAACACTTTAAGAAATCCTCGCGACTCGTTATTTGATAATAGTACTTGTTGACGCCATTTTTCATCAACTTGAAATGTAGAGCACGTAAACAGTAAATAGTTATGGCTAGAAAAATACGATAAAACAAGGAGGATTTTTACGTGGTTCAGCAGTTAACTGTGCCTAGTCCATGAGTCTTTGTTATTAGAACTTAGGAAATTTCTGGAAATTCTTCAGAGATGAATTCTCCAGAGTTTCTCTCAAGATCACAAAATTTCGGTCCTTTACAAAGGTACAGGACTTCTCTATTTATAGAGGAAGTCTCAGGATACTATCCCACACGTTTTTGGGAGGTTATCCTTTACATTAATAAATTTAATGGATTTAAAAGCCTGTAACTCCTATATACAAGGAAACGTCCCCTGAAGACCAGGGGGCGTATAACTGAATAATAAATATCCCTTTATTGTAGGGGAGTTACAGCAATAAATGTAGACTGCGTCTCTCCAAGTGACTCACTAAGATGTTCGAAGTCAACAACCAACATCGTCAGCAGCGTACCAGCCCAGGTCTCTGAGTGACTTTTGAGTTGTATTATTTTCTCCAAGACCACATAGTTTCGAGCTCATACTTATGTCAGGCTCGGAACCTTTGATCCAAGGCCACCCGAGAATAGACGTACTCCGATGTATGTCTTTCGAGCTTGTAGGGACTTCGAGGCTATCCATCTTCGAGGTTGCCACCCGCTTTGTAGGTTCGGCGCCTAGGTTTCGAACGTGTATTCTAGATATTGCGAGCTCACACCTGACGAATCCAGCTTTCGAGATCACAATTCTCAAGGCTCGAAATCTGGGTGTAACAGTACTAAATTGAAAATTAAAGACAAATTTTAAAAAATATATATTTAATACTATTTTTACCTGGATTATGCCAAGGACCTGATCCTTGTATTGTTTAGGCACTGATTCCCATGAATCGAAATATCTGGGAACTTTCGTTTTAATTTGGGTTCCCACGAGGCGGACAAAAGCAGCGTGCTCGCCCCCAACAACCTTGTACGTTCGCGGGCAAAACGTTACTTCCAGTGGTTTTCCATTTTTACGCCGCCTCTCATCTAGATCTTTTCCAATAGCTGCGCCACGACCCTTTTTCTTAGTTGGGATTCCTGTATTTTTTTTATTAATAATACATAGAATATTAGTATATATATGATAAACATATGTGAGTAAATAAAATAACAAAAAAATTACCTGACTCGCATGTAGTTGGCATCCTAGTAGGATCCGGTGGAGGATCACCGCCAGCGTCTCCACCGTGAGCTCTAGCCACATCTGCTGACATCTACTAACACGACAGTAATTTAACCTATCTATTTTAATATTTAATTATTATTTATAATTAATTTATTGAGTATTATTTCAATTGATTAGGTAATTTGAAACATGCTATTTGGAAACGAACTTTTTATTTCACAATATGTATAATACATTTAACACTAGATACAATCACTCGAATGGAAGTGGTGTCTTCATTGCACGTTGGACATGCTTTATACCCTTGCCCGCTCCAACCAGACAAGCTACTACGAGCAGGGAAATCGTTAATTGTCCATAGAAGGGCTGCACGCATCTTTAACAATTTATTCCTTGTGCCATCTCTTGTGTCGACCCCGTTAATCCACAATTGTTTTAACTCATCCACCAAGGGTCTTAGAAATACATCCATGTCTTTACCTGGTGATTTTGGCCCAGGCATAAGCAGAGTTAGCATAAAATACTCCTCCTTCATGCATAGCCAAGGGGGGAGATTGTAGTTCGTCAAAATCACAGGTCACATGATATATGATAAGCTAATGTTGCCAAAAGGATTAAACCCATCAGCAGCCAAGCCTAGACGAACATTTCTAGGATCTTTTGCAAAATCAGGATGGGTGGTGTCAAAGTCTTTCCATGCAGACCCGTCAACCAGATGACGCATCACCCCATCTTCTATTGATCTCCCAATATGATGCCATAACATGTCATTAGCTGTGTGTCTTGAACTGTACATTCACTTTAATCTGGGAGTCAACGGAAAGTAACGCATCACCTTGTGTGAAACCTTTTTCCCCTTCTTCTTTTCATTGACCCATTGGCTACTCCCACACACATGACATGAATCTTTGCTTGCATGCTCATTATAAAATAAGGAACAATCATATTTACACACATGGATTGATTGATATCCCAACCCTAACTTACTCAGCTTTTTTTTTCGCCTCGTAGTGTGTTGGGGGAATTTTATTATCTTTCAAAAATGCAAATTTTAGTAACTTCAACAATTCATCGAAATAGTTATTTGACCACTTCCCCTTAACTTTCAAATGCATCAACTTCACTAAAAAGTTTAAGGATGATATCCAATCACAACCCAGATACAACTCAGCTTCAATCTCGTCGAACAACTCGTCATAATACTGTCCCATTCGACTGTCAGACACACCATCTGCTTCCTCTGCATTTTTCGGTAAGAGGAAATCATCAACGACGTCAACCATCTTGTCTACATCTTCATTCTCCTAAACTACCTCATTGGCGACACTAGCTTCCACCTCACCGTGGTAAACCCACTTTTGATAATTCTGTTGAAAACCCTTGTCAAAGACATGAGCCTCCACTGTATCTATAGTTTGTAGTTTAACATTCAGGCACCTCACACACGGACATAAAATTCTCCCGTCGCAGTCTACGTGTTCTTTTGCTATTCTCAAGAAGGCTTGGAGACCGTTCCAATAAGCATCACAGTTACGATTCCTTAATGTCGTCCAACTCTTATCGATCGGCATCTACGATACAAGAATAAACAATAATTAAAAATTATTGACTATGTGTGTGTGTGCCCTAATCCACCTTTTCACTCCACTTCTATAAGGATAAAGAACCTATCCCATTCAGATTTGTAGTATACATATAATTTAATCTACACTCTTAAAATTGTTTCGTTTATGTAAAAATTTCAGCAGCACCTCCCTATAGTTCTCATAAGTGGGCAAACTAAAATTAAGTGTGCCTACTTACGAGAACAAATAAGGAGACACATATTGAAATCTCTATTAGCGAAACAATAAAATGATTACTAGATCAAATTATAGGTACACAACAAATCCAAACTATCCATGCGGACACATACCGTCCTGGATAATTCGGAGAAGCATATTTAAGAGTTCTTACTGACTCAGCTTCACCGAACGGGTCTAAGGCTTTTCGTGATTGAAGATAATTAATAAAACATTATCACTAAGTGATAATATATAAAAATTCTATACAATCTTTGGTGATCAAATTTTATCACCAAAGAAAAGCAACAAAAAAAGAAATGTTTTTTAACACTAGATGTTTTATGATGTCTTATAAAATCTTATGATATTAAATTATAATTTTGTAATTTATTTTGAAATTATATATCTAATTATTTAATTTATTTTTAAATTACTAAATTTGTTAATATTAAATAAAATTATAATTTTTTAATTCATTTATCTAAATTTTTAATTTATTTTGAAATTATTTATCTAATTTTTTAATTACTAAATTTGTTAATATTAAACTAAATTAAAATATTGTAATTTATTTTGAAATTATTTATCTAACTTTTAATTTATTTTTAAATTACTAAATTTTTAATATTAAATTAAATTATAATTTTGTAATTTATTTTGAAATTATTTATATAACTTTTAATTTATTTTAAAATTATATATCTAATTATTTAATTTATTTTTAAATTACTAAATTTGTTAATACTAAATTACATTATTTATATAGTTTTTTAATTTATTTTAAAAATATTAAATTAAATTATATTTTTTTGTTAATTCAAATTATTCAAAAAAAATTGTATTATTTAATTCCTGTAACTCTACCAAAATTTCAGCATCATAACAACTATATTCTAAGCTATCCCAAAAATTTAAAAGCCTGTAATTGATCATCAGAAAATTCTCAGAACATTGACAATATATTATACATTTTTCTACACATATTCACAATATATTTTTCTACAAATATATTAAAAGCAGTCAACACACATTATTTTCTACACACATATTATTATTAAATTATAATTATTTATTTATTTTCTTACTTGCATATTAACAACAGTAAAATATAATACTTTTTACACAAATTCACATTTTAATTAAAATAATTAAGCAAAATTATAAAATTAATAAATACCTTGATGCCACAAAATTAGAGATATCCTAATCACAAATTTTCCAAAAGATACTCCTTCAATTTCTACACAAACATAATATACATAGTTATAAAAAATAATATAAATAAATAAATGAACTATAAATATATAAATATACATACACACACCATGACACACATTATATATATTTATAAAATAAATAAATAATAAAATATATAAATGTATATAATACACACAGACACACATTATATATTTATAAAATAAACACATAAATAAAAAAAATATAAATATATTATACACACACGGGCACATTATATATATAATACATAAATAAATAAATAAACTAATATATATATATACATATATATATACTTCCAGAGGTGGTGGAGGCAGCACTGTGAGGCGGTGGTGGAGGCGTTGGTGGAGGTGGCTCCGTGTGGCGGTGGTCTCGCAGCAGCTCCATGAGGCGGTGGTGGAGGCGGCTCTGAGGCGGTGCCGATGGAGAAGAAGATGGAGCCAAGAGAGGGAACAGAGCCGAGAGAGAGAGGGAGACAGAGCCGAGATCGAGGAGACGGAGAGGGAGACGGAGCTGTTGAGAGGGAGAGAGAGGGGAAAGTGAGGGAGTGAGGGAGAGATCGGGGGAAGAGAGAGGGAAGACTAAGTTTATTTCTTTTTTTTTTGTTACAGATCTGGTGAAGGGCAGAGAGAAAGATAAGTATATAAAATTATTAGGGGCAACGTGTCGCCCATAATACTTTTCACAATTACAACACACCGCCAAAATTTCCCTCTTAATTTTGGGCAAAATATCTGATTATCAGGGGCGACGGCTCCAAAATTAGGGCCCCCCCCTAATAATGTTCCATAATATTAGGGGCGACTTGCAACGTGTCGTCCCTGATATTACTATATTAGGGGAGACATGTCGCCCCTAATACTTTTCACCAATTTTAAAATGGCGCCCAAATTTCAGGTAAAATATCTCACTATTAGGGGCGACGTGTCGCCCCTAATATTGTATTTTGTCGCCCCTAATAACTTTCCATAATATTAGGGGCGACTTACAACGTGTCGTCCCTGATATTGCAATATTAGGGGCGACAATATATGTCGTCCCTAAAAGTGATTTTTCTTGTAGTGAATTAAGGAGTTTGGGCCACCAAATCGAACATCAATGGCATATTTTTGTTATTCACAATAAATCTTAAAGTCTTTAAACAATAGATAAGAGGTAGGATCTTAGTATTGGCGATCAAGATCGCTTACCGCAATACTACAGTGTTCAAAAGTTTACTTTAAGTGGTCAAAGGATGCGATTAAGGACTTTGGGCCTCCATTCTAGCACGGATGTCATAGTGTGCTGCTTGAGAACTAATTGTTGAGCCTCTAAATGCTAGATCAATGGTGTGATCTTTTTCTTAGTGATCAAGATCCCTTACTATACAACTTAAGTCAGCGAAAGTTAACTTTTAGTAGTCAAAGGGTACATTTAAGGAGTTTTGGCCTCCAATCGAACAACGATCATGTATTTTACCACTTTTCAATAGATTTTAGAGCCTCTAAACACTAGATAAATTATGCAATATTGATCTTGGTGATTGAGGTTGTTGACCACAACACTAAACTGATTACACTATTGAATAAAGGCCTACAAGTTTATTCTCTTATAAAAAGTAAATCTCTACAAGTTAAACCTTTGTAATTATCTCAATAGGTAAATATTAAAGTAATTATTGAATATTAATGATGCCTAATTCTATATGATGTTGGTTATAAGAAAAGATTATAGGCTTATGGTCTTCCACAAACTAATCTTTTTTTGCTATGGGTCTCACCCAATTGATGAGAATAAATGAGGAGAGGTGATGAGAATAGCCTTGGGGACCAAATCGTATAGTGTTCCTTATATAGTAGTCTAATTAGAACACGATCAACCCTAATTAAGTTTACTATAGGGTATTACACATTACAAAGCCCATATCATATAAGATGTTTAATTGGTTTATTTTAATCAGATCACTTCGTTAGCCCAATTTAGAATATTAGCTCAAATAAAATTTTCTTAATTTATTTGCCCACACATTAGGTTATATAATAAAAGTAAATTGCCGCTAAAATATCTAATATTTTCAAAATGTTGCACTTTTATACCCAATATTTTTTTCCGCGATAAATGTACTCAATTTCTTCAAATATTGTACTTTTATACCCAAACTTTTTTTGTTGGTAAATATACTCAATGTTTTTAAAATGTTGCAGTTTCATACCTATTTTTATTATTATTTTGAGAAATAATAGGAAAGTGAAAGAAAAATATAGGATTTTAATTATATTTTAAATTTTAAATTAGTTTTACTTCCTTATTCTTCCTCAAAATAATAAAAAAAAATCATTTATGATTTTAAATTTAATCAAAATAATTAAAACTTATATTTTTTCTTCATTTTTTTTAAAAACTTATATTTTATTTGGATGGGAAAATATTTTTTAATTATTTTTTTATTAATTTTAATAAAACATTTATTATTTTTTATTTAAAATAGTTATTTTGTGGAATAATAATAAAGAGAAAATAATTAAAAACCTATACTTTTCCTTGACTTTCTTATTATTTCTCAAAATAACAAAAAATATAGGTATAAAAGTGCAACATTTTAAAAACATTGAGTATATTTACTGCCAAAAAAATGTTTGTGTATAAAAGTGCAACATTTTGAAGACATTGAGTATAGTTATCGTTGAAAAAAAGATTAGATATAAATGTGCAACATTTTGAAAAACATTGGGTATTTTAGCCATCATTTTCTCTATAAAAAATAACCCAACAATCCCGTTTGGACTGCAAATTAATTCCAAAGACAATTATATTTGATAACCTTAGGTGCGCACAAACTTAGTAATTATTCTTAAAAATATTTTCCAATCAATCTAGTCCATCTCCTATACCAATATGAGACCAAAGTGACATTTGTTACATTTATCGTAACTCGAACCATCAATGATCACCATAATATATTCAATGGCACAGATCAAGTATGGATGTATAACTAGAAATTACATGCAATGTGATCTTAATCATGCATATTTTCAATTGGTCGTTTACTCCTTAGTGAGATCAATCCATAGTCTTTCAAACTTTATGTTAAACCACAATTGAAAGATAATACATTCAGACCAATAAAAATAATAAAACCATCAACTTTATTCTGCAGAAAACTAAACATTACATAAAGTAGTATAATAGTGTCAATCAAAATAACTGAATACATAACACAAACTCCTACTAAAATTGCACATCATCAAATAAGACAACAACCATGTGAGCAATATGCACATGAAAGACCTTGGGTGTCAAACCTTTGGTTAGTGGGTCTGCTAGCATTAAGTTTGTTTCTATATGTCTATGTGTTTAGACTTTAATAACTAGAAACTTAATGTCTATGTGTTTAGAAATTGATGATCTTCTACTGTTATTCAAATATAGAACTCGTAGACCAGTGACAAAATTTTACAGCCATATCGCATGATTGATTGCCTCATAACAAGCTATGAACTTTGGTGCCATGGTGGAAGGAGCTATGAGTGATTGCTTAGCACTTCTCCATGACATAGCTCCTCCTGGCAACATGTATACATAGCTAGAAATGGATCTTTTAGTATCTTGGCAACTCATAAGATCAGCTTAGAATACCCAATGATTTCTAAATTTTCTAACTTCCAATAGGTGAGCATGTTATCCTTTATTCTTTGTAAGTATCTCATAACTCGTTTGGCTGATTTCCAATGATCCATGATAGGGGCCACTTAAGTATTTGCCCAACATATCCAATATGTACGCAAAATCTGGACATGTACATACTTGAGCATACATAAGACTCCCAACAACTGAAGCATAAGGAATCTTTTGCATCTCTTTTCTTTCAATTTCATTCTTAAGGCATTGGTTAAGACAAAAATTATCTCCTTTGGCAACAATAGTATCTCCTTGTGCACAATCTTTCATACCAAATCTACCAAGTACCTTCTCGATATAGTTCTTTTGTGATAACGTGTTGGTGTTTGTTCCCATTATCAGGGAAATCCCTTGAATCTCATATTTCTGGTATGAAAAGAATCATTCGCTATGTCAATAGCACTGTTGATTTCGGGATTTGGTTTTCAAAAGACACTAACTCTAATTTGGTGTGCTTTAGTGATGCTGATTGGGTAGGAAATGCAGATGATAGAAAAAGAACTAGTGGTTGATGTTTCTATCTTGGAAACAATCTCGTTTCATGGCACAGTAAGAACCAAAACTGAATCTCTCTGTCAACTGCGAAGGCTGAGTACATTGCTGCGGGCACCTGTTGTACCCAATTGTTATGGATGAAACAAATGATGGAAGATTATGGGTTTGATTTGAAAACATTAACCATTTTCTGTGATAACACTAGTGCTATAAATATTTCAAAAAATCATGTTCAACACTCTCACTTAAAGCACATAGACATTCATCATCACTTTCTTAGAGAGCTTGTGGAAAATAAAATTATTGTCTTGGAATATGTTGAAACAAGCAAACAAATAGCAGATATTTTTACTAAAGCTCTTGATTCGGTCCGCTTTATTTCTCTAAGGAAATACTTAGGGGTTTGTACCATTTAATTTTGTGTTCTTTATGGTTCTTGACATTTTTCTTTGATTTGATGTACATAATGTTGTTGTTTTTGTTTTTGTTCCAAAAGAAAGTTTCCAACTCGAGAATTGCTGATTATTATTTTTATTGCTAATTTTTTGGTGCAATGTTTTCATATAGGTTTAGTTCAGGAAAAGATTTTCACTCCTTCTAGAAATATTTGGGTCATTCAATCAGTGATGTGTATGCTACCATTTTGAAAAAAAAAATGTATGTTCAAGCTCCATTGGAAGAATAGAGCTACATATCTCAATGTGTGAAAGTTGTCACTAAGTAAGTTGATACTATGTAATTAGAAGTTATGTAGAGGATACGCTACCATTGAAAAGGGCTACCATTAAGGTAGTGTGACAATGTCTCCTTTGGTTACCAATACACAGAAAAAGTTTATTTGACAAATTGGGCAATGTTCCCTGCTTACACTTTCACACACAAATGCTTGACACATTTTTTCAAAAAAAAAAAACAATTGAATTAAAATAAAAAAAATAGTTTTAAAAAAAAAGATGTTACATACTGATTGAATTTCTTAAAATATTTTTGGTGACTGAGTAAATTCTTTTCCTGCGTAACTTGTATGGTCTTATTGCAATAAGAAATTAGCTTGGTAAAATAATATATGCGCATTCTTTCGAGTTTGATTTTTTTCATCAAGAACAAAGGTAAAGCAGGCATGTGTTTCATATTGTTGGCAAAAATATTAAGGTTTGATTTATTTTGTTTTCTTTACAAAAAAATAAAAATAAAAATTTGTGACCGATTTTCATGTTGAGCTTACATAAAAATATTTGCTTCTTTGTCTTGTTTTAATTATATTATTAGACAAAATCTTTTGCTATAAAGTGTTGGTTGTTTGTCTTGTGTTTATTGGTGTTTTGTCTTTATTTTTTCGGTTTTTTTTTCTAATAAAAAAAAGCATAAAATGAAAAAATCATTAAAAATGGGGGGGGGGGGGGGGGCATTATTTTTTCGGCTGGTCATTTATTTTTTAATTTTATTTGATTTGGGTGTCCTATTTTCATGGCATTGGTATCTTTTTGGAAACTATTGATTTAATTGCAAAATTATAATGTTTGCTTCCCTTTTTATTCCTTTTCGGGTAAGTCAAAGGTAAGGAAAAATTATTTTTTTCCTGATGTTGTGGGAGTTATTGCATTAATTGAAAATTGGTTTATAACTTCCCATTTTCCCTTTCTATTCCTTCTCTTTATATTTACCCTAAGCCACGATATAATCCTCTCACTCACAATTTCTTCAATTTTTTTCCTCTTAAGTTTCTCTCTGCGCGTGTGAGTTCCTCTCTAGGGTTTTCAAAGTTTCAAGCTTTTCGATGGAAAAAACCAAGAATGCCTGAGGTGGTTCGAAGAGGCCTGTTCGTGGTTCCCCGTCTGTCCCAGCTTCACCTCCGACTGCTCCTCCTGCTCCAGCGACCGCAGCTCCAACGCAGGTTCCTGCTCCTGCAAAACATTCTGGGAAATCAAAAACCCATGCGAGAAAGAAGACATTCACTCTGAATTCCCCACCTGTGATAGCTTCTCCAATCGCCTCAACCACCCATGGTCTCAGTGGTCATGATGAAACTCTTTCATCTGAAAAATCTTTGACCAAGTCTTCTTATTCGCAAAAGGGTGGTTCCTCAAGAACAAACTCTGAAAGGGCCATTGTTCCTACGCCAATGGTGAGTTCTCAAACACGTTCTTGGACCTCCTCTTAGAAGTAAACTGAGGTGCTTCGTCTCCATGGTGTTCCCAAAGTCAAGGAAGTTGGTTCTTCTTCTCGGGTGAAAATTTTCAAAAATCACCCCCCCCTTCTGCATCTTCTTCAGAATTTGATTCTGAAGAAGAATATGAGGTTGAGTCTGATCCTAGTGCAGAATTTCAAGAAAAAGAACCATCTTTGGGAGATTCTAGTTCTGAAAGTGCTGCATCAGAAGAGGAACCTGCTGTTACAGAACCTGTTGATGTTGTTTCGAAACCTGCTGCTCAAGACAAAAGCAAAAGAAAATGTCTCTTGGCTCCTCCAAAGTCTGCTCCTCCTCTGAAAAGGAAAAGACTATCTGGTATCTCTCTTGAAAACTTCAAACCTCATTCCCATTATTTTTGCTATAATGATCATGAGAGAGATATGAAATTTTATGAGGAAAGAAACTTTATTGTTGAAAATAATTATAATGTGCTTGCTCATATGCCATTTGGAGTTGTTAATTTTTTAAAAGAAAGGAAGTGGATGGACACTTTGATTGGTTTTACTAGCTATGTGGATCGAGTTGTGAAGGATTTCTATGCCAACATCACCGATGAGTGCCTAAATGAAAGCTCCTTCATGTTTGGCAAAGTGTATGTGCGTGGTTACTGGTAATCCTTTACAGTTAATGATGTGGCTGAAACTCTTCAATTACCAATCGGAGTGGAGCCATCTAATATCATGTTTGATTGTCATGAAGTATTTTCTGAACTCATTGGAGACAAGGATGTCGAGCTCACCGATGCTATGCACATCTCTCAACTCACTTATCAACATACAGTGCTTATGAGGTTTTCCTTGTCCAATTGGTTTCTTTGCTCCAATTTGGTAAATGTTTCTAATGACCTTGCCTTTCTATTATACAAAATCACTACTGGTGCTCAAGTTGATTTGGCTGATCTTATTTGGGAACAAATTATGTCTTTTAGAAAGGCTAAAAAGCTCAAACCTAACCTTGTGTTTCCCAATTTGATTTATAAAATCTTATCTGATCAAAGGGAATTGATTCTTGACAATGAATCAATTGAGCCTCCCACTGTTGGTCAGACATTCATAATCTCATAAAAACCCTCTCAAGGAAAGTTTTCCAAGAAATCGGGTTGTTCTGCTTCTCCTGGAGTACCAGATGCTTCTCCTACTGCCATAGCTTCAACTTCTGCACCTGCAGAACTGGTAGAAATCAATGCTCGTTTGGAAAGGATGGAGAATGGTCAAGGACAGCTTCTAAGGAGGATGGACAATATCATGAAGTACTTTCAAAGTGACTAGGATTGCTGGTTGAAATAATGTTTGTGTTTTTATTATTTTTTAGGTTTATGTTGAACTTTAATGTTATTTTTTATTGTCTTTTGTGGTTTTTGGCTCCTTTGATAGACAAAAAGGGAGAGTAGTATTTTTATTTTTTGGATTACAACTCTGGACCCTATTTTCAGGGGGAGTTGTTTGTTTGTGGTTTCATTGAACTTTTTCCATTTAAAAAGTATCATGTTTTTTGTTATATGTGTTAGTACGCTTTCATGCAGGGGGAGTATTTTTATACTCTCATTTTTGGTTCTAACACTTTGTTTTGCATATTCATCCTTATTTGTTTTCTTCAAAATATTTTGTCAATCAAAGTGCCAAAGGGGGAGATTGTTAATTCCATTTTTGGCATATTTAATTTGACAAAAAATATTTTTTCTTTTCTTATTATATTCGGCTGTATATAAATATATATTGTTGATATATGTTTTAAATAATAAAGGTATAATTGATGACAAGTTTTTCTATATTAAGAAAGTTTGCCAAAAATAGTGTGGCTTTATTATTATAAAATCAAATATTTTTTAGTTGTCTTTTTCCAGCCGATTGTCTCAATGTATCTTACCATATAATTGAGTTTTATTGCATGATCAGGTTATAAAAGGGAAGCATTGATCCCTACATCAAAGGATGAATTGTTACCATATATAGCTCACGATTCTGTAGCTACAAAATCAAGAAATCCTATCAAATTGAAGAATTCTTTTAGGAAAGTTTTCTTGTGGGCTTAGGTCGGTTTAGACCGTGTATTAGCTACCCAATATGAGTATAATGACTATAAATACTCATATTGGCTGCTAGGTTTTAGTTACCTCTTTTTGTATTTCATTCTTATTGTAAAAGAGAGTCTTTGTTTTGTAGAGGTGAGTGTGTTCAACTCTACCTCTGTTTTTCAGTGTTCTTGTAATTGTTTTGAGTCTTCAAACAGTTCTACAAAGGAGGAGAACAAAGTGCAAACCTTCGGGAGGTTCTTTAAGCTTTTGGGAGAAGGTGGTTCAAGTCTTGCTTCGGGAGGAAGCAAGCACACTTCAAGTAGATCGAAGGGAATTCATATTCTTGAAGGTTCAATAATGTTTATTTGTCAATGTGGAATACATCAAGCTTGCGGCATATAATAAGAGGGAGTCTATTTATGCATAAGTCAAAAAGTTTGTATTTTTGAGATCTTACTAATGAATCTTATCTCTGGACGTGGCCCCGTAGACTAGTAGCAATCTGCAAGGATTGCTGATACCACATATAAAAACCTTGTGTGTTTTTATTTTATGCACTTTAGTTCTTTTCTGGTATGTAGTTACAGAACCCTGGTCTGTAGCTACAGAATATCTGTTTCAGTACCAACTTAATTATTCCGCATTTAATTAATTGATTCATTAAATAATAATTGTTAATTATAAAATATGGAATTTCAAATTTTAAATAAATAAACAATGTCATATATTATAAAAGAATGACACAAACATATTTAAAAAAAATTAAGCCAAAACATTATCTATAATTTTAAATAATATCATTTTTTTTTTAAAAAAATCGTTAAATGAAGAATCTCTTAGATACATACTTTTTATACATAAAAATATGATGCATTCTAGTTTCAAAGTAAATTATGTGATGTTATTTATTAGTTTGAAAGTTAGTGTTCATAATAGTTTAAATTTTGGTATTTTTTATGTTTTGATTTATATATTATATATGGTGATTTTAATTTTAAAATTAAATACATTTTTTCCTAATTACTTTTAGAAAAAATATTCAATATAATAAAATATTAAGAAATTCCAAATTAAAAGTATGAATTTAAAAAGTTTATTTGATCAAATTTATTTATTTAATTAAAAAAGTTTTAAAGTGAACAAATTTTATATATAAATATATATTATTTAATTAATGGCTAGAGCAATAAAAATAAGTAATTTCTCGTTCAAAAACTAAAAGAAAAATAAGAAACATGTATATTTATGTCTTATATCACTATTACATATATGTGTGGATAAAAAAAAAATTAAGTGACAAAATAAATAATTAAAAGAAAGAAAATAATAAATTTAAACACATAAATATTTTTTTGTTATAGTTTTTCAAACATAATTGATAGAATAATTTAAAATTTTTTAAATATGTGATGAGAAATTATTATCGGTCATTATTATTTTTTAATTTTTATTTTCATTATTTAGATGATTTTATTTTATTTTTTTATTTACCTTATTTAGATGAATTTAAAATTAACGATGTTAGAAAACAATAATAAAAATGTTAAATTTAACGGAAACCAACAATTTTTGTGAAACTCACATTTATAATATCTCTTCTATATAAAAGATGTGTAGATAACGGATTCTTGATTTTAACAGTTTGTTTTGTTAACTTTAACGGAATATTATAAATATTTCCTTTGAAACTAATTAAAAATATATATTTATTAATTATATTAATATAAATTAAATTAAGATGTTATAAAATATCATTATTATAATAATATATACTACAAAATTAGATATTTAATAATTATATTAATATAATTTTATTTTTTTTATGAATCAGATCAATTGTATTGCTTCAAAACCTTCATTACAACCTATTTAGCACCAAATAAGGCCAGGACATATACTATATACATCATTTTAGAGCTTATAATGTATCAAACCATTCATTCTCTTTCTGTGTAAATTGTTTAGTTCTAATGCTAGTAATTCTATGCTTTACATTACATTTAATCACCTGTACACAAGTTGCAATTGTTTGCATTTTCTGGTTCCACAAACAATCATTTATGTTTACCCAAATTTGGTAAACCAAACTACCAACTGCTGCCCGCAACACCTGCTTCTTGAAACGCGAAGCTTCGCCCTTGAGATACACCGCAACAGCTCAGGCAGAGGTTTATTCCTCACTCTCCAATCTAACCATTTCTTGATCTCTAATAGGCATCTAGAGCTGAATTCACACTCAAAAAAATAAGTGTATTGCTGTCTCAACAGCTTCTTCACAGAATTTATAATATATTAATATAAATTTAAATATTATAAAATATTATTATGATATTAATATATAATCCTAATATTTTACTAATTATATTAATATGAATTCAATATTATTATAAAAATAATATTTAATACAAAACTAGATATTTAATATTTATATTAATATAAATTTAAATATTATAAAATGTCATTATATTAATAATGTATAATACATATTTTTAATATTTATAAAAAATTATTTATAAAAGTTATCATATTATATATATATTTATTAAAAATTATAATCAATGTTTTAGTTTAATTTTTCATTTAATATATTTATATTATTTTTTTATATATAATATTATTTATTTATTTGAAATTTATATAATAATAATAATATAAATTAATAAAAATAATTAATAAATTATATAAATAAAACGAAACAAACTTACAAGCATATGTATAATTTTATTAGTAATATATAACATATGTGTTGTATATTTTATATTCATGTCAAAGGTTTAATTTGTCTCATTTTCATACCACTTGTGGATCCCCACGTTGGCACATCTCACCTATCCTTTGATTGTCTCCCACCAGTCCATTTATATATTTTGATCCAAAAATTCTTTTTATAAATTCCTCTCATATTCATCGCAATATAAATATATATTATATATATGCACTTATATATGTGAACCCTTATATTGGTCACGTATTAAGTTTATTATTTATTTTTATTTTTATTGAATTGCATCACTTTAGCTTAGACAAGTAATATTGGTCAATCAACGTGATTAGCTAATGAAGCATATTCATACTAAATACTATCAATTCTCTCCGTTTCAAAACATAAACGACCTTAAAGTATTTGCATAAATAGACATTTATATTATATAATTGATTTTAAATTAATTCATATTTTTTATAAAAATTATATAGTATTTACATGGAAAATGGATGAACAAAAAGGAATAATTTGGGCGGCAAGCAATCAATGATAGAGTCACTCAATTCTTCAAAAGTTAAATTAGCATGTGTTATCTATTTTGTAATAATTCATAATATAGTTAAATCCTAGACTTATTCCTATTAATATAAATTTAAATATATGTGGTCCATGAACTATGACCTAAATCGTATTTTGATCCTTGAATTTCAAAATATTCACAATATGATATTTGATCTTTTACTTCGTCCAAATTAATCAATTTAATTATGTCACCATTATGACAAAATGAACTAGAAATGTCAAATGTTACATAAGTGATGATTAATTATAATCTCATTAGTTACCGAAAAATCAATTCCTTTTTATTGACACTTGCACTTTAAAAATCCAAAATCCTTCCTTTCAAAAAAAAAAAAAAAAACTTAAAAAAACCCCTTTCTTGTTTTGTCTCTTATTTTATTTCATATAGACATTTGATTGCTAAATACACAATCGGTATTTATGTTTCGTTAAATGACAATTCATATATTATATATTACAAAATTGATCAAAATAGTACCCTAGACCAAATTTTAGTTAAAATATTTTCAAATATAATTTTTCTTTCTCAGCTCCTCGATCTCCTTCTCTGCTTCTCAGGGCCTAGCTTCACTAACGACCCCAAAATTGATCTTATAATTAAAGATATTTTGATCAAAATCGGGTGTAGGTTACTATTTTGATCAATTTTGTAAAATACGGGGTTCATATTGTCATTTAACAAAACACAGAAGTCAATTGTGTATTCAGAAAAAACACGAAGGCCAAAATAGTATCTTTAACACAAAATATCATTATTAAATGATTTTCTTAATCACGTGGTTAAAATTTATAAAGTTTACTACAAATCATACCACACTTACAGTGCAACTAATACGGATAAATATTTAAAATATATATTTATTTGATTAGGTAATTGTTGACCCAGATTTTGGTCAACTGACACGGAGTCAGAATATGCTTGATGTGAATGAATGCGTTGAAAAGAACCGAATGACAAAAAGTAATAAGAACACGATATTTTATAGTGGTTCGGCCCCAGGATCTGGTAATGACCTACGCCCACTTAGATTGTTATTGATATAAGAATCAAAGGAGTGATCAAAGAACAAGGGTTCAATGAGTTTCCCCAACCTCTGAAGAACAATACAATATTTCATATAGAATTACACTAGTATCAAGTAATTCGAAAGCCAAAAGTCCCTCCCTTGAGCTATCTTTTTCTATTTATAGGCTCAAGGGGGATTACATGATTTTGTTGCCGATATTCTCTCCTAAATAACCGGATATCCAGGAGATAGTGTGAGTTAAATTCGGGATTTACAAAGATCTTTATAGTAATATTACATTGCATGCGGAACCCTCGACCAGACTGGTCGTAGGTAAGACTGGGCCGCCTCCTGCTTATAATGTACCTTCTGGTCGATACACTAGCAGAGTTCCTCCAGATTTCAGCTACGTGTCCAGGGATCACTTGCCACGTCTTAATGCCAATTTTTTGGATAACAGTAATAATCATTTTTATTTTCAATATATAGAAGTTGTTACACCCAGATTTCGAGCCATGAGAATTGTGACCTCGAAAGCTGGATTCATAATGAATGGACTCGTAATATCTAGAACACGTCCGAAGCCTAAGCACCAGGCCTTCGAAGCAGAGGCGACTTCGAAGATGGTAGCCTCGAGATCCTCACAAGCTCGAAAGGCTGACCCCGAAATACGTCTGTTCTCGGGATAGCCTCGGATTAGGGGTCCCGGGCTCGACATAAGTATGAGTTCGAAGCCACATGATCTCAGGAAGATGGTATAGCTCGAAAATCGATAAGAGACTTGGGTGAATAGGGCCTTGGCGATATAGGATAATAACTTTGAATATCCTAATGAATCATCTATAAGAGACACGGTCTACATTGATTGCTATAAATCCCCTATAATCAAGGGATATTATTTGTTCAGTTATACGCCCCCTGATCTTCAGGGGACGTTTCCTTGTATATAGGATTGCTGGCTTTTAATGCCATTTAATTTATTTGCATATACAGAATAACTTCCCGAAATATGTGGGATAGTATTATGAAATCTTCTCTATAAATAGAGAGGTCATGCACCATTGTAAAGGACCGAATTTTTGTGATCTTAAGAGAAAACTCTGGAGAATTCATCCTTGAAGAATTTTCAGAGATCATCTTAAGTTTAATAACAAAGACTCGTGGACTAGGCAGATTTAACTGTTGCACCATGTAAAAAATCTCGTTTGTGTTATCATATTTTTATTGACCATAACTAATTATTGTTTTCGTGCTCATTTTTCACTGTTGACGAAAAACGACGTCAACAATTTGGTGCTTTCATTGAGAGCCTTAAGCATTCAGTCCCTGAATTAGTTATGGCCGCTAATAATCAGAATGTTCTTGAAGAAAATTATCCAAGACGTCCTGGGAATCAGCCGATGGAAAACCCAGATGTTGAAGAAAGAAGTGGATCCTCCGATTCTCGTGGACCACCCGCTCCACCAAGAGATGAGGATATGTATTACAATCCTGAGTGATATGTTCCCATTGTGGAACTTGAGAACCGGCAGCTGAAACAGCAGTTGGCAGAGGCCAACAAGCGGAATGAGGAGTTAGCGAGGATAGCCGCGGAGGCGCAGGTGGCTCAGCCCCCGCCTCCGCGTGAAAACCAATCTCCTCCTCCTAGGGACGTGCATGTTCCTCCCCGCAGGCCCCGTGGGCGTCCACGAAAGAATGCTGCCACAAGAAGGCCGGCACAACCTCCGGCACCAGCAGAGCCATCCGCTCCCCCTAGGCCCCAGAGAAGTACTTGGGCTAGAGCCCCGGTCAATCCACCTGTGGAAGTACCTGCGGGAACTGAGAACAACCGAGCCCCTGCAAAGGCTCGGACTCAAGTCCCTGGGAGTGCACCGAATGCAACCAACCCATCTCGGGCAAACTCTGGACCGTCTAGGCCACGAAATGGGTGGCAGCCACCGTCACCCATACGATTCCCTCCATCACCTATAATATATCCTTCACCCCCTCGCAAGAATGCTCAACCAGTTCGAGATCAGGACGAAAGGCGTGCGGGAAGAAGACAAGGAAACAGAGAAGCTTTCTAGGAGAGGAGAGATGCCCTATCAGAGAGAAGTCAAACATCTCGGTCTCGCACAACAGAAACGAGGCGGCATGGAAAAGACCCATCTCGAAATAACCATGCGACAATTTTTACTAGTGACGACTTTGGAGATACCAGATCGGTCAGCATGCATGGTCGAGGTGGTAAGAATACTGGGAGCGCAGGAATCGCTCTGACCTACGAAAATACTTGAATCAAAGTCGGGGTAATGATAACCCGATAAACCCGGACCTGAGGGATCGCTTTAATAGGCGTAAAGACCCCCTACGGAGGTGTGAGCCTGGAATTGTGATCTACGACAACTGATTCCAAACAGTACCCCTCGCGGACCCAGTCCAGGAAAGAATTGATCAATTGGAAAAGGCCTTTAGGCTTTTGAAAAGCGAGCAAGGTCAGGATAGATATGAAGATTCTGATGAGGAGCTTGAACCGTTTGCTCCCCATATTTCTAACACTCCATTTCCCTAAGGATTTCAGATCCCTCACGTCCCAACGTTTGAGGGGAAGTTCGACCCATGTAGCCATTTAAGTACGTTCAACACCATAATGAGAGCAAGCAACGTGGGTTACGAGCTTAGATGCATGTTATTTCCAGCATCTTTGACAGGACCAGCCAAAAGGTGGTTCGAAAAATATAAGAGACACTCAATAACTTCATGGGAACAGCTGTCTAAAGACTTCAAGAAGCAGTTCAGAGCCATGACGGGGGTTAGACCTGAGGCGTCAACCCTAACTAACGTTCGGCAGCAGCCAGGAGAAACATTGAAAAGTTACCTTATGAGGTTCAATTTGGAAGTTGCCCAAGCTCGGAATGTGGATGACAGCGGTCACCTAATGGCTGTCCAAGCTGGAGTTATGCTAGGGAATGCTCTCTGGGACAACATGCAGAGAAAACCTGTGAGGTCCATAACCGAGTTTAACAAGCGGGCACAGAGGTTTGTCAATGTAGAGGAAGCGAGGTTGACACTTAATATGACTTCCCAATCCGCAACTACAACGATAAACATAAACTCTGTCCCAACCTCGGTGGACCCACCAGCTTCAAAGCATGCTGCGGAAAATCCTTCCAAGAGAAAAAAGAACGAAGGGAGTAACCCCGAGGCCGAAGGAGGAAAGAAAAAGAAAGGGGAGAGATATTTCTCCGTGTACAGAGTGTACACCGAGCTCAACGAGTCTCGGGAGAACATATACCTGGCTAATGAAAACTAGGTCCCCTTTAGGCGTCTGGACCCGATGAGAAATCAGAAGTCCAAGAGGGACTCCAGCAAGTATTGCCGATTTCACAGAGACACCAGGCATACTACCGATGAATGTCGACAGCTGAAAGATGAGATCGAAGGATTGATCTCGAGGGGTTACTTCAGACAATATGTCAAGAACCAGAGTACTAATCAGGCGACCGCGAGCCAGAAAGCAACCGCGTCGCAATCCACGCAAAACAATAATTCCCGAGCATGGGAAGAAGATAGGCCCCCGCCGATAGATGGAGAGGATGTAATAACCATCTCGGGAGGGCCTCATCCCGCAAGCATGGGCAGAAGTGCCAAAAGAGATACGTTAACGAGCTGAAGACTGGGGACGGGTCTCCCTATGAACCCAAACCTAGAGCTCCAAAAAGTCAGAGGATTGAATCCCAACCAATAACCTTCACTGAGGAAGACGCGTCCCATGTCTAGTTTCCTCACCATGATTTGCTGGTCATCACTCTCCAGCTGGCAAATAAAAGGGTCCACTGAGTTCTCATAGACAATGGGAGCTCAGTTAACATTCTCTATAAACCAACCCTCGAAAAGATGGGACTCTCCGTTCGCGACCTGAAAGCGTGTGCAACTACTTTACACGACTTTTCAGGAGAAGGGACCGCCTACATGGGATCCATCGAGCTCCCCGTAACCTTAGGAGACTACCCAGTCTCAGCAACCAAGATGATGGAGTTCGTGGTAGTCGATCTACCTTCAGCCTACAATGTGCTGCTCGGGAGACTCGCCCTGGTTGGGCTGGGGGCAGTCTCATCAGTAAGGCATCTGGCCATTAAGTTCCCGACCTCTAGCGGCGTCGGGACATTGAAGGGAGATCAATTAGCTGGGAGGGAATGCTACAACATTTCCTTGAATGAGTGCACAAGCACTCGTCATTGTTCAAAGTAAAGACGGGACGGTCTTAGAGATTGATGAAGAGATTGATCCAAGGGTTGAGGAAAAAGCTGACCTCGAACCCTTAGAGGAGCTCGAAGAAATTCAGTTCGAGGAAACCGATCCCTCGAAAAAGGTAAAGGTTGGAAAGCACCTCCAAGAAGAGACAAAATAGCAACTAATTTTCTTTTTAAAGAAAAACCAGGACGTCTTCGCATGGTCACATTCCGACATGGTGGGGATAAGTCCGAATATAGCAAGCCACGCATTAAATATAGATAAAAGCTTCCCTCCGAAGCAACAAAAGTGAAGACAACTGGATGATGACAGAAAGAAGGCACTAAAGGAGGAGGTCGACAGATTAAACGCAAACTGATTCATTAGGGATGCTTTTTTACCCTGACTGGGTAGCCAATCCGATGTTGGTCCCAAAACCTACTGGGACGTGGCGGACCTGTATTGACTATTCGGACCTTAACAAAGCTTGCCCGAAAGACTGTTTTCCATTACCAAGGATTGACCAGCTCGTGGATGCGACGACGGGGCATGGCTTGATGTCGTTCATGGATGCCTATTCTGGATATAACTAGATCCCCATGCATGCCCCTGACCAGGAACACACGAGCTTCATAACGGATAAGGGGCTATACTGCTATAATGTCATGCCATTCGGGCTCAAAAATGCTGGGGCCACATACCAGCGGCTCGTGAACATGATGTTTTCAGAACAGATAGGGATCAACATGGAAGTTTACGTTGACGACATGCTTGTCAAGTCTCAACTTAACAATAACCATGTTGATGACCTCGAAGAGTGCTTTGGCATGCTCCGAAAGTATAACATGAAACTGAATCCTCAGAAGTGCACTTTCGGGGTGTCTTCAGGAAAATTCCTGGGCTTTATCGTGAACGCTCGTGGAATAGAAGCCAACCCCGACAAGATCCAGGCCCTGATTGACATGCCCTCACCTCGAAGACACAAGGATGTCCAAAGTTTTACCGGCAGGATGGCGGCCCTAAGTAGGTTCATTTCAAAATCTACGGACCATTGTCTGCCGTTTTTCAACCTTTTGAGGGGAGGTAAGAAATTTGAATGGACGGAGGAGTGCGAGCTAGCTTTTCAGGAGCTTAAAAATCACCTCGCAGAACCCCCCATCTTGTCAAAACCTGTTACGGGAGAAGTATTGTACCTATACCTTTCCACCACCGAACACGCGATAAGTGTAGTGCTCGTGCGGGAAGAAGATAAGGTACAGAGACCCGTTTATTACATTAGTAAAAGGTTACTGGGGGCAGAGTCAAGATACCCTTTGATGGAGAAGCTGGCTCTCAGTTTAATTCATTCATCTCGTAAACTTCGCCCCTACTTTCAGGCGCATCCCATCCATGTGTTGACTGATCAACCACTTAGGCAAGTCTTGTCTAAACCGGAGGCTTCAGGTCGACTTCTTAAATGGGCGGTTGAGCTCGGGCAGTTCGAGATCACCTACCACCCGAGGACGACCATTAGGACGCAGGCATTGGTAGACTTTATAGTAGAATGTACTGGCATGACCAATGACGAGGTTATAACCCCGGCCCACGAGCTGTGGAAACTTTACGTCGATGGCTCATCTAATGAAAATAGATCGGGGGCAGGGGTCATTTTGGTTACCCTTGCAGGGAGCAGATTTCATTCTGCCTTAAGATTTGACTTCAAGGCGTCGAATAATGAGGCCGAATACGAGGCTATACTGGCGGGACTTATTATAGCCAAAGAGCTCAAAGCCAAAGCAATACATTGCTACAGCGACTCTCAGCTCGTGGTCAATCAAATCTTGGGAGAATACCAGGCTCGTGGCACGAGAATGGCAGCTTATTTGGAAAAGGTAAAATCCGCATTGGAGCATTTTGAATTTTATGCAATCGAACAGGTTCCCCGAGAGCGGAACTCAAATGCTGATGCCTTAGCTTGGCTCGCCACCTCCGCTGAGAATGATGAACTAAACGTTGTGCCCATAGAACACCTCTCGGCACCTAGCATTAACGAGCCAGAGGAGGAAGAAGTGTGTATGATTGAGTCTGAGCCTACCTGGATGACCCCGATAGTTGAGTATCTCGAGACTGGAGTCCTTCTAAAAGATCGGAACCAGGCTCGAAAGTTAATGTATCAACTTCCCCGTTACACCATTTTGAACGGAAAGCTGTACAGAAAGGGGTATTACATGCCATTACTTCGGTGCGTAACTCCACCCGAAGCTAAGAAGATCATTGAAGAAATTCATGAAGGGTTCTGCGGAGATCACACCGGGGGGCATAGCCTATCCAAGAAAATCATACGCCAAGGATATTTCTGACCTACCATTAAATCGGATTCTTTGGAGTACGTGAAGAAATGTGACAAATGCCAGAGATTCACCACTATTCCTCGAGCTCCACCATCCGAGCTGACCATGTTGACTTCCCCATGGCCATTCGCGGTATGGGGAATCAACCTCATAGGCTCTCTCCCCACTGGCAAGGGCGGCGTAAAATATGTTGTCGTCGTTATGGATTACTTCACGAAGTGGACGGAGGTTGAACCATTAGCAACAATAACTTCCAAAAAGGTCCTTGACTTCGTGGTAAAAAACATCGTATGCCGATATGGGGTGCCGAGAAAGATTGTATCCGACAACGGAACCCAGTTCGATAGCGACTTGTTTACCAACTTTTGTGAAAAGAATGGAATAATAAAGAGTTTTTCGTCAGTAGCTCATCCTCAGGCGAATGGCCAGGTCGAAGCTGTAAACAAAACTCTCAAGAGTTCGCTAAAGAAAAAGTTGGAGGAAGCAAAGGGACGATGGCCCGAAGAATTGCCCCAAGTCCTATGGGGATATAGGACCACAGCTCGAACATCAATGGGGCATACCCCGTTCTCTCTAGCATATGGTTGCGAGGCAATGTTGCCTATCGAGGTTGAAATTCCAACAATCCGCACTCATATTTACGACCAAAACTCAAACCACGCTCAGCTCGAAGAAACCTTAGACTTGATTGAAGAAACAAGAAACAAAGCTCAGTTGAGGAACGCTGCCTACCAGCAATGAGCTACCAGGTATTTCAACAAGAGGGTTCGAGATCGAAAGTTCGGTGTGGGAGATCTGGTGTTGAGATGCGTTTTTTTGGCAACACGAGATCCAGCAGCTGGTGTGCTCGGGCCAAATTGGGAAGGACCATACCAGATAGAGTCAGTCATCCGGCCCGGTGTTTACAAACTAGCGAGGTTGGATGGGAGTCTGGTACCGCGAGCATGGAATGGCAAACATCTAAGACCTTACTACCAATAGTACAGGAAAAGTGTTGCCTGTAACCATGACTTTCTATCTGTATTAATTTGTCTGCTTTTGAATTCCGTCAAATAAAGATCTATTTCGTTCAATATGTTATATCTCTTTTTATTTTTGCAATCTCTCTTAATTTAATAACCTATGGTCACACTCATAGGATATTAAGGGGGCATCATTGGTATATATACCATCAGCTTAAAAAATAAAATAACATGCACGAAATACATACAAGTGTTTGGATATAACCAGATGAGCGAGCTTACATAGTTTGGACATAACTGAATCATCAGAAACATACAAGTATTTGGATGTAACCACATGTGCGAGCTTAGATAGTTTGGACGTAACCAAATTATCAAAAGATAAAAATGTTTGGATATAACCAAACATGTGAACTAGGTTAAAAATATAAGTGTATGGATTACAAACTGTGGATGCCAAAAATCCACCAAAAAGAAACTCTTTAGTCCCTGGTTGGAACATAGGGATAAGGGTCGCTTATTCATGCTATTGGGCTCGAGCCTGTAGGCCTTGTTGAATACAGGAGATCATCTCATGACAAACAACACATTATGAGCCACAAGGTTTGGCCCTGCTAAGCTAAGGGGCCACAATGAATACTGCAAGAGGATAGGTGCACAAGGCCCTCACATAGTGAGGTCCGACGTGCCCGCGCAAGGCTGACATGCTCATGGGTCAAGATGCACTCATACGCGCGAATGCTGCCAAAGACGCCCGGGACATACACCTATGGAGGCTCAATATTCCACGCTTATAAAAGACCCAAAGAACGCACTTAGACCCCTATACGCCTACACTCTCATTGGGTCCTCGGGCCATCAGGCACACGCCCCCAGCGAGGCCATCAGGCAAGCACACCTCCTAGCGAGGCCATCAGGCACACACCCCCAGTGAGGCCATCAGGCATGCACGCCTCCTAGCGAGGCCATCAGGCACACGCCCCCAGCGAGGCCATCAGGACACGCCCCCAGCGAGGCCGTCAAGCGCGCACCCCCAGCAAGGCGCTCATGCGCACGCGCCCCCGCGAGGCCCGTGGGCCACCATCTTCTCGGGAGGCCGTTGCACCATCGCGTCACTAGTCTAGATCCATGCCGCAAGGAGAAAAGTATAGCTAGGCACCTCACCACTAGGAGCCTTGCAAGGCACGGCCAGTGCATGGGTCATTACCGCCTCGCATCTATGCCTTGCAAATGAGGGTCACATGGCATTGATCTCATGAGGTACGTAGTCCATTGACGAACTGAAAGGAGTTAGAGTACGGACATAGTACCCACGTCAGATAAGTAGTGGAGGTACGAACATTGTACCATCTGTTGTCCTCACCAGCCACTCCTCTGACACCCGTACCAGGTAGGTAGTGGAGGCATGACCAGGTACAGAAGGTGAGGTGCTCCCATGATCTCTGACCTTGTACCAGAGCCGACACCACTACCCCTGGAACCACTCTCCTGTTAGTGTACTCGTGTACCATCTGGTCCCCTGGACCACCATGTACCCAGGGCCATTAGAGCTTACTATAAAATGAACCCCACTTCCACAGAGAAGGGGGTTGGAAAATTCATTGTATGCAGAGGCTATTATGCAATATACATTTTTCACTCCATTGTTCATCTGTGTTTATCCTTTCATAAGTTAATTCTAAGTTCTTATCTAAACTTCGCCGCATTTACCTTTAAGTTTTCCGACCTAATTTCATTGACGAGATTTCACCGTCAACACAAACCAAACACGAACTTAATAGGTTTGGAGCAAACCAGCTAAAACTAATCGACGATAAGTTGGAACCTAAACCTACTTCGAGATAAGTCAAGATCAAGGCTGGAATATCTTAAGGGAAAATAGTTTCGAACTCATAACCTCGGATAAATAACCGAGGACAAAAAAAAAGTAACTAAGCAATAAGATATAACTAAACCGTTCGCATTACATACCATACAAGTACTTTCGGGTTCATGGTTAAAGTAATATCCAACCTTGATAAATAACGAGATCGGAAGCGGATAATTCGAACAAACGATGCATGAATGCGTCGAGTCTTGAGCCTAAATCCAAACTATGTTTGTATGAATAAATAAACATAAACGATTCATTAATATAAAATGTGCAAAATATTTCGAACCAAGAAATGTATTAATATAAAAAGAAATTGTATCAGCCCTACGGGCATAAATTAAAGTAATTACAAAAATAAGGGGACGCAGCCCCAAGATAAAATTTCCCCCGAGATCAGGTTCAAGAAGGAGCATTCTCCTTGGCCTTCTCAGCATCAGCAACATTGGACCCCTCAGGACGAATAGCATGACTATCCTTCTAAGCACCCTCGGAGGCAGCCTCTCGAGCAGCCTCTTCTGCCTCAAGCCGAGCATTCCACTTATCTAGAAGCTTCACCTCATGAGGGCCTAGGAAGCTGGTATCGAGGTCTTCGTTATTGGCCCACATCCTGTACATGGACGAATCAACCGCCTGGTCCTTCTCTTTATACTCAGCAAGGAGGCGAGCCTTTTCACCCTCAATTATATCAAAAGTGGCGGCCTGGTCTTCTTCGAGCTTTTTGTTAGCCTCTTGGAGCCGAGTGTTCTCCTTCTCAAGCTTGGATGCCTTGGCCTTAAGCTCCTCGGCTCCTGCCTCAAGCTTTGCATTTGTTGCCTTCAGGTCATCACTTGCTTTGAGTTGAAGATCCTTCGCCTCCTGAGCATAAGACTTGCTCGAATGGATCTCGTTGTTCAACTTATAGTTGAGCTGGGCAGTAGCAGCAAGAGACTGACAAAAGAAAAAATCGTCATTAATACCAGGACTGTATAAATATAACTAAGAAGTAGAAGAAAAATTACCGCGGCGGCAAGCTCGATACTCTTCTCATAGAGGGCAGTGCAGTCTCGGACATTGTTCAAAAATTTCCATTGAGGAGCGTCGAAACTGCTAAAGCTTTGGCCGATTCGGGACATAATATCTGAGCCCAGCATAGACCCATGGGATCCAGTCGCATTGTCAATTACATACTCCTCGACGTGAGTAGAAATTGACAGCTTGTGAGATCGAGAAGCAGAAGGCTTTCTGGGAGGTGGACCAAATGTCGGCTGGACCACTACAGGAAGTTAGGGCTCGGTCATAATAGAGGCATCGACCTGCGAAGTCGGCACCACGGTGGAGGCACCGAAATGCGAAGTCGGCGCTATGGTGGAGGCACCGACCTGCGAAGTCGGCGCCGCGATGGAGCTCGTAACAGGCGGAGTCGGGGGAGGAGGTGTTTTCTCGGTCCTCTTGGGGACTTTGGCAGGCCGGTCAACCTTTTGCGACCCCGCCTTGGGACGCTTGCTCCTCTTGGCACCGCCACTCTCGAGGATGTTGTCAAGGTCGGAATCCATCTTGCCTGCACAATCACGCCACAATGTGAGTCATAACAAAAAGAGGGAATAGTATATAAAGTGATTCAACATCGCATAGATATACAAAGTAATGATAGAAGAAACCTAACTGGAACTCTCTCCCGAGCTCGAGCTCGGGGACCATGAAATTCCCCCATCTTCAGAAGAGGCGGGGGGAGTACCTTCCCTATAGGTGGACGTCAACCTCGAAAGGTCCCTATAGTCATTGGTCCCATATTGGACGGCTATCCCATCCCACACCTCGTTCAGACTGTACATGGTGTCATACTTCCCGAGCCAACTATCAAACCTATGAACTCGGTCGTCTACCTAAGTCCATGTATAGAAGTGGTCCCTATCATCTGGGCACAAGACTAACCTATCAGGTTGGTGCTTTAATAAGGTGGGGGACCACATTTTCGAGCTAAGGATGACTTTACCTTGATCATCCGAGTCTGAGCTCGAGGCTTCATCGTTAGCCTCGTTCCCCGATGGCGGGCTTCTTCGGCGAGCTGGGGACGGGGGCCTCACCTCTCTCCTTGGAGGGAGGATGCTTGTGGGCAAAGGCACATGCTCCCAGTGGTCGTAATTTTTATTGGACCAGTCCGAGGTGGACTGGCCATCTCCCAAAAGCCCGCAAGCTCGGAGCTTACTCTCATGTAAAAGGTATAAGAGACCTCCTGCCGTAAGGGAGTTGGAGCAGAGTCTCTCTATGCTCCTTCATTGCGTCGTCGGGAGTAGGACGGTGAAAATTGGCTGGAAAACAAGACACATTTCAACTAAGTACGGACCTACAAATAAAAGCCCGAGCACAGAGATAAAGAAGGTTGGAGTACTTACGAATCCGTCTGAATGAGTAGCATCGAGACGGGGACAAGCCATCTGTCCAGAAGAAGGCTTTCTTAAAGTCAGGTGGATGATTAGGAAGATCCTCAAACACCTTTTTCTCTTTGGGGTAGCTCGAAAGATAGTAAAAGCCGTCTCCTCCCCGAGCTCGGGAGGGGTTGCTTTTCAGACAGAAGAGGTACAAAATCTCTTGTGGTGAAGGTCCTTTCCACTTCAATTCGTGGTATAACGACCTCAGGGCAGACAAAACCCTGTAGGAATTAGTGTTGAGCTGGAACGGGGCCAACCCAACAAAGTCCGTGAAGTCCTTGAAGAAAGACTTCAAAGGCAGTAACGCTCCTGCCTTCATGTGCTCCTGGCTCCATGCCGCATACCTCAGCCTGTTGTCAGGGTTTCCATTCCCTGGAGCATAGCAGCATCGTTCATTAGAGGTTGGAGCCCGACACCTTAGGGTGCTCGACAGCCTAAGATCGTGGAAGGCCAGGATATCAGTTATCTAGCCTAGTGAGGTAACCGAGCTCCAGTAGTGTTTGGCCTCAAAGAATTCCCTCCTCGGTTGCGAGGTAGAAGGCTCCCCCATGAGTGAAAATTGGAGCTCTCCCAGACTATATGCAACGGTCACTTTTAACCCAGGGTCGAGGGGGATCGGCCTGGGTCCTGAATTAGATTCTGGATAAAGAGCCTCTCAAAGGGTTCTCCTCTTCTTTTCTATGACCTCGATGATTTGGCAGCGATAATGAGCTCGGGTCTCCTCCTGTTCGCATGCGAGGTCATATTCGCGAATCAAACGCTGATTCTGAGCAAACAGCGACTCTGGGCTCGGGGTTTTTGGCGAGTAAGGGATTGCCAGCAACGACCCCCACCGTCTTTCCAAATTCTGTGACATCTAGCGAGAAAGAAAAAATGGTGAGGGCCATGCATGCAAGGGCTCAAGAAATGTGAGCTTGACAAGACAAGCTTAGAGAATGCTTGAATACGAAATGAGATCGATACTAAGACTCTGATTGAGAGTCGGAACGTGTATTCTATGAGAAAAAGGAGGAGAGTGGATAAATTTTTTTTTTTTTGAAAATCCCGAAACATCAGGGAAAAAGGGTGGCGGTTATTCAGAAATGGTAATCTTGGGTATCGTGCGTTCTTTAAAACCAAGATTTTATACCCGACATCTTGGTGTGCAAGATATGTCTTTTAAAATTTTGAAACCCAGAAAAAAGAGACCTTGTTCTACACCAAAACTGGATTTGGAACCAGTGATTTAAACCTAGTATGGAGACTTAAACGTGAAAGCCTATCGGTCAAAATTTTCCTAGCGTATCATACTAAGAAAATATATTAGCGCATTCCCAGAAATAACAAGAACAATATAGACAGAAACTGGCATAATGGAAAATAAAAAGACAATCAGATACTTACACAATGATGACGATTGCAGAAAAATCGTCGATTGAAGGAGAGGCTGCAGATATGAGCTCACGGTCTCGAACAAACTGGTGGTCCTCTGTTTCTTCGGCTGAGAAAACATGCACAAGCAAGAAGTTCTCAGGGATAGTTTCTGGTTTTGCTTCTTTTCTTTCTTTTGATGAGCGCAAAATAAAAGGAAGACGATGACTGGGATCTTATATATAGATGGTAAAAGGGGATTAATCTGAGCCATTGAACAAAACCCTTGTAAAATCCAACGGATAGGGATTAATGATATGATGGTACCAGAAAGGTGGCAGACGAACGATCGTGGGCAGATTTCCAAGGTACTCGAGTACCCTGAATGAGCAATACCCAACTGACACGTGTCCATTTTCAAGTATGTGACGGTGCGATTCCCGAAGAAAGTAGTTCAAAAGTTTCCTTCTCATAGGATTCGAACAAATACTTTTGAGGGGGCAAAATGTTACACCCAGATTTCGAGCCATGAGAATTGTGACCTCGAAAGCTGGATTCATAATGAATGGACTCGTAATATCTGGAACACGTCCGAAGCCTAAGCATCAGGCCTGCGAAGCAGAGCCGACTTCGAAGATGGTAGCCTCGAGATCCTCACAAGCTCGAAAGGCTGACCCCGAATTACGTCTGTTCTCGGGATAGCCTCGGATTAGGGGTCCCGAGCTCGACATAAGTATGAGTTCGAAGCCACATGATCTCAGGAAGATGGTATAGCTCGAAAATCGATAAGAGACCTGGGTGAATAGGGCCTTGGCGATATAGTATAATAACTTTGAATATCCTAATGAATCATCTATAAGAGACACGGTCTACATTGATTGCTATAAATCCCCTATAATCAAGGTGTTATACCCAAAAATTGGAGATCAATGACGTGGCAATAGAGGTGACAAATGGCAGTACATGGTCCGTAAAAGACACATTAAATAGTCAATAAATACATTGACTCCTCAGAGTTGTGATAAAGGGACCCGGTAGACTGGCGAAGAATTTGGACTGCTTGAAAGATGTCATAACCAAGCCAAGTGCACCTTGGTCCGAGGAAAGATAAGGAAAGTGCATCCTAGGAGGCTAAGGAGAATGCATCCTAGGAGAGCTAAGGAGAGTGCATCCTAGGAAGCTAAGGAGAGTGCATCCTAGGAGGCTAAGGAGAATGCATCCTAGGAGGCTAAGTAGAATGCATCCTAGGAGAGCTAAGGAGAGTGCGTCCTAGGAGAGCTAAGGAGAGTGCATCCGAGGAGAACTCAAGAGAGTGGTCCTAGGAGACCCCAAGAGAGTGGTCCTAGGAGACCCCAAGGATTTGGTCCGAGGAGAAACATGGCATGCTAGAGGAGAGTGCCATGTTAGAGGAGAGAAGTGCATGTCCTACCACCATGCATGTCCTACCCCCATGCACGTCCGACCAACAAATGTTTGTCCTACCACCATGCACATGTTCGACCAGCACTTGCATGGGTGGTCAGTAGGAGGTGGATCAACTAGCTAGAGGAGACTAAGTCAAGATTCCCAGAAACAACTTCAACAAGATATGCGGGAATCTCTCATTCTTCCCACAAATGGGGGGTTTGTAACATTTTGAATTTTGAATGTTTCTTTGTAATTTAAATGTAATAAATATAATAAAATATCCCGATTCTAGGGGATACCGTATGTATGACCCTAAGCCTATAAATAGAGGGCTTATGGGATTAGAGAGGGCTTCTGCTGCTTCTTCTTTCTAGAGAGAGAAATTTGGGTCTGAGTATTCTAGAGAGAGAAAGTGCTGGCATTTGAGAGAATTCTTGTATTTTTGCAATCTGTACTGAAGAAACTCAGTTGGCTCAGTCCATCTGATCTTGAGTACAGATCTATAAATCACAACTCTAAGTGGATTAGGCTATTACCGACAATCGGGGCTGAACCACTATAAAAATCTCTTGTGTTATTTACTTTTTGTTCATAAACTGTCTGTTGTCGTTTACATTCTCTTGAAGGTTTTTCGTATTTGACGTTCTCACATCGTTGGCTAAAAACACAGTCAACACAAGGGATATTATTTGTTCAGTTATACGCCCCCTGATCTTCAGGGGACGTTTCCTTGTATATAGGATTGCTGGCTTTTAATGCCATTTAATTTATTTGCATATACAGAATAACTTCCCGAAATATGTGGGATAGTATTATGAAATCTTCTCTATAAATAGAGAGGTCATGCACCATTGTAAAGGACCGAATTTTTGTGATCTTGAGAGAAAACTCTGGAGAATTCATCCTTGAAGAATTTTCAGAGATCATCTTAAGTTTAATAACAAAGACTCGTGGACTAGGCAGAGCTAACTACTGAACCACGTAAAAAATCTCGTTTGTATTATCATATTTTTATTGACCATAACTGATTATTGTTTTCGTGCTCATTTTTCACTGTTGACGAAAAACGGCGTCAACAGAAGTATATCGCTACTTCATCATAAATAAAATTTAAAACTAAAAGAAAACACATAAAGTATAAATCAATTCAACTCTAGAAAGAACATAAAATAATATATACACAAAATATTATAAATACTAACACTACATGGAATAGGGTGTATATTGACAATAAATATCGTTGGTAGAACCTTGAAAATCTTCGGTAGAACCCATATCGAACCTATACCAAAAACATGGCATGTTGTCGGTATAAGTTCTGATATTTCGTCAATGGAGGCCCACAAGATTTCTAAATCTGGCATCCAGTGAAAAAAAAATTGTTGTTTTATAATAATGTTTTTTTAATACTAATTATAAAAAAAAATTTATGATAAAATATTTGTATTAAATACTTTATAAAAAACATATGAGTTTGCTCAATCCAAATAGAAAAATTGTCCTAAAAATGATAATATAAGATTTTATGAAAATAAAATACATAAATAAATCGACTTACTGGCTCGGTCTTCCAACATCGAGATTGTCAGTTGGAGGGGATGTTGAGATTCCGGAGTGATATAATGACTGCGGTGTTCCTCCAATAATTGAAGGTGCTCCCTCAACTCAGCAATCTCATCATCTCTTGACGTAGCACTATGAGGTGGATGTACTTAGTCGCTCATGGTAAGTATATGACCATATCTCATCTGATGGCCATGACGCTTTCCAAAGACTTATTGCACTAGTGACAAGTCTTCATTTTTAAGCTCATTCATTTTTAAGTATGCCATGACTGTTGTGCCTCACTAATGACACACAATTTTTCCTACCATAGAAAAAAGAATATAATTATGAATTGTAAATAAAAAAAAATTGAAATTTTTTTAAAAATAAATTAATATACCCAGATTTTGTGGATTATTTCCATCACCCACCCAATGCCATGTTTGTGGTGAGAATCCATCCAGATATTTGGGAACACAGCAAGTCACTCAGTCTCTAAATTGCATTGTCACGTACAAAAGAATGCGTTAAAAATTAATAAAAAGTATGAAAAATACCATTTTGGTCCCTATCACTTTTCCAAATACGTGATCGGCCATGTATTTTGTTAAATGACAATAGGGACCTTGTGTTTCACAAAACTGGTCAAAATAGTACCCTAGACCCGAATTTTGTTAAAATATTTTCAATTATAAAATCAATTTTTGGGTCGTTGGAAATGAGATGGATTCACAGTAGTAGAAAATGCGGTCTTGAAACTGAGAATGAAATATTGTATTTGAAAATATTACCAAAATTTGGGTTTAGGGTACTATTTTGTAAAACACATGGTCTAAATTGCCATTTAACAAAACACAAGGGCTGATTGTGTTTTCAGAAATAATACAGGTGTTAAACTGGTATTTTTCCTAAAAAGTAATTAAAAATGAATTAAAATTAATTAGCTTACTTTTCTTTATTGCAACGCTGGTATGGACTGAGAACCTTCTTGGCCCGGCTCTTTGAGTTCTTCATGTTTTAGAGTTAATCTCGAAACATTTCTACAAAACGTTTGTGTTAGTTATATGTTAAATTAAGAAAGTTAAGTGAAAAAAGAAACAAAACAAAAAAAATAGAATACCTTAACCCCTGGCATCGAAAAAACTCAACGGCCTTCTGCCATTGCTCATCTATATGTAACATCTGCCTTTCTGTTTTATGGATATTTTGGTAATTTTGACATTTGAGGGAAATTTGGTAATTTAATACTCTTGAGGGGTATTTTTATAATTTTGTGAAATTACGTGTCATGTGATTTAATGTATATGTTCATGAGATATCAATATCTGTGTAAGATATTTTACATTGGAATATACTGATGCTTCTCTGTGTTAAAGTCACGAATCACGGTTTCCTTCAAGTGTTATGGGCTTTATTGTCAATAATTGTTAAAATAACGGTCATAATGGAATAAATATAACTTATGGGGAATAAGTTAATTGTAGATTATGGAAACTAATAGTTTAGTGGGGAATTACTAAAAAGGGTTTAGTGAGATTGTTGGAATAACTTAGATCAAGGGTAGGATGTTAATTTGGCGATATTGAGTCATTATAAATAGAAAGTTAAATAGAAAGTTAGAGACTAGGGTTACAGTTTTACTCACAAGTTTAAATTGGTGGCTGCTCTACACATAATAAAAGGAGATAACTCTTCCTCACTCAATCTCTCTCTAGACTAGGGTTCAAGATCTAAGGAAGAATGAGAAGAAGGATTTCTTCATATACGTAGGGGTCACTAGGCACACGTGTGCGGGCTCATTTAGGATGCATTGGGAGAATAATTTCATGGATTAGGTTGATGCACATGATCTTGGTAAGAACTTTTCATACTTGTAAAGTTTCTTTGATTGTTCTTGAAGCTTTGGGTTATGTTAATGGTGGTTTTCATTAGAAAGAATAATAGGTTGGGATGATTGGTTTATATTCATGTTAGAGAGTAAGGTATCAATCTATAATGGTTAAAAAAAATTAGATTTAATGATAACGTCTGGTTTTATGATATATGTTCATAGCTTGAGGAATGAGAACTTATATTGCATGACATTTGTTAAGGTTATGGAGTTGAGAGATTCTCATGAATATTCGGTATTTTATTATCTCTAAGAATTATATGATGATATAGAGGAATTCAAGACGAGAAAAAAAAAATCCAAAACGGGAGAAAGTTATGGTTGTTCGAAGTTGAGTCAGCGGATAGGTTTCGAATTAGTGCCCTAGCATCATTTAGGAGTGTTGTAGCACCCAATGCTGCTGAATTTTGTGTTTAGATAATGCTTGAATAGAAGCGCTGTAGCGCTTGGCAGCAACAAGGAAATATTTTTGGGATTTTTAAGGCCATTTTGAGGTTGTTTCAAGTGAGGACTTCCTCCCTAACTTCTTGGGGACATTTTTGGGCTTTCCTAAGGACAATATGAGGTTGATTAGGTCTTAGGAAGGGTAATATTTGGTTCATGACCTTTGGTTTAAGTTATGAGTCTCTAAATGATATATGTTTTGGATTTAGGACTCGACAAGGCACTTGAATGGAGGTGATTGCGTCGTTGTTGGACTTGAGGTAAGAAGAGTGCAAACTTGCACACAGAGTGTATGCTCGATGTACTTAAGTATGATAATAGAAGTATGATTGTATCATTTATATGAAATTATGTTACGTGTTATGAATGTTTTGCATGGTTATGATATGTCATGTTAGTTATAAATATGATATGTGTGAATATGTTGTATGTTTGCGTGGCATGCTTACGAAATGAAAATGCATGCTCGCGTTACGATAAATTACATGCTTACGATATGAAAATGAATGATTATGTTACGATAAATTGCATGCTTACGACATGAAAATGCATGCTTATGTTAGTTCGTGCTCGGTTGCACAAGTGACCAAAACAACACTGGTTTATGGCTGAAATTACACTGCTAATATGTGTTATGATTGTATTGTGATATGCTATGATACACTATATTTATGTTATGTTATGTTATGATATGATATATTATGCTATGGTTATGTGATGATACGATATGATTTGTTTTGGAACTTTATATGTTAAGGTATAGATTGTGAGTAGTATATGATTTAGGTTGTGATAGTTTGAACTAGTGTATGTTTAATGTTTTATGTTTTATGTTTGGGCTTTGGGGATTGTGTCCTACATAGCTCTTCTTGCAGGGTGTTAGCTCACGGGTACTGTGTTGCAATTGAAGGTAAGGGCAAAAGCACGGTTTGTTTAGGTGAAGAGTTGGAGCAGGCTAGCCAGATGTGGGCATGTTGTGAATGATTGACCTCAGAGTCAAAGGATTGCTACTTATGAATTATTGTTTAAAGGTCTTTAAACTTTGGTTTTATGTTGAGTTTGAAACCATGTATTTTTACTTACGTTATGCATATAAAAGATGATTTATTTTAAATATTGAGATCTCGAGTTGCCTTTTTTGTAATTGGTGTTTTAATTCATGTTTGTTTTTAAAAGAGTTTCATAAAAGTTTTGTTTTCTGAAAGAAATTCATGTATATATTAATTTCCTTAAAAACAGAGTATTTAGTAAATTAATTAGTTTTAAGACGGGTCGTTACACAGTACATCTACCAAATCGATTGGTTGGGTCGTTATTCTTCAAGTTTTCCTTCATATCATACTTCTAGTCAGAGTACTGCTTCACATAAGATGCATCAATGCCTCTCAAAATCCAATAGACGTGCCCCGATCCATATTGTTGACGCCCAATATCGAAAAAATTGCACTAAGTCACAAACATTTATCAGTAAATATGATATATAATTAAGGAAAAGAAATACAAATTAAAATTCCGTTTTTAGTAATTACCAAACTAATTAAACCATGTGAATTAATTAAGCTGCGAAATGGTAATTAAATGTTGAAACAGATTTCAGATCTGTCGGGATAGAATCTGAACTTGTCACGACAGAAACTGAATACAATAGAAAGACATTGCAAAAACAATAAAGAATAGAATGAATTTTTACAAGGTTCAAAAACCCTTTCGGATAACCTACTCCTTGGAGCCACGCCTAGAGGATAAAACCAATTAATAAAGAATCACAAGTACAAAATATTGACTTAAACAAAACAAGACTCCCTCTTGAGATTTGTCGCAACTTTGTTGTACTTCTCTTCACTAATCTGATCTTAATTGAAATGCTCAACCACTTGAACTCCCTTCAATGGCCAGCGAGTGCTTGCATCCTCCCGACACAAGGCTTGTAAAAATCCTCTCCTGAAGACTATAAAAGTTGTGTTCAAATTACAATGTGTATTCACTCATGAACGTGGTATAAACTCACCACAAAAACTAAACACTCATTTTTCTACAAGATCACGTGAATACTATGATCTTGAATACAAATAAGGAACTCTCACAATTATTACAATATACTCACAAATTATGCACCAATGAGTTCACTTTTTCTCAATGCCTTAGAAGCCTATTTATAGAGTCCATTTCTTGCTCAGAAATGTTGAGAAAGAATCTCCTAATAAAAGCAAGAATATTTGAAGATATTCTCGATTGATGAAGAATTGTCTTTTTTAGAAGATTTGGATCCGACTGATTCGAATTTGGTGGGGACAGCTAAAACCTGCGTCAGATCAAATTTCTCAAGATAGAAATAATGATTAATTACATCAAAGATTCAGTTTCCTGAATTTTATTATCTTGAGTTGCACGAAAAAATTAAAGTCAAATATTCTAAAAATGATTTTGAGTAAGTACATAATATTTGCTTTATATAAACAAGATACATCTTCCCTTTATAATCATACTGTGATAAAATTAAGCTAAATAAGGAATCTTAATATTCAAAAAATCACAATAATGGGAAAGTGATATTCCGAAAATCACAATAAAGGGAAAGTAAAAGTTATCTTTTAAATAAAAAGATATTTCTATAAAATATGTCAATTTTAGGATTTACACAAATATAGAAATAATTTACCTACAAGCATGCAAGTATTCTTTGTTTGGAGGCCTTTAGTACTTTTTCCCATTGAGTACAGTCCAGAACTGTATATTGTTGGACGAGTAATCCAAAATTCCTTGTGAAAGTGGAGTTGTGTATTCTTTGATCTCTTTATATGATCTCCCCTTATGTCTCACTCAAGATGGATAGATGCCCTAATTTTTCTTTGAGTTGTCCTATGCTTATCCCTTGTGGCATCTACGTTTGTTTGGAGGCGCTATTATATACCAATTAAGTATTTGTAAAATAATATATAATAAAACAATAAATAAAGTAAATGTATAATATATTACCTCATTCACAATTTTATGGGATATGTGATGGTCCACGTGGAGGGTCGTATCCTCCATGACCCTATGAGATTGAACAACATTACCCATATCTAAAAATGTAGACATTAAAGTTACATTTATGGTTAATAAATTACATGAATATTAATTAAATTTTAAACTTTACTAATATTTTGATGTAAAACATAATTTTTACTCTTATAAAAATAATTTATTATTAAATTTCCACCTAATCATCACTATAATAGTCTTTATTATATGGAAATTTTACATAAAGTGCCAAATATATCACAATATAAACTTTTTTACCGGCACATGGCAATAATTACTTTTCTACTTATCACGTTTTTTATGTTTACGTTATATGTTTTTTTTATTACAAAAATACTACTTTTGTCTCTTCCGTGTAATTTGTATTGATGAAGTTTTTTTTTTTTTGAATTTTTTCAGACAACTTCCCACTTTTTCCACTTTCACGATATACACTCTTCCACTCTTCTCTCCATTTTATTTTTTTTCTGCTCCACGATCACACTAGTATCTTAATTTTTTCCCTAAAACTTTTGTTATTAACGGTTATTGAAGCATTTAAGTCCACGTTCTTTGTTGTTATATATAGCATTATCTATCATCTTTGGCTATATTACGATCAGGATCTTCTACTCCTCCTTCTGTTAAAAAAATTCCAAAGTCTCCAAAGATTTCTAAACAAGCTTTGTTGATGGGGAAGAAAGCTTCTGTGAAGCGGATTGAAGAGAAACCAAGCTCTCATAACTCACCCAAAGCTGAGTCGTCGAAATCCCAATATCAGAAACGGAAGTTGGTTTCTGATGCTGTTGAAAGGAGGAAGGCGAAAAAGGTGAAATCAAGCAAAGTTGTGGGAGATGATCCGAAGAAATTTGTTGTTAAAGGTTGCATGTTGTTTGTATTGTATTGTTTTGATGTTGGTTTTTAGGGTTTTGCATTTTTTTCACTTTGATTATTGAATGTACCGAATTTATTTCTTGTAATGTTGTTTCAAAATGTATTGTAAGTTTTAGTAATTTGCCTATTTTAAATTTTCTTATATCATCATGTTGTTTTGTTGTGTTATTATTGTTGTTCTGTTAACATTTTTTCGAATTTTATTGTGTGTTGCATCGTGATTTACAGTTGAATGAAGATAATGTGTTTGTTTTAATGTCTGTTTGAAATTGCATTATAAGTTATTAGGTTAATTTATAATTTTAGTAATTTATTTTCGAAGCTTATTTTTATTTTTTATTCTGTTTTATTATTGTTGTTTATAAGTTTACTATTTTTTTGTTGTTGTTGTGTGGTTGTTTTGGTATTTTTTTTTATTATTATTGTTTTTTTATGTCCATTGTTGTTGATGTTATTTTTGTTTTGTTGTTTTATTGTTGTTTCATTACTATTTTTGTTAATTTTTTTTGTAGGATTGACATTACTTAATCAATCCGAAGCAATATTTTACCGCAGAAGTTGTATCTTGTTGTACTTATCAGGTTATTAATGACCTTAATAACTATTTGTCTGATAAACAAAAACAAATATTTTCTGAAACTTGTTTTGGTAGTTTCTTGAATCTTCCTGCATTTAATCCACAACCTCATTTAATGCATGGGTTGTTATTGAGGGAACTTAAGCAGCCAAATGAGTATGAGATATGAGTTATGGTTAGTGGTATTAGGTTGATGTTTAGTATTGCTTTGATTTATGGTTTAGATTGTGAAGGGAAGTGCAATAATTTGAATTTCAAACAAGAGTCAAATAACTTTTTGGATAAATATTGGCCAAGTTGTGATAAGATTTCTAAGCAATCTATTCGTGAGTGTTTTGAAGAAGCTGCTGTAAAATTGGTTGTTCTGTATTTTGTGCAGTGGTTTCTACTTAGTTCTAGGAAGGAAAAACAAGTTATGCGTGAAGATTTAGATGTTGTTTAAAGTGGTCGTTATAGTGAGTACGCATGGGGTAAGAAATCTTTTGATGAAACCATTATGTCTTTGAAGGGTAAATGAAATAGTTGGTACAATGCTGTACAAAATTCAAATGAGAAGAAGAAAGTTAAACCTTATTATACATTGGTTGGTTGCCCACATGTGTTTCAAGTTTGGTTTTATGAGTGTTGTCGTTATATGTTTGGGAAGTACTGCAAATTGGTTTCTAAAACTATACTGAGGATTGCTAGGTGGAGTTGTTCTAGTACTCCTGATCTGAGATTGTTGAAGGTTGCTGTTTCTGATATTCCAACTAAGAATGTATAGTTTTATGTTGTTTATATGTTAGTTTGCTATTGTTATAACATTTTCTACCTATTACATTTTAATGTTTTTATGTTTTTTGGTGGTTGTTTCATAGTTGATGTTGAGAAATCTGAAGCCAAATGATAATGAGGTTGTTGTCTTCAAGTTGGGTGGATTTGCTTTCAACACATATGTTGATGAAGTTGGGGAAGCAAAAGTAGATTCTGTGTCTAATGTGGGTCTTGTTGGTGGTGAAATCCCAACAACCCTCCCTGATGGGTCCACTCAATCTGATTCTTTAAATGCTCAGATGGATTCGCTGGTGTCTAAGCATGAAGTTATTGGATTTGAAGGAGTATGTGAAGTCTCAATTTATTGGTGTTACTACTCTGTTGTCTGCTATGCAAGAGAAGTTTGATACTATTTTTGTGGATGCATTTGATAAGGTAGTGTTGTTTAGATGTTGTTATGTTATTGTTCTAGTTATGTTACAACCCTGGTTTTTGTATATATGTTTGTTGTTTAATGTTTTGGTTTTTAAATGTAGGTTGAAGAGAATGATTCTGATGATGATGATAAAGGGAGTGACAGCGATCGTGAGAAGAGTAATGAAAATGAAGAAGAGGTTAACGAGGAAGAAGAAGAGGATGCTAGAAAAGATGAAGGCGAAGACAAGGGGGAAGAAGGAAATTCTGGTGTAGATATTAAAAGAAAGCAAAATGAGATTAGTGGAGAAGATGATGATGATGATGATGAGGTTGACAGTGAAGACACTGAGAGTGACACGGATCAGAAGGTATCTACATAGTCGACTTCAGTCCACTCATGACATCAAAATGAATATTTATTTATTGTTTTTGTTATTATGTTTGAAACTTAAGTTTTTTGTTATTTTGTTAATTGTATTTTTTTTTAACATTGTTTTTTGTTTTTTTGGGACTAAAAACAAGTTTGGTTATTGTCTTGTTCTTGCTTTAATGTATTTATGTTGCTTTATGCATATCCATTTTTTGGATAATTATCATTGTATGGTTGTAATTATTTTATATTTTCAATGGATATTTTCTGTTTTGGTCATTGTTATTGTCAACTTTTTTTTCCATAAAGTTATATATTCATTGTTATTGTTATTATATTTTTAAATATGTACCATTTTCTTTTTATTTTTTCATTATTGTTAGTTGATTAATGTTGTAGTGTTGCAATTTTGTTAATAAAATGACCAATTTCAGTAAATGTGTTTTTCTATTGTTGTTTTTACAGGTGGCTGATGTTGTAGCAATTGTATCTGATGTTGTGAAACCTATGAATGAGCGTGAACTTAATGCTTATAATGAATCTTTGGATTTTGGAGATGATACGGTTGGTTTGTCTATGGAGGACATAGCTGAAAACGATGTTGTTGTGTCTAAGGATGTTATTGATGAAAAAGATATTGTTTCGGGCAAGGTAGATTGTTTATTTTTATTTTATTTTTAAATAATATTTATTTTATTCCATTGTTCACTTTTTGTTTTTATTTTTGAAGGCTGCCAGTTAAAAAGATTTTGATGCGTTTTTTAATGGGTTAAGTCAGCTTCAAATTGAAGAAACTGTGTTGTCAAGACTAGAGGCTGTCTCAAAAATGAAGGTTTAAGTTGTTGTTGGTTTATTGTTGACATGTTGTTATATATGTTTGCTATTATTCCATACATTTTTCAATCCATTGTTGTTGTACAGATTCCTACCAGTCCCTTTGCAGTTGATGAAAGTACGGTCATTGGTGATCAATTAGGTCAGGAGGGACTTGGTGTTGTACCAGGGCAAGAGTCTAATGTTGTTATTTCTGGTAGTGTTGTTGAGGTTAAGGATAGTAATATTTTAGAGAAGAGAATTATGAAGCCTGGAGTGGCTTTGAAATCTCCATTCCAGCAAGATTTTGTATCTTCTGGTTCTGGTTCTGGTGAAGAAGGTGAAATATTTCAGATGGTGACTTATGTAGAAGAGTTGTTTCCGCTGGATGACCACATTGGAGAGGTCCCTAATGAGGAGCATGAGAAGGATTTTGATCTTTGGCTTCTTGATGGTCGAAATAAAAGAGTGAAGTATGTTATTAGTATTATTATTTTTTCTTATTTGATATTGTTCTTTTTATATTTAATATGTTTTCCCTTTATTTCAAGAAAAATAATGTTTATTTGAAGGGTAAGAATATATTTAAGCCTACCTTTGACTTTGAAGTTGATACAGTGAATGATAAGCTGTAGTTCCACACACTTTCTCATTGTGGAGAATGTCTGACAGACTAAGTGAGTTTTTTTTTTTGCTCTTATATATAATTTTTGTAATTTTTCTAATATTGGTATGGTGTTGCGCTTATGTTGTCATGATGTTGTTTATGAGAATTTATTTTGTTATTATTTCATGTTGTTTTCAGCATATTGATATCATATTCTATTACTTAAGGAAGAACAGGAAATACTCAGCTTCTCCTAAGGTGAACTTCACTACAGCAGATTGTTTTTTTTAGTGATAGCATATCTTCTCTTTATGAGAAATTTTTGCAAAAGAATCGGGATGCATCAGTTCTTAACCTTAGGCATTCAGTTGCTCAGATTATAAAAGGTAAAAATCTTATGTGTGGTAAACCATGGATTGAGTGTGACCATGTTTTGTTTCCAATCAATATGAGGAAGGAAAGTCATTGGATTCTTAGGCGTTTGAATATAAGGGAAATGATTATTTACATGTATAACATGTTGAATTTTGGGCGGTATGAAGCTGCATCTATGGCAGCTATGGAGCCATATTCTGTCTTGCTGCCAATGTTTTTTGAGTTGCTGAATTTTTACAATATTAGAAAGGACCATAGTGCAATTTCTGTAGATTCCAAGGCTCATTTTTCTGTTGTTAGTGTTGATGGATTGCCTCAACAAGAGGACATGTAAGTGATGTCCTATTTTTTTTATTTGTTCTATTTAATATTTTTAATGCTTGTTTACATTTTACCAATCCATTAAATGGTGTCTATTTTCTAGTGATTATGGTATTTTTGTTGCATCCTTTGTTGAGTATTTTGCTGATTGCAAGGGAATTCCATCAAGTGATTTTTCAGTTGAAGATCACCGTTCTAGATTGGCTGTTCTTCTTTATTCTTATGGAAAAATGAAGAAAATAGAGAACGTTGCTAGTCAACCTGAACTTCGAAAGAAGTCTCCTAAAAAAGTTAGTAAAAAGTTGGAAGAAAATGCAAAAAGCTGTATTTGAAGGATTGATGATTATGTTTTATTACTTTTTGGTTATTATAGAAAAAATATCTTATTATATACTATGATATATTATTACTTAATCATTTATTTATTAATACATTGTTTCCTTTTATTACCTTAAGAATACTTCATTACAAAATTTATTAATTTATCTATTATTTAAAAAATATTTATTTAATTACCACTTAATTTAAAAGTTAAACTTAATTGTAAAGAAATTTTATTTATCATATAATTTTATTAAATTTAGTAATTTTAATCATTATTAAGATTACATTAATAATTATGTTATTACTTTGGACTTATTATTTTTTTACTTACAAAACTATTTATTTGATATTACTTCAAATTAATGTCTTATTTTTTTAAAATGAATTTTTATTAATTGTTAAGTTTATTAATCATAATTGAGAAATGATAACTATTTTAATTATTAATTCGCTAATTTATTAAATTCAATATTTTATTTGTACTTTATTGAATAATTTTATTATTTTGGATAAAATTTCTAAATTTTCTATTTCTATGAAAAATTCGAATTCTGCAAACAACACACAAAAATACCTTGAACATATCACAAAATAGTACAAACACATTTTAAAAACAAAATATCATATTACATACTAAAACATATAAATAACTCATTAATTCTTAAAATATTAAAATTGATAAAGCATATTAATCAAATTGCTAAAACATATTCTCCAACTATAATATTTCACACTCTTTTAGCCCAAAAAAAATAAAATTAATTAAAACTAATAAAGTGGTTGACTGGCTTTTCGTCAACTACCAAATTAATAGAATGCTTAAAAGAAAAAGATGATCAAACACGAGGTTTTTTTACGTGATTTAGGCTATTAATTAGCCCTAGTCCACGAGTCAATTGTATTGAGGAATAAAAACTTGCAAAGCACAAGTTCTCTTGGAATTCAAGCATCGTTTTTGTATACACTAAAAGTTGGGATCCTTTTACAAGTGATGCCCTAGCCCTATTTATAGGTTGCTGAGGGGATTAAGCTCATTAATAGAATCTGATTACCATAATGATTCCCATTATGGGATTAGTTATACATAAATGAAGATTTTCTATGCATTACGTAAGTTGGTGGGCCCCATTAGATACTCGGCATGCCCAATACGAGGATGTCAAGCCCACTACTTTATTGGGAAAAGTGATTCCTAGTACTTTGTCAAAATGGCAGTTGCACGTTTTCTTATGTCAAACGGCGTCGTGGGACATCCTTTTTGCCGCTTGTATGGAACCGACAACACAATCCCTGCATCCACTAGATGTCAGACAGGTGGTTGTGGTCCCAAGTGCCTCTCTAGTTGATGCTTGGCAATCGTTCTCCTTCACTAGAGGAAGGACTCTTGGCATTTTGATAAGTTTGTCACGACCCGGGGAGCTTTATAAGATAACTTCCAAACTAGGCTCTCGAGAGGAGGCTCTTATTGATATTTAACCTAATATCTTCCCTGGGAGTGCTAAGAACGACACTCATGAATTAGGCTTTAGCTTCCGAGGAGGTATAAACGACATGATGATTTATGCCACATTGTTGTATGTTAAAAACACAAACAACAAAAACCTAATTAGAATCTAATTTTGACTATTAAACCACACAAAAGCATATTAAACAATTATCAATTTGTTATAAAACTATTAAGATCACAGAAATATAAAGTATAAAGAAAATAAATAGACAGAATAACAAAGAGATGTAAACAGAGAGTGAAACTCATGCATATCTTATTTCAATGGGGGAAGGACCCCTATTTATACTGATAAATAAGCCCTAAGGAAATCGGGTAACTACTCTGAATACAATCAAGAATTAATGATGATATTTTACTTTAGGTAACCTAGTGATTCTTCATTATTATGGACATCCATATATATAATATTTATAACACTCCCCCTTGGATTTCCATGAAAACTGCCTCATTAAAAACCTTGCTAGAAAAACCCAGTAGGACAAAAACTTGGCCAAGGGGAAAATAGTGCAGTGTATATTTACTCTCCCTCATTTCGATGCTTTTGAAGATCCTTTAATGTACCATCTTCTCAAATGTTGATGTTGGTAATGACTTTGTAAATAAATCTGCAAGATTGTCGCTTGATCGAATTTGATGAACATCAAATCACTACTATTTTGAAGATCATGTGTGAAGAAGAACTGCAGTAAAATTGTTATCCAAAAAGCAGGCATGGGTGACGTGGCAGACGTTTTTAACACGTGGCTGACACCTGGCATAAGTTTTGTTCGACCATCGACCAGTGGGATTCCCCTGACGTAACATTTGGATTTTATATACGACCAGCCTGGTCGTATACTCCATATATTTTGAGATAATCTTGTACAATTGTAATTCTATCCGAGATTATCTCCCATGATCCATGATGATCCGATTATTTAGGAAAGAATATTTGTAATTAATTCGTGTAATCCTCCTTGAGCTTATAAATAGAGAGAAATAGCTCAAGGAAGGGACTTTTTGGCTGATTTAAGTTTATACTTTACAAGATAATTAGAGCTATTATCTTCCGATTGTATTATTCATCTCTCTAAGGCCTGTGAAACTCAGAGAACCCTAGTTCTTTGATCACTCCTTTTAGAATTAATATCAATAATAGCTTAAGTGGACGTAGGTCATTACCAATTCATAGGGCCGAACCCCTATAATTTGTTGTGTCGTTTACTGTTCTTTCCATTAGATCTATTTCAACACCTTCATTCACATCAAGCATTTGACTCCGTGTCAGTTGACCAAATCGAGGTTCAACATTCTGGTGCTTTCATTGAGAGCTTGAGACGAGGTTGTTGAAGTACTAATGGCAAAAACAACAAAGAAGACTGGGCAGGCGGCTGGCGCTGCACCATCTCAACCTCCTCCTCCGAACATGGCTGAAAAGGAGCCACACTTGGAATTTGATGAGGAGGAACTGGACTCCAAAACGCTGAGAAATACCCTAGGGGTATTGCAAGATGAATTGGCCAATCTGAGGGCCAGTCAAGAAAGTGTTGCGGAGACTATGGCGCGGTAGCAGCAAGAAATAGAGCGCCAACACCAAGAGCTGAGTGAAAGACAGGCGGAGATGGACCGTCGTCAGAGGGAGGCCATGGCAGCCCTCGAAGCAGCCCTACAATTGGCTAGGAATCAGGCTGCACCTACCTCACAGCCTGATCAACCCTCGATTGGGCCACCTCAAAGGGGTCCCAATCCTAGCCCTCCGATCCAGCCAATGAGCCCTCAAAGGCCGGAGTAGCCACCAATTCCTCAGGATGATGTCACACCAAGGGATCCTGAGATGCAACCTCCATCCCAGGCTGGTCAAGAAAATCCCCCGTAGCCAAGGCAGAATAGGGCCGGGCAGCAGCCCCATAGTCCTAGATCCCAAGGGGGTGAAAAGCCGAACCCACCGAGCATAGGACAGCGTCCTTCTGGCAACAGAAGGAACTCGGAGATAAGCTCTACGGTCAGGGGCCCCCCACGGCATGATAATGCACGGGGACCTACCGACCAGCGTAGGCCTCCCCCTAACGCTCGGGAAGTTCCAGCTCGAGGAGCCAACCGAGGGGACAGTCGGTCCCACCATAGCCAATCAAGGTTCAGAGATGGCCATGGCTGCAATGAGGCCGACTCAGGCAGAGGGAATGCCAGTCGGAGAAATGAAGAGAGAGGTGGAGGCAGAAGCCCACCACCTAGAGAAGACTAACAAGAGAGACGTAACGTTGGGGGGCAGCCCAGACAAAACAACGTCTTTAACCGGCTCGGAGAAAGCGAGCAACGACGAAGAGACGAAGACTTAAGGGATGTACTCAACGACCACCGGGAACGGCACGATGAGTACATTCCCCCAGCAGCAGAGGCCCTGATGATTCTTGAAGTCGTGCAAGCCCAGATAGATGCCCTGAACCAAGAAGTGCAACAGCTGGTCGGGGGAAGAACGTCTCACATCGAGTACGACAGAAGAAGGGGCACTCCTTTCATTCAGAGGATAGCTGTGGCAAAGACTCCCAGTAAGTTTAACATGCCCACACTTTCGAACTTTGATGGGTATGGAGACCTGGTATCTCATGTCAATAAGTTTGAGATACAAATGGACATTTAGAAGGTGTCCAAAGACGCTCGGTGCAGGATCTTCCCTGCAACACTTTCTAATGCTGCACGGGAGTGGTTTTTTAAATTCCCTCCTGCAAGTATTGTATCTTGGGAGATGTTCGTAAAGGAGTTTTACGGACAATTCTATGCAGGTCGTGTGCACCCAACTAAGGCAAACCAGCTGGTTGAGATACGCCAGCAAGAAGGAGAACTACTGAAAGATTACGTCCAGCGCTTTATGCGAGCAGCTGCTGGAGCCAAAACAGTGGGAGACGAAGGCAAAATGATGGCCCTAACTATAGGAGTTAGCCATCGTACGCCTCTGTGGAGTAGCCTCAGAAAGCATGGGGTTAAGACTACCCAAGAATTCTTGGATCGAGCTGATCGATACATCAAGCTCGAGGATGTTGCCAGTGAAGGAAAGAGCCCAAAAAAAGATAAGGGGACTGAAGACACCGCCAAAGCCGCCAATGGGTCAAAACCCAACGGCAACGGTAAAGGCAACGGGAACGGTAACGACAAAAATGGGGGGAAGAGACCCCATAACGAACCTTCTACCTCCGAGAGTAAGCGCGCTAAGGGCAACCGTTATGAGCCACAGTTCACTAACTACACTGCCCTCATCGAGTCTTGAGCAGAGGTATATCAGGCCACAAGTTCCAGTGTGCCTTACAAAAGACTTGCTGCCATTCAAAAGAATATTTCAAAAAGGGATACCACCAAGTTCTGTCATTTTCATAACGACTACGGACACGATACGAATGAGTGCAACCAGCTGAAAGATGAAATCGAGTTCCTTATTAGACAAGGACACTTGAGGAGATACGTATGGGCCTCGGGGGTTTCCCAACGAGAGGCTCCAGGTGGCAATGAGCAGGCGCCTGCACGCCAACACTCGCCACCTTTGCAGCCTGATCCTGTGGCTGGCACTTTACTCACCACCTGCGGAGGCCCGCACCTTGCGGGAAACAACGGGAAGGCAAGGGAACGATATGCTTGGACCCTACGCCACGACCAGGACATCGAGATGATGACTGTGAAGGACCGGGCATCAAAGAAGGCTTGGACAAAGGACGGTGAAATAACCTTCTCTGACTGTGATGCCCAACATGTCCGATTCCCACATTCTGATTCGTTGGTCGTGGATGTTCAAATTGCCAACATGATGGTAAAAAGAGTGTTGGTCGATACAGGAAGTTCAGTTAACATCCTGTATAAATCTTCGCTGGAATGAATGAAGTTGTTCGTCAAGGACTTGGAGCCCTGCAACAAAACAATTTATGGTTTCTCTGGTGAGGGACTCACTCCAACAGGGTCAATCAGACTTCCGGTAACAACAAGTACATCACCCGCTACCAAGACATTACTCACTACTTTCATAGTGGTTGATTGTCCTTCAACTTACAATGCTGTAATTGGAAGACCCATACTGGTTGACCTTCGGGCCGTCACCTCAATATGGCACCTGGCCATGAAATTCCCAACAGACGCAGAGGTAGGACGCGTGTTGGGAAATCAGAGGGAAGCAAGGGAGTGCTATAATGCCTCAATTACTAAGGCCAAGAAGGGAATGTCGAGGAGCGCTCCCCCAGAAAGGTTGCAGATGGCCATTGATACACAAGCCCAATCAGGTGATGAAGTCACCAAATAGGGTGTTGCCCAAAGTGAGGATAGAGACTTAGATCCTCGTTTTGGGGATTTTGAGTAAGATGTTTGACCTGTCGAGGAACTTGAGGAGGTCCAGCTTGACGAAAAGTTTCTGACTAGAGTTGTAAAGGTTGGCAAAAATTTGGAAGCAACAACAAAGCACGCACTGGTGGAATTTTTAAGGAAGGACCAGGAAGTTTTCGCTTGGTCACATAAAGACATGGCTGGGATAGATCCTGCAGTCATCAGCCATGTCCTGAACGTCGACAAAAGCTTTCCACCCGTGCAATAGAAAAAAAGGCTGCTCAATAAAGATAGATCGAAAGCCTTAAAAGAAGAAGTTGAAAAACTAAAGGAGAATAGGTTCATTAGGGTGGCATTTTATCCATCGTGGGTCTCTAATCCAGTACTGGTTTCCAAGCCTAACTGCAAATGGCGAACCTGTGTGGATTTCACAGACCTTAATAAAGCCTGCCCTAAGGATTGCTTCCCACTCCTAAGGATCGACCAGCTAGTCGATGCAACTGCATGACATGAGATCCTCTCTTTCATGGATGCATACTCAGGATACAATCAGATCAGTATGGATCCCCCTGACAAGGATCACACTAGCTTTCGGACAGATACAGGGTTATACTGTTATAAAGTAATGCCCTTCAGATTAAAAAACGCTGGTGCGACTTACCAGCGGCTAGTTAACCACATGTTTAAGGAGTTGATCGGAGTAAACATGGAGGTATACGTAGATGACATGCTAGTAAAGTCAAAAAAGGTAGAAGGACATGTGAAGGATTTACAAGAGTGTTTCAATGTTTTGAATAAGTATCAAATGAAGCTAAATCCTCTCAAGTGTTCCTTCGGAGTAGGATCAGGGAAATTTTTGGGGTTCATTGTCAATTCGAGGGGAATCGAAGCCAATCCCGAAAAGATCAAAGCCCTGATCGATATGAAATCGCTGGTAAAAATCAAAGATATGCAAAGTTTGACTGGAAGGATTGCCGCACTCAGTAGATTTATTTCAAAATCGACGGAAAAATGCATCCCTTTCTTTAATCTACTTAGGGGCAACAAGAAGTTCGAGTGGACTGAAGACTGCGAACAGGTTTTCCAAGCCTTAAAAGCCCACATGGCACAGCCTCTTGTCTTATCAAAGCCTATAGATGGAGAAACTTTGTTCATTTACCTGGCGATCACCGAATATGTTTCTAGTGCGATGCTATTAAGAGAAGAAGAAGGCGTACAAAAGGCAGTGTATTATGTAAGCAAGAGGTTAATCGAGGTCGAATTGAGGTATCCTCCCATTGAAAGATTAGCATATTGCCTAATTTTGGCTTTGCAAAAGTTACGTCCTTACTTCCAAGCCCATCCAATCACAATCTTAACTGATCAGCCCCTTCGGCAAGTTCTACAAAAGCCAGAGGCTGTTGGTCGTTTGTTGAAATGGCTAGTCGAACTCGAGCAGTTCGATATAACATACTCACCGCGAGCAGCAGTAAAAGGACAAGTCTTGGCTGATTTCATTGCCGAATTTACTGAACTCCTAGACAGCGAGCAGAGCGAAAAGCCTAGTGTGCCTGAGCCTCAAGATGTAGCTCCTTCGTGGAAGCTTTTCACTGACGGATCGTCCAACGAATCTCACGCAGGAGTAGGAGTGATATTGATAACGCCAGAAGGGCATCGATTTCACTGCGCAATTAGGTTTGAATTCACCGCTTCAAACAACGAAGCTGAGTATGAAGCCCTACTCGTTGGGTTAAGGTTGGCCAAAGACATGAGCATAAAAGTGCTAGATATTTACAGTGATTCACAGCTGGTAGTGAATCAGGTCTTAGGGGATTATCAAGCACGAGGTCTGAAAATGGTGGCCTATCTGAACAAACCCAAAGATCTGTTGGCACAATTTGAGAAATATACCCTCCAGCAAATACCTCGAGATCAGAATTTAAACGCAGATGCCTTAGCCAAACTCGCGAGTGCGAAGGATGCTGACACTTTAAATATAGTGCCAGTTGAGCGGCTACATGAGCCGAGCATACGAGCAGATGAAACCAATATGGAGGTCCGGTTAGTAGATACATGGATGGCACCATACTGGGAGTATCTCACGAGTGGTGTACTACCAGTAGATAGAAACAAAGCCAGGACCCTTCAGAGACAGGTTGCTAGGTACATACTGGTCGATGGTGTTCTATACCGAAGAGGATACTCCATGCCACTACTCAGGTGTGTTACGCTAGAAAACGCTAAAGAACTGATGAAGGAGGTACATGAAGGCTTCTGTGGAGATCACGCTGGGGGGCAGAGCTTATCAAAGAAGATTCTGAGGCAGGGTTATTTCTGGGCGACCATGAACGAAGACTCGATAGAGTTTGTACGAAAGTGTGATAAGTTTCAGAGGTTTTCCAAGATCCCACGTGCAGCTCCTAATGAGTTAAAGCAGATGAAAAGTATGTGGCCTTTCGCAGTGTGGGGTATGGATTTAATCGGGTCCTTGCCAACAGGAAAAGGTGGAGTAAAATACGCAGTTGTAGCAGTCGACTACTTCACCAAATGGGCCGAAGCTGAGCCACTCGCTACCATAACGACAAAGAAAGTGCTTGACTTTGTCATCAAGAACATTGTTTGTCGATATGGATTGCCCCGGAAGATTGTCTCAGACAATGGCACCCAGTTTGATAGTGACCTATTCATAGACTTATGCGAGAGGCATGGGATCATCAAGAGCTTTTCTTCGGTTGCTCATCCACAAGCAAATGGGAAAGTCGAAGCAGTAAATAAGACATTGAAGGATACCCTGAAGAAAAGGCTCGAGGAAGCTAAAGGATCATGGCCAGAACAGCTGCCCGAAGTGCTCTGGTCGTATAGAACTTCTCATCGAACAGCAACAGGTCATACCCCGTTTTCCTTAGCATACGGGTATGAAGCTATGTTGCGAGTCAAGTTAGATCCGCCCTCACATCGAAGAATCACATACGACCAAGACCAGAATAGCCAACTGTTGATGGAGTCCCTAGACTTGATTGAGGAGAAACGAGAGAAAGCCCAACTCCGAGTAACTGCGTACCAGCAAAAAGTCGCTCGATATTTTAACTCCAAAGTAAAAGAGAGAAATTTCAACGTCGGAGATTTAGTACTTCGAAGAGTTTTCTTAAACACCCGCGACCTGGCTGCTGGAGTACTCGGACCAAACTGGGAAGGACCTTACCAGATTGAAGAAGTCCTTCATCCAGGCACATACAAACTTGCACGCTTAAATGGAGATCTCGTTCCGCGCTATTGGAATGGAGAACACCTGCGCAAGTATTATCAGTAAACAGTCCTTCTTAAAGGACTGGCTTGTATTAATTTTTACTTTTTACAAGTTTTGAAAAAGGGTTAGTCATGTTATATGGCTGATCGCTTATAAGTGTAAGATCTGTCAAAGATCACTCGTAAAGACATGTTTAGTCCATTTAAATACGAGATTTATAAGGGACTGTGCGCAGCCAGTCATTATTGCCAAACTTTGTAATCTTTTACAAGTATTTGTTCATTACGTGTGTTGTTTTGCTGTATTATAAGTTTTGCATTTTATACCAAGCAGTAATGTTCATACAGGTTGTGGTCAAGGCAAGTGACCAAGGACCTAAAGCTCCTCACTTACTTGGGGGGCATATAAGGCACATAGAAAGCAAAGCATACCAAGAGGTATGTAAACACATGAGCAAAATAAGTGAAAGCATTCTACGGTACTTAGAGTATTTTTCAAAATTTATGTTTTGTTAAATCAAGCCAAAGTACTATGCTAAGTTCGGTCATGCGGACAGATATTATAATAAAACAGAAATACTATAATGTCATAGGAATCCTTTTACACCGCGAGCAGTATTGCTCGGATGTAAATGTTAAATTAAAAGGTAAAGCTGCCCATGCAGCAATAAAAAAGTAAACATTGTCTTAACATCATGACCCGTGGGCCATGTATGGAAAAGAAAATAAAATAAGTAAAAAGAAAACAGGCTAAGAAGCAGCAGGAGGATCCTGGGGAGCATTCTGGTCGACTGCGTCTTCTGCAGCTTCCCCTCCTTCCATCCCCGTGGCCAGGGAAATCTCTGGGGAGGCAGGAACTCTGGCCTTTTCTTCAGCAGCCAATCGAGCAGTACAGCGAGCTAGCTCAGCCTTCCTGGCGTCCTCTGGAAGGTAGCCGAAGTTGGCACTTTGATTGTGTTTCCAGAAGTCGTAGAAACACCGAAGTGTCGCATTCTTGTACCTTTACAGGTCCTTGGCATTTGTAAGCCTGAGCTGCTCCACTTGGCTCTTAAGGACAGAGATGCTCCTGTCCTTCGCGAGATTCTCCTCCTAAAGCCTCTTGACTTCACGCCAGTGAGTTTGGCTAGCATCTTGGTATTCATCTCTCTGTTTTCTGGCATTTTCCATAGAGGCTTGATTTTCTACCGGCTCCGCAGCCAAGGAATCCTTCTGCTCGGTCACCACCTCCAGCCCCCGCGTGCCTAGCCTCCGCGGCTTGAAGCTCCTCAGTTAGCTTCGCTCGGGTCTGCTCGATGCTTGCACCCGTGCGGGCATGAGCAGCAGTCATGGTCAGCATGGCCTGCAATCAAAGAATAAGAGTTAGACCAACTTCAAAAAAGGAAAAGTCAAGACCATGATCACAAAAGAGGAGAAAGAGTGCTTACACTGGCCACTTCATTAAGGGCCCTATTGAGGATCTGGTCAACCCCCATGGTTTCAGCTTCAGGCATGGCCTCTCAACAATGGTCATGCTTAAGGATGTGGGCGAGGTGATCCTTGGCTGACCTTAGGGAGCTACCCGATAGTCTGGCCCCAGGGAGAGCACCCTCGGCTTGCTGGGCCTGCTCGGTAGGAGCCGTAGGTGAAGGATGGTTGGCCAGAGGGCCCATCCTTTGGAGGATCAGTTGCTCGGTTCTTCTTGGCCGGAGGTACCTGACTAGACTCGCCGTCATGTTTCTTGGTCGATTTTCTCTTTCGAACCAAGGGAACCTCTTTTTCCTGGTTGCTGTACAGATCGAAAACATTTGCGGAAGCCATATATGCAAAAGAAACAAATATGCAGACAAGAAGCTAAAAATAAGTGACAAGTTATGGCACATCAGAAAAGAGATAAAGAAAATTATAAAGTCCAATACCCGAGCTATTACTACTTGTCGCTACACTATTGACTCTACTAGTCATACACTCACTCTCTGGCATGAAGAAGTCTGGCCCTAGATTTGGAGTATATGTAAAATTGCCGTCCCCGACAAATAAATGACAAGGAATCGGCAAGTTATCTAAGAGTGAAATAACAATACCGTTTTCGTCGGAAGACTCGTCTAAATCTACGACAGTCTCGACTGCCTTTTGTTTTCCCTTCCCTTGAGGGGCAGAAGACCTTTCTGCTGAGGGAGTGCTAGTAGGTTCCCTGATTGTAACCCCAGTCGGTCTACGTCGAGGAAGAGACGCTGGTGGTTGCTGCTCGGGATTTCCCTCGGCAGTGCCACTTACCGCCGCGGGTTCCCTCATATCCTGGTGAGGGGCCAGGAGGGATAGCCTCAAGTTATCCTCGGTGACCAGAGACTTGACGCTCTTCTCAGCATCTGTCATTCTGGCCAACATGGCAGACCTCAACACCATGTCTGGTGTTGGGTCTGGTCGTAACCATGGGCCTGAAAAGCAAAAGATATTTCAGAAAAATACAAGGAAATTTGCTGAGTAAAAACATCGACTAGTGGAAAAAGGCATTTACCTCCTCGAGCGAAGGCCAGGTGATTCACAACCATGTCAGGCGTGAGGAAATACTCCTGACTGTATTTCCCCACGTTGGAGATGTGGGTGGTGTCACTCAGGAAGGTTCGGGTGGTCTCCTGGTGACAAAAATGAAAGAACCCCGTACCAAATTGTTGGAGGTTGGATTTAAGGTCAAAGAGATAATTGACCTCATGGGGGGTAGGCTCTGGCCAATTTTTATGTTTGTAAAGGATATAGAGTGTAGCAAGCATTCTATATCCGTTGGGTATAATTTGGAAAGGGGCGACACCAAAGTAGTTCGCCACCCCCTGGAAGAATGGATGAAGAGGAAGGGTAGCCTTAGCCTCTATGTGGTACCTCGACCAGGCGCTGTAAATGCCTCCAGGTAAATTCGCTCTCTGATCCGTAGTGGGGATTTTGAGAGTTACCCCAGTGAGGCTATACTTCCTGAGGTAATTAGCAAGCATCATGGGGATTACTTGGCTAAGTGGAGAAAGATACCACTCGACATCAAGAAGAATTGAATGCCGAGGGTGAGTCCTAACCTGGATGAGAGGGTCTGGGACAATGTTTTCTTGACCACTGGTCGAGGGAACCCCAGCCTGCGAGTCAGGCTGAGCTGGAGGATTTGGAGTGTGTTCAGGCTTTTTCTTTTGGGCAGTGGATTTGACACGACCCATTCTGGCTGAAGATGGTTGAGGTCTGGAAGGAGAGAGTATAGAGAAAGGAATCTCGTGAATGCACTGGGCAGGCTGTTCTTCGCCTTCAAGCAGTTGTGCAAGAAGATCGTCTTCGATCGGTGTCTCAACTCCCCACAAATCTGGCATTAAAATCCGCGGACAGAAAAATGGGGAGGTGAGGATAGAGAGTCTAGAAAGTTGGTTAGAATAACGATGGTCGTGTATAAAAGTCAAACTTTTATACAACAGCATTCTAGCAAAAAATTAACTTTTCCATGCGAACAGTTTGAAAAACAGATCAAAAAGTGAAAGTAAAATTTTTTTTCTGAAAAAGCTTTTTCAACTTCAGTAAGGGCGGGAAAAACTATGTTTTTCAACTAGCATAAAAATCGAATTTTTACTTCGATTTGATGTCCTAAATTTATGATCTCGACTATCAAACTGATTCATAACTCCTAAATGGCAAAGATACACCATCCTATCTAGCATCACTCGATAAATGCCCTATTTTCATGCATTTCTAACCAAGAACACAGACAATATCAGAACCTAAACGGTTAACTTACATCGGCATGCACAACAAAAATAAACAATGAAAAAGTTCTGAAGCTTACCGGAGTGAAGATTATGAAGCTTTGAAGAAATTCCGAGCGTAGGTGAACGAACGACTGATTCCTGAAGCGTCGAAAGATGATCTTTAGGGAGAGTAGGGGTTCTGACTTAGGATTTCTTGATAGAAAAATAGCTTGCGTAAAAAGAAAAAGGAAGTTCTGGAGGCTATATATTTCATCTGTGGTATGAAAAAAGAGGTAATCATAAGTTTCCTCTTTTCAAAGCATGGGGAAGAATGATAGCCGTCAATGGATTGCTTGGGAATCGAAAAGGCATGATTAGATAGGGGTAGGTCACTTTTTCCAAGAAGGCACGAACTACTCTGACAGATTTGGTGGGGTAATCGAAGAGTCGTTTTCCTTAAAGTTCATTTATTGTTGGTCGTAATAAATAAACTTGGGGGGCAAATGCTATCCAAAAACCAGGCATGGGTGACGTGGCAGACGTTTTTAACACGTGGCTGACACCTGGCAGAAGTTCTGATCGACCATCGACCAGTGGGATTCCCCTGACGTAACATTTGGATTTTATATACGACTAGCCTGGTCATATACTCCAAATATTTTGAGATAATCTTGTACAATTGTAATTCTATCTGAGATTATCTCCCATGATCCATGATGATCCGATTATTTAGGAAAGAATATCTGTAAATTAATTCGTGTAATCCTCCTTGAGCTTATAAATAGAGAGAAATAGCTCAAGGAAGGGACTTTTTGGCTGATTTAAGTTTGTACTTTACAAGATAATTAGAGCTATTATCTTACGATTGTATTATTCATCTCTCTAAGGCCTGTGAAACTCAGAGAACCCTAGTTCTTTGATCACTCCTTTGAGAACTAATATCAATAATAGCTTAAGTAGACGTAGGTCATTACCAATTCGTGGGGCCGAACCACTATAATTTGTTGTGTCGTTTATTGTTCTTTCCATTAGATTTATTTCAACACCTTCATTCACATCAAGCATTTGACTCCGTGTCAGTTGACCAGATTGAGGGTCAACAGAAATGTATTTAAATCTATCTCATTTAAGGTATTATCCTATTAGTTGAGCAGTACATGCATCATTATCTTTATAGAGAATTGTTGGTATTTATTTATCAGGTTATAATCAACATGTTCCTCAAATATGTTGTTTCTTTGATCTCAATCACACATTTTTCCCTTGCCTCATGAATTGCAAGTATCTCAACATGATTTAAAGTTGCCTCGTTGAAAACTTTGTCAGGAAAACCCGCTGGGACAAAACCTGAACTAAGGGAAAAAGAGTGTAACACATATATATCTTCCCCTCATGCATATATACATGGTAACTTTCGTGATCAACTATCTCATATGATTTTCATTGTAATTATAAATCACCATAAATTATATATGATCACATATTTACTATAACTCTTCTAGAGCATATGTGTAGAATGAAATATGAATATTTATCCAACATATTAAATCAATCATGTATATAACCTTGTTCATTATCATATCATATCAACGATGTTATAATATGCATCATATTTATGGATATTCATTATCTATGACTATGTTCAATCAAAAATTTGAAATTTAAATATGATCATATGAATGAATATCTTCGATAATATTAATTTTTATTTGCAATAAAGATGGTACTTCGGGACCATATATTCATTGCATTCTCGTTACATGTTCTTTAATTTCTACATCAAGTGATCATATACAATATGATTCTTTATGCATACGAAGTTTTTTGGGACTTCTCTACTCATAATTTAATCTATAAATAAATAATATATTTAATAATTCTCAATCTACAAGATGAAATAAGAAATTCTTCTTCAATAGTTTATAAAATAATCAGGAGCTCTTCAAGAGACTTTTACAACGTATTATTTACGAACTCACATTGCATAGACAATCATACTTGTAATTTCAAATAATTATTCACCTACATGTCTTTAATCCAGACAAAAATCTGAATTGTATAATGCGCGCAACTTTGAATTTATATCTCACAAAACATGTTAAATTCTTCTGGAATTTTTCCGGTAAGGCATATTTTAAATTCTCATATTACTAGGAGCTTCAAATAAATAATTTGTGTTGCAATTTTTATATGACACATATCAATTCTTATAAAACATATCTACTCCAGGCTATAATCAAATCTTGATTATATTTTCTCATAACAATATGTATATGCCTTTTATTTAATCATTCTTTTGTCTATGCAAATTTTGTACAATAATTCATTTGTGTACAAATATACAAAATTCTCATCTTGTACAAATATTTATTTGTACCCCTACAAGTTTTACTTCACTTTATGTGAGTAAATTTATACTGATTGGATTGCATCATATGATTTTGGCCAAAATTATACATACATCGATAATTTTTGACCTGTTTAATATCATGATACTTGTTATCTCATATTAGTTTATTGCATATGCAAACATTTTGTATTGTCGACAGTAGTTCATAATATGATAATTTCCTCCCATATTGATATAACTTAAAGAGATCTCATTATTTTCAACATACTTGTCAAACATGTATATTATTTATAGGTACCTATATAACCACTTCAAGGGCTTTAATTATTATCAACTTTGTTATGTCTATAACTTCTTTAAAGAATCTTGTTGACGCGGTTCTTCGCCAACAGATAATTTGAAGAAGAAGAAAAGGAGATTAGTGCTGATAATGAACCGTATCAGATATATGATCTTAGAAAAGGATAGAGGTGACTCGAGACACGTTTTTTAAGTGGTTCAAAGGTTAAAATCCTTCTACTCCACTAGTCAATATTATTGATATACTGGGTATTTGATTACAGAGTATTTCTTACAATTGAGAGTCCAACCCCTATCATCTCCAGGGTCTCCATATTTATAGGAGAAGGCACCTGGGAGTTGGTAAGAAGGTCATCTCGTGACCCTCTTACCTATCGTATCAACTCTGTGACACATAAGTGTGGTCAAATCAATGGGTAAGGAGATAATGGGCCGCACGGCCCAACCCAGTCGTGGGTGTCTGAATGCGCACGTTCCTGCTGCGTGTCCGAGAAGTCAGGGGGATATCAGACACGTGATGTCTGATATATGCACATTTACCTTGCGTGTGCAGACTTTACAAAGGGTCACAGCCTCCATATCCATATCGTACCACGAGCTCGATACTTAACTCGACCTTTGGCCTTCATAGTCCGGACGCAGGTCCTAGGCAATCTTGGCAAACCCTTGGGTTATCCCGAGCTCAAGAGGTATGACCTCTTGACGGGAGCTCTGGTCTTGGGGACGTCCCTGGGATTATCATGATTAGGTCGCAGCTCTGACTGCTAATCAGCCCGTGGTAAAATCAGGACGTACATCTGCCCCCCAAGTCCCTGCTCGTGGTATGCCACGTCGTATTGGACCACAGTAGGGGCTTTTAGGCTTCCCCATGGACTCTTCACATTCCACCTCTTACGCAGGCGCCTGATACGTGGAACATCGTGGTTGGCGACGGTACGTCTTACGAGAACCGCATTTAATGGCCTAGCCTAGGCCCAGCCGTCGTTTCGTATTTCGAGTGGAGGGCCTTGGATCCCTCACCAGGGTCATCCAACGGCCATCTACACGTGGTCCTTCACGTATATAAAGGGGGTGGCCACCCTACGCATGGGCCACCCTTTCATTCGAAATTTTTCCACACTTTTCTCCTTCTTCTCTCTTCATTTCAGAAGAACAAACCCTCTTCTCTGTGGCTGCTGCTTTCAGAGTTCAAGAAGCTCAGACGCACAGATTTCTTCAAAGCTTTGGAAGCCAATGCACCGACGCAGCTTTCATCAAGGCGATACCTCCGTCCACCTCCCAGCCAAACACTGTAAGCTTCCTGTCCATGTGCGTTTTGAAAATATATGTCACTGTAGCTTAGGTAAAAAATTTACTGTAGCCGCATGCAAGGGTTTACTAGGTTTTGTGGACACGGATGGTGAAAGCCCTTTTTAGGTTAGGGTATCTTTGCTATAGGAAATCACTTAAGAGTATGGTTTTTAGGATGCTTTTTCTGGGGAAATTTCTGGGTTGGATTTTTGGAACTTTGGGGTGCAAAACCGGGTAGCTTAGGGAACACGCCTCACAGGCGGTTTTGCACTTTTTGCCTACTGAAACTTTCCCCCCAAGGCAAATTCTATCCTGATCCTCCTGACACACGAATTCCGAATAATCGGGGATCTGTTGGGAGCACAGGCGCGTGTTCATAGAACCGCGTGGTCTCACTCTCCACGGGCTGGGCTTACCTCAGCTCGTGCAAATAACATTTGATTTTTTCCTCACGCTTGGGTCGCCTTTTCTGAAATGTTTTTCTTTTGTTCGTTAGGCGACCAGATGGCACCAAAAAGGAATGTCCCACAGAAGACCGTTGGAAGCTCGGCCTCCCAGCAGGACAAAGCCAAAGCAGTGATGCCGGACTCTCCGATCCCCCACTTTGGGCCGGCAGTGGAGAAGGAGCTCGAGGTGGCTCCTGATGCATTTTTTGAGGTGGAGAAGATCGTCTCAAAAATGACCGACCAGGTGAAGATCAACAAGATCTTCCTTTCCCACAACATCGCGCTGGGGAAGGCGTCTGTGGTTGTCCGACCTGCTGCAGACGGCGAGCGGAGCTGCGCGCCGCTTGACGAATCGTTCGCGGCCTGGAGCGGCGAGCACTTTAAGGCGGGGGCCTTCCTCCCACTGGATCAGTACTTTGCTGATTTTCTCAATTATGTGAGGTTGGCACCGTTTCAGCTCCCGCCCAACTCCTACCGCTTGTTGGCAGGGTTGAAGTATTTGTTTCAGAAGCACGAGTGGGAGGTCCCCACTCCTGCGGATATTTTATATTTTTTCTGCCTTAAAGCCAGCCTGGACCAGCGGGGGCGAGGCGACAGGTTTTATTACTTAACCCGATTCCCCAATACGGCTGCGGTCATCGAGCTACCCAGCCACCCCAACGACTTCAAGGATCAATTCTTCATGTCGACAAGGTTCAGGAACTGCGAGCTCCACTACTTCAATCGTCCTCGTAAGTATCTTTTCTCCTTAGCTCATCAGTTAAGTGTCGTTTTAGCTCCTCCCGTACTCCTTTCTAACTTAGGCTACTCCTGCAGCCATCTTTGTGAGGACAGAGAAATCCGTGACCCTCGGGGCCCAATACGAGACGCTGGCGGGCTTGCCCCCCAGCGAGAAGGACTATCACGTGCTCGTAACAGACGAGACGATGATAGCCTGCAAGCTGATTTTCCCGAATCAGACTTTAAACCTTAGGAGGCCTTGGGGGCTTCCCCCAGCTCGCGACACCAGACCCATCGTCGTGGAGGAGGTCGCGGAAGACGAAGATGAGGAGGACGAGGGCGACGAGGTTCCGCTCGTGAGGAACAAGAATCGGACCTTGGAGATCGCCCCGGCGACGAGCGAGGAGAGGACCCAATCCGGAGTAGCTGCGGGTCCTTCTGGCCAAGGTAACCCTTATTTGTTTAGGAGTCTAGATAGGGCCACAGCAGACCCCCGGCTGGCTAGGTTCAATCCTAGGCAGATCGTCCATCGTCACCGAAGGGATCCGGACCTGAACATGACCCTGCTCCATTGCGTCGACCGGCCTGTGCTGGATTACCAAGATAGCCGACCTAGGGGTACCGTAGTAGTAGATAACACCCTAGCCTTTAGGTCGATCCTATTCGAGGAGTATGGGACCAACCTTCGCTCATGGCCATCACTCCGGAGGGGTGCCGTAGCTCCAAGGCTTAGGCAGTATGTAGACGAATCTAGCCCCGAGTCAGACTCGGGCCCAGAACTTGCGCCAGCTCGGGAAGTGATCGACTTAGATTCTTCCCCGAGCTCGGGGGGTAGGATTCCCTTAGTATTCATATACTTTTTACCCCTTGGTTTTTATATCTGTATGGTTGCTAACTCTTACTAACCATGCTTTTGTTTTGACAGACGAGATGTCTCAGCCCGAGGAGAGCCTGCGAGGTGCGGTCTTCGGGGGGAACCCCTCAGCTAGGCCAAGAATGAAGAGGCTCCGGACATCCAGGAACGCCGCTGGGACCCCCACCAAGTCCCCTGCAAAGGAGAAGGACCAAACCCCAGCTGCACAGGTCGCAGGAGCGGTCCTTCCTGCTGCAGGGGGAAGCAATATGCCTCCACTGGCTCCGCAAGCTCCACTCGCCGCCCAGGATGCAGTAACGGAGGTCGGGACTTCGGCCATCGTACCCTCCAATGTGCACATACCAGTCAACCCCCAGGACCTTGAGAAGATACCTGAGGCCTTTCGGGGAACGGTGTATGAGTCGGCGAACTACGCTGTCAGCCATATAGACAAGTTCATCGAGAAGGAGCTCCGGGCCATCGAGACAATGAGCCTGGTGGGCGTGCTGGAGTCTTCACTGGGCATGGCCATGACGGTAAGCCAACCTTAACTTTTGTGGTTTCTTACTTTGTTATTCTTTGCCTTGCTTTTTCCTAAGGCACTTGTCTTTCCATCTTTGCAGAGCGTTGTTGCCCTTCACCAGAGCATCGTCCGGACCAAAACTCAGCTTGGGGACATGAGGGACGAGCACCAGACTACCCTGCAAGCGGCCAAGGATGCCTTGACGGCCCCTCAGGTCAAGTTGGAGAAATCCCGTTCGAAGATCCAAGAGCTCGAGTCCTCCCTTGCCACCTCGCGGACAGATCTGGATGTCGCGAAGGCTGAGACCCAGGCCGCCAAGGCTGAGATCCAGGCCGCCCAGGCTGCCCTGAAGGCCGAGCGGACCACTTCGGAACAGTCCATGGAAGACCTGTTCTATCACTGCTGGGTCTACAACCCGGACGCTGACTTTTCCTTCATGTCAGCGAATCTCTGGGCGCGCTTGCTGGCGAAGTTCCAAGCTCGCCTTGATAAAGAGGCGCCTTCGGAGACTGGGGAAGCTTCTGGTGCAGCTGAGCAAGGCAAGACGGCGACCTCCCAGGGGCCATCTGATGGAGCTTAGGGCGTCTTTTTTCTTGTGCCCTTCTATATTTTAAAGTATTTTTGATGTAACCTTTGCATGAGGTGCTTTCACCTCGAGACAATTTGATTTAACGCTTTTAATTGATCTTCTCTTTTTTGCTTTAACATATCTCGGTTACAATCTTTTCAAAAACTTAGTTTATGATGATCTTTATCCATATCTCGACCTCTTTAAGAAGGAGAATGATCAATAGATTTAAATCAAATTCTAAGTTTTACGACCTGGTTAGGACCAGGAACTTAATTTGAAAACTTAGTTCGCGTTAACTTTTATCCATATCTCGAGCTCTTTTAGAAGAACAACGATCAATAGATTTAAATCAACTTCTAAGTTTTATGACCTGGTTAGGACTAGGAACTTAATTTGAAAAATTAGTTCGCGTTAACTTTTATCCATATCTCGAGCTCTGTAAGAAGAACAACGATCAATAGACTTAAATCAACTTCTAAGTTTTATGACCCGGTTAGGACCAGGAACTTAATTTGAAAACTTAGTTCGCGTTAACTTTTATCCATATCTCGAGCTCTGTAAGAAGAACAACGATCAATAGACTTAAATCAACTTCTAAGTTTTATGACCCGGTTAAAACCAGGAACTTAATTTGAAAACTTAGTTCGCGTTAACTTTTATCCATATCTCGAGCTCTTTTAGAAGAACAACGATCAATAGATTTAAATCAACTTCTAAGTTTTATGACCCGGTTAAAACCAGGAACTTAATTTGAAAACTTAGTTCGCGTTAACTTTTATCCATATCTCGAGCTCTTTTAGAAGAACAACGATCAATAGATTTAAATCAACTTCTAAGTTTTATGACCCGGTTAAAACCAGGATAGGACTTAGTTATCGTTAACCCTTATCAATATCTCGCATTTTTAAGAAAACAACGGTCAATCGATATGAATCAATTTCTAAGTCGTTAAGGAGACCTGGTTATATCCAGGTACCATATGCCCCCCAAGTAACTAGGAAAGGGTCTTTCGTGGTTACTTTATATTACACTTGCAAATATGCATAAAAAGTTGATTTTCATTAATACTCAAAAAGTGGCCTTCCAGGCCTTACAAGTGAATCATTAATAATATTTCTTTAAGTGGATGGCGTTCCAAGTCCGTGGGACCGCCCCTCCGTCAAGTCGAGCTAGCTTATAAGTTCCCTCCTTGATGACTTCGATGACCTGGTATGGTCCTTCCCAATTTGGCCCCAAAACTCCGTCTTTAGGATCTTTTCCGGCGAGGAAAACTCTCCTTAGGACCAAGTCGCCCACGCTAAAGGCGCGTTTTTTGACCTTGGCATTGAAGTAGCGAGTGATTTTCTGCTGATAATGGGCGAGCTGGAGTTGTGAATCCTCTCGCCTTTCATCAACTAGATCGAGGGAATGGCGTAGGAGCTCGTGGTTTCGATCTTGGTCGTAAGACTGGACCGTATGCGAAAGAACCTTTATTTCCACGGGGAGGACTGCCTCACTCCCAAAGGTTAGGGAAAAGGGAGTATGACCCGTAGAAGTCCGATGTGAGGTCCGGTATGCCCATAGGACCTGGGGGAGCTGTTCTGGCCAGACCCCCTTCGCTTCATCTAATCTCTTCTTGAGGCTCTCCTTTAGGGTCTTGTTGACAGCCTCAACCTGGCCATTAGCCTGAGGATAGGCCACGGAAGAAAAACTTTTCACGATTCCATGCCTTTCACAGAACTCGGTGAACAGGTCGCTGTCGAATTGAGTGCCATTATCAGAGACGATCTTCTTGGGCAGGCCGAATCGACAGATGATGCTTTTAACCACGAAGTCAAGCACCTTTTTTGACGTTATCGTTGCTAAAGGCTCTGCCTCAGCCAACTTAGTAAAGTAGTCGATGGCTACCACGGCGTAAAGGACCCCACCTTTTCCAGCGGGGAGGGTGCCATCCAAGTCTATCCCCCAAATGGCAAACGACCATGGGGACGAGATCATCTTCTGCTCGACTGGAGGAGCTTGGGAAACTGCAGCGAATCGCTGGCACTTGTCGCACTTCTTCACGTATGAGATCGAGTCTTTGGACAGAGTTGGCCAGTAATACCCTTGCCTGAGAACCTTTAAGGCCAAGCTCTGCCCCCCAGTGTGGTCTTCGCAAAATCCTTCGTGCACTTCCTGCAGGATGGCCTTCGCTTCACTTGGAAGAACACACCGGAGGAGAGGTAGGGAGTGCCCGCGCCGGTACAACACACTATCGACTATCGTATATCTTGGAGCTTGATATAGGACTCGCCGTGCACCATTACATCCTTCGGGTAGCTTGCCCTCGATGAGGTAGTCAAGAATGGGGGTTATCCAGGTCGGCCTGGCGTCGATCATCTCGACCTCCGTCCTGACTCCTTCTATACTTGGTTTTTCCAAGAATTCTATTGGTACCAACCCCAAGGTCTCCGTCTCTCCAGAGGTGGCGAGCCTGGCAAGAGCATCTGCATTAGCGTTCTGTTCCCGAGGTATCTGTTCGATCGATCCTCCCTCAAATGCGGATAGCTCAGCTTTTACCTTTGCCAGATAGGCGGCCATCTTGGGTCCCCGCGCTTGATATTCGCCCAGAACCTGGTTTACCACGATCTGGGAGTCACTGAAGCACTGGACGGAGCTCGCCTTCAACTCTGGGCTATCCTCAACCCGGCTAACAAAGCTTCGTATTCGGCCTCGTTGTTGGAGGCCTTGAACCCGAACCTCAGCGCCAAGTGGAATCTATGTCCCTCGGGGGATATCAGAATGATTCCAGCCCCGGAGCCGCTCTCGTTGGATGAACCATCCACAAAGATCCTCCACAACGATTGGGGCGAGGTGACCCGTGGTGAGTCCTCCGCTGGATCCTTCTGGAATCTCATGCATTCTTCCACAAAATCGGCCAGGGCCTGAATTTTTATAGCAGTTCGTGGAGTGTAGAAGATCTCGAACTGACTGAGTTCGATCGCCCATTTTAACAAACGTCCCGATGCTTCAGGTTTTTGCAAAACCTGCCTTAGAGGCTGATCAGTCATGATGTGTATTGAATGGGACTGGAAGTATGGCCTGAGCTTTCGCGAGGCCGTGATTAGGTAGAATGCCAGTTTTTCCATTAGTGGGTATCGTGATTCTGCCCTGAGAAGTCTCTTGCTGATGTAGTAGACTGGCTTCTGATTCTGGCCCTCTTCTCGTACCAGTACGGCATTAGCTGCATCCTCAGTGACAGCCAGATAGAGAAAAAGAGGCTCTCCTGCCTTGGGTTTGGATAGTACGGGCGGCTCGGCCAGATGTGCCTTCAGGTCAAGGAATGCGCCTTCGCACTCTACTGTCCATTCAAATTTCTTGTTTCCGCGGAGCAGGTTGTAGAAGGGCAAACACTTATCGGTGGACTTGGAAATAAACCGGTTCAGGGCTGCCACTCTTCCTGTCAGGCCTTGGACATCTGTCCGCGACCTGGGCGAAGGAAGCTCGAGCAGTGATCTGATCTTGTCGGGGTTTGCCTCGATTCCTCGGGGTTTGCCTCGATTCCTCGGGTATTGACTATGAACCCCAGGAATTTTCCTGACGCGACTCCAAAAGTGCACTTCTGTGGATTGAGCCTCATGCCATATTCCCGTAGTATCTTAAAACATTCTTCCAGGTCTGAAACATGGTTATCGGCAGTCTTTGACTTGACTAGCATGTCATCAACGTACACTTCCATGTTTTTTCCGATCTGGTCCGTGAACATTCTATTTACTAGCCTTTGGTAGGTAGCTCCGGCGTTCTTCAGACCGAACGACATGACCTTGTAACAGTAGACGTTAGTCGGGGTCATGAAGCTGGTGTGTTCCTGGTCCGCTGGATTCATCGCGATCTGATTGTAGCCTGAGTACGCGTCCATAAAGGACATGAGCTCGTGCCCCGCCGTGGCATCCACCAACTGGTCAATCCTTGGCAATGGAAAACAATCTTTGGGGCAGGCTTTGTTCAGGTCGGAGAATTCGATGCAGGTCCGCCATTTCCCGTTAGGCTTCGGGACCAGCACGGGGTTGGTGACCCAGATTGGGAACTTGGCTTCACGGATAAAGCCACATTTTTTGAGCCGGGCTACTTCTTCTTCTAGGGCTTCAGTCCGGGTTGTTCCTAAACGTCTTTGCTTCTGAGACTTGGCAGGAATGCTTTTATCCAGATGAAGCGTATGCATGATAACACTCGGGCTAATCCCCACCATGTCCTCATGGGACCTGGCAAATACGTCTAAGTTATCCCGTAGAAACGTAGTCAGCTCCGCCTTCCTCTTGCCGCAGAGGTTTTTCTCGAGCCTGACCGTCCGTGACGGATTCTGCGGGTTAATGTTCACTTCCTCGAGCTCCTCAATCGCCTGGAGTTCAGATTTGTCCTCACCTATTCGGGGGTCAATATCCTCACTTAAGATGACATTTTCCCCCTCGGCGCTTTGAGGTTTTTCAATCTCAGGATCTACTAAGGGTTCCTGAGATTCCTCTTCACTCTGAATGGCCATTGCCAGCTGCCCGGGTTTAGATTTTCCCTTCATGGAAATGCTGTAGCATTCCCTGGCAGCGAGCTGATCGCCCTGGATAGTGCAGATTCCTGTTGAAGTAGGGAACTTCATGGCGATGTGTCGAATGGAAGTGATAGCCTCGAAAGCTATGAGCGTAGGTCGGCCCAAAATGGCGTTGTAAGCAGCGGAGCAGTCTATGACCACGAACTCGAGTAGTTTGGATACTGTCCGAGATTCTTCTCCTAGGGTGATCACCAGCTCGATCGTCCCTATCGCCGCTGATCCTTTTCCCGAAAAACAAAACAGCATCATGGAGGTCGCCTTTAGCTCAGCGACAGTCAAACCCATCTTCTCTAAGGTGGATCGGAATAGGAGGTTCACCGAACTCCCGTTGTCTATTAGTACCCTCCTTACTCTCCGGTTGGCGAGCTGGACTGCTACAACCAAGGGGTCATTGTGAGGGAACTGGACATGGCCTGCATCTTCCTCCGTAAAAATGATTGGTTGCCTCTCCAATCGCTGCTGCTTTGACTGACGCTGCTCCGGGACGAACTCCACTCCATTATGAGCCTTTAGTTCATTCACGTATCTCTTCTGGGCACCTCTGCTTGTGCCAGCCATGTGCGGACCTCCAGAGATGGTGGATATCTCTCCTCCGACCACGGGAGGAGGGACATCCTGATCTACCCGAGACCCGGGCTGACTGGCTGGGGCTTCTGGAGCAGGTCGACTCACTGGAACCCTGTTCCGCGAGTATTGAGCCAAGGGGCCGGCTCGGATGAGAGTCTCGATCTCATCTTTTAAATGCCTACAATCATCGGTGTTGTGGCCCACATCGTTATGAAAACGGCAAAATTTGGAAGGGTCTCTCTTTCCCTTGTGGTGCTTCAATGGCTCCAGCCTCTTCCAGGGGACTCGAGTAGAGTTGGCCAGGAAGATACTCTCCCTGGACTAGATGAGCTCGGTATACGTCGTGAAAACGGGCTTAAACTTATCTATGGACTTATTCTTCTTTTGGCCGTGCTGACTGTTTTCGCCATTTCCCTTTCTTTTGCCTCCACCGGGCTGGTTGTTCTGTGTGACGTTTTGGGTCGCTGCCACGACCTCCGTCCCTACTCCAGCGGGCTGATTGGGAACCTGGCTGGTTCCCGCAGCTGAGGCTTCGGCTTCTTCCAAGTTTATCCATTCTTGGGCCCAGTTAAGGAATTCGTTGACCGAGCTAACTCCCTTTCTTTGTATATCCTTCCAGAGGTCTCCTTTGACAAGGATTCCGGTTCTCTTGGCCATGAGCTTGGAGCTATCATCCGCGTCTCTAGCCCGAGCAGCAACGTTCGCGAATCTGCTCAGGTAGGCCTTCAGAGTCTCACCGGGCTACTGTCGGCCTGAACACGTTAGCCAGTGAGTCGACCTGAACACGGGCGGCCTGGGAGGCTCAAAATGCCCTTTTGAAGTCGGCTGAGAAGGTTTTCCAGGAACTGATTGACTGTCTTTTACTTTGCTTGAACCACTGCCTGGCAGGTCCAGTCAGCGTGGAAGGGAAGATCAAGCATCTCAGCTCGGGGCCAATGTTATGGGCCATCATTAGGGTGTTGAACATCCCTAAATGGTCCGATGGGTCTCCGTCCCCATTGAACTTTGACAAGTGAGGCATACGGAAACCAGATGGGTATGTCGTCGCTGCTATATTGGGGGCGAAGAGTTCCATCTCGTCCCCTGAATCATATTCGTCTTTTTCTTTTTCTGATAGGAGCTTCCTCATCAGCTCCTCCATCTGAGTCAGGCGCTCGAGGGTTTGGTCCTGATGTCCTTGGTTATTCCGGGGCTGTTCAACAGCTCCAGATCCATTGTACACATTTGGTGGGTTATTGCCCCTCCTATCTTGAGATAGGTTATTTGGGACATTCCCTCCGTTACGTACTTCGGACAGGGCCCTCCCTGAGCGAGCCTGGCCATCTCCTCCTGCTCTATCCCCTCTATGAGAGTTGAGGCGATCTCGCAGGTCACCTCCCTTGGTGGTCTGGTGACTTTGTGCCGAACTTAAACGCTGACGAAGGTCTCCCCCAGAGAGATCACTTCGACGACTGCCGGTCCAGCGGCTCCTGCTGAATAGGCTTGGAGTCCGCCTTTGGTGATGAGGACCGGAGCCTTCCCTTGGCGCCCTGCTACGCCGAGAAGGTCCAGCCGATGGCGGGTTTCTCCTACTACTCCCATAGGCTAGGATGTCTCAGACGGGCCGAGGAGGAGACGGATATCTGATCGGAGAAGGAGGATACCTGACTGGGGAGGCGATCCTAGTTTCGTCTAGACGGATCAAGTTTGGTGGGGGCCTTTCGGCCCTGCCAACCTGCTGGTCCCGCGCCGGGTGATCTGGACGAGGCGCAGGACGGTCGTCGGGGACGGGCTGACGTCACGAGCCCTCCCCGGATCTCCTTCGGGAATTTCCTCGTGCTCCCCTGGGCGTTCTCGAGGATGGTTGGGAGCTAGGAGTCGACGTCCTGACCGAACGGCTGCATTGCTGTTGTCCGGCCCTAGGCACTTCCTCGAAGTTTGCCTCTTGATGGTGTGATGAAGGGGTGGAGTTGGCTGCTGGAAGTTTATCCGAACGGCTATGCCTGGACCGGTTACCCCGGCGAGACTTAGGAGCCTCGCCTAGCCTCTCTCCGACGTTAATGCCGGTTATGAGAGAGGGTAGTCGGGCCAGCATATCCTGGATTTGCTGACTAGCTGTTGCTAACTGGCTCCTCAGCTGAGCGTTCTCCATCTCCACCACAGTATAATAACATGGGTTCGGATTAGGTGGCTGGGGCGCCGAACTACTAGTATCATCATGGCCCGCCGGCTGCTTTCCTGGCCGTTGGTGGGCTTCAGGAACTTGTTCTCCAGGGATGGTAGTATGATGAGCCTCCTGCCCATCATGTTGTTCTGTCTCGTTACCATGCCTGCACAGAGTAGTCACCATAGTTGGATGTTTGCCACAGCACTAATCGAACTTGCTCTCAATGAAAGCACCAAACTGTTGACGCTGTTCTTCGCCAACAGATAATTTGAAGAAGAAGAGAAGGAGATTAGTGCTGATAATGAACCGTATCAGATATATGATCTTAGAAAATGATAGAGGTGACTCGAGACACGTTTTTTAAGTGGTTCAAAGGTTAAAATCCTTCTACTCCACTAGTCAATATTATTGATATACTGGGTATTTGATTACAGAGTATTTCTTACAATTGAGAGTCGAACCCCTATCATCTCCAGGGTCTCCATATTTATAGGAGAAGGCACATGGGAGTTGGTAAGAAGGTCATCCCGTGACCCTCTTACCTATCGTATCAACTCTGTGAGATTCATGATTAATTCCTAAACCTGACACATAAGTGTGGTCAAATCAATGGGTAAGGAGATAATGGGCCGCACGGCCCAACCCAGTCGTGGGTGTCTGAATGCGCACGTTCCTGCTGCGTGTCCGAGAAGTCAGGGGGATATCAGACACGTGATGTCTGATATATGCACGTTTACCTTGCGTGTGCAGACTTTACAAAGGGTCACAGCCTCCATATCCAGATCGTACCACGAGCTGGATACTTAACTCGACCTTTGGCCTTCATAGTCCGGACGCAGGTCCTAGGCAATCTTGGCAAACCCTTGGGTTATCCCGAGCTCAAGCGGTACGACCTCTTGACGGGAGCTCCGGTCTTGGGGACGTCCCTGGGATAATCATGATTAGGTCGCAGCTCCGACTGCTAATCAGCCCGTGGTAAAATCAGGGCGTACAAATCTCTTCAGGAGCACTATTTTTTTCAATGTTCAAATTATCAATACTTTATAACATTAAGGTGTCTTCATGAGTGCCTCTTACTTACAACATCTTTAGGACGAACCAAATGAACATTTGTTTTCATAATTTCTACTTTGTTCACTTACGCTTCAAGTGTTATTAGACTCATTCTGACTCAATTTAAATAATATTGATTTGCAGTTGACATACATATGTGTATGATTTTATCATTTTGAACTTCTAGTTTTTATTTTGTGCAAAGATCATTTTTCAAAATATTCATCGATCCAACTGCATTTCTCTCCCCCTGATCGAGAGAATATTTAAAAAAATTAATACATCATGTAGGGATTTCAGTATATCACAATAAATTAATATTTGTTCAAAATCATATGTATTATTGGGCATTGAACTTCAGGTTCAATAAATCACAATTACAAACATATTTCATTTTCAAGAATGAGTCATATATATATGTATGTATGGTTGAAAATATACAAGCTTATAATATTTATAAGTTCATGATCATACGATGTTATCACATCGATAAGAAATTATGCAATAAAAATTCAACAATGATTCAAGAATGCAAAGTGAATATAATTAAATACTCATTATCAAAATAATATAATTTTTTTCTCATACATCTTGGACAAAAAAATATAACTATATAGCAAAATAATTTTCAAAAGAAATATAGTTTCAACTTATAAATAATTATGAAAATTTTGAGAAATTAATGCACTAACATTCTAATGAGTGACACTTCTATAAATGATATATATGATGTAAAAAAAGTTTAACAATAAAACTGGACAAGTTAAAATATTTATAAATAGAACATTTGAAAACTAGTGGAAATATATATATTTTTCTTTTGAAAATGCAAGATATTCAAATTTATTTTCACTTCTCATATGCAAAATATATATACATATTTTCTTGAGCACCATATAAGAATTAATAATAAAATAATCTTCTGGTTCTTCATATAAATTTAGGAAAATTTATACATTTCATTGCATATGATTGATCATTCAATTAATGAACTTCAGGTTCACTATACTTTATATTTCACTAAAATTTTCAACATATATATAACCGCTATAAAAGTTTCATTTTTTGCTTATATACTAGAGAATGAAATAATTTTTTTTAAAAAATCAATAACTAGTTAATAATCTTTTTTTAATTTCTAACAATAAATAATATATAAAATCTTTTTTTAATAAAAAATAATAATAATAATATCATTTTTAATATATAATATATATACCTGGGCTCTGTGGACACAACCAAGCACAATGGCGGTTGGGGCAAAACTCCAATGCTGGCGGATGAGGAAACTGAGCACAATGGACAAGGGCATTGAACCAATGAAATAACTTCCTGACTAGGCTCTCGAGAGGAGGCTCTTATTGATATTTAACCTAATAACTTTTCCGGGAGTGCTAAGAACGACACTCACAAATTAGGCTTCAGTTTCCGAGGAGGTCTAAAAGACATGATGATTTATAGCACGTTGTTGTATGCTAAAATCACAAACAACAAAAACCTAATTAGAATCTAATTTTTACTATTAAACCACAAAAAAACATATTAAACAATTAACTATTTTATATTTCATCAATAATGTTAATTTTTTTAAAAATATCAATAACCAGTTAATAATCTTTTTTTTTTAATTTCTAACAATGAAATATATTAAATCTATTTTTAATAAAATAATAATAATACAAATATCATTTTTAATATATAATTTAAAAATATATTATATATATATATATGGTACTTGGCTCTGTGGACACAACCAAGCACAATGGCGGTTGGGGCAGAGCTCCAGTGCCGGTAGATGGGGATCCTGAACACAGCGAACGGGAGCATTGCACCAATGAGAAAAGAAAAAATAAATAAAAAACTTACTAATATGATCACAGTGAACCAGTGAAGACCACAGAGAGAGAGTGAGTGAGAAATATGAGGGGGAGAAAATGAGAAATGGTGAAGAGGAGAAAAGAAAAAAAAAAAACCAAATTATCATATATGTATATCTCATATTTGGGGTATGGAGTTGAGAGAGAGTGAGATTTGGGAGTTTTGGGGTGCTGGGTAACAAATTTTGACATTGTCAGTATATCTATTATCAGTAAAAATTATCATTTTTGTAGCGTGAGTATATATGGTGTAATGTGATTAAGTTTATTTGAAAAAAAATCTTAAACCACAATTTACACCACATGACGATGGAAGAAAAAAAATGTGACCCCAATCCATTTTATAAAGAAAATAGTAACACCATTACTACACAATGTGCGCAATGTGGTGTGAGTTAAGCAGCTTTCATGATTGAACACATAATTTGGTCATCCCTAGCTACACTCAAATATGCTTTTAAACTCAGATATGCTTTTAAAAAATTACTTTATACATGTGAATTTTATAAAGCGATTTAATTATAAATTTGTTGCTATCAAACCTAATATCAAAATCTAACCCTTTTTAAATCCGAAATAAAAAATAATACTCATAATTGTTTTCAAATAATACCAAATTAATTTAAATTTGAAAAGGAATTTAACAAAATTATCCTAAATTAATTCTTCCAATTTTTTCCAAAAAAAAATAACATAAATTGATGTTATTATATATAATTTATTGATATTATAAAGCTTCAGACCTTGAGCAAAACAAAGATTCCATTCCAGACTATACACATAAACAAAAGATGTCAGTTTTGTTAAGTATGTATATACTATTGTGTAGCATTGGGATTTACTTGTTAATATTTTTAGTAATTTCCAATTGGATTGGCAACCACAAGTTTTTTTTTCCCAACAACTCACACACAACTTGATATATTCCATTGTCATTATATATTGAAATTTGAAATTGAGAAGAATTATGCATTGAACTGGTCTTTGACCAATGCAAAATATATATGTATGGCATGGGGTACTACTATATATTGACCTATTTAGATATATATATATATATACATATACATATGTAGCATATTATTGTATGTGGCCCACCCTATTAATAGATACACTAACTAGATTAATTATATATACTATACTTGTTTTGATTCCTTATTATGTTATTGCAATAGATTTGTACATATATACCTCAAGCTATAATGAAAATAATAGGTATTAAGTTTTCCAATAGGCAACCTAAAATATTAATCAAAGGTTTAGTTATTCTACTTTCTAAAGATGAGTTCAAAATAATACTTTATTTTATTGTGATCTCATACAACAGAATATTTATTAAAAAAAAAAAGGTTGAAATATCAATCAAAGATTTAAAATTTAGTAAGTAGACAAGAGAAGATTTTTTTTTAAGTATGTTAACCAGGCTGCTGGGAATAATGCATATTTAATTAACTTATTGATATTTTTTCCCCTTATTTTGATATATGTGAGATGATTAATGATGAAAATACATATTATACTACTTTCTTATAAAACATATCAATGCTGTCTCGATTGGAATTTCTTTTTTCATACGTTTTTTTATAATATTTTTAAATAATTATAAACAAAAATGAATGTAACTATGAGTGCATTTTGTTTGGGTCTATTGTACTTTGCAATATATCTTGTTTGCAAATAGTTACCAATTTGATTATTTGAAGCCACTAATGATATCAAAAAATTATTATAATATCTATTAATTGTTGCAAAATTTGTTAATATATGTTATTAACATCTCTGACAAATTATCATAATAGTTATTTGACACACCAAATTATCTATAATTTTCAAAAAACGTCCAAGAGAGTTTCTGTAACTACATCGAATATCATTAAGTAAAAAATTAGGTCATGACTTATTCACATTTGTAAAACTAGGGCATAACATACCGGTACAACAAAAAATTATTAAGAAGTATATACCAAAGTAATTTTTAATTTTTTTAGTATAAATATAATAAAGAAGTGTACAAACAATTCTATACAAATGGGTGATTTTGTATTAAATGAAAATTTAAAATGGGTGTTTATTTTAGAAAAATATGAGAAGAAAAAAGATGCATATAAAAAAATTGATAGTTTTATAAGGGATTCGGTCAAAAATCAAAGTTTCTGAAATTTTGAACCACCACACGCACATACAAAAATCTTGGTTTCAACACACTAAATTATCCAAAATTTCTCGAAAACATACAAGAAAGTTGTTGTAAGTACACGGCTTTTCCACGTGTGTGAAACTGGAGTGTGTCGTAACAGTACAACAAAACTTGAATAAGTCACGATCCAATTTTGTTTGTTGTTGTCACGACCTGAGCCCTAGGCCGTGGCAGATTTGTAATACCCATAACTTGGGTGGTCCAAGGTCAAATTTTGACCCTTGTTGGAAAATAGTCTTTATAAATGATCATTTAATTTATATTAAATCATGCTATAATTATAAATTAAAATAATGAAATAACTCATATAATTATATATAAAAATATTAGCAATAAAAGTATGATCATTTATCATTATACATAAAATAATAATATTTCCACAGTTATGTAATCACCAGATAGTTAAATTTAATACGTCATAAACACCCAAAATAATACTTAGCATCCACCATTCCTCATCTCTAACTATTTCATAGCTCATTCAGATATACCGATCATTAGATTCGAAGTCGACTACATATATAATGCTCAAAAGATAAGACAATGACACGAAATAGAAATAGGCTAAACACATTGGCTCCATTGATAATTCATCTTTTCCACATTCGAGTCACTAGGCTCCTGGAATGGGAAAGATAAGGGCGAGCTTATAAAGCCCAGTAGGAAAGCAACTAATATCATAGGACCCAAAAGTTAATTAAAACCCATGCATGGTTAGCTTTGAAAACAAAACATACATCATCATGTATAAACCAAAATAGAGAGAAACCACAAATAATCATAAGAGCATAGCTACAAGTGCACATTACACCGTCCACTAGATCCCTAGTTCCTGTTACCCACCATTGAAAAACCGACATCCTAAACCGAGTATCCGGACTTGATAACCACCACAAGGGGAGGCTCAGAACACTTCCTGTATACAGATGCCAGGTCTTTACACCTACAGGTAAGTGGGCACCTGATCTACCTATGATGACACAGAGACTGGGTCGTGAAACAACAACATGCACAAATCATGATCACTATGGCTCTCATTGGTATAACCAAATGCAGGTAAACAAGAAAAGAAAGAAACATATTCCCTTTATATTTTAGAAAATTGGGCAACATAACAGCTGCATTTGAATAAACCCAAAAATCATAACCTGCATAAATAAGTGAACAAAAATATATATTTGGCACTCAGTGCCCTCAGAACAAATCAGATAACATGCAGGTTAAGTTTTAATTTTTCAAACATTTTATAAATATCAAAATTGGAATATGTTGAATGCAATTTAATACGAGTAAAATTAGTCCAATAGTCTAGCTGAGTCCCTACCTCTTTAGAATTTAATCCGAGCCCAAAGCGACCATCCTAAGCTTAACGATGATCTTAGAATGATTTAGTCTGATTTTAATATCACGTTTTTCCTACGTGCACCAAATGAGAAAATGATTATCATCATAGCATTCCTTATTCAAAATCGTGGCCAATGACATATAATATGATCATATTTAAAATTTCAAGTTCCGGAACCTCACCCAAGCGGTACACAATAGCGGTTGGTGGCGGTACTAGAAACGTCGACGAATATATGCATGGCATATATCAAAACGATCATCTCTCTGAGTACATCACGAAAGTACAACTCCTTCGCCCAAATGAGCTTCGGTGTCGCCGAAAAATGCTTCCAAAGGGGCGGTGATACCCAAAATCTAGCCAGAGAAAAATGGCGAGTTTACCGAAATGACTTAGTGGGCGACGCTCCTCTCGCGACGCTGATTCCAATGGTACCAACCACTCGTCAAATGGAGGTCGGAGCTGGCCAGAATGTCGCCTCAAAGTTTCGACGGCGAAACTTCGGAGTGACTGCACGAGCGCGTCCTTGATCCGATGGTCACCAAACTTTGGGGTTGCCGTCATCGTCGGCTGGGGAAGCTGCAGCACTGGCGCGTGTTGGAAATGGAGCTCCAGCGAGGTCTGTTTGGGTTGTGGTCGTGGCTGGTTTTGAAGAGAACGAAAGAGAAAAAAAAATGAAGAAGAAGAAGAATAACCTCGGCATGTGGGAGGGAGAAGAAGAAAACAATTTGAATATATATATATATTTTTTTTTTGACCTAGTCAAAGCCCCCTTTTTTTTTTAAAAAAATTATAAAAAAATGGGTTTATACATTCTTCCCTCCTAAAAGAAATTTCGTCCCGAAATTTTCAAAGTACAACCTCAAGCCGAAAATTATACAAATGAGGATACTTCTCATACATCTCTGACTCTAACTCCCAAGTAGTATCGTCTTCTCTATGGTTCCGCCATAAGACCTTGACTACTGGAATCTCTCTGTTCCTTAGCACCTTTAACTCTCTTGCTAGGATTCTGATAGGTTGTTCTTCACATGTCACGTCCTCTTGAAGAAAGATAGCCTCATACTCAATGATGTGCGATGGGTCTGGAGGATACTTCCTCAGCATCGACACATGGAACACATTGTGAACATGTCCCAACCGCACTGGTAAGTTCAATCGATAAGCGACCTCCCCAACCCTCTCGAGAACATCGAAAGGTCCAATCTACCTTGAGGCTAGCTTACCCTTCACTCCAAATCTCGCCACACCAAGCATGGGAGTAACTTTCAAGAAGACATAGTTACCAACCTCAAACTCAACTTCTCATCGGAGGAGATTGGCATAACTCTTCTGATGAATTTGAACAACCTTATGTCTCTCTTAAAAAAAATACTTTGATCTTCCCAGTAGTACTAGCAATTTGAGATCCAATTGTGACATGCTAATCTGGTTCTGCCCAACACAAGGTGATCTGCATGGTCTCCCATATAAGGCCTCATAAGGAGCCATGCCTATACTGGCCTGGTAGCTATTATTATAAGTGAATTCCACCAATGACAAGTGTTCTCCTCAGCTACCCCCAAAATCCAAAATACAAGAATGAAGCATGTCCTCCAAAGTTTGGATAGTCCTCTCAGACTGTCCATCTGTTTGAGGGTAGTGAGCAGTGCTTAAGTTAAGTTCAATTCCTAAAGCTTCTTGCAATGCTCACCAAAACTTTGATGTAAATCGAGGATCTCTCTCAGAAACAATGCTGGAAGGCAACCCATGCAGTCGAAGTATATTACCCACATAAAGTCGAGCTAGTTTAGAAACCTTACAATCCTTCCTAATTGGAATGAAATGAGCAGATTTGGTCAAACGATCGACAATCAACTGGACAGTGTCATGCTTTAATGGTGTTAATGACAATTCCATCACAAAGTCCATTGTGATCTCCTCCCACTTCCATTCTAGTATAGGTAAAGGTTGAAGCAACCCTGAAGGTCTCTAGTGCTCAACTTTAACCTGCTAATAAATCATACCCTTAGCTACAAAGTTTACCACATCTCTCTTCATACCTTCCTGCCAGTATTGTCTTTTCAAGTCTTGGTACATCTTTGTGCTTCCAGGATGTACAACAAAATTAGACCTATGAGCCTCGATCATAACAGACTCTCTAAGATCAGGGATATTTGCAACGGCTAATCTTCCCTTATGGTATAAGAATTCTTCAGCATTTACTGTCCATCCATCTAAATGCTCACCGTTTTGGATTCGATTTAAGATAAGTTTCAATTTCTCATCTTGCCACTGACATTGCTTAACCTGTTGAAGTAGCACTGTGTAGCAACCACATGACAAACACGAGCAATCTCTTTTCCTTCATAGTACTCCAAATCTTCAAGGAAAAAATCATTGCTGCCAGTTCTAAGTCATGCGTAGGGTAGTTCTTCTCATGTGGCTTCAATTGGCGTTAAGCATAGGCAACAACCTTGCCACTTTGCATGAGAGCTCCTCCTATACCAGTACCAGAAGCATCAGTGAATACTACATGCGGTTCATCACTATTAGGCACAGTGAGAACAGGCGTTGTAGTCAACTTCTGCTTAAGTTCTCTAAAGGCTTCTTCGCAACTGTCATTCAACACAAACTTTGAATCCTTTCTGGTTAGCTTTGTCAAAGGCATAGCAATTCAAGAAAAATTCTCCACAAAGCGACGGTAGTAACCTGCTAACCCCAGAAAACTTCGAACCTCAGTAACATTCTTTGGTCTTTTCCACTGCAAGACAGAATCTATCTTCGTAGGATCCACAGTAATGCCTTCTTGAGATATTACATGCCCTAAGAATTTGACCTCAGTCATCCAGAAATCACATTTCTCTTTCTTAGCATATAATTAATGATCTCTCAAAGTTTGCAACACAATTGTTTAATGTTCTGTATGGTCCTCAGGTGTCTTGGAATATACCAAAATTTCATCAATAAAAACAACCACAAACTTATCCAAATAGGGTCTAAAGATTCTATTCATAATGTTCATAAATATTGCGGGTGCATTCGTCAATCCAAATGGCATCACCAATAACTCAAAGTGTCCATAATGCATTCTGAAATTAGTTTTAGGAATATCCTCTTCCTAAATCCTCAATTGATGGTAGCCTAACCTTAAGTCAATCTTGGAAAAAAACTTTGAACATATGAGATTATCAAACAACTCATATATCATTGGCAATGGATACTTGTTCTTAATTATCATCTGAATTAATTTCTTATAATCGACGCACAATCACAAGGATCCATCAGATTTCTTGGCAAACAAAACTGGAGCTCCCCATGGAGAAGTACTGTTCCTGATGTACCTTATCCATTAGCTCACCCAATTTCTTGTTCAATTCATCCAACTCTGTAGGTGCCATGCGATAAGGGGAGTAGAAACTGCTTGAGTCTCGGGAATCAAATCAATGCAAAACTCGATCTCTCTATCAGGTGGTAGTCCTGGAAGATCCTCAGGAAACACATCTAGAAAACCACTAACCACTGATATCCAAGGAAACTTGTCTATAGGCCTCGACTCATCCTCAATTGCAAACAGACTCCGATAACACTCTAAGTTTCTTTTCCCACCTAAACATGCCTTAAGGATAGGATCCTGCCTTACTGCATTCATGCTGGCTCGATATACAATGAAATCTCCACTTAGAGTTAAAAGAGTCACCATTTTTGCATGAGAAATCTACAATGGCTTGGTACTTAGATAATCAATTCATTCCAAGAATCACATCAAATTGTCCCATAGGTAACACTATCAAGTTTCCTAATAAATTATGCCATTCAAACACAATACAACTGATTTGCAGATGGTTGATACTTCACCATGCCCTCCCATAGGTACACTCAACTTCAATGTAGGACTAAAAGTTTCCCAACTCAAACCCAACATGCTAGCAAACATTAATGATAAGAATGAGATGCACCAGTATCAAATAATACATGAGCCCAAGAGTGTGAGATAAGAACCACACCATCCACAACTCTCTGGCATGCTCCTCCTTGTACATCATCACCACCAAGAGCATAGGCTTGACCGGAGGCTTTTTCCTTTGCTTTCCCTTTTCCTTGACCAGGATGGATTGTGCTTGCACTAGAGCCTCCTCCGGGATTGGAACCTCTCTAACTTCCAGCAGAAATAGGAGTTTGAAAACTCTGCGAGTACCCCTGGCTGAATCTTGGACCTTGGGGATTGAATTGATGTTGATATTGGGATTGTTGCCCTGGTGCAGGTGTGAAACCATAGGATGAAGTCTGAGACTGGTTACTTTTAGGTTGTCCTCTGAAAGGAGTATACCTAGCATAACTCCCTATGGGTCCTCCATGTGATGGTTGGAACCTCTGTTGTCGTGTGGGCAATATTTCTTCTTATGACCCTATTGGCCATAACTGAATCACCCATATGGCTCAATTCGAGTCTATCCTGAAGATTCGCTACTATTGCTACCCCCACTAAGTTCTTGTCCTTGGGATAACCATCACCCTTGGTTCTTCTTGTTCATTTTCCTATCATTTCCTCATTCTTGGGCCGGATTCTTTCTCTCAATTCCTTCTTGATGAGCCTCAGTCCGTAAGGCTGCTGTCACACACTCATTCAAATTTCCAAAGGTCATAGGGGCAAGTGGACCCAACATTGAAGGGAGTAAGCGATGGAGGAACTGCTCAATCAAAAGAGGTTGATCTACCGTACTGGCATAAACATAGGAAGATAACTCTACAAACTTCATGTAGAATTCATTTACTCACATCCATCATTATCTAGTCATTCTGCGATCTCATCAACCTATCATTGATCTCAAGCAATCAAATGATCCAATCAAGTCCTCCTATGAGATGGGTTAAAATGTTGTTCTTCGAAAACCCATCTCAAAATTTCCTCAAGTCATACCATCAGTTCCACTCATCCTACTTAAGGCTTCCTACCAATCTGATGCACTCCTTTCCAACTTAGGCACATTAACCTTAACATGATACTCGTTAGGTGTTCTCATAATGTTTAAACTCTTCTTTATGTGCCTCGACCGTATTTCAGCAACCATGGAATCCTTTCCACCTTTAGACTTAAGCTTTAGAATCCGAGGGAATCTGGAAATGGTTGCTCTGTTGGACAGCTGGATCCATCTGTTGGGCAGGAATGCCTCTCAAAGCCTCAAGAGTTGCGTTCACAGGGAATGCAACTGGCGGAGAGGGAACCTCAGCCTCAAGGACATCATTTGCAAGCCTTCTCCTTGTTGTCCTTCCTTTCAGAGGCATTTTCTTAGGTCAGTAAATCAAAAGCTAACTAGTTAGTGAGGAATGGATGTTATCTATATACATATGCCTTTAAAGATCAAAATACTTTATTTTAAAATAAATTTAATCTATTTGGTGACACACTCCGAGGTATTTAAACCCGGTGCTCTGATACCATTTTTCTGTCACGACCCGAGCCCTAGACCGTGGCAGATTTGTAATATCCATAACTTGGGTGGTCCAAGGTCAAATTTTGACCCTTGTTGGAAAATAGTCTTTATAAATGATCATTTAATTTATATTAAATCATGCTATAATTATAAGTTAAAATAATGAAATAACTCATATAATTATATATAAAAATATTAGCGATAAAAGTATGATCATTTATCATTATACATAAAATAATAATATTCCCACAGTTATGTAATCACCAGATAGTTAAATTTAATACGTCATAAACACCTAAAATAATACTTAGCATCCACCATTCCTCATCTCTAACTATATCATAGCTCATTCAGATATACCGATCATTAGATTCGAAGTTGACTACATATATAATGCTCAAAAGATAAGACAATGACACGAAATAGAAATAGGCTAAACACATTGGCTCCATTGATAATTCATCTTTTCCACATTTGAGTCACTAGGCTCCTGGAATGGGAAAGATAGGGGGTGAGCTTATAAAACCCAGTAGGAAAACACCTAATATCATAGGACCCAAAAGTTAATTAAAACCCCTGCATGGTTAGCTTTGAAAACAAAACATACATCATCATGTATAAACCAAAATAGAGAGAAACCACAAATAATCATAAGAGCATAGCTTCAAGTGCACATCACACCGTCCACTAGATCCCTAGTTCCCGTTACCCACCATAGAAAAACCGACATCCTAAACCGGGTAGCCGGACCTGATAACCACCACAAGGGGAGGCTCAGAACACTTCTTGTATACAGATGCTAGGTCTTTACACCTACAGGTGAGTGGACACCTAATCTACCTATGATGACATAGAGACTGGGTCGTAAAACAACAACATGCACAAATCATGATCACTATGGCTCTCATCGGTATAACCAAATGCAGGTAAACAAGAAAAGAAAGAAACATATTCCCTTTATATTTTAGAAAATTGGGCAACATAACAGCTACATTTGAATAAACCCAAAAATCATAACCTGCATAAATAAGTGAACAAAAATATATATTTGGCACTCAGTGCCCTCAGAACAAATCAGAAAACATGCAGGTTAAGTTTTCAATTTTTCAAACATTTTATAAACATCAAAATTGGAATATGTTGAATGCAATTTAATACGAGTAAAATAAGTCCAATAGTCTAGTTGAGTCCCTACCTCTTTAGAATTTAATCCGAGCCTAAAATAAGTTTTCAATTTTTCTAACATTTTATAAATATCAAAATTGGAATATGTTGAGTGCAATTTAATACGAGTAAAATTAGTCCAATAGTCTAGTTGAGTCCCTACGTCTTTAGAATTTAATTCGAGCCCAAAGCGACCCTCATAAGCTTAACGATGATCTTAGAATGATTTAGTCTGATTTTAATATCACGTTTTTCCTACATGCACCAAATGAGCAAACGATTATCATCATAGCATTCCTTATTCAAAATCGTGTCCAATGACATATAATATGACCATATTTAAAATTTCAAGTTCCGGAACCTCACCCAAGCGGTGCACAATAGCGGTTGGTGGCGGTACCAGAAACGTCGACGAATATATGCATGGCATATATCAAAATGATCATCTCAATGAGTACATCATGAAAGTACAGCTCCTTCGCCCAAATGAGCTCTGATGTCGTCGGAAAATGCTTCCAAAGTGGCGGTGATACCCAAAATCTAGCCAGAGAAAAATGGTGAGTTGACCGGAATGACTTAGTGGGAGACACTCCTCTCGCGACGCTGATTCCAATGGTACCAACCACTCGTCAAATGGAGGTCGGAGCTGGCTGGAATGTCGCCTCAAAGTTTCGACGGTGAAACTTCGGAGTGACTGCACGAGCGCGTCCTTGATTCGATGGTCACCAATCTTTGGGGTTGCCGTCGTTGTCGGCCAGGGAAGCTCCAGCACTGGCGCATGTGAGAAATGGATTCCAGCGAGGTCTGTTTGGGTTGTGGCCGTGGCTGGTTTTAAAGAGAACGAAAGAGATAAAAAAATGAAGAAGAAGAATAAGAAGAGGAAGAAAAAGAATAAGCTCGGCACGTGGGAGGGAGAAGAAAATAATTTGAATATATATATATTTTGACCCAGTCAAACCCCTCCTTTTTTTTTAAAAAAAATTATAAAAAATGGGTTTTTACAGCTGTAGTTATGAAGACCCTCTTGGGCGTTTTCAAAAATTTATAGAAAATTGTGTGCCGAAAACAGAATTCTTAATATTCCGAACCACCACGCGAGCAAAAATATAAAAAAAATCAATTATATTTTCAGCACACTAAATTATACAGAATTTCCCAAAAACGTATAGCACGGTTTTCGTAACTATAATGAAACATATCATGTAAAAATATTGAGTCATAACTTATCCACGTGTGTGAAATTATACTGTGTCGTACTGATACAACAAAAATTGGGTCATGTACTATTTTGACAAGTTGGTCCCCAATCTTTTTTTTTATTGGAAATCGTTTCTTAAACTAATAGAAAAAGGGTAAATTAACGATGGGAGACTAACAGTGCCAATAAAATTAAGGGAAATTATCCCAAATACGATAACTTCTTTCTTTTTTTACATTTTTACGTATGTTTTTATTTTCTTTCATTTTTATATGTGTTGTTATTTTAATTGTACATCAACCTAATTTTTTTTATTTCATTAATACGGTTTATACACCAAACATTTATCCCACTTTTGTTCCTTCTCTCCATGATGCTTGCACTTCTATTCTCTTTCTCTTGCAACATCTGGTTTATCTTTTTGCAGTTTACAAACTCAGTTGCAATTGATTGTGTTATATAATTATATATATATTATGAAAAACTAATATTGTTAAAAGCATTTTTGTATGTATAGTCTATTACTCTAGCCGAGGAATATGTTCTGTTGACCCAGATTTTGGGCAACTGACACGGAGTCAAAATACGCTTGACGTGGATGAATACGTTGAAAAGAATGTGATGAAGAAAATAATAAGAAGCAAGATTTTATAGTGGTTCGGCCCCAGGATTTGGTAATAACCTACGTCCACTTGAATTGTTATTGATATAAAATCCAAAGGAGTGATCAAAGAACTAGGGTTCAATGAGTTTCACCAACCTTTGAAGACAATACAATATGACTAGTTTGATAACTCTAATCTCAAGTGATCTGGGAGTCAGAAAAGAAAAAGGATCCCCTTCCCTGAGCCCTCTTATTCTATTTATAAGCTCAGGGAAGATTTACATTGATTTGTTACAGATATTCTTTCCTAAATAATCGGATACTCAAGAAATCATGGGAGATAATTTCGGATTCCATTGAAACTGCCTAAGATTTCCTCTGCGTATTATGTGCGTACGACCAGGCTGGTCATTCAAAGAAACCGATCGCATGACATTGAATGTCTTCCTGGTCAATAGTCGAACACAGATTCTGCCAGGTGTCAGCCACGTGTAATTAATGCCTGCCATGTCATTCACTTCTGATTTTTGGGATAACATGTTCTTCCAGCTATAATTTTTAATTGGTTTATGTATACTTCCTTCTATATATGCAATTTACTGTGTTTTTTTTTTCTTTCTTTTTTTAGCTAGTGTACGCCCTGATTTTCCCACGGGCTGATTAGCAAGCCGAGCTGCGGCCTAACCATGATTACCTCGTGATCATCCCCGGGGCCGGAGCTTCTGTCGTAGTGTCGTGCCTTCCTAGCTCGAGGAAGCCCCAAGAGCTCGCCTTCACCGCCCAAGGCCGGGGCAGGGATTCCGAAGTCCGAAGACCGAGCTAAGTATGAAGCTCGTGGTACGAGCTGGATATGGAGGCTATGACCCTTTGTGAAGTCAACACACGCAAGGTAAACGTGCATATATCAGGCATCACGTGTCTGATATCCCCCTGACTTCTCGGACACGCAGCAGGAACGTGCGTATTCAGACACCCACGACTGGGTTGAGCCGTGCGACCCATTACCTCCTTACCTATCGATTTGACCACACTTATGTGTCAGGTTTAGGAATTAATCATGAATGTCAAAATTGATACGACAAGTAAGAAGGTCACGGGATGACCTTCTTACCAACTTCCAGGTGCCTTCTCCTATAAATATGGAGACCCTGGGAGTTGATAGGGGTTGGAAAAATAATCTTGTTGACCCACGATTTGGCCAACTGACACGGAGTCAGAATATGCTTGATATAAATGAAAGAGATGAGAAGAACGTAATGACAAAAGTAAATAAGACACAGTATTTTATAGTGGTTCGGCCCCAGAATCTGGTAATGACCTACGTCCACTTAGAATGATATTGATATAAAAACCAGAAGAGTGATCAAAGAACTAGGGTTCAATGAGTTTCACCACTTTCTGAAGAACAATACAATATTCCTAGGATAATTACTATAATCTCTCACGGTTCCAAAAGCCAAAAAGTCCCCTCCCTTGAACTATCTCTTGCTACTTATAGGCTCAAGGGGGATTACAAAAGATTGTTACAGATATTCTTTCCTAACTAATCGGATACTCAGGAGATTGTGTGAGATAAATTCGGGATTCATAAAGATCTTTCCATTAATGTCGCCTTGTACGCGGGACTATCGACCAGACTGGTCGCAGGTAAGACAGGCTTGCACTGCTTCTAATGTGTCCTCTGGTCGATACTCTAGCAAAACATTTCCAGGTGCCAGCCACGTGTCCAGGAATCACTTGCCACGTCACCAATGCTAATTTTATGGAAAACATTTGCCCCCCAAGTTTATTTATCACGAGCAGTAAATAAACTTTTGAACGAACGACTCTTCAGTAACCCCGCCTGACGTGTCAGAACCCTTCGTGTGTTCTTAAAAAAAGCAACCTACCTCTGTCATATCACGTCCTTTCGGCTCCCTAGAAAAGATTTCGACGGCCATCCCGCTTCCCCATACTTTGAAAAAGGGAAACTAATGATTACACTTTTTACTATCACAAACAAACTTATATAAGACCTTCGAAGTCTTTATTTTCTTTTTACGCACGCCATCGTCTTCACAAGAAAACCTAAAATCCAGAGCCCTTAACGTTCCTGAAGACCGTTCCATCTGCACATTCAGGACCCCGTCCGAGAGCTCCTTGATCTCCGAAGACCTTTCTTCCATCTCCACGATCACTTTTCTTGGTAAGTCTCCGAGTTCCCACGCTTCTAATTTTTTGTGATGCATGCTTCTGACTGTGTATTGTTTGAGTTTATCTGCTTCTGGTTTGAGACGCTTGTAGACAGAATATTTTGTAGGCAAAATAGGGTTACGAGTTAGTTTAAAATCCGGGATCATGCTTTTTAGGACGTAAAATCGAAGTAAAAATTCGATCTTTAGGCTAGTTGAAAAATAAATTTTTCCCGCCCTAAGGGGAGTTGAAAAAGCTTTTTCAGAAAAACTTTTTACTTTCACCCTTTGATCCATTTTTCAAACTGTTCGTGTAGAAAAATTTAGCTTTTTGTTAGAATGCTGTTGTATAAAAACTTAATTTTTATACTCGACCAGCGTTATCCTAAAAAGCTTTTAAAAGTTTTCTATCCTCACCTCCCCATTCTTATATATGCAGACTTTAATGCCAGATTTGTGGGGAGGTGAAAGGCCTATTGACGACGACCTTCTCGCCCAACTGCTCGAGGGAGAAGATCAACCAGCTGACCGTGTCCACGAGATCCCTTTTTCGCGATCCTCTTCCAGACTCCATCAGGGCCAGCCCTCGCCATCAGAACTTGCCTGATGTCGAGTTGTATACTTCCCCGGCCAGTTCAGTGACTCTTCGGATGATTGCAAACTGCTTCAGGAGATTCCCCCTCACAGGGGTTTCCATTATACAGCCTGCCACAGACCAGAGGGCTACCCTCCCCGGAGGTGTCAACAGTGCCTAGTCTCGGTATCATATTGAGGCGGGAGCTTATCTCCCTCTTCATCCCTTTTTTGTGGGGGTGGCCAATTATTTTGGTGTCGCCCCCTTCCAAATAACTCCAAATGGATATAGAATGCTGGCCGCACTCTATATCCTGTATAAACTTAAGAAATGGCCAGAACCTTCACCCCACGAGGTCAACTATCTCTTTGACCTCAAGTCTAACCCGCAACAACACGGAATGGGTTTCTTCCATTTTTGTCACCAGGAAACCAATCGAACATTCCTGAGTGACACTATGCATATCTCGAATGTGGGGCAGTATAATAAGGAGTACTTCCTTACCTCGGACATATCCAGCAACAACCTGGCCTTCGCACGAGGAGGTAAGCACCGTTTCTGACTGGTCGATACTTTTACTCAAGGTGTCTCCTTTCGTTTTTCTTAAACTGTAATATGTTTTTCAGGCCCTTGGTTACGTCCAACCCCAACACCAGACATGGTGTTGAGGTCTAATACTCTGGCCAGGATGTCCGACGCAGCAAAAAGCGTCAAGATCCTGGTGACTGAAGAAAACTTGAGGCGGTCTGGCCTCTTGGCTCCTCGCCATGAAACTAGAGGGTCCGTGGTGGATGAAGCCACTGCCGAGGGGGTTCCCGAGCAGCAACCTCCTGTGTCTCCTCCTCCTCGGAGGCCAACGAGGATTACTATTAGGGAGCCCACGGGCAATCCTTCCGCAGAAAGGCCTTCTGCTCCCCAAGGCAAGGGGAAACAAAAGGCCAAAGAGCCAGCTGTGGCTTTGGGAGAGTCCTCTGATGAGAACGGTAACACTATTTTACTTTTAAATGGTTTGCCAATTCCCTGTCATTTGTTCGACGGGGAAGGCAACTTTACGTATACTCCAAAATTAGGGCCAGACTTCTTCATGCCAGATAATGAGTATATGACTAATAGAGTCAATAGTGTAGCGACCAGTAGTTGTAGCTCGGGTATTCACTTTGTTGCCTTTCTTCTGTTGCATATAATATATTTTCATATGCCTCTTTTTCTTATCAGTTTCCTGCGTTTACTTGCATGCAGATATGCCCACTCCCAAAATCTTTGACATGTACCAGGCCGAGGAGGAAAAGGAGGTTCCCCAACTCCAACGGAGATCCAAGAGGAGAACTGGCGAATCCAGCCGAGGCCCTCCAGCCAAGAAGAGTCGAACAGAAGACCTTCCTAAGGACGCGCCAACTGGGCAAACTCTTGGGCCAACGGGGCAAACTCATCCACCAGCTCCTACTAAGAAGCAGACTCCTCCTGCCCCACCAAATCCTCCGGCTGCGCCCACTAGAGAGAAATTACTCGTGAAGAAGCTCTCGGGGCCAAACTCATGAGCCGTACCCTTCAATCAGCCAGGGATCGCCTTGACCGCATTGGCAAAGGTGACCGTGTCAGAGATGCAATGGTCGAGGCTGAAAACATGGGGGCCGACCAGGTTCTGAACAGGGCCCTGAATGAAATCTCCAGTGTGGGTATTTCTTCACTTTTTAAGTCTTAGTCTTTTATTCTTCACAGCAGGTTCTAACTTTTTCCTTTATTCACAGGCCTTGCTGTCTGCTATCACTGCTCGCACTCATATCCAGGCTTCCATCGAGCAGGCCAAGGCAAAGGCCACTGAGAGGCATCAAGTGAAGGCGGCTGAGGAGCTTTCGGCTGTAGAGGCCAGGCACGCCAAGGAGTTGGAGGCACTGGCTCGAGAGAGGGATGCTGCGGTGACCAAACTGTCAGAGGCTGAAGCTGCAAAAGATGTTGCGGTGAAGTTGAGGCAGCAGTATCGAGAGTCCAATCAAACCCATCTTTGTGAGATCAAGCATTTGGGAGAGACACTCAAGTCCAAGGACGAGGCTATTGTCACTCTTGAAGGCAAGGTGAAGCAACTGGAGCTTGACAACTCCAAAAATCTTGAAAAGTACAAGAGGATGACACTCCGATGTTTCTACAACTTCTGGAAACATAACCAGGGTGCCGACTTTAGCTATATTTCGGAGGAAGTCAGGACTGCTGAGTTGGCTCGCTGCACCTCTCAACTGGCCGAAGAGGAGGCAAGACTGAGGATCCCTGCTTCTCCAAGCATCGTTGGTGTAGAAGAAGAAGAAGTTGCCAAGGACGCAACCAACCAGGATGCTGCCCAGGACCCTCCGGCCCCAAATGCCTCTTAAACTTTCCCATTTATTTTTTCTCTCTTTTTGGCCACACGGCCTACGGGTCGTGATGTAAAGACAATAATTTCTTTTTAAACTTTGCTGCACGGACAGCAAATCTTTTTTTCTTTTATTCGAACAGTTACATCCAAGCAGCGATGCTTGCGGTGTAAAAGCTTAAATCTTGATGCTATAATATCTTTATTTATTATAACATTTGTCCGTATGACCGAACTTAGCATAGTACTTTGGCATGATTTAACAAAACATAAATTTTGAAAAATACTCTAAGTACTGCAGCATGCTTTCACTCATTTTGTTCATGTGTTTACATACCTTGCGAGTATGCTTTGCTATCGATGTGCCTTATATGCCCCCCAAGTGATCGAGGAGCTTTAGGTCCTTGGTCACTTGCCCTGACCATGGCCTGTTCGAACATTCCTGTTCGTGCGGAAAAATGATACTTGTAGTACAGCAAAACAACACACGTAATGAACAAATACTTGTAAATGTAAATTCACAAAGGTTGGCAAGAATGACTGGCTGCGCACAGTCCCTTATAATCTCGTATTAAAAATGGACTAAACATGTCTTTACGAGTGATTCTATAATAGAACCTTACATATACGAGCAGTTAGCCATACAACATGGCTAACCCTCTTTGCAAAACTTGTAAAAATTGAAATTTAATACAAGCCAGTCCTTTAAAAAGGGCTGTTTACTGATAATACTTGCGCAGGTGTTCTCCATTCCAATAGCGGGGAACGAGATCTCCATTTAAGCGTGCAAGTTTGTATGTGCCTGGATGAAGGACTTCTTCAATTTGGTAAGGTCCTTCCCAATTGGGTCCGAGCACTCCAGCAGTAGGGTCGCGGGTATTTAAGAAAACTCGTCGTAACACCAAGTCACCGACGTTGAATTTTCTTTCTTTAACTTTGGAGTTAAAGTACCGGGCGACTTTTTGCTGATATGCAGCAACTCGGAGTTAAGATTTCTCTCGTATCTCATCAATTGAGTCTAGGGACTCCATCATTAGCTGGCTGTTCTGATCCTGGTCGTAAGTCAAACGCCGATGTGAGGGGGGATCTAACTCAACAGGCAACATGGCCTCATACCCATAGGCTAGGGAAAATGGAGTATGTCCTATTGCTGTTCGGTGAGATGTTCTATACGACCAGAGGACTTCAGGCAACTGCTCTGGCCACGCTCCTTTAGCTTCTTCAAGTCTTTTCTTCAGGGTGTCTTTAAGAGTCTTGTTTATGGCTTCGACCTGCCCGTTTGCTTGGGGGTGTGCAACTGAAGAAAAGCTTTTAATAACTCCATGCCTCTCGCAAAAATCGATGAATAAGTCGCTGTCAAATTGGGTCCCGTTGTCTGAAACTATCTTCCTGGGCAAACCATATCTGCATACAATGTTCTTGATGACGAAATCAAGAACTTTCTTGGTCGTGATGGTTGCGAGTGGTTCAGCTTCGGCCCATTTGGTTAAGTAATCAACTGCCACAACTGCATACTTTACTCCGCCTTTCCCTGTAGGTAGGGATCCAATCAAATCTATCCCCCATACCGCAAAAGGCCACGGGCTCTGCATCTGCTTCAGTTCGTTTGGAGCTACTCGTGGAATCTTGGAGAACCTTTGACATTTATCACATCTTCGTACATACTCCATCTAATCCTCGTTCATCGTTGGCCAGAAGTAGCCTTGCCTTAGAATCTTTTTTGCCAAACTCTGCCCCCCAGCGTGATCCCCGCAGAAGCCTTCATGCACCTCCTTCATGAGCTCCTTAGCCTATTCTGGTGTAATGCACCTGAGTAGTGGCATTGAGAATCCTCTTCGGTACATAACACCATCGACCAGTATGTACCTAGCAGCTCGTCTTTGTAGAGTTCTGGCTTTGTTCCTATCTGTTGGGAGTGTACCATTTGTCAGATACTCCAAGTAAGGCGCCATCCATGTATCCTCCATTCGAATCTCCATACTGGACTCAGCTGTTTGTATGCTCGGCTTACTCAGTCTTTCAACTGGCACAATGTTCAAAGTGTCAGCATCCTTTGTGCTCACGAGTTTGGCTAAGGCGTCCGCGTTTGAATTCTGATCTCGTGGGATCTGCTGGAGGGTGTACTTCGTGAACTGGGCTAGCAGGTCCTTTGTTTTATTTAAGTAGGCTACCATTTTCAAACCTCGCACTTGATATTCTCCTAGGACCTGATTCACCACCAGCTGTGAATCACTGTAGATATCAAGCGTCTTTATGCTCATATCCTTTGCCATTCTCAATCCAGCGAGGAGTGCTTCGTATTCTGCTTCATTATTTGATGCAGTGAAGTCGAACCTGATGGCGCAGTGAAATCGATGCCCTTCCGACGTTATCAATATCACTCCCGCTCCAGCGTGGGATTTGTTGGATGAACCATCCGTGACTAGCTTCCACGAAGGAGTTTTGTCTTGAGGCACGGGCGCCTCAGGTAGTTCGCACTGCTCACTGTCTGGGAGTTCGGTGAACTCCACAATAAGATCGGCTAAGACTTGTCCCTTTACTGCTGCTCGCGGTGAATAGGTTATGTCGAACTGTCCTAGCTCGACTGCCCACTTTAACAATCGCCCGGCCGCCTCAGGTTTTTGGAGGACTTGCCGAAGGGGCTGGTCAGTTAGAACTGTGATATGATGGGCTTGGAAGTAGGGGCGCAGCTTTCTAGAGGCAAGGATCAAGCAATATGCTAACCTCTCGATTATCGGATATCTCAATTCTTCCCCGATTAGTCTCTTGCTGACATAGTAGACTGCTTTTTGTACACCTTCTTCCTCTCGCACTAGCACCGCGCTAGCAGCAACTTCAGTAATCGCCAGATAAATAAAAAAAGTTTCTCCTTCGATCGGCTTTGATAAGATGGGAGGTTGTGCCATATGAGCTTTCAACCCCTGGAATGCTTGCTCGCAGTCTTCTGTCCACTCGAACTTTTTATTCCCCCTAAGTAGATTGAAGAATGGAACGCACTTGTCTGTTGATTTTGAAATGAATCTACTTAGGGCTGCGATTCTCCCGGTTAAACTTTGTACATCTTTGATCCTTTCTGGCGACTTCATGTCGATCAGGGCCTTTATCTTGTCGGGGTTGGCCTCGATTCCTCTTGAATTTACGATAAACCCCAAAAACTTCCCTGATCCGACTCCAAAGGAACACTTGAGGGGATTTAATTTCATTTGGTACTTGTTTAACACATTAAAGCACTCTTGTAAATCCCTCACATGTCCTTCTGCCTTCTTAGACTTTACCAGCATGTCATCCACGTATACCTCCATGTTTACACCGATTAGCTCCTTAAACATGTGGTTGACAAGCCGTTGGTAAGTCGCACCTGCGTTTTTCAGTCCGAAGGGCATTACTTTGTAATAGTACAAGCCCGTATCGGTCCGAAAGCTGGTGTGATCCTCATCAGGGGGATGCATGCTAATCTGGTTGTAGCCTGAATATGCATCCATGAATGAGAGGATCTCATGCCCTGCAGTGGCATCGACCAGCTGGTCGATCCTTGGGAGTGGGAAGCAGTCTTTTGGGCAGGCTTTATTGAGGTCTGTAAAATCCACACAGGTCCGCCACTTGCCGTTAGGCTTGGGGACCAGCACCGGATTGGAGACCCACGACGGATAAAAAGCCACCCTTATGAATCCGTTCTCCTTTAACCTTTCGATTTCTTCTTTTAAGGCTCGTGATCTATCTTTATCGAGCAGCCTCCTTTTTTGTTGCACTGGTGGAAAGGTCTTGTCTATATTCAGGACATGGCTGATTACTGCAGGATCTATCCCAACCATGTCTTTATGCGACCAGGCAAAAACCTCCTGGTTCTCTCTCAAGAATTCCACCAGTGCGTGCTTCGTGGTAGGCTCTAAGTTTTTCCCAACCTTTATGACTTTGGTTGGGTCTTCTTTGTCGAGTTGGACCTCCTCCAGGTCCTCGACGGGTCCAACATTTTCTTCAAAATCCCCAAAGCGAGGATCCAAATCTCCATCCTCACTTTGGGAAACACCCTATTTGGTGACTTCATCACCTGATTGGGCTTGCGTATCAACTGCCATCTGCAATCTATCTGGGGCAGTGCTCCTCGACGTTCCACTTTTCGCCTTTGTGATCGAGGCGTTGTAGCACTCCCTGGCTTCTCTTTGGTTTCCCAAAACGCGTCCTACCCCCGCGTCTGTTGGGAACTTCATGGCTAGGTGCCACATAGAGATGACGACCCGTAGATCAACCAATATGGGCCTTCCAATAACGGCGTTGTACGCCGAAGGACAATCGACCACTACAAAAGTGGCGAGTAATGTCCTTGTTGCAGGCGCTGTACCCGTTGTTACTGGGAGTTTGATCATTCCGGCTGGGGCGAGTCCTTCTCCAGAGAAGTCGTATATTGTTTGATTGCAGGGCTCCAAGTCTTTTACGGACAATTTCATGCGTTCCAGTGTTGACTTATACAGGATGTTCACTGAACTTCCTGTATCGACCAGTACCCTCTTCACCATCATATTGGCCATCTGGATATCCACGACCAGCGGATCGGAATGTGGGAACTGGACGTGTTGAGCATCGCCATCAGAGAAGGTTATCTCACCTTCCTCTGACCGAGCCTTTTTTGGTGCACGGTCCTCCACAGTCATCATCTCGATGTCCTGGCCGTGGCGTAGAGTCCGAGCATATCGTTCTTTGGCCTTTCCGCTATTTCCCGCGAGGTGCGAGCCTCCGCAGATGGTTAAGAGTGTTCCAGGCACGGGGGCAGGCTGTAATGGTGGCGAGCATTGGCGTGTGGACGCTTGCTCGTTGCCACCCGGAGGTTCTCGTTGGGAATTTCCCGAGGCCCGTACGTATCTTCTCAAGTGTCCTTGTCTAATAAGGAACTCGATTTCGTCTTTTAACTGGTTGCATTCATTAGTGTCATGTCCGTAGTCGTTATGGTAACGACAGAACTTGGTAGTGTCTCTTTTCGAAATGTCCTTTCGAATGGGTCCAGGTTTCTTGTAAGGCACACTGGAGCTTGTGGCCTGGTAAACCTCTCCTCGAGACTCAACGAGGTCAGTGTAGTTAGTGAACCGAGGCTCATAACGATTACCCTTAGCTCGTTTGTTGTCGGAGGTGGAAGGCTCGTTATACGGCCGTTTTCCACCATTCTTGCCATTACCGTTGCCGTTCCCGTTGCCTTTGCCGTTTCCATTAGGTTTGGAACCATTGGCGGATTTGGCGGGTTCGGAAGCCTTCTTATCCTTGCCTGAGGGCTTTCCATCGTCGGCAATGGCCTCTTCAAGCTTGATATAGCGATCAGCTCGATCCAAAAATTCTTGGGTAGTTCTCACCCCTTCCTTTCGGAGACTTTTCCAGAGGGGAGAACGACGTTTTACTCCTGCAGTTATGGCCATCATCTTCCCTTCGTCCCCGATCGTCTTCGCTCCAGCTGCAGATCGCATAAAACGTTGGATGTAGTCTTTCACTGACTCCCCATCCTGCTGGCGAATTTCGACTAGCTGGTTTGCTTCGGTCGGGTGTATACGACCAGCATAGAACTGTCCGTAGAACTCCCGTACGAACATTTCCCAGGAAACAATGCTTGCGGGAGGGAATTTAAAGAACCACTCCTGTGCAGCTTCAGCAAGTGTTGTAGGGAAGATCTTGCACCGAGCATCTTCAGACACTTTCTGAATGTCCATTTGAATTTCAAACTTATTGACATGTGAGACTGGGTTTCCATATCCATCAAAATTTGGAAGCGTAGGCATCTTGAATTTGCTGGGAGTTTCGGCGTTAGCTATCCTTTGTACAAAAGGAGTGCCTTTCCTCCTATCGTGGTCGATGTATGAAGTCCTTCCCCCAACCAGTTGCTGCATAGCCTGGTTGAGGGCGTCTATCTGGGCCTGCACAGCGGCAGGAATCGCTGTGGCCTCTGTTGCCGGGGGGACGTTCTCGCCATGCCTCTCACGGCGATCATTGAGTACATCTCTCAGGTCCTCTTCTCTTCTCTGCTGCTCGCTACCCCCGAGCCGATCGAAGACATTATTTTGTCTGGGCTGCCCCCCAGCATCCTGTCTATTTGGTTGGTCATCTTGGGGTACATGGCTCCTGCCTTTACCTCTTTCTCCATTCTTCCCACCAGCATTTCCTTTGCCTGAGTCGGCCTCATTGTATCCGTGGCCATCTCTGAACCTCGACTGGCTATGGTGAGATCGACTGTTCCCTCGATGTCTGTTCCTGGCTGAATCATCCCGAGCATTAGAAGGTGGCCTGCGCTGGTCGTGGTGTCCCCGTGCATCATCGTGCCGTGGGGGGCCCCGGACCGCAGAGCCTAACTCTGAGTCCCTCCTGTTGCCAGGAGGGTACTGACCTCTGTTCGGTAGGTTCGGCCCATCATCCCTACGGCGCCTAGGGCTGCGAGGCTGATGCTCGGCCCTATTCTGTCTCTGTTGTGGGGGATTACCCCGAGCAGCTTGGGATGGTGGCTGTGCCTCAGGATCCCGTGGGACATCGTCATGGGGCATCTGAGGCTGCTCGGGCCTTTGCGAACTCGAAGGCTGGATCGGTGGGCTTGGATTTGGACCCCTCTGGGGTGGTCCATTCACCGGTTGGTCAGGCTGCAAGGCAGGTGCAGTCTGGTTTCTGGCCAATAGCAAGGCTGCCTCAAGGGCTGCCATGGCTTCGTTCTGGCGGCAGTCCACCTCCGCCTGCCTTTCGCTCAATTCCGCACGCTGCCGATCAATCTCCTGCTGCTGCCGTGCCATAACTTCAGCGGCAGTCTCCTGATTGGCCTTTAGACTAGCCAGCTCTTCCTGCAACGCGCCCAGGGTACTCTTCAACGTTGCATCATCCATTTCCTCCTCCTCAAAATCCAGTTGTGGCTCATCCTCTGCCATGCTTGCAGGAGGAAGAGGAGGTGGCGGGTTTGACGGTGCAGCGGCGGTTGCTTGTCCAGCTTTCGTCATTAGTTTTCTCAACAACGATAAATCAAGCTCTCAATGAAAGCACCAGAATGTTGACCCACGATTTGGCCAACTGACACGGAGTCAGAATATGCTTGATATAAATGAAAGAGATGAGAAGAACGTAATGACAAAAGTAAATAAGACACAGTATTTTATAGTGGTTCAGCCCCAGGATCTGGTAATGACCTACGTCCACTTAGAATGATATTGATATAAAAACCAGAAGAGTGATCAAAGAACTAGGGTTCAATGAGTTTCACCACTTTCTGAAGAACAATACAATATTCCTAGGATAATTACTATAATCTCTCACGGTTCCAAAAGCCAAAAAGTCCCCTCCCTTGAGCTATCTCTTGCTACTTATAGGCTCAAGGGGGATTACAAAAGATTGTTACAGATATTCTTTCCTAAATAATCGGATACTCAGGAGATTGTGTGAGATAAATTCGGGATTCATAAAGATCTTTCCATTAATGTCGCCTTGTACGCGGGACTATCGACCAGACTGGTCGCAGGTAAGACAGGCTTGCACTGCTTCTAATGTGTCCTCTGGTCGATACTCTAGCAAAACGTTTCCAGGTGTCAGCCACATGTCCAGGAATCACTTGCCACGTCACCAATGCTAATTTTATGGAAAACAAATCTCTTGTAAGAAATACTCTGTAATCAAATACCCAGTATATATCAATAATATTGACTAGTGGAGTAGAAGGATTTTAACCTTTGAACCACTTAAAAAACGTGTCTTGATTCACCTCTTTCATCCTCTAAGATCCTATATCTGTTTCGGTTCTACATTTGGCACTAATCCCTTTCTCTTCTTCTCTTGATTACCTGTTGGCGAAGAACCGCGTCAACAGCTAGAATGTTATATATCTATTTGTAAGATATTTTGAGGTTATCAATAACACTATTAGATTGACCTTTTTATTTATTGTGTGTTGATATTTAACTTTCAAAAATGTCTTCTGATCAATCACTATCACAATAAAAAATAAGCCTTATATATAAATCATATTTTGTTGCTAAACACTCAAAGATTAAAAGGTTGGGCTAAAGTATAGATGATTAGGATATGAGAGAGAGAGAGAGACAGAAAAGAGTATTCTTGAGAGGAAGAGACAAATATGGGGTTTAGCTGGATGAAGAAGCCTACTTTTACTCTGTCCAAGAAAAAGGTAGAGGAAGTGATACCCAATAATAAATGATTTATTAAGACTTTTATCACTCTGTTTTTTCTTAAATGTGATATTGATGGTCCACCTCTGTATTCACACTAAAAGATGGTCAGGCTTGCATTTGAGAACAAATCTGGCCATGATTATTGAGTTTTAGTATAATTAAAAAGGCATGAAAATCACCTTTATGTTGAATTGAATTATAGTCACTTTTCTTAAGAAATAAGTTTTTTGGTGCTATATATTTATATTTGGTATTTGTAGACTAGACTAGTAAAAAAAAGGTTCATAAAATTTAGAGACGGGCAAACGCAAGCAATACTTGAGGTGCATACACATGATTATCAGCCTAAGCATCATATAAATATAATCTTAAGCAACATATTCAGCAACATTTACAACCCCTTAAGCAACTAGTAAGCAACTTATTCAACAACCCTCAACCTTTATTATCAGTAGATACAAACAACATTTACAACTAGTTAAGCAACTATAAAGCAACTTATTCAACAACCCACCATCTTTATGATCATCATATATACAACAACATTTACAACCCCTTAAGCAACAATAAAGTAATTTATTCAGCAACCCACCATCTATATCATCATCATATATACAACAACATTTACAACCCCTTAAGCAAATATAAAGAAACTAATTCAGTAACCCTTCATCTTTATTATAACCTAATTATTCGCAATCTTTAAAGAAACTCATAATCCCCACAAGCAATATATAAAGAAACCCTTAAGCAACACATAAGCAACCTAAGCAGCATATAAAGAAAATCTTAAGCAACCTCTTCAGCGACATTTACAACCCCTTGAGCAACTAGTAAGCAACATATTCAACAACCCTCAACCATTATTATTAGTATATACAACAACATTTACAACTACTTAAGCAACTATAAATCAATTTATTCAATACTTCACCATCTTTATTATCAACATATATACAACAACATTTACAACCCCTTATGCAACTATAAAGCAACTTATTAAGCAACTCACCATCTTTATTATAACCTAATTATGAACAACTCTTAAATAAACTCATAATCCCCACAAGCAACATATAAAGAAACCCTTAAGCAACCCATAATCAACCTAAGCAATATATAAAGAAAATCTTAAGCAACCTCTTCAGCAACATTTACAACCCCTTAAGCAATTAGTAAGCTACCTATTCAACAACCCTCAACCTTTATTATCAGTATATACAACAATATTTACAACTACTTAAGCAACTACAAATCAACTTATTCAGCAACCCACCATTTTTATTATCAACATATATACAACAACATTTACAACCACTTACGCAACTATAAAACAACTTATTCAGCAACCCGCCATCTTTATTGTAACCTAATTATTAGCAACTCATAATCTCCATAAGCAACATATAAAGAAACCATTAAGCAATCTAAGCAACATATAAAAAAAATCTTAAGCAATCTCTTCATCAACATTTACAACCCCTTAAGCAATTAGTAAGCAACCTATTCAGCAACCCTCAACCTTTATTATCATTATATACAACAACATTTACAACTACTTAAGCAACTTATTCAGCAACCCACCATCTTTGTTATAACCTAATTATTAACAACCCTTAAAGAAACTCATAAGCAACATATAAAGAAACCATTAAACAACCTATTCAGCAACTATCAATCATTATAAACAACATTTACAACAAACTTTACTGTTACTTTAGCAACCCATAAGCAACATGTACAACAACCTATTCAGAGAAACCTTTGAAACACCCCCAACACAAAAACAGAGCAACAAAAGTAAAAACAGAGCAAATTAAGATACCAATTGATCTAAGTGAAATATAAAATCAGATTTACCTCTTTTGAAGAACTCCACCTTAAATCCCAAGAATTTGGCAATTGTTTGTTGTCACACCTCCTTCCAATTGCTTGTTTTATGAATATTATTGTAGCAACCTAAGGATTTAAAGCAACCGATTCATATTCAACCAAATCAAGCAATTGGTTTTGTTTCTTTTTCTTTTTCAGAAACCAAATTTCAATGGTGGGTGGCAAAATTTCATTCCTATTTACATTTGTTTTGGAAATACATTATATGGTATTAATTTAATTTAGATGATTAAATCCTATTTATAATTGTATTAAATTTTAAGATTAAAACTTGCTTGAAAATTGCAGAGATTTTAATTACTAGGTTTGATTTTGAAGTCAAAATTTAAAGAGCTTTCAACTATACCATCTAACAATATTGCTGGTTTTTTAATTTTAATTGCAAACTTGGTTGATATGGTGTTTTGGATTTGACGAGAGCATTTGTTGTTGAAGATTGAAGCTCATATTTGCCCTAACAATGGCTATCGCTGGAGTTCCATGAGACAAAAGGGAGAGTTGCCGATTTTCTTTTCTCTGAAATGGCTGGAGTTATTATTTTGGAGTTGTAGACATTTTTCAGAGTAAACCATATAATTGTAAATAAAAGTTTATTTTATCTATTTTTGCAATAAATTTTAAATTACTGTATATATGAATAGAAACTTGTATATTTGGGTATTATTAAAAAAAGCCCTAAAATTAAAGTGAGAGGAACAATTTGCAAAAAAAAAAGTTTGAAGAATAATTTATCAAAATTTGTATAGTTTAATAACCTACGATGTAAATAAGCACAAATTTAATGATAGAATAGTGTTATGGAGAAGTAATGTAATGGCAGTACTTGGCAAACATATATGTTGTTATTTATGATTGTGTGCAAGTATTTTTTTTAATATTTATATATTATTGCTAGGAAGATAAAGTTGTATATAAAAAAAAATTAAAAAGGTTGCGGCAAAAATTAGAAAGCAGGCAGAAAAGGCTACGTTTTTTTGGCACCAAAAATTAGTGAGTAGTCTGAAATTATTAAATCATTAATCTTCATTAAATCATTAAAATCTCATATAAATCAAAACTTTGAAAGAAAAAAATGGACATTTGATATAATAAATTCCTCGATCATATATCATACACACAGTCATATTGTGACTAGAAAAAAAATACGACATAAATTTAACGATAATGTTTTTGTTAAAGAACAAATGTATTTTTAAATATTTGAAAGTCTAATACATATTTAAAAGGGACTTTTCATAAAATTGACTTTTATACTATTATTGTGCAAATTTATGGGTTTTATACTTTTCCTAATTTGTATGGGAAAATTAAAAAAATAAAAACAATTTATGGGAAACACAATTGCTAATTAATTAAATATGACAACTAAATTTTAAACCAAAACACATTAGCAAAACAGGGGTACCATCGGGATTAACATTCCGATCAATTTCTAAAAAACGAGTCGCACAAATCTTCTCCAACAAATCGTTTTTGCGACAACCTCTTCTAGCTCCGACGACATCTTCAAGCTTCGATCAAGAGAAACAACCTTCACATTCACAAACTGATCTCCCCTCCGACAAGAGAATTCATCAAACTCTAGTCACTGTAGCAAGTGAATTTTTTATCCTTAATTCCAGAAATCAAACCACTTCCAACAAATTCGGTAACCTCCGATCACTTCTGCTTCAACTTTCTACAGCTACGATGACCTGCATCTCCAGAATTCGATCAAGAAACAGGGTCTGCAATCTTGTTCTCTCTCAATTCTATTCTATTGGCATTTTCTTCTATCTCGGTGCTATTTATTTCCTAAATCTTGTTCATGAAGCTGTTTTGTTTGCATATAAATATTCTCTTGAATATCATGATAATGATGATGATGTTGTGTATTCTGAAAGAAGAATTTTATGAGAATAGAAATTGTAAAAATTATTAAAAACTACTGATATATGTGGATTAATTGACAAGAACTTTGTAAATTTTAGAAATTATAATTTGTATTTTCAATAAAAATACTTTGATATTGAAAATTTCCAAAAATAAGAACAATATTAGAATATGATGCTTAACTGCTAAAAAATTAAGTAACAACAAAGTAACCAGTTACCTTATGAATAGTGAATATATTAAAGGAATCATTCTATAGTGTATGTGATTATACATACAGGTAACCAGTTACTGATGTGTGTCGTATACACAACAAATTAACAATTATTTTTCTTTCAATACTTCAAATTATTTTAGTATAATAGCAAGCACGGATCGAACCCACTAGGATTATCGTTCACTTTATTATTCAATAATTAACACTAAGACTTAAAAGCGTGATTTAGATTTCGAACTCAAAAATAAATAAAATAAACTAGAACGCAAATAAAGATTGATATTATGATGTTAAGAAACAATTAAAGGTTAATATCCACCCTCAACAATCATTCCCAATCACTAATAATAAATATTATTCCAATTTCTCAACTAAACTATTAACCGCGAAGATAACGCTGAAGCAGACAATTATCTCAGTCTCCCTATTACAAGTAATCAAGGTGAAGCGCTCAATAATTAACTTTTTTAGCCAAACAATAAATCTGTGAAGCATGCAATCTATTTAACTTAGGTAAATCATTTAGTCCTATGGAGACAAATTAATCTAGGCAATAAATTAATGAAACATATAATTCATTTAACCTAGGTTCTATTTTTCATCACAATCAACAATTTTGTTGACATTACTATCAATTGCAATTTATCACATACACTTAGAATCCTAAACTATTAGGTGAGTAGTAATTCTAAGATGACAATTGAACAATGTAAAACCTTAATTAGTTGGCCACCTAACAAGAAATCACAAAATTCATAACATTCAATTAGAAAAATAGAATCAATTTAATATTGAGAGAAATTAAAGAATAATACTCATTATCAACAATCAAGAATTCATGTCTTGGGTTTTGAATTAACCCTTAACCTAAAAAGAACCTACTCCATAATAGCAATCATAATCACAAACATAATTATAATTAAGATTAAAGAGATTACGGGAAGAAAATAAACTAGATTGATGAATAATAGTGTTGTAGTGTTGTAGTCTTCTCTCTAGCTCTTTCCAAGTCTTTTTCTCTCATAAACCGTAATAAAAACTTAATCTCCAATTAACCCTAATAATATTTTATAGTCTCCTTTAAATTATATTTAAAACGTAATTAAAAATCTGAAACAATGTCGCAGGTCGCGGCCTGAATTTCTGGGTGTCGCGGCCTACAACAGAATATGATCAAAATTGGTCACACAGAGGGCGGCCTGAAAAATCTGGGCAGCGGCCCAACTTCACTTTTCTACATAGCAGGCAGCGGCCTAAAAAATATGGGCAGCGGCCCGACTGGAACATGCATTCTGAAACATCAATTCCAATTAAAGTGTCGCGGCCTGAATTTTATGGGTTGCGACCTAGCTTCAATTTCTTCAATTATCGAACTTAGAGAGCTTGTACGCTTCTGCCACTTCAACACTTTAATCCCAAAGGCCTGGAATGCTCCTAAAACTTCATTTTAACCTCACCTTAGCAAGTCTTTTTCGACCTATGATTTATAAACTATAATTGCCATCAAAATGTCAAATTTATAATCATAAAATGCAATGTAGAAAATATGTTGTAGGCTCACGAAACTAAGTTAAAATTACTAAAAAAAATGCTATCATAACACCATCCAAGCAAATAAAAACTTATCAAATATTAATACAAAATGACCTTATCAGTTATCTTGCGACTTACACTCTACTAACTCCTCAATTATTGGCAAAATTTTCAGATATGGACAATACTTTCTTTGGTTAAATTTGGAGGCAAATTGAATGAAAACAATGAGTACCAAGGGTACACAATGACTGGAATATTAATTCCACCAAATTATTCTCTTTATAACTTGGTGAATTTATAATAATAAAAAAAAAAAAGATAAAGGAAACAAAGGCAAGTATTGAAGTTTCGTATCAAGTAGCCAAAGGAACACCACCAATGAAGTTGGAAACAGAAAACTCAGTGTTGTTCTATATAGAAATAAAGAAAAAAGTTGTTGTAATTATAATATCCACTTCCATTAGTATGGAGTATTTTGGTAATCTAACATGGACCAGGGTATTAAGGTAATTTGTATGTTTTATGTGATACACTATTTAAGTTATGATGTGCATGATTTATATGAATTTTTCAGTCTATCCAAACACGTGTTTCTTCAAGTATTAGGGGCCAAAATGTGATATTAGTTGAGTTATGGAGGTTAAAGTAGAAATATGAATTTTATGGTTAAAAGAGTAATTAAGGAAAGTCAAAACTATTAGCTTTTGCTGAAATTACAAAAAAGGGCTTAAGTAATTACTGAGGAAATGTTAGAGACTGGGGATAGTATGGTAATTGGACTTTATATGATTTATTATCATAAATAAATAAAAATATTGGGAATTAGGTCTATGTTTGATACGATAGTCATACACTTCTCATTTACAATACGCGATATATTACAGAGCAAGAACACTTCTCTAGTTCTTTATCTAGGTCTAAAGGCTTAGAAATAACGAGGAGGACGTGGAATTAGTGATTTGGTGGACTAAGGATCACACAAAGGGAGGTAAATTCTTTGAACTTTATTATTTGAGTCTATAACAGATTTAGGTTTTTGATGTTGAAAAAGAGATTTAATTTTATTTTATGATTATGAATGTTTATTAGATGTTTGGGATTGATTATATTTGGGTTTCGAAGTTAGAAACATGCTAGGATGGCTTATTTGGTGTCTTGGGATCGAACTTTGCGAATTAGGTCGATTTTTAGGTTTAAAAATTGCATCTGCGATTTCTAAAAAAGGGGACTAGCACGACCGCGCCTAGCCCTAGCACGACCACACTACTCAGCTGGAAAGCATGTGCGCTTTATGGGCGCGACCGCACCAGCTGCCCAAAAATGCAATATTTTGTGATTCAAATGCACCATTTTGATATATATTGGTACCTTTTGGTTTGGGGTTTTATGCAGTAAGGTTTTAAGAATTTTGTAAGGATATTTGGGGCACGCCTTAAGAGGGACATGAGTGTATTTTAATATGGTTTTGGTTTAGTTTGAGTTTTAAAGGCTTTGATGTTATGTGACATGTTTAGGCTCGCTAAGGATACCTGAATGGACGTGTTAGTGTGTGTGGATCACTGCTGCTATCGAGGTAAAAAAAGTGGATACCTGCACACATGGTGTACGCTTGACGTACTCTTTATGGTAGAATTCGTATTATATAGTAATGTTTATGTTTAAGTATGAATATGTTAGTACATGATTATGTTTAAGTAGCTTATGTTTATTTGTGGTTTATGTGTTTTACATGTATATGTGATAATTGTGTGACATGCTTACACTCTTAAATACATGTCTATGTTAAGAAATTGCATGCTTAAGATATGTTGAAATTTCATGCTTACGATATTATGTTCTCACTACACTTGTCCAACTTTACTTGGGCTACGATCTTTTGTTTCATGTTGTGTTATGATATAATTCTTTTTAATTATGTTTCTATGTTTCTTTTATTTGAGTTCCTGGTTTAGATTATGGGGTTGTGTCCTACATAGCTCTTCTTATTCGGCTTTGGATCATGGGTACTTTGTGTTGCAGGTAAAGGCAAAGATGTGGTTATAACGCAATGAGTTGGAGAGCTTTGGCAGAGGGCGTACATGTCAAGGATTTAACGACCGTAAGGGGTCGAGCCTATTAGAGAATTTTATTATGAATTCGAATAAAGTATTATTGTTGAATTCAAATGTTTCTTTTACTTTATTAATTAATGATAACTACGAAATTCTGTAGTTTTTTTTAACGTTCGGTTTATTAGTCACATTTGATTTCTTTTATAATAAAATGTGTTTTATTTTAAAACTATTTATTGTATGGGTCAGTTAACGTCTCAAGAAATTGGGGCGGTACAGCAATGATAACAGACTTACCATGATGTGACTATAGTTCAAGAATCATGCAATGAAAATAACATTCTTTTACTAGCAAACCAGCTAGCTACAGCATAAGAAATGGAGGTGGGGAAAATAATAATGCAAGCGAAGCAAGCTTTCATCATTGAAAAAATATTACTTGAAGAATGAATGTCAAGCACAACCAATGAGGGCATCGATCTGCCATACATACCTCATCTTGCTAAAGAAGTAGCAGATTTCATATATGAAGACAATACAAAAAAGGAAAAAGAAGTTGGCGGAAATTCAAATAGTAATAATGGATCACAGGGTCAACACAATAGAGCAAGGGAAAGTTTACAAGGACAATAGCACAATCAAATCAGCTCTTAGGTACTATGCCATGCTACATAACTTCCAATTCAAAACAAAAAGATCAGAACCAAGATAGTACTTGGTTACCTGTGCAGATGACACATGCAGCTGGTTTGTGAGAGCATCTAAGTATAGAGACCAAGATTCATTCAAGGTATGAAAATGCATTTCAAAACAAACTTGCTCTGTTGAAATTGTTATGGAGGACCATAGGCAAGCAAAATGCATTGTAATTGGTGAATTAATAAAGAACAAATAAAAATCAATCAAGAGAAATTACACTCCAAATGACATGAATGATGACTTCGGAGATGGGATACACGAAAGCATGGAGATCAAAAGAGAAAGCTTTGCAACTAGTATGAGGGAACCCTGATGATTCATATCAAAAGTTGTCAATGTATCTGCACATGTTGAAGCAAGCAAATCCAGGAACAATCACACACCTACTCATAGACAAAGAAGATAGATTCAAATACTTATACATAGCTTTCTCTAACTCAATCAAGGGCTGGAAGTACTTAAGACCTATAATTGTTGTTGATGGAACTTTCCTGAAAAATGCACATGGTGGTACCTTATTTTCAGCACCAACATTAGATTCAACTATAACATTTTTGTATTGGCTTTTGGAATAACAGACTCTGAAAATGATAATTCATGGCTTTGGTTCTTCTCCAAACTGAGAGACACCTATGGAGAACCCAAATTTATGATAGCTTCAATTTAAATATTCACATTTACATAGAAAAAGGAATTGGTTACCCAACTTGATATACACATACATTTTATGTTTTTAAATATCTGAGTATAGTAATTGGTTACCTTTATTAAAACTAACCAAATAAAGAATATCTAATTTTTGTTTTTATTTTTCAATATTTAAATTCCACAGGATTGTCTATTGATTTTGACAAACACAAGAGCATAGACCATGCAGTACATATGGTGTACCCATATGCTTTCCATGGAGCTTTTGTGTTTCACTTGCTCAATAATTTGAAAAGCAAGTATGAAAGTCATGGAGAAGAGCTGTAAATGAACTTTATTGCAGCAACAAAGGCTTACACAAAAATAGAATATGAACATTTCGTGAAAGGTCTTGATAGATTTGACAGACACATTAGACCCTGGCTTAGAGAAGGTTGGGTATGAAACATGGGCAAGATCATACTCACCAACTAAAAGGTACACAATGATGACATCCAACATCACGGAATCACTTAATGCTGCACTAAAAGCTGCAAGAGGTCTCCCCATTAATATCTTTGTTGAATGCCTTAGAAGCTTGGTTCAAAAATGGGTTTGGACCAACTCAAATAATGCAAATGGAACATTCACAAAAGTCTCTACAAAACCAGTAAATGAGTTGAGGCATGACATTGTTTCAAAAATGAAGTATGAGGTATGCAACTGAAGTTTTTCTTACTATTTCTTAATTTGCCAATGAATGGTAACCAGTTACCTTTCATAACAGCAACAAAAAAAAAAACATTTACACAGAAGCGTAACTAGTTACCTGTTACCTCTAATGTTAATTTTAGTTGAAATGTTTATTGTTTGATTTTATTTTATAACAAAAATATTTCAAGTATTTCCTTTCAACCCAATAGAATATCAAGTTCGTGATGAAAATGGGGTCAATTTCACAATAAATATACATAATATAACATGTACTTGCAATAGGTTTCAAGAAGATGAAATGCCTTGTTGACATGCAGTAGCTATAATTGCAAAGAGAAACTTGAGAGTCTATGATTACTGTACAAAGTTCTACAAAACAGAAACACTGAAAGCATTGTACGAAGAAAATGTTCATCCTTTGCCTCATAAAGATGAATGGAATATAGAATAAAAGCGTGAAGTTCCTCCTTCTCTCTGCCATGGCGCGGCGACGTAAGGTGGTGCAGAAGCTTGTAAAGCCAGATGCTAGGCAAGAGCTCCCTTCATCCACTGAAGATCCTTCTGTCTTGCCTCCGTCCGGGATGGATTGCGAGTCTGATGCTGTTGAGATTGTGACCTCAGAGACCCCTGTGAAATCTGGTAAGGAGGCGTTAGATCCTTCTCAGGTAAATCAATCTACTCCTGAATTAAGGTCCTCTTCGTGGGCGGAGGAGGTAGAGACCCAGTCATTTCAAGAAGCTGCTAAGGAAACCTGGTCCCGATTTAAGGAATCTCTGCCTCTACAAGGGGGTACAAAATTGCAATTCAAGGAACCTCTTCAGAAGGATGGTCAAAAAATTTCTCAGTTGGATGTTGAGGAAATTGCAGTAGAAGCTTCATTCTGGAAGTCTGCATTGATTTGTGTGGTTATTGGAGCCAACCTGCCCTTACCTGTTTTTGAAGGTTTTATCAATCAAATCTGGGGGAAACTTGGGATTGAACGAGTGGCAAGAATGAACTCAGGTTTTACTATGGTCAAATTCAGAGATGAGACTACTCGTGACTTGGTTCTAGAATCAGGGGTGGTTCATTTTGACAAGAAGCCAGTTATCTTACGGCCATGGACAATTGATATCGACTCTTTGAAATCGATTAAATCGGTACCAGTTTGGATCAGACTTCCAGATCTAGGTTTACAGTATTGGGGAACCAATTGTTTGAGTGCACTGGTTAGCACAATTGGGAAACCAATAATGATAGATAAGATTACCAAAGACAGGTCGATGATAAAGTTTGCTCGGATTTTAGTGGACATGGAGATATCAGATTCTCCACCTAAATACATTAGCTATATCAATGAGAGAGGTCAAGTAGTGGACCAATTGATTGACTATGAGTGGCTGCCTACGAAGTGTTCTCAGTGTAAAAAGCTAGGGCATACAGCTTCTTCTTGCAAATTTGTGGAAGGACTTGTTTGGAGAAAGAAGGAGGTCACGATAACACCTGTAGATGGATGTTCTGAACATAAAGAGACTGATAGTCTTTCGAAACCTGTCCAGACACCTTCAGCTCAAACTCAATCAAAGGAGGAAGATGAATCCCACCCTGAGAAACTTCCAAAGGATCAAGGGTGGGCCTACCCGAAAAAACCAAGAAATCAGAAATCGAAAAACCCAGGTACTTCCCAGAAAACAAGTAATCCTTTCAGTGTTCTCCAAGAACAGAAGCAGGCTCTCACTAACCCTTCCTTGTTGTTGAATTTGAATGGAAAGTTTCAACATATTGAGATGGAATGTTAGAGGTTTAAACAAGAGGAATAAGCAGTTATCCATTTTAGATATCTGCAAGTTGAATAAGATTGGCATAGGGGCTCTTTTAGAAACTAAAATAAAAGGAGAGCGAATTAAGGAGGTTATGAGTTCAAGTTTTATGGGTTGGGACTATTATAGTAGTTTGAGCTTGGAGGGAAGAATTCTTTTAATTTGGAAGGCTGGCTGGGTCAAAATAGAAGTAATAAAGGATCATGTTCAATTTCTTCACTGTAAGATTCGGATTTGGGCTACAGGCCAGTCTTTTTGTCTCACAGTAGTTTATGGCTCTAACCAGCTGGAGGCTAGGAGAGTTCTTTGGTCTAAACTATCTGCTTTAACTTTCCCTGTTAATCCTTGGTTAATAGTTGGAGATTTCAACGCTGTCTTTGACTTAGCAGACCGAATGGGTGGTAAGGCCATATCACTAAAAGAGCTAGAGGATGCTAGACAATGGCTTGATCTCGGTATAGTGGAAGAAATGAAGATTATGGGTCTTTTTATACTTGGTCGAATAATCAAGATGGGAACAATCGTATTTTTTCCAAGTTAGACAGAGTGTTTTTAATGAGGATTGGCTTGACTCTTTTCCTAATGTCAGTGCCATAGCGAATTGGGAGGTAGTTTCAGATCATTGTGCTATAGTTTTGAAGCATATTCCAGTCCAGAAAGAGGGAATGTGTCCATTTCGGTTCTACAATATGTGGACTAGCCATCCTAAATTCAAGACAACTGTTTTGAATAGCGAGAACAAACCTTTAAAGTCTGAGGGTTGTGGTCTGGAGCAGATTTCCAGGAAGCTTCATCGGCTTAAGTTTGAGTTGAAGAGGTTTAATTGGAGGGTTATAGGAGACATTGTCAAGAAGTATGAGGAAAGCAAAAAAGCTTACCAGTAAGCTAAAATCAGTCTTTTTTCTGATCCGACTAATCAGACCTTGAGTGTAGCTAAGAGATCCTCTTATCTGGAATTTAAGAAACAAGAGGAAGCTTATGCTAGTTTTCTTTACCAGAAGAGTAAGATAGATTGGATCCGCTTTGGTGATGAAAACTCAGCCATGTTTTATGCTAGTATGAAGAAAAGGAAAGCCAATAACATAATTGTTTCTTTTGTTTCCAAAAATGGCAGAGTAGAAGATGATTACCCAAAGGTGATTAATCATTTTATTCATCACTTTCAATCTTTCTTGGGTTGTTCTAGTGCAGCTTCTGGACATATTGACTCTATAATTTTGAACTTAGGTCCGCTTCTGAGTCTGGACGACCAAACAGAGTTGATTAAGCCTTTCTCTTATCAAGATGTCAAAACAGCCATGTTCAGTATTAATGTTGTTAAAAGTCCTGGTCCAGATGGATTTGGAGCTGGTTTTTTCAAAAGTTTATGGTTTGACATAGGGAAAGGGGTGTCTAATGCAGTGCTTGAGTTCTTTGAGACAGGTTATATCCCGAAGGCTTTGAATAATACCATTTTAACTCTTATTCCTAAAGTTAGTCATCCTACAAATGCCACAGAGTATAGACCAATTGCTTGTTGTAATACTATGTACAAATGCATCTCAAAAATGCTTTGTAACAGATTGACATCTATTCTTCCTAAGTTGGTCAATCAAAATCAAGGGGCTTTTGTTAAGAATAGATCTCTTGCCCATAATGTCTTTATTCTTCAAGATCTTCTTAAGGGTTATAATCGCAAACGAAGTTCTCCTCGTTGCTTAATGAAGATAGATATCAGCAAAGCCTATGATTCCATTGATTGGGACTTTTTAGAGAACCTACTGAATGCATTCAAGTTTCCTGGCAGATTTATTAGGTGGATTATGATTTGTCTAAGAGGCTCCTCGTATTACATTCTCATGAATGGTCAGCTCCAAGGTAGCTTTAAGGGTGGTAAAGGGCTTCGTCAAGGTGACCCTATCTCTCCCTTACTCTTTGTTCTAGTCATGGAATATCTTACGTGAGCACTTCATGGGGCTGCTAAGGACAAAAAATTCAAGTTCCATCCTTTATGTAAATCATTGAATATTACTAACCTTTGCTTTGCAGATGATTTACTTGTTGTTTGCAAAGCTCATGCTAGTTCTATTCAGATTATTCAACAGCCTTTTGAAACCTTCTCAGCCGCTTCTGGTCTGTACATCAACAATTCCAAGTCTCGAATATTTTTTGGAGGTGTCTCAGGTACTGAGAAGGCATATCTGCTGAGTCTATCTAAAATGACAGAAGGGAGTTTTCCTTTAGTTTATCTTGGCATGCCTTTGAGACCTATAAAATGGAAATCTATGGACTGTGATCTCATTATTTCGAAAATAAGGCAAAGATTACATGGTTGGGCTAGTCGAAACTTGTCTTATGCTGGTCATGTGCAACTAATTCAGTCGGTCTTAATGGGGGTAAGGAATTATTGGATGAGCATCTTTCTTCTACCTCAAAAGGTCATCAAGGAAATTGATTGTCTTTGCAGGAACTTTTTATGGGGTGGTAAAGGCACTAGAAGTAAGTTTCATCTTGCCTCTTGGGATCTAGTTTGCAAGCCTAAATCTTATGGTGATTTAGGCTTTAAAGAGGGATCTCTCTAGAATAAAATCAATCTTGCAAGATTCATTTGGGCTATCTCTTCTAAGCAGGACATCCTTTGGGTTAAATGGGTTAACTGAATCTATTTAAAAGGGATCCAGATTTGGGATTAGGAGTTGCATAAAGATTCTAGCTGGTACTGGAAAAAGTTGATTAAGATGAGTAAATCTCTGTCTAACTCGATCTTGAATGAAGCTGTCATACAGGGGAAATTCCAACTGAGCAAAATGTACTTACTGTCTATTCATGGTATTCCTATTAATAGTATGAAGGCTGTTTGGTGCAAACTTTCAGTGCCCAAACATAGGTTCATTCTTTGGCAGGTAATTAACCAGAAGCTACTCACTAGGGACTTATTGCAGCACTGTCACATACCAATTATCTCTCTGTATTGTCCGGTCTGTGAGGTTGAGCTGGAAAGCCACTCCCATCTATTTTTTGACTGTATAATGTCCAAAAGAGTGCTTCAAGCTATTGCTGTCTAGCTGGGTGATTTAATTTGGCCTGAAAAGTTCAAAGACTGGAGCAGCTGACTGAATGATTCCAGGAATGGTGGCATGGCTCGGGTAGTCTCAACTACTTTGGCTGCTACTGTGTACTATCTTTGGCTTAATAGAAATAAATGTTGTGTTCATAGTAGCTGTTATTCTGTGTATCATTTAGATTTTCTTATTAAAGAATCAGTTAAAGCTAGAGTTTCTAGCCTTAGATTTAGAGCTAAAAGGCTAACTTTGAGAGAGAAATTGATGATCCATTTTTTCTCTAGTTTGTAATTGAGGGGGAGTGATTTGCTCCGGCCTTTTAGTTGTATCAGCTTGGTTGATCAATAAAAATTTTCATTTCTTGATAAAAAAAAAAAGATGAATGGAATCACCCACAACACTTGGACATAGTGGTGCTACCTCTGAAGCCAACAATCCCTGCAGGAAGACCAAGAAAGAAAAGAATAAGATCATGAGGGGAACCAAAACTAATAATCAAATGTGGGAAATGTAAGCAACCAGGACATAACAGGAAGACTTGCAGAAGTCCTCCAATAGAGAAGCCAAATAAGTAGAAAAGGCAAAAAATCTAGCTTCATACTTTGCAACGAAACAAAACAATCATAACTTTATTGATTAAAGAGTGACTTTCATATTCATCAAGTATTATTGAGTATTTCAATAAGTATTTTTTACGTTTAAATACATTGATCGATTACACAAAGTTATAATTTCTTTTGGACTAAAATTCTGAGTTTTCTTTTACTTGTTATTTATCTATGCCACCACCACCCAAACATTGTTTTATTAGCATTAAATACTAAATTCTAGGTAATTGGTTACCCTCAAAACTTTGATAAAAAAAAACGATAACCTTTCTACTAGCCTACACACTATATTCCAATCTATCCAGAGCTAAAAGCCAAAAAATATGAACACCTTTACTTTCTTCTCTCACAGTCTCTCTCTCTCTATATGTATTAGGCAATGTTAACCTTACTTTACTTTAACATAGAAAGCAAATCACACACATGCGTAACTGGTTAACCTATAATCAATTATCAAAAATTGAAAATGCCACATTTATATTGGCACTATAGTTCATAATGCTACCTGAAGAAATTGGTTACTTTGCACTAATAATTGCCACAAATAAAAGGGAAGAAAAAACATCAAGCACCAAAGTAATCAGTTACCACCTGGTCTATAAGCAAAACAAACAGCTAGGTACCTGGTTACCCTTAAAACATTCCTGAAAAACTGAGGAAAAATATACAGAACAAACATATAAACTACCCACTTGCTTTAAAGTGCTATATACGTATATATTAGTAAGTGAACTAAAACAAATGAACAAAAAACAAACACAACAACAGATGGAGTGACAAAAGATAAACTGATAAATAAAATAGTCTTAAGTATCCAATGTTTTACAAAAGTAGCAATTTAACATAACTAAGTATGCAACTAACTATTGATCATCATTTCATAACTGGTCTAGTACATAAACAAAAGAAAAAAAGTCAACATTCGAAAAAGTCTATGCATCAGTCTTCCTTCTCTTCTGTCTCCTCTCCAAAAGCTTCTCACTGAACTCATCACTAGTCAAATAGTGCTCTACTGGTTTCTTCTTGCAATGAAAATACAAGCTAACGACAATGTCTTGGTGAAGCAGACGAGCATCAAGTTCTTTAGGCATCTCATTTTCCTTTCCAATAACTATTTGCTCAACAAAATAAGTAGCAAAATCCCCACAGTCGCTGCATATTTTAAACACAAACAAAAAATAAGAGCATAAAACAAAGTCGCAAAAAAAAGATAAACAAAAACTCACCAATCAACATGTTGAAGAATGCCTCTAGCAATAGTCAATTGCAAAGCATCATTCTCGGGCATATCGCAAGGAATAAGATCAATATTTATATTAGGACGATCATAAAAACCAATCTTTTCCAATAGAGGAGGAAACAAAATAGCAAAAGCTTCAATCACAGGTAAACTCAGAGTTTCATCCCTCGCCCTCGACATAGAATCATTAACAGTGAGTGACCTCCTCTTTATATCAAAATGCAGCAAAATCCAATGCAAGAGAGCCTTCACATTAACAGGCATAAGAACATGATCAAGTAGATTCCAATGAGTACTGCAAAACAAGGACTCGCCCCTCATAATCTTCAAAGTAACACAGTTTTCCTCAATTTTAAATGTATTGTTGCCTGATTTCTTAAACTTTTCATACATGAACACAATATTTTGGCCAAAACAACTATCAGTAGTAGAGACTCTTCTCTTCAAATATTTGCACAACTTAACCTTTCTCCTCAAATAATACATCATCACATCAATATGGTGCATAAAAAAATAAATGCTTATAAGACAAACTATCAAGTAATTGGTTACCCAATATAGCATAACATATTTAAAAACAAGGGTAACTAGTTACCATCAACAACATAACACATTGAATAATTTAGGTATCTAGTTACACTGTGCATTGCAACATATCAAATGTCTGTGGTAACTGGTTACCCCATCACAACATAATATAGAATTGAACTAGATCAATGGAATCTAAAAAGAAAATGCAAAATGAAGAAACTCACTAATGTGTCAAGGAATTGTCTAGGGTAATAGAGGCGGTAGAACCAAGTCTTCTCATCAATAAAAATGAAAGTGAAATCAATTGATGGCTCAACCTTATTATCATCATATTACTTAAAATTAAAAAAAGACATAAACCAGACATTGTTTAGTAATTAAACAAACAAATTCAACAAGCAACATTTAAAAAAAATAACAAATTATACATACTTATTATTGTTCTTTATTTTACTTTCAATCCAACTATGAAACTCAGGAAGTTGTTCTTCAGTGTGATTATGACCAAGATCATTGGAAAAATGGCATATATTATCTAATATAGTCCTCTTTCTTTTTGTTTACATTCGTCTTTAGAAGAGCCAAACTTTGTGAGGAAAGGAGACTTGACTAGGCTTCACCTCTCTTTTCTTTGCCAAAATCGGCCCACCATCAACTACTATTGAAGCATCGTACACAACAATCAACCAACTACTTTTATCCTCCAAATAACTACTGTCTTTTAGTAGTCTCTCAACTAAATCATTAATAACTTTCCACATTTCATTAGAGACATGAAATTTAAGAGTTGAAAGATTTGAGCATAGCAATGGCGCATCTTTAGTTTGGCTCTACAAAAAAGAAAAAAGAAAAACCAATAATTTATAACAAATAGAAAAAAGAAAGTACTTACTCATACAATAAATGATGAAAAAACATATACCTTAACAAGAGTGATAAAATCTGAAGCAATCTTAACAGAATGCTCCAAGTCAACCCCCAACTCTTCACCAAGATCAACATCTTAGTAGCCTCTCACACAGGCATCATCAAAATAATCCTAAATAGGAAAAAAAAAACGACAGAGAACATATATTTAATGAAAAGACAATGCCATAAGAAACTGGTTGCTTGAGAAATATTGTCAAAGTCCATTTGATTTTCAGACTCTAAAACTCCACCATAAGTTTTGACAAACACAACGGTCTTAATGTCTACAAGCAAACCAATCGATGTAGCAAAATCAACTTCAAAACTTTTCTTCAAAGAATTAACTTTACCAAGAATGAGTTTTTGGGAAGTTTGGACTTCAGTCAACTTTGCATCTAACTCCTTAATTTGATCATGGAACTGCTTGTTATAATGATCCTACATACAAATAAACAATAAGAAAAAAAACATTAAAATCGAATCATATATACCAAAGGTACGATATAAAAAAATTAATAATAAAAAAACCTCCAAACGTTTTTTTGGCAAACAAGGACCAGACTTTAACAAAGGTATCTTCAAAAGCGGAATGTTCTCATCAATAGGTGGTGGTGTTGGGCAAAATTCACTTTCAAATGACAAAATTTTCAATATAGCCAATTTCTTTTCCTCTGCATTAGGAACAACAATATTGACATCAATTTGTATTAAATAAAAAAGAACATAAATAGTAACCAGCTACTGCACTAATTAAATATATACAAAAACAAAATAACATAGAAATGACAAGTAACCAGTTACTTACAATATAAAACAAATATAAAATATTAACAAATATAAAATACAACACAAAACAATAAAGGAAAAATTTTACCTTTTCATTTATGAAGACTTTCTTGAGTACGTCTTGATAAGACACACTATCTTTGCTCTGCCAATTAAATATCCTTGGAAAAGTAGAACCAACCCTCCGACATAAAAAGATGAACAATATGGAAGTGTCTCATATATCCATATAAGGAATGCAAGAGGGAAGTCATAACACTTGTAACTATAATTATCAATAGATTCATTTGCTTTCCTAAGAACCTTCATATAAAGATCATTCCTATTTTTTAAAGCTGAGCGTATATAACACCTAGTTCTTTTCCACAAATCAACATGGAAAATTCACAATCAACCATACCAAAGAAATTGTTGTCTACCCTAGTGTCATGCTGTGTCCCAAACAAAAAACCAACCAAAAAGTGAACAATCCCTAACTTCGCAACAAGTTCATCCTCCATGGCATTAAATTCCTCATAATTAAAAAGATTACTAACTTCATCTTTTATAATTTTGTCATTCCCTTTAACACGAGGGAAAAATGTTTTCCTAAGACCTTTAGCACCGTCAGGAAACATACTTAAATCAACACTACCAACACAATCTAGCCCAATAATTAAACCAAACTCACTAATTGAAAACCTTACTGCCTCTAAGCTTAAAACAAAACTCAATTTCTTTTTTTTTTAATGAACATCCCCCATTAAAACGCTATGTACAAGTTGTGCCATGAAATACTTGGCATATCCAAAAAATAACGAAAATGAGTTCTTCTAAACATAGTCTTCTGCCTCTTGTGGTAAAAAAATTTGTTTAAATCAACTATAACCTCTTGTTTATTCAATTGTTGAACCTTACTTCCAAACTGAAACTTTGGTTTAATAATATAATGCACAACCTGAAACAATATTGTAACTGGTTACCACAAAGGGAAAACTAAAATTACTAATAACCAAAAAAAAAATCATACACAGCTAGGGTACTAGCTACTTATTTAAAACCTATACAAGGCAAAAACAAATGAAATATAAAACAAGAACACTTAAAAATCACAAATAAAATGATTACTTAACATCATTAGAAATAGACACTCACAAAAGAAAAAAGATTAATATCAAATAACAGAAAGTATTATGCAGAAAAATATTGAAAGAAACGAACCCCCACCTTCCACAATGCAAACAACCCCAAATTCTGTCGTTCATTGCCGCTACTATCGTCGCTTGCCGAGAATGCACAAAGGAAAACCGTCGGAACAAGGTTGAAGAAGATGAATAATTTAATGTGAAAATGTAAAGTGAAATATGAAACAGGTAAGGTGAAATGTGAAAAGTTAATATGAATTATCATTGTTAAAAAAAATAGTTTAAGATAAAATAAAAATGAAATTACATAAATACCCTTTCAATTTAACAAAAGCTCATTAACAATAACACTATGACATAATAAAGATTTGTTACAAAAATATGGAAAAAAACCCATAAAAGTGATAATAATTTATAAAAAAACCATAAAGTAATTATTTTTCAAAAAAGACATATTTTTAAAACTTAATAAAAAAAGCCATATAAAATGTAATTTTTACTATTTAAAATAACGAACGTGTAACTCATTTCGTAACCAATTTCTATACAACTTGGTAACTATAATGATTAATTTAGTTATTCTAGTCATCAATAGTTCCAACAAGTTTTCAAAATAGTTACTTATGATTATCAGGTTTGTTATTATAAATTATCACATTTTCCTACGAGCTAATACTATTTTACTTTTCACAAACTGTGAACGATTTCAATGAATCACTAAGACAGTAACAGATGGTTACTAATTTGATAAATTATGTAATGATTTTTTTTTCAAATGTACTAATTGTTTAAATTATTGCAAAATACTATAAATTTATCTACTATAGAAAAGTACCATTATTATTTTAGGCCAGAAATTGAAATAAAATTCTGGCCCAATACCACGATCTTTAATTTGTTGGGCCTAAACCTAACCTATTATTTTGGCACTTCTACAAACAAATAGAAGTTGTAATTGGCAAATGTCCTTTTTTAACTTTTTATTTTAGTTGTCTCTGTTTTTTTTACACTTAAAATAGTCATATACATGAATAATATAATTAGTACATTGTATCGATTCTAAACATAATTAATAACGAATTGATCATAATTTGTTTTAAAAAATAATTTAAACTGATATTAAAATGGAAAAATTACTTAAAAATATATTTAAATTTATAAAAAATTTATAAACAAATAATTTAAGAAAAAATAAAATAAAAATAAAATTTGATTTATTTTAATTTAAATAAAACATACTAAATTAAGGGAAAGGCTTCAGTAGGGAACCTAAATAAAATATTAAACTAATTTAACCAAAATTTTGAAGAAAAAAAAAGTTTCCATTAACAAAAAGATCCAAATTTCTTCATCTATATTTTTTCTCCAAAATATATTGAGGTGCAGAGTACTTCTTTTAACACCATTTTTTTTCTTCGAATCCCCCATAAAATTAAAAAGAAAAGAACTGAAAATTTTCTTTCACAACATTTTTAAATTTTGAATAATTGTGTTGTTACATTGTATGTTGCTTTGGCTTTTAATGAATTATTTTAACATTCAAATATATATATATAAATATTGAAAAAATTTCTTCTACATTATTATTTATTTGTTTAAATTTTGAATATACATTTAAAACAAAACAAATTATACCTTGTAGTCTCGTACTCTTTCACATCTACTTATAATATGTACAATTTGTTTTTTTTTTTTATAAAAAGTATAAAATAAAATTTATTTTAATTTTTTAAAAAATGTTTATACTTAATATGTTGAGAGGGGCTGTGTTATAAAATATGGTTTATAGTTTAAAATTATATGAGATTATTTATATAAATTTACATAATATTATATTTATAAATTATTAATTAATTATAGTGGGGTGAGGAGAAGGAAAAAAAAAGTATACCAATAGATGTACCCACACTATATATTCATCTTCTTCATAAAAAAATATATCAATTTCCAAAAATAAAAAAAAACTCAATAATCTTCAAAAATCAAATGCACAAAATTAATATCCAAAATTTCAATCTCAATTTCATTACCATTCAATCTACCAACAAGAACATTCAAACCAAAACAAATAAAGAATATAACTATAGAATTAAAAAAGAAGAAGAAAAAAACCAACCATTACTTCAATTATACCAAATTAATTCTCAAACTCAAGAAAAAAACAGCTCAAATCTAAAAGTAAAAAAAAAATCCGAATTCAGATTTGTTGCAAGTATCAACTAACCCAAAGATTTCAATGATACTCATGACCAAATTTCTTTATACTCTATAACATTCCAACAACAATATTCAACCATACCTACAAACGTTGAAAAAAAAACCTAAAAACAAAGCTTTGTTGAATGGTAAAAACTAAAGAGAGAAAAGGTCTTCGTCTCCAACCACAACCATGTTGTCGACCTCGTCGCTGCAAACGATGCCATCACTCACTGATGCTCTGCAGACCGTGCCTCTTTCCTCACAGCTCATCGTCGTGCACGCAAATCTTCGCCCTGCCTGCCTCGTGATCAATGTAGTCCTTTGTTGTCATGCCCAACCACAAGCCTTCAACTCCATATGGCTGCAAGGAAGAACAAAGAGATCAATTAAGTTTTTTTTTCTTTAAAGAATAGAAGAAGAAGGAGAATGTGTTGAAGAAAAATTAAAAAATAGTACCCCTGCAAAATTTTATTTTTACCATTATTTGACCCACTAAACTCAATTTCTATTTTAAAAAATATATATATTTACCTCTGTCCCTTGTTATAATGGTCGTTGTGGAATTTATCTTATTTTCTCTCATCTAACACTTAGCATAGGCCATTATTTGTTTTCTTTGTAAATACTCAAGAAAAAGGTGGCAAAACTACCCAATATTTAATGTTTTTTTTTTGCTAGAAAGGAACCCCATCAAACCCATGGGGACGTGATTCATTAGACACCGATAAGGTTTACAATATCCGACCTAAAGCTTACGGGCTCCAACACTCCAAAACAAATAACACCAGCAAAAGTACATTACTAAAACTTAAATTAGAGGGACCAAAAGCCAAACTAAATGACTCTACGGAAAGAGAGGGACTAAAAGCTTAACAACTAAATACCCAATGTTTTATTGTTTGTTTAGGAGTGGGAAAAGTAGCCAATGTCAAAAACTGTGTTTCCATTGCTACCCATCTGTTAGCAAGTGTTGACTGGGTATACACGCTCTTCAATTGGTTTAACTCGTAGTATTTTTTTTAAATAATTTTAATTAATTATTATTTTTTAGATTAATTAATTATAAAATAAAAATAATAAGTAAGCAAATAACTTAAACTAATTGGAAAAAGAAAACTGATTTTTTTAATATGATTAAATGAAAAACAAAAATCTCGGTGTTCATCCTTGTCCATCAAAATAAAAAAATTGGGTATTCTTCCCAGTTTATCGATATAAATTTTTTTGGGTATTCTTCGTTGACAGTTATTTTCAGTTCTCCTCTCCCTACCAATTCTTCCACATCTCCGACCACCATCTTTTCACGTTCTCCACCAACCATGTTTCCCCTCTCCTCTTCAACGAACCTTTTCTTGCACTTGACACCCTTTCCTCTCGTTGCCCTCTTCTCTTCTCATAGTTGGCTTCATCTGTGATCCTTTTGATCATAGTTGTTGTCTTTCAAAGAAGGATCTCCACGCCTCTATCTGCGATTAATCTATTATCATTGATGAGGGTAGAAAAGCAATGTTGCTTCACACAGTTATACTAATCATTGTGTTAAAGAATGATAACCGTAACTGGCGGCTGCTTTCAAATTCCACATGTTTTCAAGTTCAAAGATACAGTCATCCTAAAAAAACAAAATCTTACTGATCCTTCTTCAATTTTTTTCGTCTCCTCCTTCCACTTTGATCTCCATTTCAGATTTAAATTTATTTAATATATCAAAGTCAATATTTTATTTATTGGCAAATATTCTAATTAATGATCAACATTATCTGTTACCCGATTTTATATATCTCAATTGATTAAGAGAATATCTTAATCTGTGACAGAGACTCTCATGAAATGTTTCACCCTATAAATATAGGGTACCGGTCCCCAAAGCTCACTGCTCATTTTCTGTGTTTGAGTAACTCCATCTAAAGAGTTAGTGAGAGCTTAGAAGCACGTATACTCGTTATAATTTCTTTTCTTTTCTTTTGTAGATCTAAAGCTTATATATCGAGACTGTCACTAGCAATGGTTAGAGGTCACTACTAGAAATATAAGCTTTTTACTTCGTTTTTTACACAATATAAAAAAACTGAAGTAAAAACCTTTCAATGTGTTTTTACTTTACTTTTGGGAATGGTAGTACATAAAAATAGACTATTATTTTGGTTTCTTAAAAAAACGAAGTTAAAATAGAAAATAGACAAGAGTCATATTTGGTTTGCACACTATATAAAAACCGAAGTGAAAAGTGGAGCAAACCAAATGCGGCCCTGAAGGCCTTTACTTCGGTTCTTATATAAAAACCGAAGTAGAAATGGTACTTTCTCTTTACCATTTCTACTTCAGTTTTTATGAAAAAACCGAAGTGAAAAGTGGAGCAAATCAAACGCAGCCCTGAAGGCTTTTATAAAAACCGAAGTAGAAATGGTACTTTCTACTTCGGTTTTTATATAAGAACCGAAGTAAAAGAGTTTTAATACCCTTAATATATAGCTCTCGCGCCTCATTTGTCTCTTTGAAGCAAAAATCTCAAACGCCAAACCTAGAAAACCTCCATTGTTGTCGTACTCCCACAATGGTTTCACTAAATATACCATTTTTTATGTTTTTTTTTACCATTTGAAACCATTTTTATTACTTAAAAACAGAAATATTAGTTCCATTTTTATTTTTGAGGGAGAAAATAAAGACTTTGGGTGTGGGTATTTTTAGGGTTCGAAAATGGGTATTGTTATTGGACTTTGACTGGTTTTCTCGCATTAAAATATGTTCTTGGGCTTCAAAAAATGTATGAATCACTAAATCTTTGTTTGTATGATTTTTTTTATTTTCTATATTATTTTCATATTTTTTTTTTCTTATAGATATAATGTGTTTATTATATATAAGTTTTAGAATTGCTAATATTGATTTAGAGGTTATTTTGAGCATCAAATAATGTTTGTTACCTTAAAACTTTGTTTGTGTTAATTTTTTTTATATTATTCAGAATTTAATACTTATTTTTTAGTATATTTGTGTTATATTTTTTTTATTTATTTTGTTATTTTATATAATGTTATTAATTATATATATTAGTAAAATTTAAAAATTGTTGTGACTTGCTATTCAAATTTCTAAACATAGCTTCAATAGGTAATGTTGTTGCCAATGTTAGAACTTGAAATGTTTGGATTATTAGTGACATTTGTTTTTTATTTTCTATAACTATCTAGCTTGATATGTTGTTTGATGATTATGTAACTAGTTTAATTAATTATGTAATTGATTTTTATTTGTTTTGTTTAAGCTTTTTAGTAGGGTTGTTGATTTAGTTGTCAATTTGGTATTGATTTTGGGTGACTTCAAGAGTAATATTGGAGGTGAGTAATGTTTAAATTTTATTTATTACTATTGCAATATTTATTTATAAAATTAGAGTTAAATCATGCATGTTTTACTTTGGTGAAGTAGGTTCTGAGAAATTTGTTGTTTGCGGTAATATAAGGATGGAATTATGTGTGTTGATTTTGTGTTTGTTTGTGTTGAATTTATATATAATTATAAAATTGGGATATGCTACAAAAACAAAGGAAACTCTGCCAATTTTTTTATAGATTTTATTAATTGTTTTCCTTTTTCAATTCGCACACTATGTCGAGAAATTTTGTGTGTTATTTACAGGTTTTTAAATTTTTAGAGATGTTTAAATGCAGTTGTTATGCTGCCGAAATTTTGTTAGAGTTAAGAAAATTTAATAATTAAACTTCAATTATGTTGGATGTCCTAGAAAAAAGAACTAGGAGTGGAAGATATAGAATGATATGAAATTTGGATAAGAGCGCGAGAAACGAAGAAGACTCTTGTCGAAGATAATTTGGAGGACACCTTGCCAATCCAACAATAATAGTTAAGCCGATTGATGACTTAAATTTATTAGTAAGACTATTTTGTTTATACATACATTTAGTTTTATGTGAATGTATATATAAATATTTAGGCTATTTTACTTAATTACAATTATGTGAATGTATATATGAATGATTAGGTTATTCTACTTAACAATTATGTGAATGTATAAATATTTAATTTTATAAGAATTTTGATTCTAAGTGTATAAATTTTGTAATTTTTATTTCTGTTATAAATTAAATGAAAATAAACCAATTCCAATTGTAAAAATATATATAACTAGAAATTCATATAATTAGATTATTTAAAAAAAATTATGGCAAAAAATATATATATATATAAATAGAATTGGGTAATTTAAAAATAATTATTAAAAGGGGCGGGGGGGGGGGGGGGGGGGCTTTCTACTTTAATTATTATGTAAGAACCGAAGTAGAAAGTGAGGATTCTACTTCGGTTTTTACATAATAACCGAAGTAGAAAGTGCCCAGCAAGGAAACGTACCCCACTTTCTACTTCAGTTTTTACATAATAACCGAAGTAAAATCCTCACTTTCTACTTCGGTTTTTACATAACCGAAGTAGAAAGCCTATTTTTCACTTTGGTTTTTAACTACTTTTTACTTCGCTCCAAACTACCGCGGTTGTGAATTTTAGCGAAAACCGAAGTAAAAGCTCTTTTTTCTTGTTGTGGGTACACATATTCGATCATTAAATTTTATGTAACAATCTGTTTATTCCGCATTAGGATTGTTATCCATCTAAATAATTTATTAATCTAATAGTTGGTATCAAGAGTCATGCTTATCTTTTCCTTGGTATTTTTGTCTGCATATATATATATATATATTTATGAGTTATATATGTCGATGTATTCATGTACATATATATATATATATTCTTGTATGTTTTATATTGTTGAATGGTTAAATCCTTTAGTTTACTAATTCAAATTTGTTTCTCAATTTTAGTCACATTGGAAATCCTTTGGTAAATGTTTCTAATGATTTGTTGTATGAGAAACTAGTATGAAAATAATGGAAGTTTTTTTTTTTTTTAATTTTCACATGTACATACCCGAAAGTTTATAAGTTTTTTTTGCTTTTGGTTTTTTAATTCAAAACCATTTTTCAATCTAAATACCATTAGGAACTATTAAGTTTCTATTTTCTAATGTCTTGATGTATCAAAAAAAAGTTTTGAAACCCAAAACACCTTTTGAAACCTTAAGTACCTGGTTATAGTCAAAATTTATTTTTTGATATTAATGATCGACTTTTAGTTGTTGTTTAATCAATCTAATGCCATGGATACCTTTATCTATTCATTTCCGTGTAATCTGGGCTTTGAAACGAGTTTTTTTGGTCGTGAGAATGTGTTTTTTCGACCCAGTTGTAAAGCGGGTCGCGTGACCCACGTGCAGTCAAACCGAGTCAAAACGACCCGACTGTAGGTTGAAGACGAGGGAAACGACATGTCCTTTCCCCCTTGAAGTGAATCAAACGAATTGTCGTTCGACAGGTCAAACAACTACAAACAAGGGGAAATGACATGTCGTTTTCCCCAAGGCAGAATTTTTTTAAAAAAATTGAAGAAAAATTCATAAAAAAAATCTGAAAATTACCTTTTTTGATTTATTTTTGGAATTTTATTATTTTCTTGATTTTAATGCTAATTTAGACAATAAATTTCATTTTTTTTAATTTTTTGCCAATTTAATTCAAACATATAATTTTGGTAATTTGTATGTTATTTGGAAATTATTTAAAATGTACAAATATTTGATCCCAGTGTATTTATTGTATGATATATTTGTTATTATTCATGACATATGAATGTAATTATATTTTGTTTTACAATTAAGTTTGTGCAATTATTATATTAATTCACCAAATCAATAAATGATTTAATTGTCTTATTTAACATGGATTTTTCTGCCATTAAGTGTATATACGGAATTATTGTATTTATTTTCCTACACATATATAATTATGCTAATTTGTATGATTATTTTGTAATTATTCATGCAAAATTTATTTTTAGTATAATTATATTTAATGTTATATGTATGACTTTATGATTTTAAGTACGTTGTATATTTCATTATTGTGCTAGATACATTGAGATTATATTCAAACATTATGATGGGTTGAATAATATTTAGCACGTTGATATTCATAAAATATTTAGGGTGAATAAAGTAATGAATATTACATAAAAAAATTTGTGGTTGACATAAGAACGCATGAAACTAAGACAAATGCTCAATCTAGAATGATTTTTAATAATCTTCGGACGACCACATTAGGAGCACTACTCTCTGTGATTGCCTATTATGTTATAACGAAATTGTTCTTAGGTCTTCATAGCCTAAAACATAATGTCTAGTGAACCATATAATTTGAAATAATTTGGGAGTAGCCACATCATCTTTAATTATAAAAAATTATATATTAATCTGAAAGAATCACATAATGGACATAAATTATGATTGATTATATAGATATAATAATTTTACCCCACAAGGATTTTGTTATATTTATATAATTAATTAGGATAATATATTAAGTTAATTTTCTTAATTTACCTGCAGGAGTTATGATAATTAATTTAATAGTTTTATCATAAAGTTTAATTTGGATAGAAATATCAAACCTTAATTTATCTCAAATAATTTATTTGAATAATCTATCATAATGTAGATCCAATTTTATTAAATTAAAAATTTAGCCCATAGGCAATTTTTGTTCAATAAAATTTCAGCTTTCAGCATGTTATACATTGGTAAAATATGACTTCATTAAGCCTCAATCTTTAGAAATCTAAATTTGTAATCCTATTCATGTAGCTTCTTCATCCTCCTCTAGTTTCGCTGAAATCCTTGCCGAAATTTCGGAGCTTAGGGGTGACAATTTCAAAACCTGGAAGGAACGAGTTCTTCTTCATTTAGGTTGCGCCGACATGAACTACGCAATAAGGAAGGACAGACCTACTGCAATCACTGCGACTAGCACTGCTGTTGAGATCGCACTATACGAAAAATGGGAGTGATCCAATCATCTCAGCATCATGTTCATCATGTCCAAGATCTCTACGGGAATGCGTGGATCGGTGGAGCAACTTGAGAAAGTCAAAGACTTGATCAAAATGATCGATGAGCAGTTCGACACTTCGGACAAACCACTTTACAACATCCTCATCCACCAGTTCTCATCAACAAAGCTCATTAGTATCAAAGGAGTTAGAGAATATATCTCAAAGATGAGGGACATTTCTGCTCAACTGAAGAAGCTCGATGTAGTCATTCCTGAAACTTTCCTGGTTCATTACATCCTTAACAATCTTTCGCCTTAATACAGGCCTTTCAAAATTTGCTACAACACACATAAGGACAAATGTAGTATCAATGAACTGATAACCATGTGTGCTCAAGAAGAAGCAAGGCTCTGACAGGAACAAGCTTAAAGTGCTCACATGGCCACCCAAGGAAAGAAACGCAAACTATCCAAGAAGGACAAGGGAGAAAATAAAGTACCTCCCCAAGGAGAAATAAAGAAGGATTCCATCAAGTGTTTTTTCTGCAAAAAGAATGGACATGCTAAAAAGAAATGTGCCAAGTTCAAGAAATGGATGGACGAAAAAGGTAATCTAATTTCCTTCGTATGTTATGAATCTAATATGGCTAATGTTAATATTAACACATGGTGGATTGATTCTGGATCAACAATTCACATTTCAAATTCCTTGAAGGATTTACAAAACCTAAGGAAGATAGTGGGAAGTGAGCAAAGCATCTTATCCGGAAACAAGATGGGCTCACATTTGGAAGCTATTGGAACCTGCCATATAGTTTTAAGTAGTTGTTTTATTTTAAAGTTAGAAAAGACCGTTTATGTACCAAGTTTCTCTAGAAACTTGATTTCAGTTTTAAGACTTGTACCTTTTGGATTTTCCTTTACATTTTCAGACAAATCTTTTAATTTATATAATAAATTTGAATGTGTTGAAAATGGTATTTTGTCTGATGGTCTTTACTGCATTAATTTACAAAACAATACTGCTTATAACACTGTGCATGTTCACGCTGGCAATAAAAGATGTGTTATGAATGAGAATTTCTGTACATTATGGCACCAGAGAATGGGACATATCTCCATTGATAGAATTAAAAGGTTAGTGAAAGATGGGGTACTCAATACCTTAGACTTTACTGACTTTGATACTTGTGTGAATTGCATTAAGGGAAAGCATACCTCCAATTTTAAGAAAAGTGGTGTCCATAGGAGTTCTGAACTATTAGAAGTCATACATACTAATATATGTAGTCCAAACATGGACTCATATGGTCAAAAATACTTCATCTTCTTCATAGATGATTACTCACGCTACATGTATATCTACTTACTTGATAACAAAAGCGAAGCGTTAGATGTCTGTAAGATATTTAAAGCTGAAGGAGAAAAACAATGCAACAAGCAAATTAAGATAGTGAGATCAGATAGGGGTGGAGAATATTATGGTAGATACACTGAAGATGGACAAGCACCTGGCCCTTTTGCAAAGTTTATTCAAGAAAATGGGATTGTTTCCCAATATACCATGCTCGGTACACCTGAGAAAAATGGTGTTGTAGAACGGAGAAACCGAACATTTATGGACATGGTGCGGAGTATGCTTTGCAGCAACCCTGATCTTCCTAAATCCTTGTGGACGGAAGCTCTAAAGACATCAATGTACATATTAAACTGAGTTCCAACCAAGGTAGTCTCAAAAACTCCTTTTGAATTATGGAAAGGTTGGAAAACTGAGTTTGCAACATGTACGCATTTGGGGATGCCCATCTAAAGTTAGGGTCTACAATCCACAAGAGGAGAAACTGGACCTAAGGACCATAAGTGGATACTTTATTGGATACGCCAAAAGGTCTAAAGGTTACAAGTTTTACTGTCCACCTCATACTACTAGGATTGTGGAATCAAGGAATGCAAAATTTCTTGAAAATGCCTTGATTAGTGGGAGTGATCAATCAAAGGACTTAGGTTCTGAGAAAGATCCTTCAGAACCCTCCACCTCAAGAGTAAGATTGATTGTGGTTAATAACACCCCTAAAGTCCAAATGGATGTTGAACCACCACAACCTATTGTTGAAGATCCACAAGTCGATGATGAAGTTCAAATGGATCAAGTTGTTCAAGAGTTGCCTATAATTGTTGAACAACAAGATGAACCACTCGCTCCCCTAGAGCCTACTCATGTAGCCTTAAGAAGATTCACTAGGACAACAAAATCGGCGATACCTAGTGACTACGTTGTGTATTTGCAAGAATCTGACTACAATATTGGGGGCAAAAATGATCCAGAAACACTTTCACAAGCTATGAATAGCAAAGAGTCGAAACTCTGGTACAATGCCATGCATGAATAAATGAATTCTATGAAGAGCAACAAAGTCTGGGATCTTGTTAAGTTGCCTAATGGGGAGAGGGCTATTGGATGTAAATGTTGGGGTTTTATGCCCTAATTAAAACACAATATCTTTGTAATCCCATTTTATTATCAATAAAAGAATAGAAATCAATTTTTGACTTGGTCATTCACTTTGCTCACATGTTTTATTTTCATGATTATTTGTTTAATATAAACTTTTATTAAATCTCGAACATATAGCTAATCGTATTTATAGTGACATAATCACAATGGAATATAAAAATGATTATATGTTCAAATATAAGTTAGTCCTAAGATTAGTCAGTGCACAGGATATACACTGACTTGCCAATCTACGATATGATCTACTTACACATCGCAGTGTTATGTTCTTTCCAGAACATTAGCAAAGTAGATAAGATCAGATGTATTTGTTACATCGGACTGGACCGATATTGACAGTAGATAGGATAAGTAAACATACCGTTATTATCTATTCTAGTCATATCATATAGTTGACCATAGGTCAATTCAATCTCAATTCTGAGTGGTTAGTATTCCAACTGGTTGTATGATTTGAGTTCTTTGACTTGTTCGTTACCAGCTTACCCTATGGACTAGCCCATACTTACATCTTGGGAACTCAGTAGTATAATTGAGTGGGAGTGTTAATCATAGATATGAACATCTATAGCTTATGATGAAGAAATGAAACAATGGTTTCCTTTTAGTTTGGTTCAAGGTGCTAAATGATACAGATCTCATTTCAGTAATTAATATTAGTTTAGTGAAATGTCATTTACATGGAACTAAGTGTTTTAAGGATAAAATACAATGAGGGGTACAACTGTATTTTAGTCCCATCTCATTGTAGACCGTCTATAGAGCATTAAGTGACAATTATGGTTGTAGCAATGGATAATTAATAACGTATTGATATTTGTTATAGAGTGTTTTATGAATTCAAGAGTGCAATTCTGATTCTTTAGTGGAGTCACGAGGAATTAATAAGTTAGTAAATTTATTTGTTAAATTTATGATAACTTATTGGAGGTTGATTTCATAGGCCCATGGTCCCCACTTTACCTTGGATAAAATCATCTAGATAGTCTCAATTAATTGATTTAATTATCAATTAGAATTATCAAAGTTGATCAGGTCAATTTTGGATAGTTTCACAGAGTTATGTAATTTAGAGAAGAAAAGAGAAATTATAGCAGATTTATTAATTAAGATAAATTGGTATCTAAATTAATAAACAAGTTTAAATCAAAGTTCAAATTATAAATATTTAATTTGATAAAGGATTTAAATAATTATTTAATTAATTAAATCAATAGACAATAATACAAACCTTGATTTTAAGTCCAACGGGCTTATAATTAAAAGGGAAATTTCATGAGCCTAAAGCCCATGATAATTTAGACACAGGGCTGATTATTGGATATTATTTTATTGATTTTTTAATTAAATAAATGACCTAATTGAGCCTATAAAATGAATGCTAAGTGAGAGTTGAAATTAGATTTTTGAATAACAAGTTTTTGGAGAAGATCAGAAGATATAGTCTTGATGCTCTAGGTTTTAGATTCTTTCTACAACATAAGTCATTTTCTAAGCCTCAATATTCTTTTCTCTTCTTCTCTTTGTATCTATCTCATGTGTTGAGAATTGCCCACTCTAGTATAGGTGATTCTAAGGATACTTTGGAAGGTTGTGAAGAAAATTGAAGAACGATTTAGTTTCTTGGTGATACTCTGTTGTAACGCCCTAATTTTTCATAAATTATTGAGAACACGGCATTGAATCATAATCATAAACATTGCACTTTTATTGAATAAAACTTAAAATAACTATATGGATCCATGATTTTACAAAAATAAAATAACTATCTTTATATAAAAATGAGCAACATCAAATAAAACTTTTTTTAAAAAATTACATGGTATTTTTTGCTATTGGGCTTAGATGCATATAGTGGCCCATATGTTTGCTTAATATATGGATTTTTCTAAATAAAACATTCATAAAATGATAGGTTTTATATGGGCCCATTAGAAAAATGTAAAATTTAAATTCCTCTCTTGTGGATGGTTCCACTTGTGATGGCGCATTTGCTTTGCATGACTATAGTGAGCCTGATCAATTAATAACAATTAATAAAACGGAGATTTAAATTTCTATCATTTGGACCTTGTATGGAAGTTATGGGGCCTTAGTAATGGGAACGACATACTGGACCCAACCATCCTCAATGTAAGCCCAATTGTTAAGCCCCATTTGCTTGAGTTTGACTTAATTGTATGTGTTCATTATATTAGTTAAACCTAAATATTGATTAGCAACAAATTAATTCTAATTTAATTGAATTTGTTTCAATGTGACACTTTATAATTAATAGAAAATTATAAGACTTTGGTTTTAAAATTTTTATCTTATAATTTTTTGGAGAACCATAGTCATTAACTTTCGAAAATTAATAATGAAAATACTATTTTAATGATGAGCTTATTTTAAGTTTATATTCAATCTCCACCGTTGATTTAACAAGGTCAATAGCTTAATGGGGCTTCGAGACGCTTTGATTCGTCCACCTACGGAAGGTGTTCATTAGTTATTTTGACAAGGTTAAATTTCAAAAGATAAATAATTATAGGTCAAATTCTACTAGACTCACCCCTACGATAACTACTAGGACTAAATCTATTGATTATCAAAACCGTGGGTCTAGCTCATAAAATAAGAGATTTTGTTTTCTTATTTTGATCGAATAGTAGGTTGTTAATAATGGTGTCCATTATTAAATAAGTTTACAACTTTATTTAACTAGTTGTATTTTTTACTCTCACCAACCGGGACAATGATATCATAGATTAGTTAAAAACCTAAAGAAATAGAGATATATTGTTTTTAGTATTTTATTTCCATATCTTACATATTTATGGTATATATTGTACTATTTCTTGAAATTAGAGTGAATAGAAGTTTTATTGAGCAAAAGTGATTGATTTCTATTTTATTGATAATTGGTAGTTTTAAGTATGGATGTGGCTACTCCCATCCTTTCTCAACTTTTGATGGAGAAACTCATTGGAGAAAACTTTCTTAAATGGAAGCAAAACATCAACAATGTGTGGATTTGTGACAACGCTGAGTTCGTCATGACTGAGGAATCCCCAAAAGTTCCAACTAAAAGAGCTCCCAAATTTGTAAGAGATAAATATAAGCGTTGGCAGGCGACTAATAACAAGGCACGACACTACATGTTGACTAGAATGGCCGACACTCTCAAGACAAAGATGGAGATTGTCGAGATGACCTACGAAATTATGGATCGGCTCCAAGACATGTTAGGTGTAGATTCTGTGTAGACTCGTTTTGAGGCCACCAAGAAATGCCAATGCTCGGATGGCACCATCTCCACACGTTCGTGATCAACTCAACTATGGTTTGACGCAGCTCATGAACGAGCTTCAGAATTTCGAGTCTATCATGGGTGGACCAAGCAAAGGAGGAGAAAATAAGACTAATGTTGCTGCTGCTGATCCAGCTAAGGCTGAAGCTAACCAAGGTTCATCTTTGAAAGCTGAAAACAAGAGGAAAGATGGACAAAAAGACAACCCCAAGCATGCAAAGGTTGCAAAGACGAGTGCACAACCAAATGCACAGATGCCAAAGGGGAAGAAAAAGAAAAACAAGAAAGGTAAAGGTAAGCGTTTTCACTGCAAAGAGAATGGGCATTAGAAACAGGATTGGCCCAAGTTTTTAGCAGCGAAAAATAAAGGTAATGATTATTGTTCATTCATCTTACAAACATGTGTTTTAGAGACTGATAAATCTGTTTGGATTATTGATTCTGGATCTACCAACCATGTTTGTAACTCTTTACAACTTCTTGAATCCTGGGAGGAAGTGGACGAAGGCGGTTTAAAGATTAGAGTTAGGAACAGAGCGTACGTTGTGGTCCAAGCTAGAGGAAAAGCTCGCATGAAGTTAGAAATAAATACTTAATTTTGAAAGATGTATTTTTTATTCCAGATTTTAGTAGAAATTTAATTTCAGTTTCCATGTTGCAATTAGAATGATTTGTTATGAATTTCACAAGTTTTAATATATTTATTTCTTTCAATGGATCACAATTGTGTATTGCATGTTTGGAAAACGTGCTTTATATTCTGCGACCTAACGAACCCCTCGTTCTTAACAATGATTTATTCAAAGTAGCTAAACCTAGGATCAATAAATGTCAAAAGACTGATAACAATAACATGATGTATTTATGGCATTTGAGACTAGGTCACATTGGCTATGATAGGATTCAAAGACTTACAAAGGATGGGCCTTTGAGGGAACTCACCTTAGGTGAATTACTTGTCTGTGAATCTTGTCTAGAAGGCAAACTGACCAAGCGTCCATTCTCTGCAAAGGGTGATAGGGCCAAAGAACCCCTTGGATTTGGGCATTTAGATATTTGTGGACCTTTGAATGTACAAGCCAGGGGTGGTTTTGAGTATTTTGTTACTTTCATTGATTATTACTCTAGATTCTCATGTCTTTACCTAATGCATAGGAAATAAGGAACATTTTCAAAGATTCAAGAATTCCTAGTGATGGCTCAGAACCAATTAGGTAAAATATTAAAGATTTTGCGATCTGATAAGGGTGGAGAATATTTGGATATGCATTTCCAAGATAATTTAACTGAACTTGGGATTTTATCACAACTTATTGCCCCGGGTACTCCGCAACAAAATGGTGTAGCAAAACGCCGGAACAGAACTTTATTGGAAATGGTTAGGTGCATGCTTAGTTACTCAACTCTACCAACTTCATTCTAGGGACATGAAATTGAAGCCACGAATGAAATTCTCAATGTCGTGCCGTCTAAATCAATCCCCAAAACACCTTTATAACACTGGAATGGTCGTGAACCTAGTTTACGCCATTATAGAATATGGGGGTGTCCCACCCACGTCCTGAGGAAAAAGGAAGGAAAGTTAGAACTGCAAGCTGAAGTTTGCATGTTTGTTGGCTATCCTAAAGGTACTCGAGGTTGACTTTCTATAGTCATTCAGAAAAGAAAGTGTTTACTTCTACGAAAGCTACTTTTCTGGAAAATGACTATGTCCAAAACTTCAAACCGCGCAGCAAAGTAGTTTTTGAGGAGATGGTTGAAGAATTGACTCCAACCAATGTTCCATCATCATCAACGCAAGTTGATGATGAAATTCCCACTCTTCATGTCCAACCGACACAAGTCGATTTAAATGAAGAAAGTACCATTGTTCCTGAGTAAACAGTCACGGAGCCTCATCGTAGTGGGAGGGTTTCCAAGAACCCAGTTCGCTATGGTTTGGATGGTGAAATCAATATGGTTGTTGGTGACATTAGTGACGATGATCCGTTGTCTTTCAAACAGGCAATGGCTAGCCCTGAAAAGGAACTATGGTTCGAAGCCATGAAAAAGGAAATGGATTCCATGTACTCAAATTCTGTCTGGGATCTTGTGGAAGCACCAAGTGACTTTAGGCCCATTAGGTGCAAGTGGATCTACAAGAAGAAACAAGGTGTTGATGGAAATATCGAAACTTATAAAGCTCAATTAGTGGCAAAGGGTTATACCCAAAGAGAAGGCATGGACTATGAGGAAACTTTTAGTCCAGTAGCCATGCTCAAGTCCATTCGCATCGTCCTATCCATAGCAGCCGCTCTCGACTATGAGATCTGGCAAATGGACGTCAAGACAACTTTTCTTTACAGGAAGCTTGGCAAAGTCATTTATATGGATCAACTAAAAGCATTTAAAGTAACTGGACAGGAAGGAAAAGTTTGCAAGTTGAATAGGTCCATCTATGGACTTAAGCAAGCTTCTCGTTCCTAGAATCTTAGGTTTGATGAAATAATCAAAACCTATGGCTTTGAACAAAATATTGATGAGCCTTGTGTTTACCAACTGAAGTAAATCAAATAGTGTTATTCATGATTCTTTATGTAGATGATATCTTACTCATTGGAAACAATGTTAAGAAATTGTCAGATGTGAAGAATTGGCTGAACACTTAATTCCAGATGAAAGATTTGGGTGAAGCAAGTTATGTTATAGGTATCCACATCATTAGGGATAGAAAGAGCAAACTCTTAGCTCTATCTCAAGCAGCTTACATCGATAAAGTGCTTGAACATTTATGAATGACAAATTCCAAGAAAGGACGTCTACTGTCTTGCTATGGAATTAATCTTTCAAAGAATCAGTCTCCCTAGACTCCCGAAGAGGAAGATGCAATGAGAAAATTTCCTTACGCATATGCAGTTGGAAGTCTGATGTATGCTATGTTGTGTACTAGACTAGATATCTACTATGCAGTGGGAGTAGTGAGCAGGTATTAGTCAAACCCAGAACCGGAACATTGGATAGCAGTTAAGCATATCCTAAAGTATTTAAGGCGAACTAGGGATTAAATGTTAGTCTACAAGGGTGGTGTTCTGAACCATGTAGGCTACACTGATTCAGATTTTTAGACTGATGTCGATGACAGGAAGTCTACTTTTGGAATGGTGTTTACTCTTGGGGGTGGAGCTATGCTATGGAGAAGCGTAAAGCAGTCTGCGATCTCAGATTCCACCATGGAGGCTGAATACATAGTTGCGTCAGAAGCAGCTAAGGAAATAGTCTGGCTGAAGAAGTCTCATTCAGATCTTGGTGTTATTCCATAAATGGATAAACTTCTTATGTTGTTTTGTGACAACACAGGAGCGATAGCTAACTCGAAAGAACCTCGAAGTCGCAAGAGGAAAAAGCATATAGAAATGAAGTATCACATAATTCGAGAATATGTGGCTAGGGGAGCTGTGAAGGTAATGAAGATTGCATATGAAGACAATCTTGTGGATTTGTTTACGAAGACATTGCCATAAACTACATTTGATAATCATATCAAGGAAATGGGATTAGTCGAATTAACGCATTATTTTCAATTAGTGCAAGTGGGAGTTTGATGGGGTATTGTGCCCTAACTAAACCCAATTTCTTTGTAATCTCATTTTATTATCAATAAAAGAATATAAATTAAGTTTTTGGCTTGGTCAATCACTTCGCTCACATGTTTTATTTTCATGATTATTTGTTTAATATAAACTTCTATTAAATCCCAACCATATAGCTAATTGTATTTATAGTGACATAATCACTATAGAATATAAATATGATTATATGTTCAAACATTAGTCCTAAGATTAGTCAGTGCACATGATTTACACCGACTTGCCAATCTACGATATGATCTACTTACACATTGCAGTGTTATGTTCTTTCCAGAACATTAGCAAAGAAGATAAGATCGGGTGTATTTGTTACGTCGGACTGGACCGATATTGACAGTAGATAGGATAAGTAAACATACCGTTATTATCTATTCTAGTCATATCATATAGTTGACCATAGGTCAATTCAATCTCAATTATGAGTGGTTAGCATTCTAACTGGTTGTATTATTTGAGTTCTTTGACTTGTTTGTTACCAGCTTACCCTACGGACTGACCCATACTTACATCTTGGGAACTCGGTAGTATAATTGAGTGGGAGTGTTAATCATAGATATGAACATCTATAGCTTCTGATGAAGAAGTGAAATGATGGTTTCCTTTTAGTTTGGTTCAAGGTACTAAATAATAGAGATCTCATTTCAATAATTAATATTAGTTACTAAAATATTATTTACAAGGAACTAAGTGTTTTAAGGATAAAATACAATGAGGGGTAAAACAATATTTTAGTCCTGTCTCATTGTAGACCGTCTATAGAGTATTGAGTGACAATTATGGTTGTAACTATAGATAATTAATAACGTATCTATATTTGTTATAGAGTGTTCTATGAATTCAAGAGAACAATTATGAGTCTTTAGTGGAGTCACGATGAATTAATAAGTTAGTAAATTTATTTGTTAAATTTATGATAACTTATTGCAGCTTGATTTCATAGGCCCCATGTCCCCACTTTATCTTGGATAAAATCATCTAGATAGTCTCAATTAATTGATTTAATTATCAATTAGAATTATTAAAGTTGATCAGGTCAATTTTGGATAGTTTCACAGAGTTATGTAATTTAGAGAAGAAAAGAGAAATTAGGACAAATTTATTAATTAAGATAAATTAGTATCTAAATTAATAAATAAGTTTAAATCAATGTTCAAATTATAAATAATTAATTTAATAAAGGATTTCAGCGCCCTACTACCCATGGACCATTACGGTGTGCATTTTAAACAGTGCTAAACTCGTTAATCGAGTCATTTGGCCATAATCGTGTAACTAAGTATGATTAACGGTTTTGGATTAAAATTTTTGGTTAAGATACAACATTTCACTAAAATATTTACCATATACATTGGGATCCAAAAATATAATTTAAAAGTTAATTACAATAAAATATTTACAACCAGCCGACCTAAGCGACAAAATAGGGTTTAACTTTAGTTCCTCTTTAAACCCTCGGTCATGGCGGTTGAGCAGCCGCATATGTAGACATCGTCACCTAAGCTCTCCAACTCAAGGATGGTCAAGCTTTCTTTTGCCTTTACCTGCACCACATAGCACCCGTGAGCCGAAGCTCAGCAAGAAAACTCAATATGCTTATGAACAGTAATAACATGTTACTAAATCATACTGTGCATGCCTAGCAATAATAGCCCTATTCATGCATGCAAATAAGTCCAGATAATGATTGTGGATCCTGCCCTCCTGTATGGATGACTATCAAGTCAATCCCATTCAGATGAGTGATTAACACTTTGAGATTCTGATAATCATGTTGGGGCATGTAGCCCTAATCAGATGAGTTATTAACACTTGAGATTCTGATAATCATGCTGGGGCATGTAGCCCTTATCAGATGAGTGATAAACACTTGAGATTCTGATAATCATGCTAGGGCTTGTAGCCCTAATCAGATGAGTGATTAACACTTGAGATTCTGATATTCATGTTGGGGCTTGTAGCCCATAGCCATGTGACGATGCAGTCACCTGGGCCTTCTAGCCCTAGCTCTAAGTAATTAGCCATTAGACTAGACAAGCGCCTTTAATTTTGGTCAAACTTGAGGTCGGTCAAGCATTAATGTTTATGATGATTCATTCAATGCCTATGTTGATTAGATCTAATCTTTTTGGCTTCCGTTAAACATGCTAATACGAATCTTGACACTTAAGCCAATACCATACGACCAGTGCTCAATACTACTGCCGAACTTCACTAATAAGTCACAGCTTGACAGTTAATATTGACACCATTTTCGATTCCTGACTCATAGGTCAGTTCCTTTCACAAGTAACCAATGCAACCAGGCATATATCATATGCCAAATATCCAAATGTAGGGCATTCCGAATGCTTACTTAACAATCACTAGCATAATTATGATCATGCAAATTTACAGAGACTCAAGCTCTGAACAATCTCATATTCAATAATCATGTCATGCCCTAATCACATGTATCTCATGCATCACATGTAGCACAAACTGGGTGCAGTTTTCTTACCTAAATTGGGTGTGTTATAGCGCTAGGACCAGGTTGAATTTGCCCAAGTTCTTCCTCCTTCGAGTTTTCCAATTCCAAGCTTCACAAACTGATCCCAAACTTCATTCAAACTCCCAAATGAACCCAAATATCCACTCTACAAGTCCTAGGCATCAAAACCTAATCAACCTTTGCCAAAAACTCCATTGAATTCTCACCATCCAACTCAAAATCCCAACTGAACATCAAAAGGAAAAATGGGCATAAACTAGCATTTCAATGGTTAGAATCTTACCTCAAGCTCAGAATCACACCCTCTTCAATGGTAGAACATAACCCTAGACCATCAAGGCTCAACTCCCTAGCTTAGTTCCTCAAATGGAGCTTCAAAATTCAAAGAGAAAAGAAGGAGAAAATGATGAACGGGAGAAGAATAATGCTCTGTTTTGGTTAGTTTGCTACAACTTTCTAACTGATCTATATCCTATAGGTCAAAAGACCGAAATGCCCCTAGGTCATTTAAAGTCCTCTTAAGGCTACCAATGGTAAAACCTTCCTTTCCCTTCTAATCTCGTTAATCATAATTAACGCCCTTCAATTCCCGTTATTCCCAATATTCTCAAATGCTAATAAATCATATCCCATTACCCTTTAAATCCCGGTAATGATCTAATCACCAAATTATCCCGGGACTCACCCCGAGCCCCGAAATTAACCACGTTATGACCAAACCGATAACTTGCATTCAAAGATCGTCTCATGCCGAATGGCTCGAACAAATCCACATTATAACATGGTCTTATTCATAATTCACCAACATGCATGAAAATATACAAATATGCCATCAATGGGCCAAATTACCAAAATGCCCTTATAACGAAAAGTGGACCCATATGCATTCATTTATCATCATATAATAATATAATTCACATAATCATGCATATAATCATTTAATGGCATAATAAATCAATTATGGCCTTCCCGGCCACCTAATCTAGGTCCTAAACCTTATTAGGAAATTTGGGTCATTACAACTATCCCATCCTTACAGAAATTTCATCCTCGAAATTTATCTAAACCGCCCAGAATATAAATTATGCATATCTGATTCCAGTTTCCAGGTCGCTCCCTCGACCTCACTGTTTCTTTATAATACCTTGACCCAAGGTATAACTTTGTCTCTTAGAACCTTTTTCTTTCTGTTAAAATCTGATTTGGTTATTCCTCACAGGATAACTTAGCCCTAATCTCCAGATTCTCATAAATCAACTCATGAGTCTCTTCTAACCCATGTCCTCAACATGGAAATATAAAATACACTGTATACAGCTGACAGTGCCAAAGATAAGGCCAATCCAAAGGCAACCTGACCGATCCTATCCAGGATTCAAACAGTCCTTATTAATCTAAAGCTCAACTTGCCCTTATTTCCTCACCTCTTTCCATGGTGATATTCTAAGGAAGATACAATCTTCCACTTGGAACTCCATGTTCCTGCATTTCAAATCAACATAACTTTCCATTTACTCTGAGAAGTGAGTATTCAAGCTTTAACCTTTTCAATAGCGTCAATGATCCTCTGAACTACCTCAGGATCCAAATATAAAATCTCACCCATCTCATTCCAATGAATGGGTGATATACATTCCTTACTATACAACATCTCATAAGGTGTCCCTCCAATACTGTATAACTCTCTCTCTGATTTACCATTAGTCTGAGGATAATGAACTGTACTAAACTCCAACTGTATACCCATCGCCTTCTGCAATCTTTCCCAAAACTTGGAAGTAATAATAGAGTCTTTATCTGATAAGATAGACCTCGAATTCTATGAAGGCGTACTACCTCTCTCACATAGAGGTCTAAATAATGATCAGTTGTGTTACTTGTCCTTACTGATAGAAGTGGGTCACTTTAAATACTGGTCCATAATGACCCAAACCAACTCATACTGACCCACTATCCTGGGCAGCCCCACTGCGAAACCTATCGCGATGTTTCCGTATTTCCACTATGGAATACTCGAAGACTACAATAGTCAACCTGGTTTCTGATACTCTATCTTGACGTGCTAACATGTTAAGAACTTTGCCACGTATCATGTTACGTCTCTCTCCATCCCAGGCCACCAATATAAAACTTTCAAACCCTGGTACATCTTCCATGATGCCTGGATGAAAAGAAGAAGAGAGTAGTATGCGATTCATCCAGAATCTCCCATTTAATCCCAGTGTCCATCGAATTCCAGATCTGATCCTCATACCACAATAAACGCATACCTGACACTGCATACTCCTTAGCTAATCCAGCTAAGACATTCCCCTCAATCTCCGTATCTGTGGTTCACTTAATTGCTTTCCTTTAATCCTCTCTGAAATAATAATCTCAAATGTAAAGCTGGCCACTTGGCCCACCAGTAATTCTACTCTAGTTTTGGTCATGTCCTTTAAATAACATGATGCATAGGCAATCCCTTTTTCTATCATTGAGGTGTCATAACAACCTACAAACTGATTCTATTCTGTAAAAAGACTTAGAACTCTTTCCCAAAACACATATAATATCCTGTCCGTCCAAGGAAACTCTTGCCCCTAAGGCGTTCCTTGACCTTGCAAAATCTCCACAGAGAATATACCACAATACCATCGATCAAGATGATCATAAATCCAATTCAGATAATCCTTGAATACTTTGTTCATCTAATCCATCAAAACAACTCAGCACTCTCAGTGCCCTTATCTAATATATATATATATAAAACAATCTTCTGCTTATCCTTCTCCCTGATCCCTAGCTGGTAATAACCAGATCAAAGATCCACCTTGAAGAATACTCTCTTACTCAATAACTGAGCCTTTAATTCTTACAACTCTGCTGAAGCCGTTCAATACAGTACCCTAGATCTGACTCCTTCTCTGGCACTAATCTATCTCTTTGTGTAAATGTAATCCTGAAAATTCTATTAGAGACACATCTAGAAATTCACAGACTAATCCAGTCTGTCCTGACCCCACTAGCACAACCTAAGTGGTATCCACCACACTAGCTAAGAGTTCTATGCATCCTCCTGCAATATATCTCTAGCTCTAAATACAGATGTCATCAGCATAGTGCCAACTACCACAAGGGTTTCCCAAGAGTTACTATCCTTTCCTTACAAGCTATCATTGCCTCACACTTGGTTAACCAATCCATATCCAGGATCATACTTAAGTCAGTCATAACCAACTTTATCAAAACCATTGATGATTCCTTTCCACCATAATCTACCTCATCTCTTAAAATCACCAGTAAAGTATCACATTCTCATCACAACATAACAATGTGATCTGCATAACAAGTCTATGCCTCTCTATATGCAACAAGCAAAGAAACAGCATGGTACCAAATATAGTCAACATAATACAAAAATCAGAACTAGAAAGCTGACCTGACACCCCTAAGGAACAAGTCTCAGTCTCAGCCTCTGGCGGCATCGGAGCGAACACTCGAGCTGGAGTCGAGCTGTCCACCCCCTTTTTCTCATCCTTCCTTCGCCTAGGGCAATTCTTCTTCAAATGCCCAACCATTCCACATAAGAAACATGCCTTTGCTCGGCATTCTCCCAGATGACGCCTCTTACACCGAGCACATATTGGATAAGCCCTCCAATTCTTATTCTTGCTCGAACCAATAAATGGAGGTGTCATTATCTGAGCTCTGTGCTCTCCAGCACTCTCCTTTTCAATTTGATTTCCTGTGCTCTCAACAGTAAGAGTCTTCCCTACCACCTGAGCGTAGGTAGAGATTTCATGCATTGGGGCCACTCTAATGCCTTAAGCTATTTCAGGATTTAATCCCTGGATAAACCTTTCTTTCTGAGCTACATCCGTGGGTACCATATTAAAAGCAAACTTGGACAACCCATCGAATCTATTAACATACTCGATTACTGTTGCATTTCCCTGAACGAGGTTCAGAAACTCATTCATCTTAGCAGTCTTGGCTGCATAATAGTAATATCTTTCATTGAACAGCTGCTTAAATTAATTCCACTCCATCACAGCTGTGTCTCGTGTTTGGGATACTGCTTCCCACCATGTCCAGGCATCATCCCGCAATACATATGTAACACAGATCACCCTATCATGACCTACCATCCCCATACCATCGAGAATGGAACTAATCATTCCCATTCATTTCTTAGCTTTGAATGGGTCTAGGCCTCCCTCAAAGACTGGAGGGTAATACTCTTGGAATATTCCATAGAGAAATTCCCATCTGTTCTCAACCCTAGGCCGAGCCAAAACTGGTGCCACTCTTGGCATAACAAAGGAAGAGGTGTTCCCTGACAGATTCTGTTGTTGCTTCAAACACCTAATCTTTTTCTCTCGCCTCTGCAATCTTAATTGCAAATCGGTAAACATTTGTTGGAAATTCTGAGAGGCAGGTGAATAACTCAAACCCTGGCTGTAACTCCCAGCCTCGATATAACCACCACCAGGTTTCATTATCTGCATTGGATTCATACCTTGTAACGCCCTGGATAGCCAAGACCATTACACTGTGTGTTTATAAAAGTGCTAGACTTGCTAATCAAGTCATTTAATTGAAAACGTGTTACTGAAACTATAGTGGAACTAGGATTAAAAGATTTTGGTCTCAAAAGTTGCATTTTTTATAAATAACATTTTCTGTTTACACAAAATCCCAAAAATAATAAGATTAGAACCATTTACAAAAGATTCAGGATTTAAATACAGTAATTAGCCATTCTAAGGCAAAACAGACTATTAGGTATTCCTTGTCCTGATCCATTCCTCGGCCATGGCGGCCGAACAGCTAGCTATGTACATTCAGCCCCGCAGCTCTCCTTCTCAGGATTGATCCAACTTGCCTTTGCCTTTACCTGCACCACGTAGCACCCGTGAGCCAAGGTCCAACAAGAAAACACAACAACAGAGCATAATCAATCAACAGGCAACCCAATATCTCATATCACATAAACATGTTCTCAACAGTTTAAGCATCCATGATAATCAAGTACTCAACATACCAAACATATCATTTCATATCAATAATCAATTCAAAAATGATAACTAGGGTTAGTGCCCTTAGGCCGCACCCTCTGTTTATCCCACTGACTCCGGCCCGCTTAAACCGAGCTCAGTGAATGTTAAGCTATCCTTGGCTACCAGTGGCCAGGCCGCGCCCTGTGCGCAAATATTGTATACGGCACCCTTAGGCCGTTTATCACATGTCTCATGGCATAATACCATCTATGACATTACACAGATATCAGGAGCACTTAGTCCCATCATAAACACATAACCGGGTGCAGTTTTCCACTACTACAAAAACGGGATTTCCCGACAGTTTTTAACTGTCGCTATTAAGCAATGACGACAGTCGACTAACTGTCGTATTTGCCTATGCCGGCATAGGGTAGCTACGCCGACAGTTATTAGGTGTCGCCGTTACTGGCTACGCTGACAATTATTAGGTGTCGTCGTTGCTGGCAATGCCGACAGTTATTAGATGTCGCTGTTGCTGGCTACGCCGACAGTTATTAGGTGTCGTCATTGCTGGCAATGCCGACAGTTAATAGGTGTTGTCGTAACATTAAATTTATATATATAAATAATAATTTTTCGATATATATTTTTTAAAAATTTTAATTATATTTTTAACAATTGAAGTTTGATATAAATTTAAATAAAATACTCAGATAATTAATTATTATTACCATAATTTGTAAAAAAAATTATATTTATCATAATAAAAATTCATATACATACAAAATTTATTCATTCAATTGAAATGTAAATAATACATAAAATCCACATGAGACTAAGTAATTCTCAATAAAAATTTATTATAATTCTCAACAAAAATTCATTATTCACAATGTAAATAATACATCAAATCCTCACTGTACATAATTTTTACAAGCAAGAAAGAAAATAATACCCAACAATTTGAAGAATTTCTTGTTGCTTTGGTTCTCTTATATAATTGTCTTAGTTCTCTTAAATATCCAAGTAGAATTTTAGCCTACAATACAGAATAAACACCATTAAAGTCAAACCAAAATTAAAATAAATAGAGAACTTGAGGTTGTAGAAGAAATAAAAAGGATGATTGGTTTTTAGTCACAAAAATGATTTATATAAAAGTTGTATTTTTCTTATCAAACAAGATAGCCTCATGGCTTAAGTAGTTAGTCTTAGTTCTTTAGGTAAGTAATATGCATAGGATTCTAAGTCCATAGTACTTAGCAAGAAAAGAAAAAATAATATAGTTATAAATAAAAGCACTGAGAACATAAATATAATAGATCATTAATGTGTAACACAAGCATACCAGATAACATTTGTTAAAGTTTTTAAAATAACACAACGAGCGACAAAGTGGTTAAAGTAACACAACGAGTTGTGAATAAGCCTAATCCAAATTTATAAATCCAATTCACATCTGAAACTCTACGCAAAATAGAAAATCATAATTCAGCTTGCAAAACAAATTTTTTTTTTTTTTGCATATGATACATAATTTAGTATACAATTAAATATGTTAAGTCGATTAGGAAGAGCATGCAACAGAGTTGCAAAGTAACTAGACAAGAGTCTGTAAATTTCTAGAAAAATGGGCAGCACAACAACTGCAAATCGGACATCTCCAAATTTTAAGAACCTGCAAACAAAGCATATGACAGTCCCAGAGCAGTCCAATAAAATCACAGCTCAACTCATTATACTAATTAACTCTCAATATACTATGAACATACACAATTACATTTTAGTTTCCTAACTCGCAAATAATTTCAAAACTCAAAATAATTAAAATCTGAGATAGGAATTTATACCATAGCACTCGGGATAGTGCAACGGGCTCGGGATAGGAATTTATACCATAGCACTCGGGAGTGCAACACAGCGCATGTCGATGGAGACTGATCTGGTGTACCTTGCATACCTGAAAATCCAAATTCAGGTCAAGAACAGGAACAACAAAAATAGTTCACAATATTGGCTGCTTCAGCTGTTTTGCACTGCACCCTCAGCTGGCAGCAAATAAAAGTGTCGCCAGTAGAAAATTAAATCAAGGACATACCATATATGGCAGCAAATAAAAGTGTCACAGATTCAAATAAATTTCTTCATATGAATGCAAACATCAATCAATACACATATACATGAATGCTTGAAATTACAAAAAATATAGAAAGAATTAAGTACCATGCATGATCTTTAAGAATACACATAACAAATGTTTTTTAATAGAATATGCGAATATGCGAATGGATAGTTGACCTTCTTCATGGCCTTTTAAATATAAAAGATAATCAATAAATTCATCAAAGTAGCAAAGTATTTTGCCATAGAAAGGGAGACGAATACAGAATATAAGCTTACCAAATAGAGAATGAGCAAGGCTATTATTCATAAACCAACTACAACTGCTTTTCTTCAATACAACATCCATTCAATTTGAATGGATTCAAGTGTTGTAAAGCAAATATCAAACCCTTTTCATTTATGTTCAACTCTGCCTTCTTCATTTTTGTTTGCAGCATCAAAGTGTTTGTAGAACCAATCCTCTCAGAACTGTACAAGCAATTGCAATTCTTATATGTTAAAATCTTTCATTGAAAATTTAAGTGAGATAAAGCAACTAGTGAGGCAAACGATAAAAATAAGCAAAGAATAAAATAAGAATCTAGAATAGATACTTGTGCTCTTGCTAATTCTTTTGATCTTGTATGCTTGCTTTCAATACAGAAAGTAGTTATTGTAGCTACATTCCATAGAGTTTGACTCTTTTTATTTAAAAGAAATCCATACCCCAAATCTCATATGCTAAGTTACAGATAAAAACAGACTTTCTTATACACAATCTGGAAATACATGCAAAAATAATGCATATAGTTGATCAAGCTAGGTCTTCCATATGCATTTGTTTGGTTTTTTTTTAATGCAAAGTGCTTCTCCTAACCAAGGGAAAGCAACAAGAATCAATAACAATAAAGACACTCAACATACAAAGCAAATTAGCCAGTACAATACCACACAAGTCAAACCCTGACCAAAACAAATACATATGCTAAGTTAAATAACAAATACGCAAAGGAAAAAAAATAAATAACAAAAACAAGTCAAACCCTGACCAAAGACCACCAAAAAGATGCATATAGCATCCACACATGTATATAGTTGCACTACAACTACTAGCAATCACATGTAAGTTACAAATTAAAGAAGATGAAAAAGGAAAAGAACACACTGAACACACCCCACACTATGGTTCTCTAAAATATTTTGTCAAACTGTTTCTATACAAACACCCAAACATTCACAATAATTATTTTAAATACTACCTTTAGAAAGTTTATTTACCTTTTCTTGACAAAAGTATATGGCACCTCTTAAAGTGAAGCACCTATACAAAAATAGAATAGCATAAAGGACTATCTTTCTCACATGACCTCTCCACCATCAGTGAAAGAATGGCTGAATCAATGAAATAAAAAAAGACAATGTCATACTTACATACATACAAACCAAAACATAAGTCATTCACTCAAAATACTAAATAATCACCTGCTCAATATATATAAATTTACATGATTAAAGAGCCCACTTTTGCACGGAAACCCCTTTCTCCAGTCACAAATTTTTTTTTTTAAAAAAAAGAGGAAAATAGTCTCATAAAAGATTATAGTAAACACCACAATTTTAAAATTCAGAACATCATTTTTAGCAAACAACATAGAGTAAACAAATATTTATAAATATATAAGTATATATTCAAGTGAAGGGACATACCCAGCATAGTCCGTGCTCAACTTCTTCACCCCAGCCAGCGGGGGCGATGGGACCGAAGGAGGCGGCGTCCCGAGCAAGCAGAGGTGGTGTTCAACTTCGATTGACCCACCAGAGGAGACGAGGATGAGCTCGATTCAAAGGCCATTTATTCGGAAAGGCTAAAGGAGATAGTCGATCGTGCGAGAGGTGCAGTGAGAGGCTGGAGATCGGAGGCATGGAGAAAGGGATTGAGAAAGAGAGAGACGGGGGATTTCAGAACGAGACAGTTAAAAATAAAATAAGAAATAAAGTATTTAAATCAAATAGTGGAGAAATGAAAATGAAAAAGTTAAAGGTTGGCGCCCAAATTTTTTAGTACCTGCGTAGCATAATATTTATTTATTAGTGTTAGATTTTAAATTATAAATACTATTAAATTAAAATGATTTCTTATTTATAAAAATTAAATTAATTTTTTGATTACAAATAATTAATTTATTTATTTATAGTTCACAATTTATAATGTATGTAATAATAATAAATATACTTTTTTAATACTTATTTCACACCCAAATAAATTATATATATATGTATAATTAAATGTGTTAAAGAATAATATAGTTAATAATATAATTAATTTTATAAATATGTTAAAGAATAATAAATTTAAATTTTGATATAAAAATTATTATAAATAAAAAAAAAATAATATGAAAAATTTAGAAACAAAAAAATCTAGTTTTAAATTTTTTTTAATAAATACATAATTTTAATAAATATATATATTTACATAATTTAGTTTATTTTTAAAATTATACTATTCATTAATATTTTTACAATATTTTTCCAATTAATAAAACAACTATATTTTAACTAATGAAAATTTTATAAATATGTTAAAGAATTATATAGTTAATTTTATAAATATGTTAAAGAATAATAAATTTAAATTTTGATATAAAAATTATTATAAATACAAAAGTAAATAAAAAAATTATAAAAAAAAATCTAGTTTTGAAAGTTTTTAATAAATACATAATTTTATAAATATATATTTACATAATTTAGTTTATATTTTTAAAATTATACTATTCATTAATTATAATTTTTTATTTGAATTTTGGCAACATTTTATGACTATCGGCATTGGACTTTTATTAACTGTCGGCGTTGGGGTCAATAGCGACACATTTTAACTGTCGGCATTGGTCTCGAATTAACTGTCGACGTTGGACTCAATAGTGACACCTTTTAACTGTCGACATTGGTCTAGAATTAACTGTCAGCGTTGGGGTCAATAGAGACATATTTTAACTGTCGGCATTAGTCTCGAATTAACTGTCGTCATTGGTCTCGAATTAGCTGTCGGCGTTGGGGTCAATAACGACAGTCAAAAGCAACGGTGACAGTTATTAGCTATCGGCGTTGGTATCTATGCCTACAGTTTTTAACTGTCGGCGTAGAATCCCGTTAAGCAACCACGACAGTCAACAGAGTTGACTGTCGTGGTTGGGTGTCGAGAAAGCCCAGTTTTGTAGTAGTGTTCTTACCTTTAAATTTGCTAGCTTCGTTCACTTTGATCCTTGAGCACGATCCCCCTTGAGCCCTAGCGCACACCTAGTCACAACCATAGATCATAATCATCACAAAACCTCAAGTCCAAAACCTAACCTCGGGACTAATCCCGAGCCCTCGGGAAGCCTCAATTCCACCAAACAGGGTGGTGGAATCGAACCCCGAACCCCCGGGCAAAAACCCTTGAAAATAACTCAAAAACCCCTTTTGGGAAACATGGTAGCGCTACATCGCCCTAAGGAGGGCGCTACAGCGCTTCAAACAGAGCCCAAAATCATCCTAGGGTATATGGCCTAGCGCTACAGCACCCAAAGGCTAGCGCTAGTCATAGAACAGCAAATGCTGTTTTTCCCTCCTTCGATTTTCCCCGAGCCAAACCTTACCAAAACTTCTCCAAACTTAGAATCAAGCTTACTAACATGTCTAACTCATCCCAAGCATCCCAACCATACAAAACTTAAGCACATGCACCCTTATTCCAAGATTTCACCATAGCTGAACCTAAAATTCAAAAACTCAGCAAAACAGCCACTGAAACCACAGAGTTCAAACTAGAATCCCTTACCTTTGCTGGATGAGTTTAGCCTAGGTTGTCCTCCTCACAAGCTTGACCTTCTCCTCCTCAAATCCTCAACCCAACTCAAATCCACAGAACTTTGCTTAGAAAATCAACTCAAAACCAATACTAAAAACTGAGTGTTAACCTCAAAGTCTTACATTAAGTGAATGGTTTGTTCGTGCTAAATCCCTGCCAATTCGTCCAGCCAGATCAAAGACCTTAACCTCAAGCTTCTGCTCTGATTCTCCCTAAGTTTCTGCCCCAAAAGTCCTCAAGAGATGGTGAAGAAAACTTGAACCGAGAGAGCGAAAATAGTAGACTTCCAATTCCCTTTCTTTCCTTCTTTTTCTTTATTTTTCTTTTCTTCAGAATTCCAGCCCCTTCTACAAATTCCACTAAGTATAAAGCCTGATAATACTTATCCCTTATAAGCCAAATGACCACAATACCCTCCCCTTTAATTCTAAATCTTTTAATCCACCTAGTGGCATTTTGGTCATTTCACCCAATTCCTGCTAATTCCTCGAGTGTCTCTAATATTTTCCGCTTACTTCCCGACACTTAACTAATCACCAATTATATTCCTCAATGTCAAAATAGACTCCAATAAATTCTCTAAATTCCCATTTATACCCCTAGGCTCACCCCGAGCTAGGTATAAATCCCCTCCGTGACTTTTTCGCTAACCCCCTCACGAGGATCGTCTCGAATCACAGATCACAAATATATCCACATAATAATGTGGTCTCGACAATTTATCACATATATATACAGTTATGCCCTCAACGGGCCAAAATTACAACTATGCCCTTTCTAACCTAATCAGGGCCTACATGCATACTAATACACATAGTCATGCATCTCAGATATTCAAATAGTCATATAGCATACTTTTAATCATTAAATCACATATATTCCAATTATGCCCTCCCGGCACACTAATCAAGGCCCTTAAGCCTTATTAGTAAATTTGGGTCGTTACATACCTGCTGATTAAATATGCAGTCAATAACTTGACCCATTAAATATGATGAGGATATCAAGAGCTTTCCCCCACGGGATCAATCTTACCACACTACATTCACAAACCACTGCAGTGCTAAGAACGTGCCCATAACATTTGTTCATCAATCATAACCCCTTCTCTTCCAACATTCACACCATGCCTCCAACTCCAGCATGCAAATAATACATCTATAAATATTAACAAAGTAGGTAATCATATAGTCAAGAGCCGGGCTCTATCAGAATCTCATGCTCCCTAATATAGTGTGTAGGTAAAGAATTTACATTCTATTTAAGCAGTTAAGCACATAACTACAGAAATAGTTACCATACCCTAAGTGAAGTTATCTTTAGTGACGAGTGTACATGCCCAGCTTGTCTTCAGGAACCCTTAACCTTGGCTCGATCTGATACCAAGTTGTAACGCCCTACTACCTAGGGACTATTATGGTGTGCATTTTAAACAGTGTTAAACTTGCTAATCGAGTCATTTGGCCATAATTGTGTAATTAAGTATGATTAACGGTTTAGGATTAAATTTTTTGATTGAGATATAACGTTTCACTAAAACGTTTACCATATACATTGGGATCCCAAAAATATAATTTAAAGGTTAATTACAAGAAAATATTTACAACCAGCCGACCTAAGCGACAAAATAGGGTTTAACCCTAGTTCCTATTTAAACCCTCGGTCATGGCGGTCGAGCAGCCGCATATGTACACATCGTCACCTAAGCTCTCCAACTCAAGGATGGTCAAGCTTTCTTTTGCTTTTACTTGCACCACATAGCACCCGTGAGCCGAAGCTCAGCAAGAAAACTCAATATGCTTATGAACAGTAATAACATGTTACTAAATCATACTGTGCATGCCTAGCAATAATAACCCTATTCATGCATGCAAATAAGTCCAGATAATGATTGTGGATCCTGCCCTCCTGTATGGATGACTATCAAGTCAATCCTATTCAGATGAGTGATTAACACTTTGAGATTCTGATAATCATGCTGGGGCATGTAGCCCTAATCAGATGAGTAATTAACACTTGAGATTCTGATAATCATGCTGGGGCATGTAGCCCTTATCAGATGAGTGATAAACACTTGAGATTTTGATAATCATGCTGGGGCTTGTAGCAATAATCAGATGAGCGATTAACACTTGAGATTCTGATATTCATGTTGGGGCTTGTAGCCCATAGCCATGTGACGATGCAGTCACCTGGGCCTTCTAGCCCTAGCTCTAAGTAACTAGCCATTAGACTAGACAAGCGCCTTTAATTTTGGTCGAACTTGAGGTCAGTCAAGCATTAATGTTCATGATGATTCATTCAATGCCTATGTCGATTAGATTTAATCTTTTTGGCTTGCGTTAAATACACTAATATGGTTCTTTACTCTTAAGCCAATACCATACGACCAGTGCGCAATACTACTGCCGAACTTCACTAATAAGTCACAGCTTCACAGTTAATACTGGCACCATTGCCGATTCCTGACTCATAGGTCAGTTCCATTCACAAGTAACCAATGCAACCAGGCATATATCATATGCCAAATATCCAAATGTAGGGCATTCAGAATGCTTACTTAACAATCACTAGCAAAATTATGATCATGCACATTTACAGAGACTCAAGCTCTGATCAATCTCATATTCAATAATCATGTCATGCCCTAATCACATGTGTCCCATGCATCACATGCATCACAAACTGGGTGCAGTTTTATTTCCTCTGGTTCGAGCGAGAAACAACAAATGAACGACCCTTGAGAATGATCAATCCTTTGATCCCTTAGCTATCACCTAGTCATAACGAAATATGGAATCCAATTAATGAAATCAACAATAAAAGGTTCTTGACCTAAACCTCACTCCCGGGACCTCGAATCGTACTCAAATAGTTAGTAGATTCGATCCCAAGCCTTAGGAATTGAAACCCCGAGCCAAAAACCCTAAAAAGTGTCCAAAATAGGAACCATGAAAAATAGGGTAGCGCTGCCCCCCTAGCGCCCCCGCACTACAACCAGAGCTGACTGGCCGTGGACTGCGCTGTAGCGCCCTCCCTTGGGCGTTATAGCGCTAGGACCAGGTTGAATCTGCCCTGGTTCTTCCTCCTTCGAGTTTTCCAATTCCAAGCTTCACAAACTTATCCCAAACTTCATTCAAACTCCCAAATGAACCCAAATATCCACTCTACAAGTCCTAGGCATCAAAACCTAATCAACCTTTGCCAAAAACTCCATTGAATTCTCACCATCCAACTCAAAATCCCAACTGAACATCAAAAGGAAAAAAGGGCATAAACTAAAGTTTCAATGGTTAGAATCTTACCTTAAGCTCATAATCACACCCTCTTCAATGGCAGAACATAATCCTAGACCATCAAGGCTCAACTTCCTAGATTGGTTCCTCAAATGGAGCTTCAAAATTCAAAGATAAAAGAAGGAGAAAATTATGAATGGGAGAAGAAAAAAAATGCTCCGTTTTGGTTAGCTTTCTACAACTTTCTAACTAATATATATCCTTTAGGTCAAAAGACCAAAATTCTCCTAGGTCATTTAAAGTCCTCTTAAGGCTACCAAGGGTAAAACCGTCATTTCCCTTCTAATCCCGTTAATCATAATTAACGCCCTCCAATTCCCGTTATTCCCAATATTTTCAAATGCTAATAAATCATATCCCATTACCTTTTAATTCTCGGTAATGATCTAATCACCAAATTACCTCGGGACTCACCCCGAGCCCTGAAATTAACCCCGTTATGACCAAACTGATAACTTGCATTCAAAGATCGTCTCATGCCGAATGGCTTGAACAAATCCACATTATAACGTGGTCTTATTCATAATTCACCAACATGCATGAAAATACACAAATATGCCATCAAGGGGCAAATTACCAAAATTCCCTTATAACGAAAAGTTGACCCATATGCATGCATTTATCATCATATAATAATATAATTCACATAATCATGCATATAATCATTTAATGACATAATAAATCAATTATGACCCTCCCGGCCTCCTAATTAAGGTCCTAAACCTTATTAGGAAATTTGGGTCATTACAATGATTTAAATAATTATTTAATTAATTAAATCAATAGAAAATAATACAAACCTTGATTTTAAGTCCAACGGGCTTATAATTAAAAGGGAAATTTCACGGGCCTAAAGCCCATGATAATTTCGACCCAGGGCTGATTATTGGCTATTATTCTATTGATTTTTTAATTAAATAAATGACCTAATTAGACCTATAAAAGGAATGATAAGTGAGAGTTGAAATCAGATTTTCGAATAACAAGTTTTTGAAGAAGATCAGAAGATCTAGTCTTGATGCTCTAGGTTTTAGATTCTCTTTACAGCATAGATCCTTTTCTAAGCCTCAATATTCTTTTCTCTTATTCTCTTTGTATCTATCTCATGTGTTGAGAATTTCCCACTGTAGTCTAGATGATTCTAAGGATACTTTGGAAGGCTGTGAAGAAAATTGAAGAACAATTCAGTTTCTTGGTGATACTCTGCGACAGAAAGGATAAAGGGTTAGAGAAACTGAAGGAATGACTCAATCATTCTGGTGTACAATAATGTAAGTGTTCTTATCATTATCTCTGTATGAATTCAATTTTAGAAACATGTTCTAGGTTGTCTCATATTAATTTGTTTAATATAAGATTTACATGAAAATAAACAAGATCCTGTATAAGTTTTTCCCAACACTTTCTACACTAGGAAATGGTTTCTTTATCATTTTTGTTTTAACACATGTTTCACATTTTCCTTAGCTTTAGTATTGCATGCAATCATACCACATTTTACTACTCTTTTCATGGTTGAAAAACCTATATGAGATAGACTAAGATGCCATCAAAATAAAGAATCATACTCAACAATATAAGCTGAAACATTTTTATTGATAACATTGAAAGTTACATCATTGGTGCACAACTTAACCATACCATCACAATAGTAATCCTTTCCCAAAAATACATTGGACTTGGTAAAAATAAGTTTACCGGACTCAAAAACGGCCTTAATGTTGGCTTGCCAAGCGAATCTCCACTTACCAAATTTCTACTCATTTCGGGAACATAAAGCACATTACTAATGTGACTTTCTTGTTGGAGGTGAAAAAAACTTCAATGGTACATTTTCCAAGTACCTTGGATTTGCTCTCATTGCCCATTTTAATCTCATGGTTGCCATTTGACTCTTCAAAGGTCTTGAACAATGATTTGTCATGGTGACATGGACGATGGCACATGTGCCATACCACCACTCTTTCACCTTGCCTTGGATCACATTCACCTCACTGAGGGCAGCAACTATATTCTCCTCTTGAGTTGCAGTCACCTTAGGTCCTTGTTGGTCCTTTTATATGCCTACACTCTCTAGCATAGTGACCCTTTTTCCCACACACAAAGCAAGGACCTTTCTTGCCCTTAAACTTGTTTGGGTTGGTTTTTGGACCCAAAGATCTCTCATTACCCTTCTTGCCTTTCCCTTTATCTTTGGAATTTTTTAGTTGTGACATCGCATTTGCTTTGGAAGTATCTCCATTAGACCTCTCCACAAGTTTGTCTCTACGTATTGATTCCTCCTCGATTCGAATATGTTTTTGAATTTCCTGCAAAGAATAATCCTCATTTTTATGAGAGAATCTTTTCCTATAGCTCCTCCAAGTTGGTGGTAATTTTTCCACTATTGCACCAACTTGAAAGGCCTCGGGAAGCTCAATCTTTAAAATTTTCAATTTGTTAACAATTATTTGAGGATCATGAATTTGAGGAAGAATAGGTTTATCACCAAAAAATTTGAAATCAATGTATTGAGAAATCAAAAACTTTTTGGTACCTTCCTCTTCCACTTTGAATTTTGTCTCAAGTGCATCCCAAATCTCCTTTGCCGACTTGGTCTCGTTATAGAATTCATAGAGCCTATTGGATAGGGAGTTGAGGATATGACCCCTACAAAGAAGATTGTCCTCCTCTCTCTTCCTTCTTTTCTCCACCTCCTTGGGAGTGTCTTTGGCGGATGGCTTCGGGAGAGGTTCAAGGGTGGACTCTAGGATGTAGGCGATCTTGAGAGTGGTCAAAAGGAATCTCACCTTGTCTTGCTACCTAGTGAAATTGGATCCATCAAACCTATCCAACCTCACTAGGTCTTGGTTCATGATCTTGATGGTCTCACCTTCCATTGAAACAAACAATAAATAAGCTTTTGAATGTTGGAGATATTTAAATTGCCTCAATGGAAAAATGTAAAAACCCTTACAACTCTAATCAAAATAATACAAAAGACAAATAGATTGATTAAATAAGATTACAACTCTATAACAAAAATACAAGTACATGTATAAATGAAGAGAATAATGGATAATACAACTCTAAACAATAGATACAAATAAACTAAATGAAGAAGAACAAAAGATAAAATGGAAGTACAACTCTATAGCATAAAATACATCTGAATATGTAAATAAACAAAAGAGATGAAGATAAAAGCAATAGAAGAAAAAGAAGAACAAGAACAAAATAAACACTCTCACTCACACAACCAAAGTGAAGAGTTTGGGGATTACCAACTTGAACAAGGTTTACAACCTTTGTCCAAAAGTTTATTTCCCCCAATCTCAAGCACTAAGGGAACTCTCACAAATGAAATAGCTTTTTGGAATAAACAAGCTTGTATGGTGAATTTCTAGCCAAGTGCTCTAGTGGATAGAAATTGTTGTGCCTTACAAGTGAGCAATAAACTTCTATTTATAGATATTTGAGACACCCTTTGAATTTCAAATTCCACCAACACCCATGACTATTACCAATGTTTAATTGGATGTTTTATGGAATTAAAATAGAGATTTAGGAGTTACTTGGTTGTTGGAAACATTCAAAATTGGATAAAATCGAAGTTAGGAAAAGACTGTCAGCCTCTCTAGTCGCGGCCTTGGATAAGCCTGGCCGCTGGCTTCAGTCCCCCAGGCTGCGACCTAGGACAAAATCTAGCCGCCGGCCACAATTCTTTTCAGCTACCAATTTTCCAAACTTTTCCAAAACGTTCCAAATTCATTCCCACTTGATTTTGTAACTTCAATACACATTATGAGAGTTAAAATCACATCTCTAGCAGCCATATCTCTCTTATGGCAAGTATGCATTATATGAATATTTTGTGAGTAAGTGGTATTAACATACATTTACACTTCATCATATATTTGTATGCATGATATAATAGTGATATGGTGAATTATTGTATGATATAAGACCATGCATGATATTATGATGATTAATTATGTGATGCCTTAGCAAGTTTTCTGCAACATAAAAGTAAGTTGTAATAAGAAGTTTAAGTTCAGTGCCACTGTTTTGAAAAGGAAAATGAGAGTGTAAGTGTAAATGGAGGCCTATAGTTAGGCTCATAGTGGCATCCCAATACTTTGAGCTAGGTTTTAGTGAACCAATTATATTGTTTCCCATGTTCCCATTTTTATTTCTCCTCCATATGAGTTATTGTTATATGTATTGACACCACAATATGTGGCTGCCTTAACTCTTGGGCCCGACGGGGCAACGATGGAATAAGGTTTTTAATGCGCCTTACTGTGGTGATGGCTTGTTGGAGGAGAACCCATGGGATTTTATATTATATGTGTAACAAGCCGTACAGGGATTGACCTAATCAAACAGTGTGCAAAATATTAAGGGGCCCAAAATTTAAATAGATGTTGTCACATTGACATAGGGTAATCATTAGCATTGCATGCATTACTTTGCTTACTGAGCTTTAGGCTCACAGTTGTCTTGTGTTTCCAGTAAAGAAAGAAATGAGTGAATGACAAAGGAGAACTGAAGCATGGTCCTAACCCTGAATTGTACATATGAACATATCGACCTTATGTGGGTTATTTCAGTTTATCAATGTGTATGTTGGTAATAAAGTGTGAAGTTATGTTTTGAAAACAAATTGGGTTATTTAATACTTATGTATAATATGTTTGAGATACACTTTATGTTTAATGTAAATAATGTGAAATAAGTTTTATATAAAAAAATCCACACTTACGCTAAAAGTAATTATGATATAGTTTAAAACGTAACACCTCAAATATGGTTTTAACTAAAATAAGTGAGGGTGTTACAAGTTGGTACCAGAGCTATGGTTAAAATGCTCTTGTAGACCATTCATTTGTACACATTGAGGAAAGGATAATGCTCAGTTCACCTGTAAGCTTTATGTGTGCATTTATTATGTGCTGGTTGAATGCCTCATGTGCATTATTGGCTAAATGACATAAGTTATGGACATTTTGTCTTAAGATATATATATATATTATAACACATATGGATCGTGAACAAGAAATGGGGGCTAATGAAAAATCTTGAAGTAATAAATATGAACAAGAAATAACTTAACTTCGAGTGATAATGAATAGACAAGCTGAAGAAATTGAGAAATTGTTAGCAGAACAACTACAAAGAGAAGCACCATTACCACATACTGAAAATCCAACACCACCACCTCCACCTCCACAAGCTCCATTTCCACAAGCCCCACCTCTAGTGCACCCCATGGAACCACTACATGAATGTTTCCGAAAACAACAACGACCAGTATTTGAAGGTAGCACTGACCCACTTGACACACAAGACTGGAAGAGTTCTTTAGAAGACATCTTTGAGTTTATGCAACTAAGTGATAGGGAAAAGGTTTCTTGTGCTGCACATACACTGAAAAAGGATGCTAAGATTTGGTGGGAAGTAGTTAAGCAGACTAGAGAAGTGAATCAAATGACTTGGGCAGACTTTGAACTGGTCTTCAATGAAATTTTTTATAAGGAAGCTGTGTTGACTGCTAAAGTAAGTGAATTCAGTAGATTACAACAAAGGAATCTTTCAGTGGTTAAGTACGCCAGGACATTTGACCGATTAGCCAAGTTTGCACCAGACATGGTTAACATTGAAACTAGTAGAGTGAATCGCTTCCTGGAGGGTCTGCAACCAGAATTGGCTAGAGATGTGGATATGGGACGTACAAGGCCTCTTTCTTATGCTTAGGCTGTGGAGAAATATTTAAGAGTTGAACACAGAGAAGAAAAGATAACAAAAGCTAAAACTACTACTAGCATGCCTCGTAGACACACTCCATTCAATAAAGAGCAAAGCCACTTTCCCAATGACAACAAAAGAGGGGCCAAGAATTTCCAATTTAGACAAGGACAGAACAAGAAATTTAAAGGAGGTCAGCCAAATAGGCAATCTGGATTTCAACAATAGCCACGATGTCAGACTTGTGGAAAGAACCATTTCGGGGAGTGTAGACTTCTAAATAAGAGTTGTTTCAAATGTGGCAAAGGGGTCATTTTATCAAAGATTGTCCATTGATGAAGAACCAACAAAAGAATGATGAACCTCAAAAGAAAAATGCTAGGGTGTTTACGATTACTCAGGCTGACACTGATACCAACAACTCGGTGGTGTCAGGTGATATTTCTATTTTTGGTATTCTCACTCATGCATTAATAGATTTAGGTTCCACACATTCATTTGCATCCATGACATATGTAAAAAGGTTGGGTAAATCGTGTGAGAAATTGTCAGAAGTTTTTAGTACAATGTTACCATTTGGAGAGATTTTGTATTCTACTCATTGGTTGAGGGGGGTTTCTATTTACATTGATGGTAGGCAATTATATGTTTATCTAAAATGTTAGAGATGCACGATTATGAGGTGATTTTGTGTATGGATTGGATTTCAAAGTATAATGCCACTACTGATTGTAGAAAGAAAACAATGATATTTTCGAAGGAAGATGAATTTATGTTTATTGGAACAACATCAAAAAGTTGCATTCCTTTAATTTTTGTTATGAATGCAAGGCAACTATTGGAAAGTGGGTGTATGGGTTATCTTGCCAGTGTGGTTGACACTTATAAGAAGCAAAAATTAAAACCGAAAGATGTACCTGTAGTTAGAGATTTCTTAGAAGTGTTTCCATAAGATTTACTAGGATTGCCTTCGGACAGAGAAATTGAATTTGTGATCGAGCTACTTCTTGGTGCAACTCCTGTGTCCAAGGAACCTTAAATAATGACACCAGCAGAACTAAAGGAATTAAAGATACAGTTGAAAGAACTCATGTATAAAAAGTTTATCAGGCCTAGTTTTTCACCATGGGGAGCTCTGGTACTATTTGTGAAGAAAAATGATGGGGAAATGCGAATGTGTATTGATTATAGAGAACTACACAAGTGATAGTCAAGAATAAGTATCCACTTCCTAGAATTGATGATCTTTTCGATCAATTACAAGGATGAGGAGTGTTTTCAAAGATTTATTTGAGATCTGGGTATCACCAATTAAAGATTAGAGAAGATGATGTACCAAAAACTTCATTTCGAACTCGATATGGTCATTATGAGTTCCTTGTGATGCCATTTGAATTAACTAATGCTCCAGCTGCATTCATGGACTTAATGAATACGGTGTTTAAGGATTATCTTAATAAGTTCGTGATAGTGTTTATTAATGATATTTTGGTGTATTCTTGGTCCAAAGAAGAACATGAGGAACATTTGAGGTTGACTTTGGAGAAATTAAAAGAAAAACAATTCTATGCCAAATTTGAGAAATGTGAATTTTGGCTAGAAAATGTGGCATTTTCGGGCCGTATAGTCTCAAAATATGGTATTTCGATGGGTCCATCAAAGATTGAAGCTGTTAGTAAATGGAATAGACCAACGAATGTTTCCGAAGTAAGGCGTATTCTGGGATTAGTAGGCTATTACTGAAGAATTGTTGAAGGATTTTCCAAGATAGCAATGCCCTTGACGCAACTGACGAGGAAGAATCATAAGTTTGAATAGGCTGAAGCTTGTGAGAAAAGTTTTCAAGAGTTGAAGCAAAGATTAGTTTCTGGTCCAATACTTACTATTCCATCTGGATTTGGAGGATTTGTGATTTATAGTGATGCTTCAAAGCAAGGATTAGGGTGTGTATTGATTCAGAAAGCCAAACTCATAGCTTATGTATCTAGACAATTGAAGGACTATGAACAAAAGTATCCAACACAAGATCTGGAGTTGGCAGCATTTGTTTTTGCACTAAAGATTTGGAGACATTATATGTATGGTGAGAAGTGTGAAATATATATCGTCATAAAAGTCTCAAGTATTTCTTTACTCAGAAATAATTAAATATGAGACAAAAGTGATGGTTGGAGCTATTGAAAGATTATGATTGTGAAATACTTTATCATCTCGGAAAAACAAATGTAGTCGCAGATGCATTGAGTAGAAAGTCTCATGCAAGTGTGTCATTTTTGAGGAAATTGCCAAAACCACTTCAAGAGGACATGTGCAGAGGGAAGATTGAGGTAATCACATAAAGATTATCGGTAATGACTATTCGGTCTACCTTGTTAGAAAGAATCAAACAAGGTCAATATGAGGGTCCTTACTTGGTGAAATAAAAAGGTGAATTGGAAAGTGGGAAGATCAATGATTTTAGTGTGTCAAGTAATGGGATGCTAAAGTTGAAGGAAAGAATTTGTGTCACTATTGATGAGGAGTTGAAGAGAGAAATCCTCATAGAAGCTCACAATACTCTGTATTCAGTACATCCGGGGATGACAAAGATGTATAATGACTTTAAAAGACACTACTGGTGGCCCAACATGAAAAATGATGTGGTCGAGTTTGTAGCCAAGTGTTTAACCTGTCAACAAGTGAATGCTGAACATCAAAAACTTGTTGGTTTACTACAACCAATATAGATACTAAAGTGGAAATGGGACGAGATTACTATGGATTTTGTAGTTGGATTGCCAAAGACTTCTAAACAACATGATGTTATTTGGGTTATAGTAGACCGATATACCAAATCGGCACACTTTCTTCTGGTACGCATGACTTATACTGTTAGGAAAATATGTATTTGCATCAATGGAAATGGTAATAAAATACAACTCTATGCAATATATTACAAATAAATAATGATTGATTAAAATGAGTGTTACAACTCTATAAATGAAAATACAAATAAATATAGAGAAAGAAGAAGAAGATGATTGAAATAGAAAATACAACTTTTGACAAAAAGGTACAAATAAACTTGAGGTAGTAAAAAGAAAGATGTAGATGAGATCACAACTCTAAGCAAAGATAAAAGTAAATATAACAAAAATGATAAGAAGAAAAACAATAGAAGAAAATAAGAACAAGAACAAAATAATAAGAAACTCTCACTCACACAACCAAAGTGAAGAGTGTTGGGGATCACCAACTTGAACAAGGTTTGAAACCTTTGTCCAAAAGCTTATTTCCCCCTAACCAAGCACTAATGGATCTCTCACAGATTTTAGGAAATGCTTTCTGGAATAATTAAGCCTCAAGGTGTTTCTAGCCAAGTGCTCTAGTGGATAGAAAAGTTGTGTCTTTCAAGTGAGCAATAGGCTCCTATTTATAGAGTTTAGAGACACCCTTTGAATTTCAAATTCCACCAACCCCCATGGTTGTGTACCAATGATTAGTTGGATTATTATGAAATTGAAAATGAGATTTGGGAGTTATTTGGGTTTTTTGAGCCGTTCAACAAAGATTGAAAAAACTGAAAAAATGGTCAATTTTTGGCCTATGGCCGCGGCCAGGGACATTAGTGGCCACGACCACTACTCTCTGTCCCACAGGCTGCGGCTACTAACCATTTTCAGCACAAAGTTTTGTGTTGTTTTTCCAAACGGTTCCAAACCCTCCCAAATGATTTTGTAACCCCCAAAACACATTATTGGGGTTAAAATCATATCTCTAACAACCATTTCACCTATGGCTTTATGAAATTCATCTCAATGTTGTGTAACACCAAATTTACACAATAAAGGGTAATATTTGGAAGTTACAAATTTGTAGCTGAATTTGTAACACCAAATATGTTACATATTTGGATATTTCTCATATATCTAAATATTGTAACTCTGTATTATATGTTACAATATGTGACACTCTTTGTCACATTTATTTAATCTAAAACATTATATTTTAATATAATATAATATTACATTATATTATAAAATAATATAACATATACTATGGATCATTGGGCTAAATTATATGTTAAGGAGATTGTTAGATTGCATGGAGTGTCACTATCTATAATTTTTTATCGCGATGGTCGATTTACTTCATTGTTTTGGGAAAGTTTGCAAAGAGCATTGGGCACAAGATTAAAGTTTACTATGACATATCACCCCCAATTTGATGGACAATCTGAAAGGACCATTCAAACTCTTGAAGATATGCTTCGAACTTGTGTCTTAGATTTTCAAGGATCATGGGAGAAGTATTTGTGTCTGATAGATTTTTCTTATAACAATAGCTTTCATGCAATGATTGGTGTATCACCATATGAAATATTATATGGCAGAAAATGCAGGTCACCAATTCATTAAGATGAAATGGGAGAACGAAAGTATCTTGGTCCAGATCTTGTCAGAAGGAAAACTGAAGCTGTAGAGAAAATAAGAAAACGAATGTTAACTGCTCAGAGTAGACAAAAGAATTATGTTGATCGAAAGCGAAGAGATGTGGAGTTCAATATTGGGGACAAGGTATTTCTGAAAATTTCCCCTATGAAAGGTTCAGTGAGATTTGGAAAGAAAGGGAAGTTAAGCCTGAGATTTATTGGACCCTTTGAAGTATTAGAAAAGGTGGGAAGAGTATCCTATAGACTGGCATTACCACCATCATCGTTGAATGTCCATGATTTTATTCATGTATCGTTATTGAGAAAATATGTTCCAAAAACATCACATGTGCTGAACTACGAGCCAATAGAAGTTGAACAAGACCTAACATATGAAAAAAAACCAGTGAAAATTCTTGAAAAAAAAAAAAGAAAGAGTTGAAAAATAAGAAGATTTCACTAGTTAAGGTCTTGTGGAGAAGATCTAATATTGAGGAAATGACATGGGAATGAGAAGATGAAATGAGATCAAAATACCTAGAGTTATTTGGGTTAGAGAATTTCGATGACGAAAATTTTATAAGGTGCAGAGGATTGTAGCACCCACATTATTTTGATATCATATAGCAAATAATGACATGATTGCATTGCATTACATATCATACAATATATATATAATTTGAGCATATGCATATTCTGATAAGTGTTTTCATGCATAAGTATAAAGGTTGTGTATATGATTTCTATGTGTATGTTCAATATTATTAACCTTGTGGCATTTGACTTGTCTTATTATGGGTGTTTGATGTGCTCAAGATATAAGAAAGTATGAAAAATATGGACAAGACATGAAATCAAGTGAGAAAAGTGAAATATAGAAGGCAAAAGATGTTAAACGGTGAAAAATAGTATAATGTCGATTACTAGAATTTCAGTGTGAAAGTGAGAATTAATGGATTTACCAAATATAATTGAGGTATGATTAAGGTCTCATTGATGAAATAAAAATGGTGTTAGAACCATTGGATCAAGTCTTGATGGGAGGTATACATAATTAGTGGTGTTGACGCAAAGTCAAAACGAGCTTAGCATAAGTGCGCTACGCTCAATTGGGTAAGCATAACTATTGGGTATGAACTCATATGGACCAAAGGTTTGGTGAGAGTGTTTCACACATAAGGAGAATAGGCCTAGGAGATGATTAAGTCGAAATTATTGATGTGATAAGGTTTTTATAAGTCAAAAAGTGGAATGATTGAGTGAAAAAGTGTCAAATTTTGATACAATAAGGCCAACTCATTGAAAACAAAGAATTATTATCAACATTATCACTTACCACGACCAAGACTCTAAAAAAAAAATAGAGATAAAATAAAACTAAAAATATTTCTTGGCTGGCTTGAAGATATTCTAAGGAGATCCAAGTGAAATCAAAGCCAAAGAAGTGTATTAAGTTTAGTTTTGCCATTTTTATGGTAAGTTCTTGTACTTGGAAGTTAAATCACATTTTTGAGTTTTACTGAGAGCTTATCTATGGTGTTTTATATTGTTTAATATATTTCTTGGTGGTTTCCAAGTGGTTTGAGGTTTGGAAAAGCTAGAAGAGATTGTTTCCGCCGAAAAGTTGCTCGGTAAGTGAAATTTTGTGGTTCTTGGAGTACAAACTAATTTTTTGGTTATTTTATTGAGTTTAAAAGAGGGTAGATATGTTTATAAATGTTTGAATAGATGTGGAGACTCATTTAATTTGGGTGATGATCTAGGAAATTAGAATTTTATCAAAATCGGTTATGATAATTTTGTGATGAATTATGTCGTTATGTGGTTATTTGATGTTGATTACTGATTGATTTTAATATTTGGGGGTAGGTAAAATTTAAGGGGAAGCTCTGTCAAAAATTCTCCAAGTGTCTAAGATAAATCTAACGTTCGATTTAAGTGGTTTAAGATATTTTAGGCATGATTTGGATATGAAATTTGATATGATGTTTTATGAATATTTTTAAATGACAGTTCAATGCCTTGCTGCCATCATTATGGTGTGAAATTGGATTTCTATAAATTGGGTGATAGTAACTTAATTAAGTGTTAAAATTTATCATGGTCATGAGTAGGATATTATGAAGATTTTGAGATTTTTTCTAAAGGATTAAAGCAATGAGCTAAGTTTTTATATATGTCATTAAAGATCCTAAGAAAAATCATATGTTTGAAATGATGTGAAATTCATGCTCTTGTCAGGATAATCACATCAACGCCTAATACACCACTTGTTACACTGTGAAATATATTTTGGACACAAGGTAAGTAAAGTACTCAACTGCAACACATGAATTACATGTTATGTGAGAGTATGCATTATATGAATATTTTGTGAGTAAGTGGTATTAACATACATTGAAACTTCATCATAAATTTGTATGCATGGCATAATAGTGATATGATGAATTATTGTATGATATAAGACCATGCATGATATTATGATGATTAATTATGTGATGCCTTAGCAAGTTTTATGCAACATAAAAGTAAGTTGTAATAAGAAGTTTAAGTTCAATGCCACTGTTTTGAAAAGACAAATGAGAGTGTAAGTAAGTATAAATGGAGGCCTATAGTTAGGCTCATAGTGGCAAACCAATACTTTGGGCTAGGTTTTAGTGAACCAATTATAGTGTTTTCCATGTTCTCGTATTTATTTATCCTCCATGTGAGTTATTGTTATATGTATTTACACCACAATGTGTGGCCACCTTAACTCTTGAGTCCGACGGGGCAACGATGGAATAAGATTTTTAATGCACGCTACTGTGGTGATGTCTACCCGAAGGAGAACCCATGAGATTTTATATTATATGTGTAATAAGCCTTGCAAGCATTGACCTAATCAAACAGTGTGCAAAATATTAAGGGGCCCAAAATTTAAATAGAAGTTGTGTATGCACATTGACATGGGGAAATCATTAGCATTGCATGCATTACTTTGCTTACTAAGCCTTAGGCTCACAGTTGTCTTGTGTTGCAGGTAGAGAAAGAAATGAGTGAATGACAAAGGAGAAGTGAATCATGGTCCTGATCCTGATTTGTATATATGAACATATCAACCTTATGTGTGTTAGTTCAGTTTATCAGTGTGTATGTTTGTAATAAAGTGTGAAGTTATGTTTTGAAAACAAATTGAGTTATTTAATACTTATGTATAATATGTTTAAGACACACTTTATGTTTAATGTGAAATAAGTATTATAAAAAAAAATTCACACTTCCGCTAAAAGTAATTATAATATAGTTTAAAACGTAACACCTCAAACATGATTTTAACTAAAATAAATGAGGGTGTTACATGGAGTGTCTGCCTTCTGTTGCATAAGTTTATATGGAATTGTGCAAGTGAAGAAAAAGAAGAAAAAAGAAAGAAGGAGTGAGATTAAAGGATTTGATTTTTAGTTTAATTTGATTTTTTTTAGTTTTTATTTTTTTTCAAATCAATTTTTTAAAACTCTTTTAATTGAAGATTTAATTTAATTCCTCTTTTTAAACTTTTAGTAGATTTTATTTTTAAATTAAATTAAAAAAATTTATTAGTTAAAATACATTTTTAATTTATATTTCCTATATTAAATTGAATTAAAATTATTTTTAAAAAATATTATGAGTTCAGCCAATTAAAGTGTGACACATATAAACTCAGTTAACATTTAACAACAACTAATGTATGGGTAGTGACAAAAACACATTTTTTTGTGACAATGGGTACTTTTGCCACAAAAAAAGTTTGAGTATTAAATCACAAACCTTAAACAGTGAGTAGTTTTGCCACCTTTTCCCCTAAATACTCCAATGATATACACTAATACATAATTATCTTTGATAAATGTAAGAAATAATTGGGTTAGACTTAGTTATGCTTATTGTTTAAAGAAATTATATACGAAATGAAAACCTTTCTTTTTTTCCTTAATTGTTTGGTTGGATTAAGTCTTCCAATTAATATATATATATATATGTCTATGAACTCTTATGTATGATCTTCAAGAGCATATAATTTTTTTCACTTTATTAATAATATTTCACAGCTTTAAAACTTTTGTGTTACATTAATACAAATCAATGATCAATTTCAAGCTATTTAACATAATTATTAATATTTATTTATTTTGAAATGGTATGACTTCATTTAAACAACTTGAAATTGCATAAAGATAGGCAAAACTGCTATAACAGCTACAGATGCACATAAGGGAACTTCCCCCCTCCAAGAGCAATTAACAATGTTTTTAAGAGCAAAAATAGAAATGCAGTGAACAACTTTGTTGGTTTCTCTAAAGGAATGAAAAACAGAAAAGCAATACTTATGTACACCAGTTTCTTTGATATCCTTAATGGCAATCCCCCAATCAACTTCATAATTGTTGCTGCTATTCAGTCAAGAGATCCCCTTGCACAGTTAGTTGTTAGAAGGAAACCACTAAGACCAAGTTTTTATTGCCAATTTCAAGCCTTTCTTGATTGCCAAAGCTTCGGCCAGCTCAATAGAAAAGATAACCACCTTATACCCAGATGCAACAACCAACACCTTTCCTCCATCATATCTAATGACAACCCCCAATGCGTCACAATTAATTAGGGCTAAACCAACAGTGGGAGCACACCATCAGACAACATTTCTATTCTCCCTTTTCTTTTTTCCATCAAATTGTAATCATGCATCGAATAATAACTCTATCCACTACATCCATATTAGTAGGAGTGTAACAGTTCAGAAGCTTTTTATTTATTTTATTCCAAATTGTTGGGAGAGAGAGATTACACCACCACAATAATAAGAATCTACACACAATTATATTTGACAGAGATCAATAAAAGATTGAGATAGAGAATGCAAACCCAAAATTTAGACCAAAACTCTTGGATCTTCTTGAAACCTATAAACCCTTGTTAGAACACCACTTGAAATTTCTCTTTCTTCGACGAGAATCAAAACCAAGGCTTATACACGAGGAGTATTATTGTCCAAATTCTCCATTTCCTAGCCCTTAATGGATGCTTGAGGCTTTCTCTAGTAGGAAACGAGAGTTGAGATTGAACAAGCCTTAAAATTACCAAAAATAAGTATTTTTTTATGAACTTCTTGGAGAAAACTTGTGATCTTGAGAGAGAGAGATGTTAGAAAGATTTGAGAGAGTTATCAAGTCTATCAAAACTTTAAGAGAACCCTTTTAACTAATAAAAATTGTCTCAACATGATGGTGAAACTCTTGAAGATCCAACTGAGTACAGACGCATAGTAGGCTCTCTTCAATATGTCACCATGACCCACTCTGACATTTTTTATGTTGTCAATAAGGCATGTCAGTTCATGCATTCACCCACCACTAACCATTGGTCTGCAGTAAAACGAGTCTTGTGATATGTCAGAGGCACTCAGGGCTAGTTTGGTACACCTGTGTTGTGGGGAAAAGCAGTTGTGGCTGTGCTATGAAGAAAAGCAATTGCAACTGTGTTGTGGGGGAAAATTGTTGAGTGTTTGGTAAATTTTAAATTTTAAAGTTTTAAAGTGATGTGAGTTGGAAAAGTTGTAGCAGAGTGATAGATGTCATATTTATTATATTTTATTAAAATAAATTCACACATACTAAATAGATTTAAATATAAATATTGTATTTATTGAAACATGTTACAATTAAAATATGTTTTCGATAAGACACTAATAAAGTAATCATTAACAAAAATGTTATATTATATAATATACACATAATTGTATAGATATTATAACTAGTCGGTATAGTTGAAATTCTAATTATAATGATCGTAGTATAATAATCTTGTCATGTTATAATCACAAATATATACAATTTAAGTTATGCAAAACTCTCACTTTTTTTATTTTTTTTAATTATTTCTTTTTTTTTTCCTAAAACATGATGTGTTTGATAAAATGTAAAAAATACATAGGGTACCCATTTTAAATGATCATCTCTTGTTTGCAGCCATATTTTGAAACTTTTTCATTTTATACTTAGTATTTTAGTTACTATTCATGCTATACTCTTTCTTTTACTCAAACACTCACAACACGATGTACTTTTCAAGTGGTGCTATAGGAAATGTGATTATAAAAATGGGTAATATTAAATTAAATATATTTAATGACAGTTGGTTGATTAATCTTAAAAGTGGCCACTTTTCAAGTTATCCCTCGATAAATTGTAAATTAAAAATATTATGAGATGAAAAAAATAATATTATAGTGTATAATAAAATCTATATTAAATTTTTTAAAAAATCTCTATTTTATTGTGAATTGTTAATACAAAAATACTAAAATAAAAAATATTTTAAAATATATAATAAAGATAAAATTATAAAAATATTTCTAAAACAAAATAAAAATTTTTATTTGGATTAATATATAATAAATAAGTAAATATATTTAGATAAAAAAATCACATTTATTGTAGATTTAAAAAAAAAAAAAGTTTTTAGAAAAAGCTAAAAGTTGAGTTGTGCTAGCTTTAACTTTTAACTGTAGCTTCTGCATAAATGCTTCAATAAGTTGCTTTCTCACAGTTTACCAAATACATTTATTGCACACCTTTTATAGAAAGCAGTTTCTAGCTTTTCTAAAAGTCGTACCAAACTGACCCTCAGACTCATGGCATCACTCTTATAGCTTTATCTTCTTTACACTTTTTAGCCTTTACAGATGCCGATTGGGCATCCAATCCTGATGATAGAAGGAGCACTGGCGCCTATTGTGTTTTTCTAGGTGAAAGCATCATATCTTGGTCTTCCACAAAACAAAAAGTGGTGTCCCGAAGCAGCACCAAATCTGAGTATAGAGCTTTGGCGAATGTAGATGGTGAGCTCACTTGGTATAAGCAACTTTTCAACGAATTACAATTGAGGATACCAACAACTCTAATCATTTAGTGTGATAACATCTCTGCTGCTCTTCTTGCATCCAATCCAGTGTTCCACGCTCGAACAAAACATATTGAGATTGACTACCATTTCACCCGAGACATGGTCACACCCAAGGAAGTGTCTGTTCAATATGTACCCTCAGAAGACCAAGTGGCAGAAATCTTCACTAAGCATCTTCCGATAGTTCACTATGTTCCAATTTGACTATTCTGCCTAGACCAATCAATTTGAGGGGTTGTTAGATTATACTTAGATTCTGTTAATCAGTTTTAGAGTTTGTTACTCTGTAACTGTTTAGATAGTGAACAACTGTGTTCAGTTATAGCTGTTAAACTCTGTTAAGTTGTATTAGTCAAACTCTATAAATAAAAACTTAGTAGCTCAATCCATTCATTCGGTTAGATCTTTTATCAATCACTTTCTATTCTTTATAGGTACTACTAATATCAGCAGTGTCTCTCCAAGTGTCATTGATAAAATTGATGTAGTCTTCATTTTCTGCCCAAGCATGCTCAAAATGGAACTGGGATTTCCACTTAACTCTAGTAGTGTTGTTCACATCTGGAAGAGTAATAAAAACAAGTAAGAGGGGTCTATGATTAGAGTTCCATCTTCTACAATGTTTGACCTTAGAGACCACAAAAAGGTAATCCTACTCTTTGTTACATAGAACCAATCCTACTCTTTGCTACATAAATACTTATCCAGATGCTCAAAAACTAGATTGCTTGGTGTTGAACACCACAACACATGAAAACATAATTACAAAATTAATTACACCAAGACTTGAATACAATATTTGACCACAATACACACTAAACACTTGCACACTTTATTTTGGAGCTCTCACTAATAGCTTCTCTCACTCTTCACACACTCTTTTAGACACACTAATATATCACTTAGACTCACACTCTTTAGAACACTTTGTGTACTCACTTTGGACACACATTCAAGGGACCCAAGGTCCGTATTTATACTACTCAATGTCGGTTCATCAATCGACTTAAAGAAACTAGAAAATTCTAGCTTTGTGTTTGGTTTTGGGCTTAAGCCCAATTGCTAGAAAAATCTAGACTTTATTTACTAACTTGGTCATGAAATAATTCTAGAGAAATCTAGACTTTAATTAAGGCGGTGATGACTTTTTCAATACTCCCCCTCAGCACCAACTCATTCTTTGTTTCATGTTTAGTTGTTCTCTTAGCTTCTGGAATCTTGTCGTGTTAAGTCCTTTTGTGAACAAGTCTGCTACTTGGTCTTTACTCTTTACTTTGTGCATTTCTAGCTCCTATTGCAATACCTTTTCTCTCAGAAAATGATAGTGCACCTCTACATGCTTTGTTCGAGCATGAAAAATTGGATTTTTCTACTAGACGAATAGCAGACTGATTATCACAATAAAGTGGCATCACATTGGCTATATATTGGTGTAGATCCTTCATTAGTTGCATTAACCACGTACTTTCTTGAGTTGTTTGTAATGGCCTGGATAACCAAGACCGTTACATTGTGTGTTTAGAATAGTGCAAGACTTGCTAATAAAGTCGTTTGAACATAAATGTGTTTCTAAAGTCAAGTGACAGGTTAGGGTTAAAAGATTTTGATCGTAAAATGATTGATTTTCATTAAAATAAGAGTTTGATACATGGGATCCCAAAAATAAGGTTTACATGGAAGATACAACCCTCAAAAGTTAATACAACAGTAGCTAGTCTAAATGGTGAAATACAAGTTTGAGCTCTAGTCCCTGTAATTCCCTCGGTCGTGGCGGTCGAGCAGCTGCCGATGTACACTCCGCCCCCAAAGCTCTCCAACTCATGATTGGTCCAACTTTCTCTTGCCTTTACCTGCACCACATAGCACTTGTGAGCCAAGACTCAACAAGAAAACTTTAATCAACAAGCATAGATAACAACAGAAAGTGCATAGTAAACTTTAGATCAACTAGTTCAACCAACAACAAAGTATGACCAATAAGTTAGGCAACAATAAACATATACTTCCAAACATATAATACAAATATTCAGGTGTCGGCACCCTTAGGCCGAGCCCTCTGGTTATTTAGCTGATCCCGGCTCGCTTAGGCTGAGCTACGTTCAGTATGCTCAATATCAGCCCCGACTCCCATAGGCCGTACTTTCACATCACACATAACAGATATACAAGTTGTAGAACACATATGTTCATTTATAGGGGATCTCAGTCCCATTCACAACTCGAGTGCAATTTTCTTACCTCAAGTCCTTAGCGGAGGATGTGGAGTGATCCCGAGCACGATCCTCAGTCATGTGCCTTAATGGTAACCCTAGTCACAAACGTCAATGGATAACTATCAAAATCTAATCCAATTAAATGCTTTGAAATCAAATACTAGTCTCTGGGACCTCGAATTCTACTAATTCGGGTAGTAGAATTCGTCCTAAGCGCTTAGGTTTAAGTCCCTGAGTCTCCCCGAACCTAAAAAAAAACAATTTAGGCTATGACTGCCTAGGCAGGCCGCAACTTGGCCCTAAGGGTCGCAGCACGCCCGAAGTCAGAGGCGCCAGCCTCTTGTCCCAGGGGGAGGCGGGCCACAACTTTCCCTCTAGGGCCGCGACGTGCCCACAAGTTAGCAAGTCCCCCCCCCCCCCCCCTTTCTGGGGCACGCGAGCCGCGGTGCCCATGAACTGGGTCGCGACGCGCCCCTGCGAACCCAGAAATTCCTGGGTTTCTCTGCATTTTTCCTCAACTTATTTCATCAAATTCTATCCTAACATACACCAGAACTAGAATTCGACCACTATATGACAATAGCCTACTCAGATCACCACAATCTCCTAAACTTATAACCAAAATCCTTGTCAAAACCTAGAATTCATCAAAACCTCTTTGAAACCTAAAGGCTTAAGAACACCTCTCTTAACAGCAGAATTCCACCCAAAAATTGAAATTTAAACCTTACCATGATGATGTTGATGATATCCTTGAGCTGCACCTCAAAGTCCTAGCCTTAATTCCCCAGCCCTTAAGCTTAATTTTCTCCTCCAAAGCTTCAAAGCTCCCTTAGGCACAAGAGAGGGAGAGAGTGAACGTGAGTGAGAGGGAGAGAGAGTGCTGAGAGTTTGAGAAATTTCTAGTGGTTCTAATTGTTTCCTAGAATTTTAGCTGAGTATACCTTTTAACCAAAAGACCAAAATACCCCTCAAGACAACTCAGCCCCTTTGTTTCCCTTAAGGGCAAAACAGTCATTTGCCCCGTTTCCTACTAATTCCTCAAGTCATCCTACAAATAACCCAGTTCGTCCTATCATGCCCCACTCATTACCAAATACTTACATGTTACTCGATATATCCCCAAATATTCACTAAATTCCCAAAATACCCCTAGGCTCACCCCAAGCCGGGGATTAAACTCTGTTGTGACTATGCCGTTAATCCGCTCACTAGGATCGTCTCAAGCCGAATACTATAAATATATCCACATAATAATGTGGTTCTAACCATTTAACACATATAATCACATTTATGCCCTTAACGGGCCAAAATAACAAATATGCCCTTATAACCAAGAACGGGCCCACATGCATAATTAATACTAAAAACGCATGCATATAAATATATTCATATTATTATATAAATCATGCATGCCACATAGTCACACATTTAATCAATTAATATATCCAATTATGCCCTCCTGGCACGCTAATCAAAGCATTAAGCTTTATTAGCATTTTTGGGACGTTACACTGCCATTGCCACTGCTTTATATTCTGCTTCAGTGGTTGACAAGGACACCGTTGGTTGCCTTTTTCTACACTAAGATACAGCTCCAGATCTAAGCTTGAATACATACCCAGTAGTTGATCGACGGGTATCATGGTCTCCAACATAATCAGCATCGCAGTATCCAACTATCTTAACCTCGTCACCTTTCTTATATAAGAGACCGTAGTTAATGGTATCTTTGACATACCTTAGCATCTACCACACTGCTTCCAAATGAGGTTTCTTTGGGTGTTGTATATACCAACTTGCTACGCCAACTGCATATGAGATATCTGGTCGAGTCAATATTAGATAAATTAGACTACCAACTAGCTGTCGGTACATTGCTTCATCTTGCAAGTCCTTCCCTTCATGCGCATATAGCTTGGCATTAGCTTCCATAGGTGTTGAGATGGGCTTGCATTTGAGCATTCCAAACCTTTGTAATAAATCTCTTGCATACTTTTGTTGATAGAGAAATAATCCTTCCTTAGTTCAATTAACTTCTAATCTAAGGCAGTGTTTCAATTCTCTAAGTTCCTTCATTTGAAAGCGAACTGATAGGTTCTCCTTTGTTTGATAAATTTATACTCCATCATCGCCAATGATGATGAGGTCATCAACATATACCAAAACAATTGCGATCTTTGTTTCCTTTACTTTAACGAATAAGCTTGAATCTGCATGTGGCATGACATACCCACTCTCCACTAAGAACTCAACAATCTTGCCATACCATGCTCTCGGTGCCTGCTTCAATCCATAGAAAGCCTTTTTCAGTTTACAAAAATACTCGAGATGAATTTTATCCTCAAATCCTTGTGGTTGGACCATGTATATTTCTCATTCTAGCTCTCCATGTAGAAAGGCGTTCTTCACATCCATCTGCCATAGTCTCCAATCTTTACATGCTGCAAGCGCCAGTAGGACTCATACTGTTGTAATCTTGGCAACTGGGCTGAACGTCTCATCATAGTCTAGCCCATACTGTTGAGAGAATCTTCGAGCTACTAACTGGGCTTTATATCTCTCAATCAAACCATCAGGATGAGTTTTTACCTTGTATACCCATTTGCAGGAAATGGATTTTACTTCCTTTGGATTTGGCACCAGCTCCCAAGTTTGATTCTTCTCTAGAGCACTTATCTCTTCTTTCATAGCTTCTATCCACTTGATATTCTGGGACGCTTCTTCATATGTATCTAGTTCTCTAAACTTTTCTTCTTCGACTACAACAGCATTGGCATACTTAGGATTCGACTTTCGTGCTCTTGTTGATCTCTGAGATTGTGGGCTTACTTCTTCAGGTTGAATATCACTTGCATCGTCTGATGCTCTTTGATGCACTCCTATTTGCCAGGGACTTTGTGTTGCCTCTTCGGTGTCTTCCTCACTTTGTTTTTCTTCATCCATTTCTGGAGTCAAATGTAGCTCAACAATTTTCTCCCCCATCTTCTTTTGCAAATTTTCTTCTATTTCTTTAGAGTTTGGCAACTCTTCCTTTTGTGGTGACGACCATGATGAGGCTTCATCAAATACCACATTCCTTGACGTATAACATTTTCCAGTATTAGGGTCGCAACACTTCCACTATTTCCTTTGGCTATCGTATCCCACAAAGATACACCGAATTGCCTTCTTATCAAATTTGCTACGTAGATGACTTGGAGCGAACACGTAGCATACATAGCCAAACACTATAAAGTGACTTACTATAGGTTTACAACCCCACAGTTTCTCAAAGGGTAAAACGAACCCTAACTTTGCTTGGGGAAGTCTATTGATCATATGAGTTGCTGTCTTTATACCTTTTGCCCAAAATCTTCTTGGAACATTCTTCGCATGTAGCATGCTTCAACATGTCTTTGCAAGGTGTTGATTCTTCCTCTCAGCTACTCCACTCTGTTGTGGTGTATTTGCACATGTGAATTGATGGCGTATGTGGTACTCTCGTAAGTACTAAGAAAATTCATCTGATGTGTATTCACCTTCATTGTCTGTTCGCAGGCATCAAATTTTCTTGCCAACTTCTCCTTCAACAATTTCTTTGAATTCTTTAAATTTTGAAAAAGTTTCAGACTTTTCTTCTATAAAGAACACACATACGTATTGTGAGAAGTCGTCAATGAATGTAATCATGTACCACATGTCACTGATTGATGGTTACTTGACTCACCCAAATACGTCAGAATGGACTAGCTCCAACGGTGCTTTGGCTTTGAAATTTGAGTCGTCATACGGTAATTGATGCGTCTTACCGTATTGGCAGCCATCACATACAATCTCTTTTCTAACTTCGAGTTGAGGAAGACCTTTCAACATAGATTTCTTCATCATCGCCTTGAGTTTATGATAGCTGGCATGTCCTAGCCTTGCATGCCAAAAATCTGTTGTTTCGTTCTTTCGAGTTTTGTCTACATAAGCCGACTTTGCTGACATTACATAGACAGACTCTAAATGTCGCCCTTTCATCATCGGTGTTCCAGAGATCTTAAGATCTTGATATATCTTGACATCATGAGGACCGAATATGACGTGGTGTCTCGATGTCATAAGTTGTGCCACTGACAGTAAGTTTTTCTTCATTCCACGTACATGGTAGACATCCTAGAGTGGTACTTCCGTTGTACTGAATCATGGCACTATTTTTGTTTTACCGATATGGGCAATCGGTAATCTTGAGTTGTTGGTTGTGATTACCACGCGACCACCTTTGTACTCAATCATGCTTTGCAACTTCTCTTTGTCCCCTGTCATATGATTTGAGCAGCCAGAATCGATTATCCAATCATTATTGTAGTCGATTGGCCTAGGAATAGTAACTGCCAGAGCTAATTCTTCATCCTCCACAACGAAAGATGCTTCAACATCCTATTCTTCATCGCTTCCTCGTCCTGCATTTCACGTGACTACGTTGTCCTCTGCTATGTTCTTCTTGGACCAAAAATGTTTAGCAATGTGGCCCTTCTTCCTACAGTTGTAGCATTTACCATCATATCTATTTTTACTCTTAAATTGGCCACCCCGGTTGTCTTTCTTTTGAGCTCTCCCTGTTTGGGAGCTTCCATGATGACCATCTTTGTCATTATGTCTTCTAGAACCTCTGCTAGAACTTGGTCATGGTTGACCTTTCTTATTACTACTAAAGAGTGCTTCTTCGTCACTCTTTATCGAGACTCCAGATAGTTGCTTAGCCAATGCTTCTTGATTAGCTAGCAAGTTTTCTAATTCAGTAAGAGAAGGTTGGCTTGGCCAACCCTGTATTGTGGCAATAAAACTTCTTTATTCAGCTTTTAATCCATGAATAATAATTCTTCTAATTCTGGAGTCTAACATACCAACAATATAATCTAATGCAGAGATCTCGCGACAAATAGATTTTATCTCAGTAAATTATTGGCTGATCGTCATGTCATGTTGTGTGATAGAGAGAAGCTCATTCTCTAGAAGTTGCAATCTCACATCATTGTTCTTTGTGAATAATGATGTGAAAGTATCTCGTGCTTCCTTCGGTGTCTTCGATTCCTTGATGTGCTCATCTTCGACTGTTGTCCGAATAGCAAACAATGCTTTTCAACCTTTAATCTTCCATTTCTTTAGAGCAGTTGCATCCTCTGGTTGTGTGACCTTGTTGCCTTTAACGATCTCCCACAAGTCTTGGCCTTGGAGATATGCCTCCATATGCAACGACCACATGTTGTAATTAATGCAGAGATCTCGCGACAAAGAGATTTTATCTTAGTAAATCATTGGCTGATCGTCCTGTCACGTTGTGTGATAGAGAGAAGCTCATTCTCTAGAAGTTGAAATCTCACATCATTGTTGTTTGTGAATAATCATGTGAAAGTATCCCGTGCTTCCTTCGGTGTCTTCGATTTCCTGATGTGCTCCAACATTTCATCTTCGACTGTGGTCCGAATAACAAACAATGCTTTTCCAGCTTTAATCTTCCATTTCTTTAGAGCATTTGCATCCTCTGGTTGTGTGACCTTGTTGCCTTTAACGATCTCCCACAAGTCTTGGCCTTAGAAATATGCCTCCATATGCAATGACCACAGTTGTAATTTTGACAATTAAGTTTCTTAATTCCACTTACCACTTGAAGGTCACCCATCGTGGATGGCAAATATTCTATCTTTTCCAAACAAGCTTGATTTTGACAACAAACTTTGTAGTACTAAACCACATACGATCTCTCAAAGAAACTTAACAAACGATTCTAAGAAAACTCTCTCAATGACAATCTCAAGAAATCTTTCTAGAAGCTCAGTCAAAGCTGCAACCACAAAGCATACTCAGAATTTCAAAAGATCTCACATCCTTAGCTCTGATACCACTTGTTGAACACCACAATATGTGAAAACGTAATTACTTTATTATTACAAAAGTAATTACACCAGACTTGAGTACAATATTTGACCACAATACACACTTAACACTTACATACTTTATTTTGGAGCTTTCGCTAATAACTTCTCTCACTCTGCGCACACACACTCTTTTAGACACACTAATATATCACTTAGACTCATACTCTTTAGAACACTTTGTGTACTCACTTTGGACACACATTCAAGGCACCCAAGGTCCCTATTTATACAACTCAATGTCGGTTCATCATCCCACTTAAAGAAACTAGAAAATTCTAGCTTTGTGTTTGGTTTTGGGCTTAAGCCCAATAACTACAAAAATCTAGACTTTATTTACTAACTAGATCGAGAAATCTAAACTTTAATTATTGAGGCGGTGATGGCTTTTTCACTTGGTTGGTCTGCCAATGCACTAGCTAGGTGAAAATACATTCCTCAAAATCAATCTCTCAGTGCACAGTCGTCATAACATTTCGAAAGCTGCGCATCAGATACTGAGGTTTGATTCCTCCCCCCGTATTCAGCTTGCCTTGTGATCACTATAATCTCCATCACAAACCGACGACCCTTGTACATTGATTTAAGCCTTCTCAAGAGCTCCCAAGAGAATTTCCTCTGGCTAACATTTGGATTTCCATAAAGTCTCGTACATCTCTAGGACAAACCATTCTCACCCTTAACAAAACAATCTATATGATAAAAAGTAAAAGAATGGATGTTTACCTCAACTTAATTAATTTTTTTTTACCTACATATAGTTGTTCATTTGTGTAACTTTAAAACAAAACTGTACTAGATTAGAGTATTAACTAATACTAAAACGGATCATATAATATTAATCACATGAAAATTCACAGAAGATGGTGATATCAATTGTATTATAATGTGGGCAGTATCCAACACCACACAAATATTTTTTAATACTTTGAAATTATATTTATATTTATCGACATAGTGACTTATTGTTCCATTAGCATTAATTTATGAAAATTTGGACTCCATGTGCAAAGGGGCCACTTAACTCGATCGTGTGCCATTGATAATATCAGTTATTCATTGTTTGGATAAGAAACTTGTCATTTATTTGTTTATTTATTTTGGTTAGCTGTGAATAACTTTATATCATTCAATGATCCGTAACACGTACCGTATTCAAAACCTTATACAACTTTATTATTTATTCAAAAACCAGCGTGCTGTCGAGAATAATTATAAAACGCATACAAATATAGATAATAGCAATAAATAAAAATACTGATATAGAATAATAATTAAATTATGTATATCTATAAATCAAGAATAATAATAATAATAATAATAATTATATTTATTTATTAGTGATAGGAGCCTACTACAATAATATGTTGATGCGTTTAAGGCGACCACTCATACAACTGATATACTATATAAATTTAAAAGTACTAAAACTATATATATTAATAATGCAATGAAGCATTAATTTAAATATGAAATGTATATTTTTCCATAAATAATAACAAAAAAATTGGAAAGACAGAGTTGTGTTGCCCTAACTTCAAACCAACATAATTTAAACATCTGGTACTGTCTTCTTCTCTCTTTGACCCTCAATAAACTAAAGAGTTTAACTCCAAATTTATATTCTTCTCTCTTTGGGTACTGTACTATATTTTTAAGTGAAAATAGAGAAGATAACACGCAAGCTGGTCATGACTTGGAATGAGCTGTCGTGAGACTAGGAAATTAAACTTAGAGTAATTTATTTGTAATATTAATGACTAATTAAGGACAAGGATTAGCCATATCTATCCTCATAATTATAACGACATCGAGAAATAATTACTATATGGTAAGTATGAGTCCCTAAGTCGTTTCATGTGTAATAATAATGCTTTTGGTTGAAGTATATTATTAGTGTTAGTGAGTAAAAATGTTGTAGGTGGTGATTCTTGTTCTTATAGGATAGTGTCTTTGGGTGGATTCGTGTCTATGTTTATTATGCTCTCCTATAATAGTTGATTGTGTTAGATGGATAGACTTGTTCTTTTAAAAAAAAAAAAAATTATTATCTGCTGTCTTTAACTTGTGATGAAATGATGAAATAATAAATTCGAGTGTTTTAGAAAATAATAATAATAATAATAATAATAATAATTGTGATACAGCCATTATTTTAATTTGTTATTATATTTATTTTTCAAAAAGAGCATACTATATATAAATTAATATATATTATATTAAAAAGAAATCACATTGTTAATTCTTGTCTCCCTATTTATTCTCAAAATAAAACTGTTAAATATATATTAGTAAATAGGTAAGGGGGTAGATCTTGAGTAGGTAAAGCTATAATTAAAGTTATATTCATTTTTGTAACTACTTCAAATTCAAATAGTTAACCCAAAAGTTTTTTAATTTGTAATTTCAAATATGTATATTTTCCAATAATTTTTGTTATATATAATATATCCTGACTATATATCAATTTTATTTTGTCCCATCTCATCACTTTATTTTCCCCTTATTTTGTCGTTCACTTACAAAAAGAGATAGAGGCTCCATCAATGCTCGTATCGTACCAAAACATATCCAAAATAAAACTTAATGGATATAAAACTAAAGATTCACAATATTCCTCTCTTTTTTTCCCCTTTTTTTTTTGCCTAATAATAATGTACATCATTTCTTTTTCTCTAGATTGGTCTAACCAAACGTAGGCTCATGATAAAAGTGAGTGAGTGAGAAAGAGAGAGTTGTGTTGATATGTATCGGAGTTGGGGGGTGGCCTAGTAAAAGGGGGCCACCGATGAAATGGAGTGTTATGTATGTGAGATGCCGGCGGAGTAGTACAGGACATATACAATAGATTCATGTGCCATGCAAAGTCAATAAAGATTAGGTATGGTGGCCAATGTGTGTGACATTATGTAGGACAACTTTTACCCTTATTTTAACGTGGCCCCTATTTTTTCATCAATTGTCCATTTTCAAACTAATAATAATAATAATCCATTTGGCTTATCACTTGTTACCACCGCTAATAAGCTTAAGTGTAGACGATCAGATCGAAGTTTAGGGTCTCTATTCAAAAGAATTCCTAAATTTTGATAAATAATAATAAAATAAGAATATTGTGTGATTAACTATAAAGTGTGAAATCTCAACCGTTGACATGAAATTTAACGGATGAAGTTTAAATGCACAAATTTTTTATCGGGTACGTAACGTTATTTATATGAAATACTAAATTCATTTACGTTAATATATCATAAAATCCTCCACCAATAGTAATAATAATAATCAATTTGGCTTATTATCACTCGTTATCATGAGTAGCAAAATACACAAGTGTGACCTCAAGTATAGACAGATGAGACACGTGCCAGAAATCCAATCAAAGAAGCTTCAAAAATTAAAACATATATTTATTTTTTTATAACAAAAGTACTTTTAAAAATTATCATCTTATATAATACATCAATTTGATAAGTGTCATATTTTGTATTGAGTATTGAGCCTCCACCATCTCCGAGTCAGCTGTGACAAAAAGCATTATTTGGATCTTCTCCCATGCAAATTAAGCAAAGATCAAACTCTTTCAATTATTCCGTACCAAATATAAATAAATATATTTTTCAATATTCAGATAACTCTGTTAAAAATAAATTGTATCAATAACTAATTATGTAATAGGTATAAACAATAATAAAACCGTAGGATTGAAAAAGAGAGTGAATTGATTTATTTTTATTTTGGAAATGGAAATGGAAATGGAAATGTTATATATATAGTAAGGAAGGAGTTTGTATTAATTTAATTAAAAAGTGTTGGTTTTTGATCACATAATAAATTGATGGCATTGGTGGAAACCACGTAGACAAAAAAAAAATGAAAGGCCAAAATGGTTATATGAGTTCTGACCATGAAATCATCCGTACCACCCTCCCTCTCGACATGTCAACCATTCCTTAATGCTCTGCATTGCATGGCATGGGGCCATCACCCCACCCCATCCAGATCCAGTCACTTATTCAATTATAAACTTTTTGTTTTTTCTTTCAATAAATAAACACATATTATATAAGTTTTTTAGAATAATTGGAGAGCTGGGGTAGGAATAATAATGCCTAATAGGTTGATCGAACATCAAACGTAGTGAAAATATATTGTAAAGTAATTTTCTATTTATTTACCACTACTTTAATATATAATAATATAAATAAATTATACTAAGAATCTCTTGATTATTTCATTAGACATAGAACGTAAGATAAGTATCAATATACTTAATGCATAATTAAGGAAATTGTTTATTATATTACACAAGGTTTTAGGCTCTCCACCTTATAATTACTATAAACGACTCACACCTCAATTTTTTTTTATATATATATATACTAATAAATGCTAGGGAGATTGGACACACTAATTTTTTTCCTACACTTCAAATCTTCCATTAAATAATGGTGACATAATTAATATATAATCACACAATTTAAATAAAATATGTATCTAACATTACTCTATATATTGATCGAATCCTAAACTTCTCAAAAGTGTTGCATACCCTATTAATTATAGTCTCTTTATTAGTCGATTTCAATGTTATCTTCTTCCATTAAAACAAATATATTTTTAAGGAAAACCTATGTAAGAAATTGAGATCATCAGTCTTATAAACTTTATTTAAACATCATAATTAACCAGTAAGATTTTTGTAATCATTAAGTTCTTTTCATTTTATTTAATATTCTATGTTTGTGTATATATGAGTTTAATGAATATCATTTTTTTTCTTTTTCTTTTAGAGATAAATTGGAAACTACTATTACAAATTGCAAGGAGATTTAAATTTAAATTAAAACTTATTGATGCTAAATAGAATAACTCAATCCTATACAGAACTATTGTATTTTTCAGTAGTGAGACTATATTTAATTAATACCTACTATTTTTTTCCCAATATGTGAGCTTACTAAAAAAAAATTAAAAAAAAGTATCATACTTATTTATTGACAATAAATTATATAATATATATAAATATAGAACATTGCTATGTGCATTATAGTACCAACATCATTGTAAATAGTACCTAACACCATTGTAATATTGGTTTGTGTAATTTAATATCAAATTCACATATATTAAATTAAATTAAAATACGTGGGATTCAGTACATACAAATAATAATATCACATATAAAAAGGTGTTGGCACTATTGGTGTACTATAATATATTTATATAAATATGGGATTGGATTTTGTTTCGTTGGGATATGCATTATGATCACTCTCGCTCTCTCAAATCAAGTGTAGGAAAACTCTTATATTTTTTGTGATCAAGATTTTTAGAATTTAATCAGCAATGACATAAAACAATTGCAGTAACTAATATATCAGATTAGTTATAATAAAAGGCTAGTAATCAAAAGTTAAATGCAGAAAAATAAAGAAAGAACATAGGTGTCAAATCTTTTATTCCATTGTCGTGGTGACTGTTTAAGCCCATACAGTGACTTTATAAGTTTGCACACCATCTCTTTGTTGCTTGATTCCACCTGAAAACCAAGTGGTTGATGCATATAAATGTCCTCCTCTATAAAACCATTTAAGAAGACAGTCTTGACATCAAGCTGTTCTACTTCTAAATTTTGTTGTGCTGCAAGAGATAACATCAATCTTATAGTCTTATACTTTACTACAGATGAGAACACTTCATTGTAATCGATTCCTTCCACTTGTGTAAACCTCTTTGTGACAATGTAATGCCCCAAATTTCCTAATAAGGTTTAGGACCTTGATTAGGAGGCCGGGAGGGCCATAATTGATTTATTATGATATTTAATGAGTATACGCATGCTTATATGAATTATATTATTATATGATGGTGAATGCATGCATATGGGCTTATATTTTAAATGCAAGGGCATTTTGGTAATTTGTCCACTGTGGGCGTAATTGTATGTTTTGGGTGCATGATTGAGATTAATTAATATAGCCACATTATAGGGTGGATTGGTTCGAGCTTTTCGACATGAGACGATCATGAGATGTAAGTGTTCGGTCTAGTCATAACGGCACTACAACAAAATAGAAGTTTTATGACTTTATTTGGGAGACATTGGAAGTCTACAATGTCTCCCAATTGGGGAGACGTTGCTGCTAGGGTCATTGTAGGTATATATCCCACGTCTCCCATTGGGAGACGTGCCTCACTTCCCACGTCTCCCACCTCTCCCAATGGGAGACATTGAAAGTCTCCCACATTTAAAAAAAATAAATTAAATAAATTTATAATTAATATTATTTTAATTTGATTTAATAATTAATTAAATTGAAATAATATTAATTTAAATTGAAATTATTTTAATTTAAATTGAAATGATTTTAATCTAAATTTAAATTGATTTAATAATCAAATAAATTGAAAGAAAAAAATAAATTTGTTAGACATATACAAGAAATACAATATTTGTTAGACATATTCAAAATGAACAAATATTGCATTGTGTATGAAGAAAGAGTTAAAAAAAAAAAAACCTATCAACGAGGTCGGTAACTTTGGATTATCGGCAACATATGTCGCTCATTATTGTCGCAACTCATCAATTTGTGCCTATGTATATGATGTGCTTGTTAGCTGCAAGAAATATAAAGTAAAATATATTAATTAATTATTTGATTACATTTATAGTTTCAAAAATAATTTGTAAATTTTAATTAATAATACCGTTCTCAAGTAATGCCCGGGACTCGCATGTCCAATCAAGTAATGCCCGTTCTCAACTAATCGTTTATTATCCTAAATAATATCGGGCAGCATTTCCCCTATAATAGTGACATAACCATCTGCATGTGAATAGCAAAACAAACAATTCAAACAACATACAATAAGTTTCTTCCTTATAGAATGTCTATATAAAATTAATTGTTTATTATCCTAGATAAAATCGGGCAACATTTCCCCTATAATAGTGACCTAACCATCTACATGTGAATAGCAAAACAAACAATTCAAACAACATACAATAAGTTTCTTCCTTATAGCTCCGCAGCACACAGTCAAATTTCTCATAACCTACTTCACTAATACACACAAGTTCTCAACCTTCAGTTATCACCGCAACACACAATTTTAATCTCAGAACCTACTTCACTATGGATGAATATTTAAGATATTCAAACTCCTCTAACATTTGTTTAATAATATTAAAAGTAGAAGTAAGAGAATATATATTTACCTCTTGCAATTAATAATCCAAAAGCTAACAAAATTACTTCAAGTAGTAATCGAATTCGCTATTAAATCCACAAACCAATATAAATAAATTAATAAATAATAAATAAAATATCACTAAATATCTAGCAATATATAACTTATTATTATAATTTTAGAAACTTAATTACCCCAAATGTGTGATTGATAGATATAGAAGTTTTGATGCAAAGTACTCTCTAAAATCTCACCACCAAAATCACAACCTACGAAATTAAATTAATTAATATGTTAAACATTACTAAACAAATATCACTAAATTCCTAATAAGTAAATGATTGGTAAACAAATAAAAAAATACTCCAATGAGCCACTAATTATAACCTAAACAAAAAATCAATAAAAAATTTCATAACCTAAAATCTCAATAATCAACAAAAACATAAATTTTTTCATATATTTATATTTTTAAAATTATTTAATAAATTTATTTTAACATAATAACTATATATATATATAACAAAATAGTTAGAATTTTAAAAAAAAAAGAAGTTTAAATATACATACAAAAATATATCTAAATTTCGAAATAAATAATGATAAAAATTAAAAAAAATCATGAACATATATATTATAATGAAATATATACAATGTGATAGGTTAAATTAAAAAAAAAACTATGAAATCTTAAATCTATAAAAAACCTCCATGGAAAAACAAATAAATCTAACAATGTATAGAAAAAAATGCATAAAAATGTAAAACTAACACAAAATCATGTATATTACTCATCCTAATGCTAAACCTATGATTTTTTTTATCAAAATAATTAACTAAAATTCATAAAAATTAAAAAAAACTAACCTTGAAAACCCTAAAATCGCAGCACCCTTTCGTGCTCTCTGTTTGGTGTGCTCTCTCTGTTTTGTATTATGAGGAAGAAGAAGACCCAAAATTCATTAAATGGCCAGGGGGACATCCAACGTCTCCCACTGGGAGACGTGGGACACGTGGTACGTCTCCCACTGGGAGACATTGAATGTATAGAGGGGTACATCCAACGTCTCCCACTGGGAGACGTGCCACGTGTCCCACGTCTCCCAGTGGGAGACGTTGGATGTACCCCTCTATACATTCAATGTCTCCCAGTGGGAGACGTGCCACGTGTCCCACGTCTCCCAGTGGGAGACATTAGATGTCCCCCTGGCCACTTCTCAACCTATTTCCAACGTCTTCCACCATTTTTAATGTCTTCCAATTGTAGTCATTAATAAAAACTTTCAATGTCTTACACCATTAGACATTTAAAACCCCTGATAAGTTTTAATGTCTTACACCAATGATGTAAGACATTGTAGGGAGTCATTGTATATAAAATTTGTTGTAGTGTGGGTTTAAGTTCGGGGCTCGGGGTGAGTCTTGGGGTGAATTTAAAGATTAGAGCATTACCGGGAATTAAAGGGTAATGGGGTATGATTTATTGGTATTTGGGAATATTGAGAATAGCGGGAATTTGAGAGCGTTAATTATAATTAACGAGATAGGCGGGAAAGGACAATTTTACCCTTGAAATGGCTTAGAGGCTTTTGTTGGCTTAAGGGTATTTTGGTCATTTTGGGTTTTGGATATATATAACATAGGAGGGCTGTAGAAGGACAGACCAAAAACAGAGGTTTGCTTCTTCCTTTCCCGTGCATCACCTTCTTCACTTCTCCTTTGAGGGTTTTGAGTTCTTGGTGGAGTTTCAAGCTAGGGAAACTTAAAGGCTGGGTTGGAGACTGGGTTTAGCTTGTAAGGGAGGTTCAAGACCAGTTTCAAGGTGATTTTTAGCCTTTGGTTTCAGGTGTTGCTCTATTTTTGTTTTAGTTTGTAATTCATGGTTTTTGATGTGGGAAGTGTGAATCAAAGGGGGGTTTTGTGTTGTTTTGATTGGGGTTTGATGAGGGTGAGTTAAGGGTGTTATTTGGGGGTCTAATTATATGTTTGGAGGGGGTTTAGAGATGGTTTAAGGGACTAGTTCTAAGGGAAAGTGCAGGGGAGAATTTTGGTGTGCGAGTTGTCATTTTGGCTGAACTGGGATTGTGCCGCGGCATGGGCAAGGAGAGTCGCGGCCCTTGGAGTAAACTGGGTTTGGGCGCCTCTGTCTGAGGGGCGGGCCGCGGCATGGCCAAGGAGGGCCGCGGCCCTTAAGGTCATTTTTGCCATAATGGGGTTTTTAGCTTGGGGATTCAAGCATTAGGCCTCGGGGTTGAACCTACTACCCGGTTGAGTAGTATTTGAGGTCCCGGAGGTTAGGTTTTGGTTTGGGAACATTTTATTATTCATTTTATTAATGGTATCCCATATGTTTGGTTATGACTAGGTGACCGCTGAAGGATGAAAAGCTGATCGTTCTCAAAGGTCGTTTCTTTTATTAATTCTCGCTCGAACCCGAGGTAAGAAAACTGCACCCCGTATGTGACATGCATGGCTATGATTGATGCATGTTGGATGTTTAAATGTAAACATTGATAGCATAATGAATGCTTGGCGGTCTTGCCCATTTGCATATGATTATTAATGAGGCATGCTGGGTGATTAAGTGTGATGCATGTGATGCACGAGAAACATGTGATTAGGGCATGCCATGAATGATGAATATGAGATTGGCCAGAGCTTGAGTCTCTGAGTTTGTGAATGATCATGATTATGCTAGCAACTGTTGAGTAAGCATCACTACAAGAAATCTGATCTTTACCGACCAATATTTTACCTACCAATATATATTGGTAGGGAAAGTAATGTTTTGCCTACCAATATTTATTGGTAAATAATATTGGTAAGTAATTATTTGCCATTAGTATATTAATTCAGAAATATTATTTCCTACCAATATTACCTACTAATATGGAAACTTTGCCCACATTTATTTTTGAGGGAAAAATTTTACAATTCCCGCTCAATTTTTCCTCCAATTTTTGCTTATTTTTTATTTTTATTTTTATAAATGCTTATGTGTAAGCATATGTGTGATAATATTGATGATGTGTAAGCTGATGTGTCTATCATCTTGCCTATTTTTTCTTTTTTATCCAATTAACAAATATATTATATGCTATATATGTATATATATATATGATATATTATTACCCTTTCACGCACCAGATCACTGTTTCCATTCCTTGTTCTTACACAGCTTCCGTTCCGTTCCGTTCCTGCTTCCCTTCCGTTCCGTTCACTGTTCCGTTCCGCACGCACCCTTCCAGATCAGATCACTGTTTCCATTCCCTGTTCTTACACAGCTTCCGTTCCGTTCCGTTCCGTGCTTCCCTTCCGTTCCGTTCACTGCTTCCCTTCCGTTCTCACATATTGTGAAATACTGAAGCTCTCACCAGATCAGATCGAAGTGACCAAGCACCGTCTCTCTCTCCGGCGCAGGACGACTCTCATCTCGATCACACACGGAGTCGGTAACTAAAATGTCCTGATTTGTTTTTTTTATTATATTTAGAAATAACTTTTCTGTATTTGATTTCTTGAAGCTTAATACACTCACTCACTCACTCCACTGGGCTGTGAAAAATTATAGATTTACTTGGGATTTTCTAATGATGTTTATACATAATAAGTTTATGGCTGTCATAGCATATTCTTTTATAATTTGTGCAGAGTTTTGATCAAAAGAAGAATGGAAGATTCAGATTAGATGATTTCATATCTCTTTGTATATTTTTGCAGTCAGCTCGGTAAGTTTCTCTCGACAGAAATACAAGTTTTTTCTCGAAATAAAGAACAAAAGTTTTCTGTGCTTAGAATGAATTTTATACACACAATCGATATGTCTCTCAGCATTGTATACATATTTTGTTCCACACTCTTAATCATATAAAGGCGTTTGGCTTCAAGTGAAACTCTTGAACATGTATAATTTATCATCTACACCAGTTCAAAATGGTCATAAGGTCATAACGGAGGCTTACTCATTTTCTGCTGTTGTTTTGCTCGTTGCAGTAATATGTTTGATTCATTTGATACTGCTAAGCAGGGCCGGGTGACTCTTGATCTCAACCAATTTGTATATTGCAGTGAGTATTTTTTTTTTAATCTTTTTTAACAGTATATTCCAAATAACACATGGGATTTTATTGCTTATTTATGTTATGTGAAGAAAAAAAACGAATTGAAGATAAATCATCGTGTTTATAGCTCTCTCTCAGTCTTGGGTTTCTCACTTACCAGATCAACCAAGCTGTACTACTCAGTTTAGTTCAGATCTGACGAGCAATAATAATATGTCACTAGTGACAAAAACTAGTTCACCGATCCAGTTTTGTTGTACTAGTACTAATAGAAATGACATACAAAACTCCTCTACCAATACTAGTAGCACAAGTTTGACTTACCCTCCCGTTGACTTTGCTTCTTACAAAGCCTATCATAACTCCAATATTAACATTTCAAGCTGTGGAGATCAATTTTCCCCAGCTAGCTTCCTCTTTTCAGCCCCTCCAGATAATATATCTCCTTCCATGTTACTAAACACGTCTTCGGTGCTTGGAGATCATAGGCATGATCATTTTGGCTCTAAGGCCTCTCATGATCATCAGGGTGTTGATTTGATCTGTGGAATATCACAGGACCAATGTACTAACGATGTTAATGGCTTCTCAATGGGGTTTCCATATGAGCTTTTTCAAGGGAATATTCTTGGCAACATGGTTAGTAGTAGTAGTACTACTACTAGTACAGATCAAAGTTCAATGATCAAGAATCATGATGATCAAGATCAGACGTGGGAGGCTGTTCGATCCCTTGGTTTTAATCCATATAATAGTTTACCGTTGCCACCTTTGAATGCGGCTATGACGGATCCATGGAAGTCGAGCTTGCTCTGGGACTCTTCGTCGCCATGTCCAACTGAGACGTCAATAAATTTTCCCAATAGCAGTAACAAATGCTATACTTAGTCAAAGTACAGCACCGTAGAAACTGAGCAGAAAGTTTTTATTTTTATTAAAATAGTTAGAACGCCATTAGTTTAGCTAGCTTTTGCAGAAAAAAGTTCTTTGATTTGTATATCAATCACTTTTGTATGACCACTTGTAAAAGTGTGGCCAATGCAATAGAATGTGAACTACTACGACTCTAGTTTAAGAATTTTATTGGTTTTCAGTGACTCTTATCTCTTTATCTCCTTTTTCGTTTTTGGCCTCAATCGAAAACTGTGATGAGCATTATTATAGTTATTATTAGTATCAATACGAAAACAAAGAGACAAATGCAATAGACCAATTAAGGTTCAGATAATAATATAAAAATGCCAATTGTAGGATAAAATATATTGAAAGCAAAAGATAAGGCCAAAAATAATATCATTATTTGACTTTAGGCTTTAATTAACATGTTAATGTGACTCTTGATTTAGTTATTCACTTCCCCTGTTATCCCACATATGGAGAGCATAATTTGTTTTGGTCTGAACTCATATCATCAAATTAATTGAATTGTATTTGCATCAACTTCTCATTAGTTAGTTTTTCTTTCCAGGTTTTTTTTTTTTGGAAAACAAAACAGAATATTCTCAATGGGATCTTATAATTCACAGCTAAGAAGTATAGAACATCTCACAAACCAAACTCAAAACAATTGTTTTATCACCTTCCCCTTCTAGTAGTTTTGTGAACATTTGGTTTAGCTCAACCATTCATTGATATCACAGATGGCAATATAAATAAGCATATAGAGTTAGAGGTTAACGTCAAGGCAACTAATCACACAAGCAAAGTTTCCTTACATTCTCAAATTTTCTCATTACTTCTCTGTATACATCGATAACCATGGCTTCTGTGTTTCAAGAGTCCCAGATAAGAAATTTCTTTGATGGTTTTTGTAGAGTTCAAACAAAGTAGCTTTAATGACAGTAGATGTTCTTAAAGGCCATTTGGCAGTTTATGTTGTAGACGAGTCATAAAAACTAGAATCAGTCCCTTTTGTAATCTTGCTCATTAGGCTGCTCACATCACTAAATTTGGCCTGCCACTAACAAGCTCTAAAGCCACAACTCCAAAGGCAAAGATAGCAGTTTTCTCTGTAAGGTGACCACGCATGGCATATTCTGGTGCAAGATAACCAATTGTTCCAGCAACATGAGTACTTATATGAGTTTATTTATCATCATAAAGTTTAGCCAAACCAAAATCTGATATTTTGGGAATGAGATTATAGTCAATGATGAAGAAGAAAGCCTTACTGTATGGAATAGTTCCGAGTCTAAAGTATTTGTGAATTGAGATACTATATTACTTGTATAGCTAGAATTAATGTTATTTGCAAAAATTCCAACATTGCTAAAAAATTACTGTATGGAATAGTTCTGAGTCTAAAGTATTTGTGAATTAATATCTTTGCTGAATTTTCATTCAGTTCTTTTATAAATATCAAGCTAGTAAACCTGCACTTTTGCTAATTGATTTTTTAATTATTAAATTATATATATTTTAAAACAGCTATTTTGTTACTTTTTCTAAATTTGTAAGTGAAGACATATTCTAGTTTCGTTCATAATCAGTAAATTTTCTTCTGATTTCTTTTCTCACATTGTTTTTGAATTTCTTTTTAGCTAGAATTACATTTTTATGCTTTATGGGATGTAAGGATTTTGGGGTTTTTGAGTTATGTTTGTTTGCAAGTTATGTTTTCTAAAATTTTTGTATAACTTTCAGATCTGATTTTATTTTAGTTTTGATTGATTTTGAATGTGTAAATACGAGCATGATTGAATTCTTGTTGTTTTATTGTTGATCATTATTTTCAATCAGAATTTAATTGTAATATGAATTTTTTGTAGTGCTTTGAGGTTTTGGGCTTGGTCTGGGTGGCTCTGTGATTTTTGAATTAGGCTTGGCGGCTTTAACACTTTTGGAATTTAGCCTTGGAAGTCTTGAGGTAACATTTTTATGATTTATAGTGATATCAAATCCTTACTAATCTGAAAGTTTGATGATGAATCATTGTCCTGAGGCACTTTTTGGTGCTTTGTTTATAGTTTTTGTGATTGGTTGTTTATGCATTTGAATTTGTCTATGCTATTTCTTTTGTATTTTGTCTTTGGTACTTTGTTTATGACTTGTTGTTAGTGGCTTTCCCTTTGTTGTTTATGTACTAAGATTGATTATAAGTGTAGTTTCTTTGGAAGATACTACAAAATAATAAAATAAAAAATCAGTAAATTAACACTATTTAATAAGCTTACTGTCATTTTCTATTGGTACTTAGTTTAGATTCAGAGACAAATTGTTATGGTTTACTTGCTTTGTGAAATATTAATAATTCATGTGGAAGAAGAAAAATTAAAGCCCCTTGTTTACTGGGGTGGAAAGAATCTTTAAAGCCTCCTCCTAGGCAGTAGTAGTAACCTTTGAATATGTAAAAAAATATGTGCATCACATATATATACATACATATATTTATATGTTTCTATATAACGACAATAGTTCTTTTAATTCAATATTGTTTTTTTTTTAAAAAAAAGAAAGAATTAATAATAAAGATGCATTCATGAATCCTTGTGATAGATCAAATCCCATGTTACTAAATTGAACCTCCCCAAAAAATGCAATGTCCATGAGAGATGCTTGTCTAGCAGCAACTTCCATGATTCTCAGTTTAGCTGCCCCAAGTAGCTGAACCATAACAATTTTCATTGTTTTCCTCATCCTTTTTAGCCTCTCCATTTTCATTTCACTTCCCCCAAATCAATCTCCCACTCTCTCTTCTTTCTTATTTTCCTAATTCATTTATAATAATCTACGAAAGAGAAAAATCTTTAATATTTACCATCCTTTCTTATTCTTTTTCTTGCTCTTGTTCTCCTCTGTGTTCTTTCTAGAATTTGGGTTCATCATCAGCTCTACCAACTACAACAAGGGACCCCATTTTGTTGGTTCATGGATCGTCATTGGATAAATATACCAAATAAACTTTCAGCAGAATATGCTGCTGGAATGAATGAATTCATTAGTGTTGCAAGACACTCCATGGACTCCAATGGGATGGTTCTATGCCCTTGTTGTCGATGCGTGAATAAGAAATCACAATACATGCATGTGATAAAGTTGCACTTGATCACTCATGGATTTCTTAGTACTTACACAAGGTGGTATCACCATGGTGAGCAAGTAGAGGAAGTAGAAGATGATGGATTATTTGATACCAAGGATAATGTCGAAGATTCGGATCAGAGTGATGATTTGGCGGCAGGTCTTCATGATGCTATTGGTAGTAAGTATTTTGACATTGGTCCAACTAGTGACTTCAATGATGAATCTCCACTTAATGTGGATGACAAGTATGATGCATTGTTTGAGTCACTTCATAAGCCTTTGTACAATAACTGTAAAGGTTTCTCTGTCTTAAGCGCGATGGTGAAGTTGATGAATCTCAAAGTGCTTAACAAATGGACAGATAAATCATTCGACCGTCTTTTGGAGTGTTTGAGAGAGATATTGCCCGAGGGTAATCAGTGCCCAGTGAATTATTACCAGACGAGGAAGCTTCTTTGTGAGGTGGGCTTAGGCTATGAGCAAATTGATGTTTGTCAATACGATTGTGCATTGTTTTATGGTGAGAATGCAAATGCAGTGTCATGTCCGGTATGGTTCCCAATCAAGGCACGACTTAAGAGAATGTTTAGTTCGAAGCACACTTCTAAAGATATGCGATGGCATAAAGAGGTACGGAAAAATGAAGCCGGGATTTTACGTCATCCTGCTGATGGGGATGCTTGGAAGCATTTCGACAATGTGTATCCTGACTTTGCAGCTGATTCTAGGAGTGTACGAATGGGTTGGCGTCAGATGGGTTTAACCCTTTCTCTAATATGACATCAACCTATAGTTTGTGGCCAGTGATATTAATTCCGTACAATATGCAACCTTGGGCTTCTCCTAATGGAACAAACTATCTCATGTCTTTGTTAATTCCAGGCCCTAAATCTCCTGGAAAATATTATGATGTGTTCTTGATGCCATTAATTGAAGAGCTTAAAGAGTTATGGGATGGAGTCAATGCATATGATTTGTATGGTCAATGCATGTTTAAACTTCGAGCTGCAGTCTTGTGGACAATTAGTGATTTTCCTGCTTATGCATACTTGTCTGGGTGGAGCACTGCTGGTAAATTAGCATGTCCTGTTTGTCTTGAAGATACAAGATCTAGAAGAATAACTGACAAACAATGTTTCATGGGACATCGATGTTATTTGAAAAGAAACCATGCTTGGAGAAAAAGTAAAGAATATGATGGATCTACTGAATTACGTGGCCCTCCTAGAACTTTTACTGGTGACGACATTTTAAAGAAATTAGATGAAATTCCTATTCATACCCCTGGTAAAGCATCAAGTAATTCTTCTAGAAAACGTAAGCGTGGAGAGAAAGAGCTGAATTGGTGTAAAAGAAGTGTTTTGTTTGAATTGCCATACTGGTCAAAGCTCTTGTTGCGTCACAATCTTGATGTGATGCATATAGAGAAAAATGTATGTGATAACATTATTGGAACACTTTTAGACATTGAAGGCAAAACGAAAGACACTTTAAAAGCTCGTAAGGATTTACAAAATCTTAATATTCGTGAAGAGCTTTGGCTGAAGAAGGACCTATCTAATAACAAGCTTGAAAAACCTTATGCTAGTTACACTTTGACGAGAGAAGAATGCAAAGATTTTTGTAAATTCATTCAAAGTGTTAGATTATCGGATGGATATGCTTCGAATATTAGTCGATCTGTAACAGATAATGACAAACTAGGAGGAATGAAAACTCATGATTGTCATGTTTTACTTCATAAGATATTACCAGCTGCATTACTTCCTTTTCTGACAAACAACATTCGTGGTACTTTGATTGAACTTTGCCAATTCTTTCAAAAAAATTGTGCAAAAACATTACAAATTTCTGACATAGAAGAATTGAGAGATGGAATTGTAATAATTTTGTGTAAGTTGGAAAAGATATTTCCCCCATCATTTTTTACCATAATGGTTCATCTTTGTGTTCACCTACCCGATCAAGTTTTATTAGGTGGTCCAGTTGCTTCGAGATGGATGTTTGGGACAGAGCGCCATATGGGTTTGTACAAGAAATATGTGAGAAACATGTCTCGGCCTGATGGTTCAATAGCAGAAGCTTTTGTTGTAGATGAAGCTGTAACTTTCTTGTCAAGATATGTTTCTAACATAGAGACAAGATTCACAAGACCCGAGCGTAATTGGGATATACCTTCTCCAAATCATAAGTTAGATGTTTTCAACTCCAATGCTCGTCCATTAGGGGCATCTACTATCAAATTGCTTCAAAATTGGAGACAAGTCGTTTAATGGTATATATTGAACAATTCTGTAGATGATATCCAACATTTTATCGAGTAAGTAACAATTTCTTTTATTCTTCTAAATTATCTCAAAAAAATATCATTTACTTATTCATAGAAATGAATTTGAATGTAGTGATCATATAAAGTTGTTGGAAGAAAAAGGTCTTTCAGATTCAAAAGTTGCCTTAGAGCACAAAGAACAATTTCCTTCTTGGTTTAAGAATAAAGTAAGAGATTATCTTTAATGGTTTCTTACTAAATTCTTAAGTTGTGACATCATTCATCATAATTCAAATTCTTTCATACTACAGGTGTCTCAAATGCGAGTTCAAAAATCACCTCTTGCCAATGATGATTTGTACTCTTTATCTCAAGGTCCACTTGAACGGTACAGCACCTACCAAAGTTGTATTGTAAATGGTGTTCGATTTCGATGTAAAGAGCGTGACGATACTCTTAAGACACAATGTTCTGGAATTTGCACTGAAGGTGATCATGACAATATTAATATTCTATACTATGGTGTCTTGATTGAGATTTTGCAGTTGTCATTCGTTTTAGATCGGAAGGTGTTCTTATTTCGCTGCAAGTGGTATAACTCTAATCCAAAAGGTAGATCAATTGTTGTGGATCATAATTTGACTTCCATCAATACATCTACTGATTGGTATTCTAATGAACCATTTATCTTGGCAACTCAAGCACAACAAGTTTTCTATTTGCTTGATATGAAGCGTGGTTCAAATTGGCGGATTGTTCAAAAAGTAAATCATCGATCTATTTATGACATTCCTGAAATTATAGAAGAGACAGTAAATAATGATGTGTTTCAAGAAGAAGAATCATTTCAATTGCCACCTTTTCAACCAACTGAGGATTTCATTGAAAGTTCGTCTTTAGTTCGATTAGATGTTCCTTCTGTAACTCTTTCAGACCAACTTGTTGTTGATTTACTTTTAAACCAAAATCAAAATGTTGACAAGGATAGTGACTTAGATGAAGATTTTGATGAAGGAAATATATTCTCTAATAATGAAACATTTCTCTCAAGTGATGACACAAAAAGTTATACAGAATCAGAATGTGATGATGATATTCTTAATTCATAGTTACTCATCTTGTTATTGATCAGTTAGTGCCTCGTGAAATTTGTCTACAAATATTCTTCCCCAACTAGCCAACTAGTCAAGCACCCTGTACACAAACAGAAATACAAGTACAGAAACTAAGGTTTGCAAAATCTGAGATGAAACAAGATATCCAGATTCTTAATTCATAGTTAGTTTCTTAATATTTGTAAATATTTATTTACTAATCATTTTCTTTGTTTTATTTCACAGAATTTTAGTCATGGCACCTGGTCGTCGCACCACTCGATCTACTGCTCAAAGTCAACAAGTTGAACCAGTCATTGATCCTCCTGCTCCACCTTCACAAGTTGTTCGCACTACTCGGTTGAGAATAGAGAATCAACAAGTTGAACCAATCATTGATCCTCCTGCTCCACCTTCACAAGTTGTTCGCACTACTCGGTTGAGAATAGAGAATCAACAAGTTGAACCAGTCATTGATCCTTCTGCTCCACCTACACAAGTTATTCGCACTACTCGGTCGAGTTTAGAGAATCAACAAGTTTGTCGCACCACTCGATCTACGGTACTCAGTCAACGACCTAGAACCACCGCACAATCTAATGTAGAGAGAGAACACCCTCAAGGCTCCACACACCCCACTGTACAGGGTGAACAAGTCAATGTGACGACCCATTTTGATACCGAAGATGATAATCAATCTTCCCAAGTTCCATCAGGTAAATTTAATGTCTTTCATGTTCATTTCTTTAAACTTCTATTTATTTCAATTAAGATTATATTGTATTGTAGGACAAACATCTTCCTTTAAGCCACGTGGAGTTACTCGCGGCTTGACAACTACAACTATAGCTAAGGCATCATCAACTGGAAAGTTGTCAGTGACTTTTAATGCGGAGTGTCGTCAACCAATTTGTACTAATGCTGAGAAATTTAATAATGAGATTGGATTCATTATTCGGAATCATGGTACATTTCATTATAAAGAGTGGAGAATGGTCCCAGAAGATGTGAGAGCTCCATTGCGACACTATCTTTTGGTAAGTCATTTCACAATATTACATTTATATTTGTAATATTTATAATTAATATTGTTTTATGTTATAGGAACATTTTGACATCAACTTGAATGATGAGACAACTAAAAAATGCATTGATGAGCAAATGAGAAAAGCTTGGAAGGGTCATAAGTACAAGCTGCACTTATATTTCAAAGAAATTGGAGGAGAAAATGATCTTGAGATGGCCAAGAGCAAACGTCATCCAGACTTAAAAGAAGAACATCAAGAAGATTGGATGATTTTGTGTGATCGTTGGGGTTCTCCTGAATTTAAGGTAACATTTTTTAGTATTTTGTTTTGTCTTTGATTTACAGATTTTAGTGTTAAACTGTTCAATAAAGTTTGTAATAAATAGACATTGTGTTGTTCAAAAGAAAATGTTGTGTAAAATTTTTTCTAATAAATTTTATTTGGATTTATTTCTTTAGGAAAGAGCATTAAAGAATACTACCAATCGATCAAAGAGGAAATGGGAGTCGAAAAATGGTTCAGTCTCCACACCACGACATCACATTCGACGTGGAATGGTGTTAACTTCTCCTACCGGTCAAATTGAGACATGGCGTCTAAAGCATTATGATGCTGAGAAAGGATGGACTGGAATAGAGCTCGGGCCATTATATGTAAGTAATTTAAATTTTTATTTATTATATTTATTATATTTCTTACTAATAATTAATTAAATATAATATTAGGATAAAATGATGGAGTTAAGGGGTCAACATCCTCCAGAAGAACTGTCTGATAAAGAGATTATGGAGCGTGTACTTGGACGTGATTCGGTATACTTGCGAGGGTGGGGGCGGTCTCCTAGTGTCACAACTTCTACTTCACATCGTGAAAATATTGTGGGTAATCAACCAACTTATGAAGAGTTACTTGAACGACTTAATGATACAACTTCCCGCCTTAATGCTACTAGCGAACAACTTAGTGTAGTTGTGGATATACTTCGTCATAACAATTTGATGGCACCGCCTCCACCACCTCCAACAGACCAAGCTTCAGATGCAAATTTAAGAGAGTCGCCATCTATTTTAGTTCGGGAGTCACAAGATGATTCTTAGTTTATTTACATTAATTTTACTAAGGAATGAACTTTATGAAGTTTTTTTTATTTTGGTAGGGGTAACCTTAAAATGATAACTTTATAACTTATTTTAGTATTGAACATTATAAAGAATTTTAGCATTAAATATTTTATTATTGAATGGTTTTTTTTCTAGTTTATTTCTAATATAGAACATTTACAAATAACTGTTATTATCTTTTACCTACACATAACCATTAAATTTGAACAAAATATAAATTGTGTAACAAACCAATAAAATAATGCTATGTGGGCTAATAAAATGATGCCACGTAGGATGCCACGTAGGATGCCAAGTAGGATGCCGCGTAGGATGCCACATCATCAAACACGTCATCTGATGACTCATCAATTGATTTACAACTTAGTGGGGTCCACTGATTCTTTTACCTACCAATGTTAATAAGTGTAGGTAAAGACTCTTTCCCCACTAACTTTTACCTACCAATCTCTACCAATTCAATATTGGTAGGTAAACCATATTACCCACCATTAGGCAAGTTTTACCTACACTTATAATTGGTAGGTAAAGACCCCATTTTCTTGTAGTGCATGCTAAATGCCCTATTCTTGGATAATTGGCATATGATACATATTGATATCATTGCTTACTTGTGCATGGCACTGACTAATTAGTCAGATTTGGCAAAGGTGCTAGAATCAACTGTGAAGTCGTGACTCACTAGTCAGGTTCGGCAGTGGTACTGGGCACTGGTCACGTTGTACTGAATCGTCAGACAGAATTGGCAAAGGTGTTAGTATCAGCTGTGAAGCTGTGACTGAATAGTCAAGTTCGGCAGTGATACTGGACACTGGTCACCCAGAATTGGCAAAGGTGTTAGTAGCAACTGTGAAGCTGTGACTGATTAGTCAAGTTCGGCAGTGATACTGGACACTGGTCACATAGCGCTGACTGATTAGTCAGAATGGTCTTAGCGTGGTTCACGCAAGCCAACGGAGATTAGATCTAATCGATTACTAGCATTGAATGACTCAAAGAGCATTAATGCCTGACCGACCTTGAGGGTCGATGAACAAACAGAGCTTGAAGGCTAGTGGCTTACCTATCAGCCACTCTCTTGCTAGAAAACAGAGCTTGGAGGCTAGTGGCTTACTTAATAGCCACTCTCCCACTGAAAAGAGAGCTTGGAGGCTAGTGTCTTACTTAACAGCCACTCTCCCTCTTGAATTATGTGATGTTTACTCATTGGTTTGAAAGCTTTATGCTCTGTTTGATAATAACGATAATCATTTAATAATGCTTATGTATAGTGTTATGTTTTCTTGCTGGGCTTCGGCTCACGGGTGCTATGTGGTGCAGGTAAAGGCAAGAGGAAGCTAGACCATCCTTGAGTTGGAGAGCTTAGGTGATGACGTGTACATATGCACCTGCTCGACCGCCACGGCCGAGGTTTAAAGTGGAACTAAGGTCGAACCCTGTTTTGCCGCTTAGAACGGCTTGTAGTAAATATTTTCTGTAATAAACTCTGAAATTTATATTTTTGGGATCCCAATGTATATATTAAACGTTCTAGTGAAACGTTACATCTTAACCTAAATGTTTAATCCCTAAACCGCTAATCATACTTAGATCACGATTTTGGCCAAATGACTCGATTAGCGAGTTTAGCACTGTTTACAAGGCACACCGTAACGGTCCCAGGAGTTGGGGAGTTACAACTTGGTATCAGAGCGAGCCAAGGTTTATGGTTCCTGAAGACAAGCTGGGCATGTACACTCATCACTGAAGATAGTTTCACTCAGGGAATGGTAACTATTTTTGTAGCTATGTGTATAGCTGTTTGAATAAAATGTGAATGCTTTACCTGTACTTTGTATTAGGGAGCATGAGATTCTGATAGAGCCTGGCTCTTGACTATATGATTATGTGCTCCATGGAAATGTTTATGAACATGATTATTTGATTGCCTGCTCCATGAATATATAATTATGTTATTTGCATGCTGGGGTTTGAGGCATGGTTGAGTATTGGAAGAGTAGGGGTTATGAGTATGTATGAATGCCATGGGCATGTTTGTAGCACTGCAAGTGGTTTATGATTGTGGTGTGGTAAGATTTATCCCGTGGGAAAAGCCCTTGATATGGTTATTGTGACTAATGGGTCAAGTTATTGACTGCAGATTGAATCAGCAGGTTTAAATTCAAGGCAGATTATGAGGCCTGGTGATAGTTATACAGGGGCTGGAAGTTACAGCCAGGGTATCAGTTCTTCGTCTGCATATTTGAACATTCAGCAGACGCTTATAGATTTGCAATTAAGATTGCAGAGGCATGAGGAAGAGATCAGGTATTTGAAGCAACAGCGGAGTCTGTTGGGTAGTACCCCTTCCTTTGATATGCCAGGGGTGGCATCAGTTTCAGCTCAACCTAGGGTTGAGAACAGATGGGAATTTCTCTGTGGAAGATTCCTGAGGTTTTATCCTCCAATCTTTGAGGGAGGCCTAGATCCATTCAGAGCTGAGCAATGGGTGGGTATGATCAGCTCCATTCTTGATAGTATGGGACTGGTAGGTCATGATAGAGTGATCTGTGCTACATGTGTATTGCGGGATGATGCCAGGACATGGTGGGAGGTAGTATCCCAGACACGAGACACAGCTGTGATGGACTGGAAAGAGTTTAGGCAGCTGTTTAATGAGAAGTATTACTGTGACGCAGCTAAGACGGCCAAGATGAATGAGTTTCTGAATCTTGTTCAGGGCAATACATCAGTGACCGAGTATGTTACTGAATTTGATGGGTTGGCCAAGTTTGCCTTAGACATGGTACCCACAGATATAGCCCGGAAAGAAAGATTTATTCAGGGGTTGAATCCTGGAATAGCTCAGGGCATTAGAGTTGCCCCAGTGAATGAAGTCTCTACCTATGCTCAGGTGGTAGAGAAGGCTCTTGCTGTTGAGAGAATAGTAGTTGGGCAGCAGAGTGCTGGAGAGCATAGAGCCCAGATAGTGGTACCTCCACTTATTGGAACAAGTAAGAAAGAAAGCTGGAAAACTCATCCCATATGCGCACGGTGTAGGAGCCGTCATGTGGGAGAATGCCGAGCGAGGTCATGCTTTGCTTGTGGCGTGGTTGGACATTTCCAGAGGGATTGCCCAAGCCGAGAGGCAGAGCGTGAGCTAAGGGGGAAAAACAGCTCGATTCCAACTCGAGTGTTTATTCTAGGGCAATCAGAATCTGAGACTGAGACTAGCTCCTCGGGGACGACAGGTCAGTTTTCTAGTTCTGAATTGTGAATTATGTTGTTTGGCTTTGGGGCCATGTTGCTCTTTTGTTAGTGTGTATATGGATGGCATATGTGGATCACATGGTTATGTTGCGATGGGAAAAGTAGCATGGTATTGGTAACTTAAGGAATAAGTTGGGTTATGGAAAGGACTCATCGTTGGTTTCATGAGTTAGTTATGACTGACTATGATTGATCCAGTGTGTGGATTGGTTAAGTAATTGAAGAACAGTCTTGAATGGCAAGGAAAGTATGGTAATTCTTGAGTTTGTTAGCGGAAAGTCTTGTGACGATTGGCGTTATGCATGAATTCGATATGTTTATGATACCGGATGTGAGGGCTGGAGTTTGTGCAGGGAGGTGCATGAAACTCTTAACCAGTGGGGTGGATACCACTTAGATTGTGCTAGTGAGCTCAGGACAGACTGGACTAGTCTGTGAGTTTTGAATGTGTTCCTAAGTGGTCTGTCAGACCTTCTTTTTATTAAAAGAAGATTAGAATGGTGTTTGATCCAGTGCCAGAGAGGGAATCAGATGTAAACACAGTTTGAGTGGCTCAGTGGGGTTGTAAGAATTAAAGAGTTAGTTACTGGGTAAGATGGAAACTCTTTAAGGTGGATCTTGGATCTGGTTAAAGCCAGTTAGAGATCAGAGTGAGAAAATTATGTAAGGGATTGAGTTGATATCAAATTAGAGCACTGTGGGTGCTGAGTACATCTTGTGAATTGGGTTGATGCTAAGTGTTTGTGAATCAAATGAATAGTGCATTCAAGGGTAGACTTGGATGGGATTTGTGATCGTCTTGGACGATGGCATAGTGGGGTTCTCTCTGCGGAGAATTGCCAAGAGTGAAGAGTGCCTTGGGGACAGGAGTGTCCATGGATGGTAAAGTTATTGTAGGTGCCTTGGGAAAGTGCTGGGTCTTTTATAGACCAGGTTTAGTTTGAGGATTGTTATGACATCCTAGTGATAGAGAAAAGTGATTGCCTATGTAACATGTTGATTAAAGAATCAGACCAGGACTGGGTAAAGTTTCTGGTGGGCCGAGTGGCCAGTTTATTGTTTGAGATTATTATCTTAAGAAGGATAAAAAGGAAAGATGGTTGAGTGAGCCACAGACGGGCAAGGTTGAATGGAAAGCTTTGGCTGGATTAGCTAAAGGTTGTATAGTGACAGACATGAACTTATGGTGATATAGAGGTCGGACTTGGGATCCGATGGACATCGAAATAACTGAGAGATTCTGGGTGAAACTCATGCTATTCTTTTATTCGTTTCATTCAGGCATCGTGAAAAAGGGAACATGACATGGGAATTTCATAGTGATGGCCTGAGATGAAGAGGCGTGTATCGAGACATGTGTAAAGCTCTTACCTGTTAGCAGGTCGACACCGTGTATCAGGAAACAGCAAGACCATTACAGCCTTTGGGTGTTTCATATTGGGAAAAAGTGAGCATCGCGATGGGTTTCGCGGTGGGATTCATAGGTTGATGGATCGAAATGATTTGGCATTAAGTTATTGTGGACTGGTAGTCCAAGTGAGTTTAATGTATCAGTAAGGACAGGTGAATAGTACAGCTGATCAATATTTGAATCTCCTTATGAGAAGGATAGAGAGCCTTCGTGAACTCAAGGTCTATCTTATCAGATGAAGACTCTAATGTTACTTCCAGGTTAAAAAAAAAGGGTGAAAGAAGGCGATGAATATATAAATGGAATTGTGTACAGGTCATTATTCTCGGGTTGATTATAATCAGAGGGAGAACTATCCAGTGTTGAAAGGGTACCTTATGAGATAAGGTATGGTAGAACATGTTCATCACCTGTACATTGGAATGTGATGGGTGAGATGTTACATCTGGATCATGAGATGGTTCAGGAAACCATAGAGGTTATTAGAGGTTGGAGCAAGGATGCTCACTTCTCAGATTAAATGGAAAGTGGTACTAAATTGAAAAGCAGGAACATGGAGTTCCAGGTAGGAAATTGTGTCTTCCTAAACAATCACCATGGAAGGAGGTGATGAGTAAAGGCAAGTTGAGCCTAGATTGGTATGACAGTTTGAGTCCTAGATAGGACTGATCAGATTATCGTTTTTTGGACCATGGTTTTGGTTTTGATAGTTGTACATTGTGTTATGTATTTCCATGCAGTGGACATGGGTTGAAAGAACTCATGAGTTGAGTTGTGAGGTTCTGAGGAACCAAGTATACCTTGATTTAAGGTATGTTGCAGAAACAGTGAGGTCAAGTGTATGACCTGGGAAACTGGAATCGGTTGTGCGGAATTCTTATTCCGGGCTGTTCAGATAAATTTCGAGGACGAAATTTCGGTAAGGAGAGGATAGTTGTAATGCCCCAAATTTCCTAATAAGGTTTAGGACCTTGATGAGGAGGCTGGGAGGGCCATAATTGATTTATTATGATATTTAATGAGTATACGCATGCTTATATGAATTATATTATTATATGATGGTGAATGCATGCATATGGGCTTATATTTTAAATGCAAGGGCATTTTGGTAATTTGGCCACTGTGGGCGTAATTGTATGTTTTGGGTGCATGATTGAGATTAATTAATATAGCCACATTATAGGGTGGATTGGTTCGAGCTTTTCGACATGAGACGATCATGAGATGTAAGTGTTCGGTCTAGTCATAATGGGTTTAAGTTCGGGGCTCGGGGTGAGTCTCGGGGTGAATTTAAGGATTAGAGCATTACCGGGAATTAAAGGGTAATGGGGTACGATTTATTGGTATTTGGGAATATTGAGAATAGCGGGAATTTGAGAGCGTTAATTATAATTAACGAGATAGGCGGGAAAGGACAATTTTACCCTTGAAATGGCTTAGAGGCTTTTGTTGGCTTAAGGGTATTTTGGTCATTTTGGGTTTTGGATATATATAACATAGGAGGGCTGTAGAAGGACAGACCAAAAACAGAGGTTTGCTTCTTCCTTTCCCGTGCATCACCTTCTTCACTTCTCCTTTGAGGGTTTTGAGTTCTTGGTGGAGTTTCAAGCTAGGGAAACTTAAAGGCTGGGTTGGAGACTGGGTTTAGCTTGTAAGGGAGGTTCAAGACCAGTTTCAAGGTGAGTTTTAGCCTTTGGTTTCAGGTGTTGCTCTGTTTTTGTTTTAGTTTGTAATTCATGGTTTTTGATGTGGGAAGTGTGAATCAAAGGGGGGTTTTGTGTTGTTTTGATTGGGGTTTGATGAGGGTGAGTTAAGGGTGTTATTTGGGGGTTTAATTATATGTTTGGAGGGGGTTTAGAGATGGTTTAAGGGACTGGTTCTAAGGGAAAGTGCAGGGGAGAATTCTGGTGTGCGAGTTGTCATTTTGGCTGAACTGGGGTTGTGCCGCGGCATGGGCAAGGAGAGCTGCGGCCCTTGGAGTAAACTGGGTTTGGGCGCCTCTGTTTGAGGGGCGGGCCGCGGCATGGCCAAGGAGGGCCGCGGCCCTTAAGGTCATTTTTGCCATAATGGGGTTTTTAGCTTGGGGATTCAAGCTTTAGGCCTCGGGGTTGAACCTACTACCTGGTTGAGTAGTATTTGAGGTCCTGGAGGTTAGGTTTTGGTTTGGGAACATTTTATTATTCATTTTATTAATGGTATCCCATATGTTTAGTTATGACTAGGTGACCGCTAAAGGATGAAAAGCTGATCGTTCTCAAAGGTCGTTTCTTTTATTAATTCTCGCTCGAACCCGAGGTAAGAAAACTGCACCCCGTATGTGACATGCATGGCTATGATTGATGCATGTTGGATGTTTAAATGTAAACATTGATAGCATAATGAATGCTTGGTGGTCTTGCCCATTTGCATATGATTATTAATGAGGCATGCTGGGTGATTAAGTGTGATGCATGTGATGCACGAGAAACATGTGATTAGGGCATGCCATGAATGATGAATATGAGATTGGCCAGAGCTTGAGTCTCTGAGTTTGTGCATGATCATGATTATGCTAGCAAATGTTTAGTAAGCATGCTAAATGCCCTATTCTTGGATAATTGGCATATGATACATATTGATAGCATTGCTTACTTGTGCATGGCACTGACTAATTAGTCAGATTTGGCAAAGGTGCTAGTATCAACTGTGAATTCGTGACTCACTAGTCAGGTTCGGCAGTGGTACTGGGCATTGGTCACGTTGCACTGAATTGTCAGACAGAATTGGCAAAGGTGTTAGTATCAGCTGTGAAGCTGTGACTGAATAGTCAAGTTCGGCAGTGATACTGGACACTGGTCACCCAGAATTGGCAAAGGTGTTAGTAGCAACTGTGAAGCTGTGACTGATTAGTCAAGTTCGGCAGTGATACTGGACACTGGTCACATAGCGCTGACTGATTAGTCAGAATGGTCTTAGCGTGGTTCACGCAAGCCAATGGAGATTAGATCTAATCGATTACTAGCATTGAATGACTCAAAGAGCATTAATGCCTAACCGACCCTGAGGGTCGATGAACAAACAGAGCTTGAAGGCTAGTGGCTTACCTATCAGCCACTCTCTTGCTAGAAAACAGAGCTTGGAGGCTAGTGGCTTACTTAACAGCCACTCTCCCTCTTGAATTATGTGATGTTTACTCATTGGTTTGGAAGCTTTATGCTCCGTTTGATTATAACGATAATCATTTAATAATGCTTATCTATAGTGTTATGTTTTCTTGCTGGGCTTCGGCTCACAGGTGCTATGTGGTGCAGGTAAAGGCAAGAGGAAGCTAGACCATCCTTGAGTTGGAGAGCTTAGGTGATGACGTGTACATATGCAGCTGCTCGACCGCCACGGCCGAGGTTTAAAGTGGAACTAGGGTCGAACCCTGTTTTGCCGCTTAGAACGGCTTGTAGTACATATTTTCTGTAATAAACTCTGAAATTTATATTTTTGGGATCCCAATGTATATATTAAACGTTCTAGTGAAACGTTACATCTTAACCTAAATGTTTAATCCCTAAACCGCTAATCATACTTAGATCACGATTTTGGCCAAATGACTCGATTAGCGAGTTTAGCACTGTTTACAAGGCACACCGTAACGGTCCCAGGAGTTGGGGCGTTACAGACAAGCCTTGCTTTGAACCTCAAAGGCTCATCTCTACTTAGACATTTCTTCACCTTGAAAATCCATTTACATGAAATCACTTTCTGACCTTTTGGTTTTGCAACTAAATCCCGTGTTCTGTTTTTGCTCAATGAATCCATTTCTTCTTTCATTGCTTGACTCCATTCAGCCTTGTTCTTCCCTGAAAGAGCCTCTTAAACACTGTTGGGTTCTGGTGTGTCAGTTTGTTGCACTGATACAAGTGCATAAGCCACCAAGTCAGCTTCATCATATCTTGTTGGAGGTTGTATAACTCTTCTCTCTCGATCTCTTGCCAGTTGATACCTAGATAGATCAGGTTGTTGTTCTGTTGCATCTAGCTCAGTTTCAGATTCACTTTGGTCATTCATATCAGCATTAGCTTGAGTATTTCCTTCAAAGTTTCTCAGCTTAACTTCAAACTCAGCCATGTTCATTTTAATTGTTCCACCTGCATCATTTGAAACACTACCAATCTCGGCTTTCAAGTGAGGAAAATCATGCTCATTAAAGATAACATTTCTTGAAATTATAATTTTAGGCTTACCATTTTGATTAACACAAAGTCTATAACCTTTAGTTCCTATAGGGTAACCAACAAAAATTCCCTTGACAGATCTAGTGCCTAGTTTATCATTGGACTGGTGTGCATATGCTGCACAACCAAAAATTCTCAAATGTTTCAAGCTTAGGGCTTTTCTATGCCACATTTCATATGGAGTTTTAAGTTCTATAACACGATGTGGGCTTCTATTTATAAGATAACTAGCAGTTGCTAAAGCCTCTCCCCAATATGACTTCCGTAGACCAGAACTAATAAGCAAACATCTCACTTTATTCAATAAGGTCATATTCATGCGTTCAGCCACTCCATTATGTTGTGGGGTTCTAACTACAGTTATGTGCCTTGTGATTCCATAATCATTACATAGATCATCAAACTCATTATTTATGAATTCTAATCCATTATCAATTATAAGTGTCTTAAGTTTAAGATTTGTTTGATTTTCTACCTGGTTTTTCCAAATTTTAAACTTCTCTAGACACTCATCTTTAGTTTTAAGCAAATATGTCCAAACACATCTACTAAAATCATCTATAATGGATAAGAAATAAAACTTACCAGAATGAGTCGGAACTCTACTTGGCCCCCATAAATCCGCATGAACATACTCCAAAACCTTCTTTGTATTGTTTGTAGAAATTGTGAATTTAATCTTGTGTTGCTTTCCAAATACACATGCTTCACAGAAAGGTAATGCACAAGTATTCAACTTGTCTATGCTCCCTTGTTTGTGAAGCTCTCTCAGCCCCTGCTCACTGATATGTCCCATCCGTTGGTGCCATAGATGCATCTCACTTTCCTGAGTCTTAACAATAGATGTTTCAACAATGGCTACAGTTTCTCCTTCTAGTACATACAGTCCATTGACTATCTTTCCTTTCATAATCAGTAAAGATCCTTTTGTGATCTTTAGGTTCCCATTCAAAGACCTGTAGCCATATCCTTCTTCTTCAAGAGCTCCCAAGGATGTCAAATTCCTTCTCAATTCAGGTATGTATCTCACATTGTTGAGCACTTTCACCTCTCCATTGAACTGTCGAATTGCCACCTTTCCTAAACCAATTACCCTGCAAGAAACATCATTCTCCATTAGTACTCTACCACCATCAATTTCTTTATAATCAAAAAATGAATCTAAATTAGGACACATATGGTAAGTGCATCCTGAATCAAGGATCCACTCTTTGATATCTGATTTCCCAGATATTGAGAAAAGTTCTCCTCCTGATGAGCAATCATCTTTGGTTTCTGCCACAGCTGCAGAATCATTATGAGACTTCATTCCTTGCTGGTGTTTGTTTTCATTATGAAATTGATTGTAGATTGGTCTTCTCTTGTCCTGGTTTGATCTAGACCCTTGTTGATTTCTTAACATATTGCAAAATCTCCTAATATGTCCAGTTTTCCCACAGTGATAACATTGTCTTGAGTCTTTCCCTCTTGACTTCGACCTTGAATGGTGTGATTGATTTCCTCTGGATGATCATCTCTTTAGATTTCTTCCTCGAATAAAGTAAGCCTCATCTGTAACTTCCCAAATTTCCTAATATGGCTTAGTGCCTGGATTAGGGGGCTGGGAGGCAATAATTGAGTTATTATGTGAATTATATTATAATATAATCGTGCTTGTATGTTAGAGATATTAAATATGTGTTTGTGTGATTGAGATCACATTATTATGTGGATATATTTGGGTTACTTGACGAGAGGCGATCCCGATGAGCAAGTTAGCAGAAAAGTCACAATGGGGTCTAAATACCCGGTTCAGGGTGAGCTTAGGGGTATTCTAATAATTTAGTACATTACCGGGAATTAGTGGGTAATGAGAATTTATTGGTAACCGTGTGAGAATATTGGAAGTAGCAGGAATTATAGGATGCAAATTGTGGATAGCGGGATTTAAGGCAAAGGACAAAATTGCCCTTGTGAGCACTTGTTGAATATGCTAAGGGCAAGGGGCAAATTAGTCAATTCCATTGGGGTTTAGGACTTGGCTGGCTGGATTATGTTGAGAAGGTTTGAGAAATTACAGGGAATTAAAAAGAAAAGACTTCAACATCCCTCTCTTTCTCTCTCACGTTCTCGTTATGCTCCATGGGTGTTTGAATAGTTTTTGGAAAATTGAAGAGGAAAGCTTGGGAAATCAAGGTGTTAGGCTTGGGGGAAAATCAGAGGCTAGGTTCAAGGGTTTCATCACAACTGAGGTAAGAATTCTGAACTGAAATTGTATGGTTAGTTTTGCTGAATATTTAGAGTAAGGATGTCTATGCATGCTTGATAATTGAGAGGTTGGGTTTGGTAAGTTTGATGAGCTTTACTGTGATAATTAGTTGAGTTTTATTGGTGAGAATGAGTATATATGTTGTGGGAATTGAATTGGAGGTGTGGGACGGATTTGGTTAAGCTTTGGCTGGGTTCGGTTGAAGAAAAACCTAGAAATTTATGGGTTCATGGGGGTGCACCGCAGCTCTTTTATGGTGAGCCGCGGCTTGCGAGAGGAATTTTGAGCCAGCAGGGCTCGGAGGCAGGGGCGGGCCGCGGTGCCTGTTGGATTCCAGGGAGGCCGAGCCTCTGGATTTAGAGGCGGGCCGTGGCTCGGGTGTGAGGGGCTGTGGCCCTTAAGGGGAATTTTGGCTTAAAAGGGATTTTTTAGATTGGGAACTTAACCATTTGGGCTCGGGATCGATTCTACTTCCTTATAAGTGGAATTTGATGTCCCGGAGGCTAAGAGTTGGTCTGGAAGTTGTTATTTACCTGTTATTGATGGGAACTTCCTTATCGCGGTTGTGACTAGGTTTTCGCTAAAGGCTTGAATCGGGGATCGTACTCAGAGGGTTGTCGCTAATAACTCGAATACGGACCAAAGGTAAGAAAACTGCACCTGTTATGTGACTGCATGATTAGAGCTTAGTTAAGGTGATGAACATGATTATAATTATGTTGCGAATATCTGATTAGGTACGCTGTAACGTGCATAATTATGATTATGCTTATGACTATTGTGTGAATGTATTATAATGCATTGTGTGATTATTTGATAAGTATGCTATATGAAACATGTGACTGTCTGTTATGACTGTGAAGCTTAGTTTATAAACTAGGGTATTATTAGGGTGTTAAGTGAGGATCAACTTATTAGTTGAGAATATGATGGGCTCTAGGAAACTCGTCTTATTAGCTGAGAGTCCCAAGGCTTCGGCTTATAAGTTGGAGGCACGTGGTGGCTTGACTTATAAGTCAAGGGCATAAGGAAATTGGTTTATAAGCTAAGATTGGCATAATGCACGTGGAGTGTAGGCCACCATGGCTGGGCCACCCTGGGAGTGCAACATGCACTTGACTGGCTCGGATGCCAACAACTTGAAAGAAAGTGCAACATGCACTTGTGTGACTCTATGGTCTCCAATTGGGTTTGATGAATGTAATGGTTTCAGTTATTACTGTTTGATAGTTGTTTTATTTAGTGAACTGTGGATTATGTTTTCTTGCTGAGTCTTCTGGCTCATAGGTGCTTTGTGGTGCAGGTAAAGGTAAGGAGAAGCTCAACCAGCCATGAGTCGGAGGGCATTAGCAGTGGTATGTACATATGCAGTCCGCTCGACCACCACGGTCGAGATGCTCAGAGGAACTAGGGTTAAACCCAGCTTTTGCCACCTAGGTCGGCTTATTGTTTAATATGAGTATTGTAATTAGTTTTTAAACTGATGTTTTAGGGATCCCATGTAAAGAACTTGTTTTTAACTTAATGGAAATGTTTATGAGATGATCAAAAGTTTTTAATACCCAAACCTTAGTGACTTAATCACATGTTTAGTCCAAATGACTTGTTAGTAAGTCTAGCACTGGTTTCAAAACACACCTGTAATGGACCCTAATTAGCAGGGCGTTACATCATCTCCCCTAGTTTCTTTCTCAAGTTGTAACTCAAACTCCTTCGACTTTAAAGCTCCAAGAACATCCTCCAAAGAAATCACATCTCTTCCATACTTTATCGCTGCTTTGACTTCTTGATAGGCAATTGGTAATGATCTGAGTAAGATAATTGCTTGACTTTCTTCATCTACCTTATGTTTAATATTAGCCAAACCAATAATAATCTCATTAAATTTATCAATATTTTCATGTAAAGAAATAGAGGAGTTCATTCTAAAACCATATAATCTTTCAAGAAGATTTATTTTGTTCGAAATGGATGGCTTCATGAACAATTGTTCTAGCTTGTCCCAAAGACCATCTGTAGTCTTTTTTGAGGTTAATTTCCTTCTTACTCCATTGGAAAGATACATGATGATTGTGTAATAAGCCATCTCCTCCATTTCAGCGGTTTCTTCTGGTTTCTTCTCTGCCAAAAGCTTTTGATCTCCGAGCACTTTAGCCACCTTTTAATGCACTAAGATACATTTTAAACTCTCTCTCCACAAGGCAAAATCATTGGTGCCATCGATTTTTTCCAGTTCAAACTTTGCCATTGTTGACATACTTTCTTGATTGTGTTCTTGAACAATTCTTTATGCGGAAGCTTTGAATCTTGATCTCTCCTCTTGATCGTTGAACCTGACTCTGATTTTGTGTCTGCCAACAAGTGAATCCAACATGTCTTTTTATAGACCAATGACTGAAAGTTAATGAGTTTGTTATGATAGTTGAGAACCAAACAACCTATTAACAGAATTAGTTGGGATTTGAAGAAACTACTCCCACATCAATAATTAGACTGTTATTAATTATTAGAAGTCTAAATACGTTAACAGAGTATATTACATCTTAATCTAAGTACATCAAATAAGGTCTGCAATATACATATTCTATTTAATCATATAAATATATATATATATATATACATATATCTTTTACTTGCCTAGCATTAGTGTAATAGTATTGCACTAGAACACTCAATCGTTCTGGAGGTTACAAATGCACGTAATTGACAATTGGGACTATTAATTTTGGTTAGAAATAACAAAAAAATAGTAATTTTTCTTTAATTATTATTATTATTTTACGAGTATTGTTGGGTATACTTGGTACACCGAACCATACCTTACCCCTTACGCATCAGACAACTCTTACACATAGATTTGTTTTGGAATAATCAAATAATATCAATATTTATTTGTAAGCACTCATATATGTCCATAATGCCTTTTTCAAAATCTTACTACGCCAACATTTAACCAATGAGAAAGTTTTGTCTCCACCATACGTAACCAACGATATAGAAAATATTTTAATTTAAAAGCATAACATTAATTAATTACCCAATAATAACAATTAATTATTAATTTGAAGAGAAAATATTATTATAGAGAAAATAATAATGAGATACATATGGACGCGTTTTTGCATGTATATATATACAACTCACACGTATTTGTACATATAATGCCAACGTATATATAGTGGGATTGACTCCAACTCATTATTACTCATTCATACTTGGTAGACTTAATTATCATTAATTTAGAGTAGAAAAACCATAAACTAACCATATATATCCTACGCTGGCAAAGAAAACTACGTGCTGTTAAAAAGTATTAATGTCTAACTTTATGGAACTACGTACAATACAACCTTATCTTCTTTAATAATTTTTGTCTATATCTAGCTTCATTTATATATATACACATACATATATATATATGTGTATATTTTCCATTAAGTTAGTGAACTTGTCAATCTTTTGTTAGTTTTGTATTCACTTTTAGAGGGCAGAATTTAAAAAAGGGATGTTCAATGTTTAAGCGATCAAATATAAACTTTTAGATTTTTTATTAAGTTCAAATGTTAATATCAGAAGCGATTGTGATCATTAATCAGGCTAAATTAATGAGTATTGTTATGTTGTCAAACACCTCGTGAGGACCCGATATTGTATTGTACTAATAGTAGTATGTTACATTTATGTGGTGTTGGACACCAATAATATTTTTTTAGCAATTCTCTAAATTAATTTATAATTCATTTTTAGTGAGGTTATATTAATATAACTGGGCAACATACATTTATATTAGACCACATTAATTAGCATCATAATTGTTCATAATTTGAAAGAGAATAATAAGTAAGAGAAATGTTAAAGGACACTACTGATGCCCAACAACACAAGAAAGTAACGTATAGTTATTGGTGCAATCTAATATCAAGTCTCACATATTTGAATTTAATAAGTATTATGATGTATTGCTAACCAACTCTAAGGTGCCACCTCATGTGGTATTAAATATCTTAAAGTGCCAAATAACAACACTCCTCACTAAGTAGAATGTGTGATTTCGTTAACATTAATTAGTGTTTACTAACAATTTAAAAACAGTTTTTTGTAATGTCACACATTATTAATAAAGAAATAAAGAATAAAACAAGACATCCATGTATTAATAATTCCTATTGTTTTGAAATAAGTTGCAAATTAATTATGTGCAGGCTTTCATGTTATACAAGATTTTTTTTTTGTAGAAACAAATTCAAAGTTATAAATATTGTTTTTTTTTAAAAAAAAAAGAAAAGAATAATAATCTCTTCAAATCCATTTTCATTTACAATTTTGTTTATGGATAGCCAATTACTAAATAAACATGCTTCAATAAAATTGTTGTTATTGTTATAAAAACCTTCTTTTAAAATAAAATAAAAAGTATCTAACATAATTGAAGGGAAAATAAAAGAAAAGAGTAGATAAGAAGAGGACAAGTCCAATTTGTTTTTTATAATAAAAATTAAATAGAAACAAAGGTAGAGGATCTGCCAAAAGTTTCCTAATGAGTAAATTCTCATTTAATAACTAAATGCCAAAAGGGGTCTTTAATAACAAATAAGATATTTAAACTTTGAATTTATTTGTTTTAGGACAAACAACTCCATTAATTTTTTTTCCTTCTTACACATAACATACTACATAAATTTATATGTAATATCTTTAATTAAGAACAAAATTAGGAAACTCCTCACAAAAGATGTGTTGTGTTTAAAAATGGAAAATACTAAGTACTCCTATAACAAATTATGATACACATTAGATATTAATTATAATACATTCTTTAATTTAAATTAAATTAAATAAATAAATAAACAATCAATAATGAGTTCTCCACCAATTTGGGGTGTTGAAGTAGATCCATGATTTATTGAAAAGAACTTTAATGGTATTATTTTAATAATAAAATGCCAACCTTATTAGTAATCGTGGGCTACCATGTTCATTATGTTCAATTTCTCAATCCCCACGCGACTCTTTTCGAGCCTTCCCCATTATTTATTTATTATTATTATTTTCTTTTTGATTAAGTTTTATTAAAAAAAATAAAAAAGTTTATGCATGGTGGCCGATCTTTGCGGCTCTAATCCTCTCCCCGGCCTTATTTCAAATACAAATCCAGAAAAGGAAAAAACAAAAGGTAAAAACAATAAAGAATAGGTTATGATTACTATCAAAAGGAAAATCACATTAAAGATGAGTAACACAATATATATATATATCGTTTGTAATAATATTTCCGAGTTATGATATAGTTTGTAATAACATATGTGGTCATTCTATTTTATAAAAACTATCTATAAATTAATAAAAGTATAATTTAGCCAAAATTATTAATTAATTTAAGTGTTAATTTACATTATTTCTATCAAGTTAAAAATAGATAAAAAAATATAAGTTATCTGATATTATTAATTAATCAAGCATTAATTTATCTACATTATTATTGTGTGATTACACAATATATATACATATTTTGGTACAATATTTACTATTGTTGAGAGGTATAATTTATGAAATATTTATATGGAGTATGATTCATTGACCTCGATTAGAAATAGTGAATAGTTTTTTTTCCCTTTCTCTCTATATACACACACAACACGTAGAGAGAGAAAAAGAAATTAAATAGAGAAATTGGCAAATTTAGAGAGAAAGAGAAATCAGAACAAAAATATTACAGAGAGTGGCCGTTCAAACGGCCACCTCCACATCAACCTCAACATCTGGTTGGCGCTCAATGTGAACAATTCCTAATCCTCTCTCTCTCCCTAGAAAACCCACCAAGAAAATCCACCATTTTTTCCCGGAAAATTCTTTACCCTGAATCCATTCTCAATTTTCCCTTCTGGGTTTGTTATTTTTTTTTCCTTTTTTTTAATATTTCATGAGGTGATGTGTTTGATGGGCGTAAGGTAATTTCGTTACATTTTGTGAATTACCAATTTGATTATTTGTGTTGATTTGTAGATTTTCTCTTGTTTTTCGTCAATTGGAGCGGAAAATTCAAAATTTGTGGTTGTAAAACAAAAAAACAATACGTGGTATTGAGAAAGGTTGAATTTTAGTTGATGATGCAGCATAATAAATTTACGACAATGCGAAGTTTGAAGATCATGGATGGGTGTAAAGGCACCCAAGTTTATGCACTTAACCCCTCTGGACCCACCACCACCACCGGAGGTGGCGTTGGCACCGGTACCGGAAGCGGTGGTGGTGGTGGTGGTGTTGGTGATAAGCTTTTACATCATCTTCAAGACCATCTCAGGGTCAATTCTATTAGATCCAAATCGAATCGAACTTTCCAAGCCTCTGCTCCAATACCCAATACTTCTATATCAGAGAATCTTCTCCCATATGGATTGCCTTCCACTGATCTCCTTGAACCTCTCATCGAGCCATGTCTCAAATACGTTGATTTCGTTCAAACCCTGGCCGATGTGTATCGAAGGATCGAGAATTGTCCTCAGTTTGACAAATGGAAGATGTTTGTCGAGCAATGTTCTGTGTTCAGAGGACTCTCCGATCCCAAATTTTTCCGACGGAGTCTCCGGTCGGCGAGGCAGCACGCCGTGGATGTTCATACCAAAATTGTTCTCGCTGCGTGGTTGCGGTTTGAGAGGAGGGAGGATGAGCTTTTGGGAACTTCGGCCATGGATTGTTGTAAACGAAATCTGGAATGTCCTAAGGCTGCTTTGGTTTCTGGGTACAACCCGGAATCAGTGTACGAATCTTGTATATGTTCTAGAAACAGTTTAGAGGAAGCTGAAGATGGATTTTTGATGATGGAGGAAGACGAGTGTTCAACATCGGAGGAAGATGGTGATATCTCATTTTGTATTGGGGATGAGGAGATTAGGTGTGTAAGGTACAATATTGCTTCTTTGTCGAGACCCTTTAGAGCAATGTTGTATTGTGGCTTTACAGAGTCAAGAAGGGAGATGATAAACTTCTCAAAGAATGGGATCTCCGCAGAGGGAATGAGGGCGGCCGAGATTTTTAGCAGGACTAAGAGATTAGATTCATTTGATGCAAGAATTGTGTTGGAGTTACTCTCTTTGGCTAACAAGTTTTGTTGCGACGAGATGAAATCAGCCTGTGATGGTCATTTGGCTTCTTTGATTTGTGATATGGAAGGTGCCATGCTGTTCATGGAGTATGGGTTGGAGGAGACTGCTTATCTTCTTGTGGCAGCTTGTTTGCAGGTGTTTTTGAGAGAACTCCCAGGTTCAATGCATAATCCGAATATGATGAGATTTTTTTGTAGTTCAGAGGCTAGGAAAAGATTGGAAATTGTTGGGCATGCTTCTTTTGTGTTGTATTTGTTTTTGAGCCAGATTGCCATGGAGGAAGACATGAAGTCGAACACGACAGTGATGCTTTTGGAGAGGCTAGGTGAGTGTGCTACTGAGAGTTGGCAAAGGCAACTAGCGTTTCATCAGTTAGGTGTTGTGATGCTGGAGAGGAAAGAATACAAAGACGCCCAGCGTTATTTTGAGGCCGCAGCTGAGGCTGGTCATATTTATTCAATAGTAGGTGTTGCAAGGGCCAAGTTTAAGCGCGGACACAAGTATTCTGCGTACAAGCAGATGAACTCTCTCATTTCGGATTATACACCAGTTGGATGGATGTATCAGGAACGAGCTTTGTATTGTATTGGGAAGGAGAAGATGATGGATTTGAACACTGCAACTGAATTGGATCCTACTCTGCCCTATCCATACAAGTATCGTGCTGTGTCTTTGTTGGAGGAAAACATGGTTGGAGCAGCCATTTCGGAGATCAATAAGATTATTGGTTTCAAAGTTTCTCCTGATTGCCTTGAACTTCGGGCATGGTTATTGATTGTCCTTGAGGATTATGAAGGAGCTTTGAGAGATGTTCGGGCACTCTTGACACTGGATCCAAGTTACATGTTATTTAATGGAAAAATGCATGGTGACCATATGGTAGAGCTCCTTCGCCCAATTGTTTCGCAGTTGAGTCAGGCTGATTGCTGGATGCAGCTCTATGATCGATGGTCCTCTGTTGATGACATTGGCTCTCTTGCCGTTGTTCACCAGATGTTGGCAAATGACCCAGGAAAAAGCCTTTTACGCTTTAGGCAGTCTCTCCTTTTATTACGGTAAGTGTGAAATGTACTGACAAAAATTGTAGTCTGTAACTTGTTCATGTGCTCCTAAAACTTACTATTTTTTAAATGTGTTTTCTGGAGATGTATATTATTGACTTTTATGCATCAGCTCTTAGGGTGTTTTAAGTGTGATCACAACCCTGTTGCATTGTTATAACTGCCTATTGGTTCTGTGGCTGTCATATTTTGTTTGTTTTGGCAGTATTTCTGATTTTTTTAAGTTTGTAGGTTGAATTGTCAAAAAGCTGCAATGCGTAGTCTACGGTTGGCTCGAAATCATTCTACTTCTGAGCATGAAAGACTTGTCTATGAAGGATGGATACTTTATGACACTGGCCATCGTGAAGAAGCCTTGGCAAAAGCAGAGGAATCTATTTCTATACAGAGATCATTTGAAGCTTTTTTCCTTAAAGCATATGCTTTATCAGACTCGACTCTTGATCCTGAGTCTTCAAAGTATGTGATCCAGATTCTGGAGGAAGCTCTTAGATGCCCTTCAGATGGCCTTAGGAAAGGACAAGTATGTGCCAAATTCTGCATAATTCTATTGTCTTGGTTATAAACAGCAAAATTATATTTTAACTCTAAGCAATTTCATTGTATGCAGGCACTAAACAATTTAGGAAGTGTGTATGTAGACTGTGATAAGTTGGATCTTGCCGCTGACTGCTACATGAATGCACTCAACATTAAGCATACTCGTGCACATCAGGGTCTTGCACGTGTATACCATTTGAAAAATCAACGAAAACTTGCCTATGATGAGATGACCAAGCTGATAGAGAAGGCCAGAAATAATGCCTCAGCTTATGAAAAACGCTCAGAATACTGTGACCGTGACATGGCAAGGAGTGATCTTACCACAGCAACACAATTAGATCCCCTGAGGACGTACCCTTATAGATACAGAGCAGCAGGTAAGCCCGGTTCATCTGTATTTGGTACACTTTTTGTTGACAATTTGAAAATACTCATGTTTGGAGCATAAGAACCTTTTGCTCTAATGATGGTGGTTTTATTGTGGTCATTCATAGTACTTTTTTTAAGTAATAGAGATGCTGTGATTATTGATAACTGATAATCAGACCCTTTTGCTAGGATTTCTCTCTCCTGTTAGAACAATTATCTGAAAATTTGTCTCTAAGTTGAATGTTTAACTAAAATCAAATCATCAACAGAAAAAACAGGCACCCAGTTTTCAAGTTGCAGGATATTAGAAACGTCCTCTTTTGTACTTTTAGTTGCTTGATTGTCAAACTTTTTCCTCTGAGAAATGCTTTGTATATGAACAGAGAAATTCTTTGATGACCTTACGCCAATGAGGGAACCTATATAGTTGTACTGGCATACAATAGCATTCTATATCTTGTCTTAAATATGGTTTAGCCTCTATGTCAATTCTCCCTTACTCCATTTAGGCATATATAAACTTCTTAAGTTCCCTGTCATTGCATGATTGAGGGTATCCTTTTACACATATATTTAGTTAGAAAGGCTATTAAAAATAATTTCTGCCTTCTCTGAATTTCCTACTTTATGTTCTCTTCTCTTTGTGGGATGCTCCAAATGCTGTGCACATTTGGCCGTAAGGTGTTTTGTAAATTACATGTAATGAACTTATTCCAAAATGCTCGGCCGACAATATGTTGCCTGAGTTGAGAGGTGGCAGGAGTTATACTTCAAATTCTATAGACCAGTTGCTCTTAAATTCACGTAACTTTTTCCCACACGAAGTTACTGAGCACTTTGACTTTTGTTTTATCACTTGCTTGTCTCCTATTAGATTTATTGTACTTACATTATAATTTTATATTACTCAATTTAAAAGAGCATTAGCCCTTTCAAGCTTTAATTTTTATTAGTGTATCTAATCGCTTGTGTGATATTGAAATTCTTCCTGACACATTATTTATGTGAAATGACGATATTCTATGATTTGATGGTAAGTTGGTTCCTTTTATCTAGATTGGGTTTTAATGTTTCAACTTCCTCTTGATAATCAACAGTGTAGTATTCATTTTGTCATGGTGATATCAATATTATATTGTAAGTGTACCATGTCTTGGAATTTGGAGTGGATATGAATCTAGTTTGTCTTCTATTGTTTTTGGGTAGTAGGGTTCAGACTGAATATCTGTTATTTTAAGTAAAAAGTAAATTCTGGTAGCGCCAAGGCCTGGAGTTTTCCATTGTACTGTACTTTGGAAATACACGACTTTGAATTTTCTTCTTTTACTTCGTTGGCATACTTTATTTAATTTCAATTTCAAATTGAACTCATGTTGTGATCTTAGTTCCATTTGAAATCTTCTATGTTTTGATGCACCGTTACCATGTTATTATGACTTTGACTCCGTGAATAGCATAATTACTAACTAATATCACAACTTTTTGAATCACCAGTTTTGATGGATGACCATAAGGAGAAAGAAGCCATAATAGAGCTGTCGAAACCCATTGCTTTCAAGCCAGATCTGCAGCTGCTGCATCTTCGAGCCGCCTTTTACGAATCAATGAACGATTATGCATCCACAATCCGAGACTGTGCAGCAGCTCTGTGTCTTGACTCCAGCCATGCTGATACTATTGAGCTTTACAACATATCTAAAGAGCATGTAAATGAACCATAAGAATGACAACATAGATAGCCATTGTTCATCATCTCCATCGAGCAATTCTGCTGCTTCCAACCCGAATTTTAGACAAAAGGCACAGCAGTCTTCAGCTCAACTTATCTTTTTCTGAGTTTTTCTTTGGAAAAACTTTTACAATATGCAGAGAAGAAATTCAAAGAGGGAAAAGAGAGTTTGGATTAAAAAAGGAAGGCAAAAGTAGAGGAGCAAGATAGCATGTAAATATTTTATCGACTGGATTATCAGATTGATCAATCTTCCACCACTCAGATCAATGGTGTTGAAAATCCCTTGTACATGAAACGAATTTAATATAAAGAGAGGTCTTGTTATGTTGTTTTTTGCCAAGTGATCATTTTCAATGTAATGTAACCTTATATTGTTTTGCCGTTCGTTGCATAAAGATTCACACAATTTTCCCTTACAAAACAGTCAGCGAAGAGTATATTATTACTATTATTGTTTTATTTCTCAGCAATCTTGATACTAAAACACCATCAAATTATTGTCCACCACTTGCATTTATCTTCCTTATCACATCAAGCCTTCATCTTATATTATCTTGTCATGTTCTTATGTCTCAAACATTTGACTTAATTTTCTATTCATGCCTTCTCTAGTGATCATAACCAAATATTCAAAATGAGATACGTGGGATATTTTCATCCATGTAAAAGCACGTGTATCTCATTTTCTACCAAAGAAATATCTAAGTACTATATATAGTGATATACTCAAATACCAATTTATACAGTATATGCCCTTCTAGCTTTAAAACAACGTCAAAAGGTAACAAGCATACTCGTCACACACTACTATATATATAGTATAGTATTATATAGTGATTTATCATTATATATACATATGTATAATACAAACACATAGCTAACCCTAGTTTCACACGTACGTGTCAAACTCGAGCACTTATCAAAGTAAGGAACTAAAATTTGTGTTGGTTCCCTTCCTTTTATGCATGTATGTATGTATATATATATATATATATATATATATCAATATATGAATACTTACTAGTCCGTGGAGAATATAGAAAGATTAGCCTTTTTAGCGGTGTTTTAAGTACGTACTCCTTGGTCCTATTCTAGATCTCAAATCTACACACATCAACAAAAAAAGGTTATCTCTTTTGAGTTTTGAACACGTTAACATGTGAAAAATCTATTTAAAAATTAATAAACTTCACGAGAAACCCCAGACAATTTCTAACAACTTCCATTTAACTTTTTATTTAATTACTTCATCAAACTTTTCACTCTTTTGATCTTTCTTTCTAATGATCTCTTTCTCTCTATCAACACACACCAAATTCTCCCACTAGTTTGATCATCTTCATCATCAACCACCATGGAACAAGAAAATGATCATCACGATCATGGTGATCATTTTCATGATCAAACCTATGCACCACGAGCTACGTCTCTGAACTTCGAAGCACCATTCTTATCAACAAGACTACTACTACGAGGCCCTCCGAAACACTATCATCATCATCATTCCACCTCCATTAACGATGTACTCTCTTGTTCCAGTATACGACGTCGTAACAGTACTAGCGTTAACGACAGGGTCCCATTTTCCTGGGAAAAAGCTCCTGGTAAACCTAAAGACGACGAAGACAAAAACGACGACGACGACGTGTTGCATGGCCTAAACGACACCCCGCGTCCCAAACTCCCACCGAGCTTGTTATGGCAATTTCGTCAAAACAAAAACGAAGAAGAAAACATTGACGACGTTGACGACGACGACGAAGGGTGTGACGCAGATGTAGAAGAAGAAATGGAAGAGAAGGAGGGTGTTTTCAACGACAGAGACGATGTTTACTCCGACGCCATAGATGTATTCTCGCTCTCCGAGGCCATAGACATCGTTGAAAGATCAGAGAAAAGAGCGCGGGAGATAACGACGGACAGGTTGAAGTTGAAGATCATTGAAGATTCAAGAAACGGTATCAATAATCAGTACCCAGATTTCATCATCCAGAGGTTTTTGCCGGACGCCACGGCTTTGGCCACCGCGTCGGCACTGGGCGCCATGAGCTTGAAGAAGAGTTGCGAGAGCTATTACAGCACTACTACTGGGGATGATCATCAGTACTCTCATCATAATCCTCATCGTCGTCGCCATCATCGTAAAACGACGACGTTGGGTGGCAGGCCTTCGATGACCAGAACGGCGTCGTTTTCTTCGACCAAAGGTTGTGGTTTCGATATGTTTTTTCCTTGGAAGCATAAATGGCCGATCTGTGGTGTCAAGAGCCCTGTTCGCCATAGTAGCTCTTTCAGTACTATGCAACTCAAACACAAAAAACGTTGAAACTAATCATATCCAGCATCTCCAAAATTTTCTTGTATTTGTATAGATATATTAAACAATTATTGGATAATAATAATATATATGAGTTTGTCTAGTTCGTTTTTTTTACTTAATTACCAAAGCAGTATAAATTATATATTTACTATGTTTTAATTGCATATTAATCTCTCTATATGTCCTAGTTGAGTACCATTTTATTGTACTGAATCAAGATTTTTTTTTTGTCCAAAACAATTTATGTGTAACAAAATTTGTGCCCAATGATACATACTCAAAAGTTATTAAATTTATTTTTAAATAATGTCTTTTGATTGTAAAATAATAAGTGCATATTAATTTATTTACTGTAATAATGTAACATTTTTTTTTCTTCTTAAAACTGTTGCTTTTAAGCATATGGATTATATATAAAATTGTACTTGTATGTAAAAGGTATAGTACTTCTATCTCTTCTTCAAGTCGTTTTTTGGCTATAAAACAATCTATATACGTATCTGTTTCACCTCATTATACGGGCAGATAATTACGGCTATTAACTATAATTTAATAATACTGTATTTTAAGTTTGTTTGTTGATAAGACCTCGTATTTTTAAGTTTGTTTTAAATTGAAATCTTGCAAGGAGTACTGATCTGGTGGATTTTTTTTTTATATATATTAGAATAATTATCGCAACCAAATGTGTTTATCCAATCTGATAAGTGTTCTTTCTAGTGGACCAGTACTTATTTTCTTGGTTAAAAATATCATCCTGACAGAAATATATAAAATAAATTATCCTTTGTCAAAAAAAATAAAAATAATAATAAAGGTAAGAAGTCACAACGGCTAGTGACGGCTTTGTAGTTTATTTAAAGATCTTTAGCCAATTAGATTATCCTTCTTTTGGAATTGGATGGATCACATTATATATATTATCATTTATATAAGTTTACATGGATTCTTACTGAGATACAAGTATGTGAATATTATTAGATAGATACATAAATTCAATAGTAAAATTATAAGAGTACCTAGGAGATATGTAGCGTAACAATTACTACATTTTTTAGATTTTCTAATATTTTGTCCACTTACTGAAAGCTAGGTATGGTAAGGAATTTAAACCATTTTGAAACAAGATCACAGTCTTTTAAATATTTCTTTAAAACAACATAAGATTTGTGTGGGCAAATTTTAACACATGAGAAGATATTTCCTAGAGAGAAAATTAAGAGAGAGTGGACAAGTCTCAACACATGAGAAGAGATTTCTTAGAGAGAAAACTAAGAGAGAGTGGGCAACTAGGTATAGAATATTAGTAGTGAATTTTTACCTTGTCAAATTCAGTTTACCTAATGTATTCTATAACTCTACTATATATAGGCAATTAGTTAGGACATAAAATATGTTTTAGTTAGCCATTTTGTTTAATTATTTAATAATTATAATTTATTAAATACTTGTCAAAATCAACCAATTATAATTTTGACTTTTATTTAATTCATTTTATTAATATTAATACAAATTTATCAATACTAACAAAATTATCCCAATTGGCTATAATACTCTCTTTTTGAGACTTGGTAATAAAAACATCAAAGTTTCTTCTATTTCTTTTCTCACAAAATATCAATAAATAATTTAACATTATTTATTTTCATTGACCTAGTCAATGTGATAATTTTATAATTAATAATTAAATTAATTATTCAAGACTACTAGGTTTATTTTGATAAGAGATGACATGGGGGTCATGGATCCATGAACTCAAGCTCTAATAAGTTACCGTGAGTTTATTTATAACAAATAATCTCACTACCTCATTAATTTATCATGACTCCACTATAGACTCAGAATTGCACTCTTGAATTCATAGAACGTTTTACACAAAATGTAAATACGTTATCTATTGTTATAACCATAACCGTCACTCAATCCTCTATAAATAATCTACTAATGAGACGGGTGCAAATTACCGTTTTACCCCCTCATTGGTATTTTATCCTTAACTCCCACTAAGTTCCTTGTAAATGATACTTCCGTAAATTTAATTACAGAAATGAGTACTATATCATTTAACACTTGAACCAAACTATAAGGAAATCATCATTTTACTTCTTGAATAGAAGCTGTAGATTTCATATCTATGATTGTAACACCCTGGATAACCAAGGACGTTACATTGTGTGATTATAAAAGTGCAAGACTTGCTAATCAAGTCATATAGTTGAAAACGTGACCCCAAAGTTGTAATTATGTTAGGGTTGAAATATTTTGGTCATAAACAGGAAATTTCTCATTAAAATAAATGTTTAATACATGGGATCCCAAAATAGGTTTTAAAGGACAGTTACAAAATTTCAAATTTTATGCACAACCACCAGCCACTTTAGGTTCTTCTGTCCCTCTACCATCCCTCGGCCGTGGTGGCCGATCAGCTGACTATGTACATTCTGCCCCAAAGCTCTCCAACTCAAGACTGGTCCACCTTGCCCTTGCCTTTACCTGCACCACGTAGCACCCGTAAGCTAAGGCCCATCAAGAAAACCATAATGCAGAGCATAAACGATAATCAACAGTTAAATAATTAACAAATCATCAATCAGATACTCAGCGGACCACAGTGTTCACATAATCAATGATATCAATCTGCAAACCAATAATCAATCATCCAGGTAATAAACATGCCATAATAATCAGATTACTAACAATAAACATATCACACAATATACAGGGTCGACGCCCTTAGGCCGCACCCTCTGTTTATCCCACTGACTCTGGCTCGCTTAGGTCGAGCTCAGTGATTATATACTTAACCCCAGCTACCAGTGGTCGAGCCGCGTCCTTGTGCGCTAATATTAATTCCAGCACTCTTAGGCCGTTTATTTCATGTTCACATGGCATAATACCATCATACAACATTACATACAAGTATAGGGAACTCTTAGTCCCAACATAACCACATAACCGGGTGTAGTTTCTTACCTTTGATTCCGAGTGCTTTGGATAATTGAGACGACCCTCGAGCACGATCCTGTCCTAGCCTTAGCGTACACCTAGTCAAAACCGTAAAATAGAACCCTCATTAACATTCAATTCCGTAACCTAATTTCGGAACCAATCCCAAGCTCTCGGGAAGCCCAATTCTACCAAACAGGGTGGTGGAATCGACCCCCGAGCTCCCAAGCAAAAATCCTAAAAGAAATCCCAAAACCAAGTTCTGGAGGAGCGCTACAGCGCCACAAGAGGGGCGCTACAACGCTACAGTTAGAAAGCCAACCTCCCCCCCCCCCCCCCCCCCCCCCCGAAGCATAGCGATGTTGTGCTCTTATCCTAGCGCTACAGCACTACAACCAACACATGCAAAGTTTATGGGTTTTTCCTTCGAATTTTCCTGAGCCAAAACTCCATAAATGCACTCCAAACCTCAACTAAACTCCAAATTGAGCCTACAATCCACTATATCTCATCCAATATAACCCAACAACGTCAAAACTTAGCTAAAAACCCCATCAACAACAGGAATCAAAGTTGAGCTTTGAAGCTCAAAAACACCATCTGAAAACCAGAAAACTCAAACAGTTAAGGTCAGAAATGGTTACCTCAAATGGGTGAATCTGACCCTAGGTTGCCCCCAGTGTTCCTCCCAGCTTTGAGTCCTTCAAAATTCCCAAGTTTAAGTCATTATACCTCCACCCAAAACCAAACTCAGAAACTATACCCAGTAAAGCTCAGCAAATTCAGTCAAAACCTTTTAAACCTTACCTTAATTGGAAGTTAATTCCAATTGAACTCCTAGCCACTCCAAAGATCAGAGTCCCAAGACCTAGTCTAGACTTTCTCTGAGTTCTCAGCTCCAAAATCCACAAGAAAGAGAGAGAGAAAGAAGAAATCGTGTGGGAGAGAGAGATGGTGAGTTGGGAGTCTCTGTTTTTCTTATTTTTTTTCTTTTCCTTCAAGTTCTACCACTTTCCCTTATACTCTAAAAAGAAACATCAGATATATCAAGTATATCTCCTAATAAGCAAAAGACTCATTTACCCTCCTAATTAAATCTAAGCCTTTTAATCACTCTAAGGGCATTTTGGTCATTTACTCTCAATTCCCGCTAATTCCTCGAGTGACCCTAATATTTACCATTTAAACCCCGTCATCCAATTAATCACCAATCATTTTCCCCAATGTCTAAAACTCTCCAATATATTCCCCAAATTCCTAAAAATACCCACAGGCTCCCCCGAGCCGGGTATAAATCACCACCATGACTATTTCGCTAAACCACTCTCTAGGACCGCCTCGATCCATATGCTGCAAATACATTCACATAATAATGTGGTCTTAAAAATTTATCACAAATAATCATATTTACACCCTCAATGGGCCAAAATTACGAATATGCCCTTATAAGCTAAACATGGCACACATGCTTATTAATACTCATAAACATCCATTTCACATATCCATATAATCATATAAGCATGCTTATCACATAATTATGTATTAAATCATTTAAATCACACACATAAACCAATTATGCCTTCCCAGCACACTAATCAAGCCCTTTAAGCCTTATTAGTAGATTTTGGGTCGTTACAATGATAAATACTCCCACTCAGTTATACTACCGAATCTCCAATATGTAAGTATGAACTAGTCCATAGGGTAAGCTGGTAACGAACAAATCAAAATACTTGAATAATACAATTAGCAGAATATTAATCACTCAGAATTAAGATTGAATTGACATGTGGTCAACGTTGTGATATGATTAGATTAGATAATAACGATACTTACTTATATTGTCAATAATCAATATCGGTCCAGTCCAATGTAACAAAATACATCCGATCTTATCTACTTGGTCAATGTCCTGGATATGACATTACCAGATGTGTAAGTAGATCTTATCGTAGATTACCCAATCAGTAAAAATCAAGTGTACTGATCTATTCTTAGGAAAAAATGCTTTTAAACATATAATTACAATTATAATCCATTGTGTCTGAGCCATTATAATTGTAACTATACATATGTTCGAGATTTTATAAATGTTTGTATTAATAATGTTGTTCGTATTTTCACTTCACTACAAGAAAATGGGGTCTTTACCTACCAATTGTAAGTGTAGGTAAAACTAGCTTAATGGTGGGTAATATAGTTTACCTACCAATATTGAATTAGTAGAGACTGGTAGGTAAATGTTAGTGGGGAAAGAGTCTTTACCTACACTTATTAATATTGGTAGGTAAAACAATCAATGGACCCCACTAAGTTATAAATCAATTGGTGAGTCATCAGATGACGTGTTGATGACATGTCATCCTACATGTCTGTTGACATGGTTTCCATAGTAGCATACACGTGGCATACGTCAATACCGCCAATTGGCATCGTGTGGCTGCTCCACGTGTCAAATAATAATTTGTCTACATGTTGTTTGATAATTAGTACATATGTCATCATTTATAGACCACGTGGTTACTACATGATTTTTTTTTTTATGGATTGAATACTTGAATTGTTGTAGTTAGGTTGAGTAAAATTTTATACATGTTTAAGTAAATATCAACTTTTTATTTTTTTTACAATATTAACAATTTTAAAATTATCATAAAAGCTAACAATATAAATAAAAATAAATATATAAATTGTACATTACTTAAATTTGAAATTTAATAAAATTGCAAGTTTAAAATCAAAATACAAAGTTACAATAATATAAATTCTCAAATTACAAATAAATACAATAAATCTCCCTAATTCTCAACTTCAAATCAAACGTCTCCCTTTCTTTTCCTTTGGTAGTGTAACCAGTTTTGGTTCTATTTCTTTGTATTCTTTCTTTCTCTTTGTTCTTAGTCTTTTGTACTATAACTTTTGGACCTTTTCTCCAACTGCACAAACTAAAAACCAAGTCCCAATTAGAGAAAGATCTTCATCTGCAAAAGGAAATCAAATAACTTACTTGTCAATAAGAAAGGAACTTCCCAATCTTCATCATGATAAGCAATATATATAGGATCTAATCAAGAATTGAAAAGAAATAAATATTTTAGCATAATAGGAACTAGTGAAATAGAGCATTGTATGAATATGTATATATTTGAACATCTGATAAAAAAAAAAACACATAATACCTTTGAATGTTTGATGGTTTCGAATCAGAGTAAAGAGTTCGATTGGGTGCTTGAGGCAGAGGTGAAGAGTTTAATTTCAACACAATAAATATCCCCAATTTAATCATCATAAGGATTTCAGAAAATATATGACTTATTATTATGGGAATTTATGATATTTGATATACCATCATATATTAAAAACAAATATATGAGCACATCAAGTCCCATAATCACCAACATAAAATAAGTACACTTATTCTTGAACATCACAGGCAAAATAAATTCAAAGTCACAATGACATAAATTCGTAAACTTACTAACAAACTAAAAATCATATTATAGACATAGAACCAAACCCTACAACCAAAGAGCAACACTAAATCTGAATACAAATATCATAATCAATGTACCAACAAAATATATTCAAATAAATCATTGCTCAAAACAGATCCCTTAATAAATAGACATATTAAAATAGATTCCTTCCTCAAAACAGGATCAGACCTACAATAAAAAAACAACACTAAAGTTAAATACAAATATCAGAAACAAAGTACCAAACAAAATATATTAAAACAAATCCTTGCTCAAAACAGATCCCTACCTATACAGACATATTAAAACAAATTCCTTGCTCAAAATAGAACCAGACCCTACAACCAAAGAGCAACATGAAATCTAAATAAAAATATCAGAATCAATGTACCAAACAAAATATATTAAAACAAATCCTTGCACAAAACAGATCCCTTCATATATAGACATATTAAAACATACTCCTTGCTCAAAACATGACCAGACCCTTCAACCAAAGAGCAACACAACACTAAATTTGAATACAAATATCAGAATCAATGTACCAAACAAAATATTTTAAAACAAATCCTTGCTCAAAACAGTGCCCTTCATATATAGACATATTAAAACAGATGTCTGGCTTAAAACAGAACCAGACCCTACAACCAAATAACGTAGAGAAAAAATAACATTATACCAAATAAGCTTCTGTTTCAGTGCGACTAACTTCCAACTCAAAAAAAATACTAATAGTCATTTGATTGAAACACGTTAGACAAACTACAAATAACAGAGGCAATGAGGGCAAGCTAATCTAACATTAAAAATATTATATGTGAACATAGTACTCTCAAAGTCTTAAAAACTTGATATACATGGACCTTGCAAAATCATACAGAACAAACACGTCTTGGATTCAAATGCACATATCTATGAGCTGAACTATAACTAAAAATATAACAAACATTATTGAAATTAGGGAAGCAGGAAAAAGGAAAACTTAAATCTAAGAACAAACTTTTTTTTTTCAAACACATACACCTATTAACAAGTGGCAGACTAAGAAATAAAAAAGAATCATACAAGTTACAAAGATTCAAATCATACAATTTAGAAAGATTCAAATCATACAAGTTACTGATTTAGAAAGGACATAGATCCACAATTTTTTATCAATCAAATCAAAGAAAGAAAATAAAACATTGATTAGAAACTATATAAAAATATCAGACTATGAATGATTTCTAGTTTCTAGAATTGAAACACTTTATTTAAAAAAAGAGCACAAAAATCCAAATCTAAATAAGCAAATTCATTTGAGGTTTAAATGCATAAAACTGCAAATTCAGATTAAATAACAATAGTCAAAGCTAATAAATATCAACCACTCAGACTTGTAAACCAAAGGCACACATTTATATTAGATTCAAACACATATCACAAAAGATTGCCTAAAAATAAATCAGAATACAAAAATATGGTGACCCAAATCTGAAACAATAAAGAACTAAACACAACAAATCAGAGCAACAAGAAATTATTTTATTTTTTAGTATAAACATGACAGTATATAAAACAAAGCAGTACAACACACTGCAAAATAAACATGGAAAAACACAACAACAAAAAACTAAATATAAATCTAATATCAACATAAAAAATAATCTGAAAATCTCAAATAAAAAACATATCAATAAACAAAACAAAGCAGAAACACAAAATTGCTAACTCTAAATCAATCAATATCATAAATATATAAACAATATATTATGCAATTCGAAAACCTCAAATCCAAAAAACATGGTAGTACATAAACATGGAAAAAATATGCCTCAGATTAATGAAACATCACTAATCCTTTAGTTTATTGGGGATTTAGTCATTATATCATACAAAAATTACCTCAACATAAGCAATCTCAAAAGCACAAATCCAACAACCAGTTCAAATACTTCAAAGCCTCTAGCCATTCCAAAACCCTTAAAGCCTTAAAACCAATCAATCCAAAATAGGTATTAGTATAAACTACATAGATTATACACAAAACAAAACAAAACAAAAATTGAATTTAGTAAACCAAAAATATCAAGAAATAAAGATTAGTCTTACACAGAAAAAAATTCAGAAACAAGAGCCACGGGTGGTAGGGGCTTAGAAGATGACGGTGACGATCTGGGCTCAAGATCAGAGTTGAGGTGTTTGGACTCAAACTTAGAATTGTGCCTGGGTTCGAGGAAAAATGAAGAACAACACTTGGGTCCAAGGAAAAATGAATAATAGCGTCTGGGTCTAGGAAGAATAACGAAGATTGCCCGGGTTGCGAATGGTTCGAGGAAGAACGACAGCATTGTGCCTCGGTTGCACTTGGGATCGAGGAAGAAAGGAGTCATCTGGGTTTGGGAAGGATAAAGAAGCGGCTAGGTTTGAGAGATGGATAGTGAGGTAATATCAGCTAGGGTTCGGGCAAATGGCTAAGTGAAGAGAATGAGGGATTTAAGTTTTAGATTTTACGATTTTTTTTAAAGTGTTATATTAAAATTTTATGTTTTTGTAAGTATGATAAGATGATATGGAAATTGACACCTAGGATAGTAATTAACACATAGGCTGACACATCAACATTTCTTTAAATAAAAAATAAAAAATAAAAATAAAATGAGAGGGAAAAGAGAGCTCCAAATGTTGAAAATTTTCCCTCCAATAAATGTGTAGGTAAATCTTTTCTTTACCAATGTGTTATCCCCAAAAATTGGAGTTCGATGACGTGGCAATAGAAATGACAAATGGCAAGGAATGGTTGGGTGATCTGGCTTAGGAGTGACCTGGTAGACCAGTGAAGAATTTTGACTGGCCTGAGAAGTGTCATGACCAACCAGGCATGACCTTGTCCGACCAGTCACAGGTTGACTGCCCAGGCATGACCTTGTCCGCCCAGTCACATGTTTGTCTTCCCAGGCATGACCATGTCCGACTAGTCACATGTTTGTCTGCCCAGGTATGACCATGTCCAACCAGTCATGTGTTTGTCTGCCCAGGCATGACCTTGGCCGACCAGTCATGACCATGTCCGACCAGCCAAGTGCATGTCTGCCCAGTTAGGTGCGTGTCTGCCTAGTGAAAGTTTGGCCGACCAGCCTGAATGTGATATGGATCGACTAGACAGAGCAGGGCTACACAAGAGATCCCAGAAATGGCTTCAACAAGAATCGGTCTTGGCTTGTGCGGGAATCTCTCAGTTTATCCTACGAATATAGTATATTGTTATATTATGAATATTATTGTAAATTAAATATAATGATAATAACAAAATATCTCGATTATGGGGGGATACCATCTGTACGATCCTGAGCCTATAAATACAAGGCTTATGGCATCATAAAGGGGACTTTTGGAACTTTTGATTCGAATTCTAATTTTCTAGAGAGAGAGAGTACTTGTATTTGAGAGAATTCTTGTATTCTTGTAATCTGCACTGAAGAAACTCAGTTGACTCAGGTTCATCTGATCTTGAGTGCAGATCTATAATCACAACTCTAAGTGGATTAGGCTATTACCAACACATTGGGGCTGAACCACTATAAAAATCGTCTGTGTCGTTTATTTCTTTTGAAGATTTTTATCGTTTTTGACGTCCATACGTCGTTGGCCAAAAACGCGGTCAACATTTTGGTGCTTTCATTGAGAGCCTAAAGAGAAGAAGCACACGACTATCATATCGAAATGGCGCCCAAGAATACCAATGTGGCATCCAAAAAGTCAGGCACGTCAAAGGAGCCTGCTAGATCAGAAGAGCCTGGACCGCAAAACCCAGAGACTGAGCCCAGGGTCTTTCTCGAGGAGACCACTCTAGAAGTTGAACAACTCCAATAAGCAATGAGTGCTTTCCAAGAGGAGATGGTGAATTCAATGCTCGGCAGGAGTCTTTCGCTGAAGAGATGGCCAGGCAGAGAGCTGCGTTAGAGCAGCAAAGACGCGATATGGAGGCCAGAAGCGAAGAGCTCAGACAGCAACAAGATGAGGTCAACCGGAGACATCGTGAAGCAGCACTTGCTCTAGAAGCGGCTACCCAATTGGCCCAAGCCAATGCTCAAGCAGCCACCCAGGGAGCAAGAAATAATAATGCTGGTCGGAGGACCACTAACAGAGCCAATTCTCGTGGACTGGACAGAAGCAGGAGTAACCCATCTGGTAGGGAAGATGATGGGGACCGATCCAGAACTGCCTCGACGCAAAGGGAGCACTCTAGAACCCCCTCCAAAAGCCAACGATTAGAAACTTCGAGGTCAGGAAGTCACCAATCGGGCAGTAAAAGGACTCCACCCAGGCAGGATCCGACCAGGACTCCTCGAGATAAGAGGACTTCACAATTCAAAGATGGGCGTGGTCGTGATGAAGCTGATAGTCATCACATCGACCAGCCAAAGGAAAAGAGGGGCAACGACCAACAAGGAGGGAAAGACTGCCTAGGACGTACCAAAAGGCCTCCACTGCACCCTAACCAGCATCGTAGTAGGAGAGAGAAAGTCCAGCGTAGTAAGCCCTCTGGGAAATCAAAGAGTACGGTGTTCGATCGGGCAGGAGAGCATGCTTCCCGGAAGGATCTAAGGGATGTTATCACCAACAAGAGGAGGACCGTCTCGGTCGAAGGGAAAAATCTGGACTGCCCTGCCAGTCAAGTAGAAATACTTGACGACAGTGCGCCAGATGGTAATGCCCGACCAGGCGGTCAAGATCTTGGAGCTTCATCAGTTGCACCAGCCATCCAAGCCCAGCTTGATGTACTAACAGCTGCAGTGCAAGGTTTGTCAAAACGACCTTCTGGGATATATGCGATAGACCACCGGAGTGGCAGCCCATTTTGTGATCGGATTAGAGCAGCCCAGCCACCGACAAAATATAAAGCACCGGTTCTGCCAGTATATACAGAAAAGGAAGATCCCATAAGGCATGTAGGGAAATTCGAAGATCAGATGGAGCTGCTCGGAGTGAGTGATGACTATCGGTGCAGAGTCTTCCCTACCACATTGTCCGACACTGCCCAGAAGTGGTATTGGAAGTTTAAGCCAAACTCCATCACTTCTTGGGAGAGTTTCAGGAAAGAGTTTTGCAGGCAGTTCAGTGCTGCCCGGACCCCTCCAGTTTATGCCAACCACTTGGCATATATCAAACAAGGAAAAGATGAGTCTCTAAAGAATTATATACAAAGATTCATGAGAGAAGCCAATAGAGCAACTGTTGTAGGAGACGAGGGGAAGATGGTTGCAATATCTGCTGGGATAACTTATCGGAGCCCTTTGTGGGATAGCATACATAGAAATCCAATTTCAACACTTCAACAATTTCTTGACCAAGCAGACAAGTATATGAAATTGGATGATGCAATCGAGAAAGAGGAGAATGGCATAAACAATCTGGGCGGATCAACTGACTCTCCTAAGGATGGTGGAAAGAAACGTGGAAATAACGGGTCTGACCACCATGAGGAAAAGAAAGTAAAGTTGAGTTCAAATGAAAAGCCAACCAAGTATGAGCCTCAGTTCACTAACTACACCACTCTCTCGACCAGCCGAGCAGAGATATATCTTGCTACTCATGAAGAGGTTCCCTACAAGAAGCCTCCCCCCATCAGGAAAGAGATGAGGAAAAGAGATATGAATAAGTTTTGTCGTTTCCATGGAGATTATGGTCACGACACGAATGAATGCAATCACCTCAAGGACGAGATAGAATTTCTTCTCCGGTCGGGAAAGTTGAGGAAGTACCGGGCAGAGACACCCCACGGAGAAGGAGGTAGCAGCAATCCTGGTTTCAAGCGACAAAGATCTCCACCCTTGCAGCCCGGACCTGTGGACTTTACCTTAGACACTATATGTGGAGGTCCACACTTGGCTGAGGAAAGCAACGAAGCAAAGGAGAAGTATGCTGAACGGGAGTGCTAGGATCAGGAGCCACTGGAATGGCGAACGTCTGTGAATATATTATTTCTAAATACCGCTTTTAGAGTGGTAGCTTGATTTCGAGTTGTTAGACTTGTTATTTAAGTTTGGTTTATGAGATGGTTATTTGCTAACCAGTCATTTTATTTTTGAACAATTTTGGTTGTTTAAGACTCGTTATTAGACATGTTTTGTCCTTTTTAATTTACGAGTAAGAAAAGAGACTACGCGCAGCGTGGTCGATTCTTGCTACAAATATGCATGTGTGTTAGTTATCTGAGCAGTGTTCAACTGGTCGGTAAAATCAGGCAGTGTTCAACTGGTCGATACGTTCAAGCAGTGTTCAACTGCTCGAATATTTTCCATATATTCTATGTGTTTCATGAGCAATTACTGCTCGAACAGATTCGGTCAAGTAGCGAGTGACCCAGGATCTTTAAACCCTCGATCACCTGGGGGGCACATGGGGTATACTGGTATATAATTTAACATAGGCAATAAGAGCACGAGTTAATATATTTGTTTTTAGGCTGACTTGTAAATTTTTGAAGTCCAAAAAGGCCATTAAGCTAACTTGTTTGACAAAGCTTAAGTAACTTGGAATTTTTTAAAATTTCAATTTAGAAGCAGATATTCGTGTGACAATAAACATTATGCTCATAAAATGTTAGAGCAATAAGAGTGTGAGAAAGTATACTTAGTATGGACTTATGAAATGTCTAAAATTTCTAAGTTAGAAAACTAAGTACTCATGCGAAAATATAAGGCATACATCAGAGTGACTTTACTATTCACAAAAAACTTATAACTTTTTAAGTCTAAAAAGACTTAGAATGGTTTAAGTTAGAAAAGAAAAGTAAAGTATAAATGCCAACAACTCAGCTGTAAGAGAGAAATATCAAAGCTGCTAAGCAACAATTGTCTTCACAAGAATAAAGAGCAAACTACTAGCCTGGTACAAGGTTTAGCTGATCAGGTGCAAAGTTTTCCTAGTCGGGAGAGCAGATATAACTTCCCTGGTCGGCTAAGCATGTATCACCGATCGAGTAGGAAACTCTGTTGTTTAGCACAAATAACATCGATGAGTCTCTAGAGTGGATCAAACAAACACGAGCAAATGAATGCAAAGTAAAAATATTTACCACACAGTGAAAAAATTTCCTTGAGAAGAGAAGTCAATTTTTCCCAAGATTGATTGAGAGAAATCAATCTCTCAAAACACTTTTGGGAAAGTCGAACAAGGTGCTTTGATGGTTTTTGGTAGGGAAAGTTTTAGGCATAGGCTTAAATGGCTGTGTCATGTGCCCAAGCAGATGCCGAGTGTGCCGAAGCAGGCCCCCGCGTGCGTCCGAGGGCTGCATCCGAGCGGTGTCCGAGCAGCCGGGTTGCTTCCGCGCGTGCATCCGATTGGCTGGGGGGCTGCATCCGATCGGGTGTGGTTGTGTCCGAGTAGCATTGGTCCGTGCGGCTGGGGTGCTAAGCCTTGGGCTGTGTCTGAGCAGCACGCGTCCGAGGAGCTAAGCCTTGGGCATCCGAGAAAATGCTGAGGCATCCAACCAGCCAACGCCGAGATATCCGAGCGCATGTCCGAGGAGCATCAAGGTGTCCGAGGGGCATCAAGGTGACCGATTGGTGGGCATAGAAATTCAAGACTAAATCTTTTGCGTCTGAGCAGCTTGGGGCATACCCATTGTCCGAATGGTTAGAAAAAATAATGACCAATTAACTATAAGGTCCAAAAGGACAATAAATCTCAAGGACATGGGGCACAAACATGTTTTCTTACTCATGGGATACTACCACAAGATCAAAAAATAGAATTTGAAGAAATCAAAAGACAAGTTCAATCATGGGATTACATGAAAGTTATTGACTGAATGGAAGCTTTTGGATGACCTCAAAAGCATTTTGCTAGAAGAAAAGTTTATTATGTGAGTATATCATATAATAAACTTGGGGGGCAAATGTTATCCCCAAAAATTGGAGTTCGATGACGTGGCAATAGAAATGACAAATGGTAAGGAATGGTTGGGTGATCTGGCTTAGGAGTGACCCGGTAGACCAATGAAGAATTTTGAGTGGCCTGAGAAGTGTCGACCGACCAGGCATGACCTTGTCCGACCAGTCACAGGTTGATTGCCCAGGCATGACCTTGTCCGCCCAGTCACATGTTTGTCTGCCCAGGCATGACCATGTTCGACCAGTCACATGTTTGTCTGCCCAGGCATGACCATGTCTGACCAGTCACATGTTTGTCTGCCTAGGCATGACCTTGGCCGACCAGTCATGACCATGTCCGACCAGCCAAGTGCATGTCTGCCCAGCCAAGTGCATGTTTGCCCAGTTAGGTGCGTGTCTGCCCAGTGAAAGTTTGGCTGACCAGCCTGAATGTGATATGGATCGACTAGACAGAGCAGGGCTACGCAAGAGATCCCAGAAACGGCTTCAACAAGAATTGGTCTTGGCTTGTGCGGGAATCTCTCAGTTTATCCCACGAATATAGTATATTGTTATATTATGAATATTATTGTAAATTAAATATAATGAGAATAACAAAATATCCCGATTATGGGGGGATACCATATGTACGATCCTGAGCCTATAAATACAAGGCTTATGGCATCATAAAGGGGACTTTTGGAACTTTTGATTCGAATTCTAATTTTCTAGAGAGAGAGAGAGTACTTGTATTTGAGAGAATTCTTGTATTCTTGTAATCTGCACTGAAGAAACTCAGTTGACTTAGGTTCATCTGATCTTGAGTGCAGATCTATAATCACAAATCTAAGTGGATTAGGCTATTACCAACACATTGGGGCTGAACCACTATAAAAATTGTCTGTGTTGTTTATTTCTCTTGAAGGTTTTTATCGTTTTTGACGTCCATACGTCATTGGCCAAAAATGCGGTCAACACAATGTTTATTGGTAGCTAAATATAAATCTAAAATATTTTAACAATTACTAATTTTTACCTACTAATAAGTTGTACCATTAAATATTGGTAGGTAAAAATCACATTTGCCTACCAATAAATATAAGTAACTAAGAAATTGGTAGGTAAAGACCATATTTCTTGTAGGTAAAGAGGCCTCTTGACACGTGGCAATTAATAGTGATTAGTGATAAGGTAAGTCATGAGATGCTCGGAGTGCAACCTCTCCAGGAAACCTAGTTCGGACAAGTCGTGGACGTCTCCGAGGTAGGCCACGCCCCGAGGTCTGTCTTCGGGGCGAGGGTACCTCTAGGTGATGCCACATCTTGGGCCGGTAGATAAGTCGTGGATGTCTCTGAGTGAGGTCACGCTTCGAGGTCCATCCTCAAGACAGGGATTTCTCCAAGTGAGGCCACGTCTGGGGGAGCTCTCCTCACTCACTCTTCCCCCAGGTCTATGATTATGGTCCTCGGACTTGGGATAGCCACCAGATGTTAGTCACTGCAATTGTGGGCCACGAGGCGACCGTCTGACAACTTTTATTGAACCTTGATTAGTGGTGCCAAGTTCGTACACTCAAGAATCGACATTACCTACAATGCTGCTTGACATGGGAAAATGTGCGCCACACCATGATAGTCACAGATATACTCCCCATAAAGTGGGTGCGTGATTTTTGGCAATGGGCCCATAGAATCCGCGTGGGTCATAGTCTTTATTTTAACACAACCCTTTTTTTTTTAACTTAACATTAATGACCTCTAACCTCTATAAATAGGGCTGGGTTATCTCCTTGTAGAGGGTTCAGATTTTTAGAGAGATAAACTCTGTATTCAATGCAATATATACGTTGTCTGAGAATCACCATTGAAGCTTGCTATTACAAGCTTCAAGCTCACGAAATAATAGAGACTCGTGGACTAGGGATCTTTTATAGCCTGAACCACATAAAACCTTGTGTTCTTTCCTTATTTGTCCTTTAATCTCTTAGATTAAGTTGGCAATGAAAAAGTCAGTCAACATTTTGGTGCTTTCATAGAGAGCTTGAAGGAAGCTTGGACAATAGTCACGGTGACCACTCGAAGGAATGCACCAGACGATACCGCCCCTCACATTGCAGCTGAGGGAGGAGAAACCAGTCACATGCCGCTGCAAGACCACCTTGACGCAGTGGAGGACTACGAAGAAAATGCCAAGTACGACGACATGGATGATGGGGGCAGTGATGAATACTATGAGGAGGAATATCCTCATCCCATGGACGTGGAGGAGATACCAGAAGTGGTGGCGCTCCATGACCAGGTGGCCACTCAACAGTAGAAGATCGATACCAAATAAGGTAATATCGATGCCTTGCAAGAGATGGTTAATGCCATGAGGGCTACTCTGGCAACCTTAGGGCTGCAAGTGGACCCCTATGGCGAAGTACTGTTTGGGAAGCCAGCTGGTGTTCCCCCTGTGCTCTCAGCTGGAATTTCACCTGTCACTACAGCCGGTGTGCTTCCCGAGCACCCGGCTGAGTTGGAGTGAGATTCGCCAGCTAGTGTGCCTACCATGCACCCAACTGGAGATAGAACCCCACCTGTGCCACAGGACTGTGGCAAAGGTAAGGTTGACGATAACCCTGCTCCCAAATTAAAGAAGGCTCATCATAATCCCATAGATAACCAGGTCTCAAGGCCAGCTAACATAGGTGAAGGTCCAGGAGCCCGAGGACACCGCTAGGCCGCTAGCGCCCGCGGAGACTGGGGCGTTTCGCCCAGCGTGCCAATACGGATTGCGCGAGGCCCAGAGGTGGTGTCCTCTAGACACCTCATCATCACCATAGGAACAATGGTTGAGGGGTCAGCATGCAAAATTTCCCTGTCAGCAGAGAGTGCGACGTTAGCATCTCGGTTAACAATGAGAATGTTAAGTCTGACGGGAAAATGGAGGTGGCTCGTCCTGAGGAAAATGGTGCATTCTGAGGTCAGGCTGACCTGCAGGACAACCTTAATGCTCGTCGGTGCACTAAGACCCACGGGCGTGAACCCGTGAAGAAAGCTTCTTCGGACCTCAGGGACAATCTCAACGCCTGAAGGAGAGACAACCCAACACAAAGTGCCAACCAAGACCGCGACTCGCTCCACGTGGAGTTGGAGAGCCTGAAGAGGAACATGCTCAGAATGGCTCGACGACAGGGTCACAACTCTGACTCGGATGACAAGGATGGGGAGCCGCGTACTCCTCACATAGTGGGAGCCCCTTTGCCACAGGGCTTCAAGATGTCTGCCATCATGTCTTATGATGGCGGCACGGATCCCACCGACCACATCTCAAAGTTCAACAAGCTAATGTCGGTACATCGCGTCTCTGAGGACTCCAAGTGTCATGTGTTTCCAATAACTTTAATGGGAGCAGAAGATGAATGGTTCAAAAAACATAGGTCGGGATCCATTCAGTCGTGACACCAACTGTCGTCCTCCTTCCGAAGACAGTTTATAGCAGCTTGGAAGGTGAGCTTCGAGGTCAATGCTTTAGCCAAATATAAAGCAAGGACCCTTCGAGACACTCAAGGCGTATATCAAACGCTTCAAGGAGTAAGATGCGAGGACTAAGAGGGTTGATGATGGCCAACAACTGATGGCTTTGCTGGCCGGCATCCGTGCGAGGCCCCCGTTGTGGGATGACCTCTAGTGGAGAGGGTGCCGACAGCTTGACAACTTCATCCACCGAGCACAAGAATATATCAGTTGGGAGGATGCCTAGATTGGAGCGTTTGGGGGGCCTGTCGCCTTTCCTACTCTGATAGTGCTTGGCCCCATCATTCCGGGGACCCATTATCCACCTTACGCTCCTGTCCAACTGAGTTTGGGGGAGTCCAATCCAGTCGAAGCGTCCCGCCAGTAGGCTTTAGTACCTTGCCACTCGCTGGTTTCAGTGCGGCTCCAACGGGATACGAAGTGACGCCCACTGGGTATAGTGTTTTTCAGCTTGCATTCAGTGCTGGAGTTTCCGCTCCATCCTATTTTGCTGCACCTAGTCGGACCCCCAGCAACAGTAGACACGAGGGCAAAGATAAGAGTAGTATTTCTCGTAGTACTCCGAGTACACTGACTTGGTGGACTCCTGTGAGAATATCTTTGCGGCTACTGAATAACATATTCATTACCGAAAGCCACAACCCATCTGGAGGGAGAGAGAAAGGTGAGATCCCATCAAGTTTTGTCGTTTTCAAAACGATATAGGGCACCACACCAATGAGTGTCGCCAGCTCAAAGATGAGATTGAGAACCTCATTAAGTTGGGGCACCTCCACTAATACGCTCAGAGCGTGGCTCGCCAAGCTCCAGCTCTGGCAGCAGGAGTATCTACGCAACCTGCTACTCCCCTATCTTCGAGCCCAGAGCGCATAACTTAGCCACAACTGATAGCAAATAGGCCACCTCCAGTGAATGGTAGAGTAGGTACTATCTCGGGAGGACCTCATTTGGGGGGCACTTCTAAGGGCTTGCAGAATAGGTATGCGTAGGCCTTAAACCATGATGATGAGGTGTTGGCCTTAGATCAGCTGTTAGCCCAAATGTTGTAGATGGCTGAGCAAGTCATCACATTCTCTGAGGACGATGCTCGGAGAGTTCACTTTCCATACCATGATCCTTTAGTGATCGAAAGCCAAATATCCAACAAGATGGTGGCTAGGATTCTGGTGGACAATGGGAGTTCAGTGAACTTCCTGTTCAAGTTTGCTTTTGAGAAAATCGAGTTGACCGCAGGCAACCTATCCCTGTGCACCTCGAATCTTTACAGATTCTCGGGAGAGGGTCTCATCCCAATGGGCCAAATCAAGCTACCCGTGACATTGGAAAAAGATCCTCGCTAGGCCTTCAAATATTGCACTTTCATGGTAGTTGATTTTCCCACTGCGTATAGGGCATTCGACCTTGGTGGAGTTCAGTGCAGTCACCTCCATTCGACATATGTGCATGAAATTTCCCTTGGACTCGATAATTGGCACAGTCCAAGGTGACCAAAAGAAAGCAAGGCAATGCTACAACGTTTCCCTCAGACAGCCAATTATGGTAGTAAAGGAGGTAGTCCAAGGACAGTCTCTTCTAGAGAATGCGAAAGTGTTAGCGGTGCTGGCTAAAGAGGCAGATGAAATGGACCTGCGTGTTCAAGAAGAGAGGGCGGTCGAGTCGATGGAGGAAGCCGAGGAGTTGGCTCTCGACGCGGCCACTCCTGATAGGAGAACCAAGATTGGGAAAAATCTAGAGGAGAAAGTATGAAACTCGCTCCTAGCCTTCCTCTGGGAAAACCAGGATGTCTTCACCTGGTCTCACTCCAACACAACAGACATTGATCCAAATATCATTTGCTATGCCTTGAATGTCGACCCAAACGTCGCTCCAATCCAACAGAAGCGGAGGACGTTTGACCAGACTAGAGCGGAAGCCCTAAAGGCAGAGGTGGACAAAATGCTTACGAACAATTTCATTTGGAGCACACAGTATCCTAAATGGGTATCCAATCCAGTCCTCATGCTTAAGTAAAACTACACCTGGAGGACTTGCATAGACTTCTCTGACCTGAATAAGGCATGACCTAAGGACTGCTTCCCACTGCCGAAGATCGATCAGATGGCCATGCCACCTCCAAGTACGAGCTTTTGTCCTTCATGGACGCGTACTCGGGGTATAACTAGATTTCCATGCATGTCGCGGACCAAGAGCACACCATCTTTCAAACAGACAAAGGAGTTTACTGCTACAAGGTGATGCCTTTCGGACTATAGAATGTTGGGGCTACTTACCAAAGGCTCATGAACCGAATGTTCAAAGAGCAGTTGGGATAGAATATGGAGGTGTATGTGGACGACATGTTGGTGAAGTCCCAAACGGCCCCCAACCATGTGAGGGACCTCGCGGAGGTGTTCTTGGTGCTTCGCACATTTGGAATGAAGCTAAATCCCCAAAAGTGACTTTTGGCAGTTCCTCGGGAAAATTCCCGGGCTTTATCGTTAGTGCTCAGAGAATAGAGGCAAACCCCAAAAATATTAAAGCCCTGATTGACATGCCATCTCCCCAAAGTCATAAGGATATTCAGAGCCTCACTAGGAGGATCGCTGCTCTAAGTCGTTTTGTTTCCAAGGCAACGAACAAGTGCATCTCGTTCTTTAACATCATCCGAGGAGGACAGAGGTTTGAATGGATGGAGGAATGTGAACAAGCGTTCCAGCAATAAAAGGCTCATATGACAAACCCTCCTATTCTATCAAATCTCGTGGACAAGGAACCCCTCTTACTCTACATGGTTGTCTCTGAGAATGCCATCAATGTTGCCTTAGTCCGCGAGGTACTATGTGAGCAAAAGGCTCCTCAGAGCGGAGACCAAGTACCCGCTCATGGAGAAATTGACTTTTTGCCTAATGGTAGCTTCTAGGAAGCCAAGGCCCTACTTTTAGGCACATTCCATCAAAGTCCTCACGAACCACCCCTTGCTGTAAGTCCTCCAAAAATTAGAGTCATCCACGAGACTCTTGAAGTGGGATGTCAAACTTAGTCAGTTCGACATCGCTTATCTCCAAGGACGGCCATAAAGGGGCAAGCACTGGTAGATTTCATTGCCGAGCGCACGGGAAATCATGAGGGACCTATGGGCGCCCCAATAGATGGGCCCACGTCGAAGATGTATGTCGATGGTTCATCGAATAAAAATGGGGTCAGAGCAAGTCTCATTTTAGTATCCCCCAAAGGGCACAGGGTCCACAACGCCCTAAGATTTGGGTTCGAAGCCTCCAATAATGAAACTGAGTATGAGGCGTTGATTTCTGAGCTTCGAGTTGTGGTTGAGCTTAAAGCTGAGGGCCTCGAGATTTTTCAGTGACTCGCAGCTGGTAGTTAATCAGGTACTCGGGGAGTACCAGGCCAGAGGAACGAAAATGGTCGCTTACCTAGCAATGACCCAAGAGATTAGGGGTGAACATTTGACCCGAAAAACCCATAAACCTGCCCGACCCGCAACTCGAAAACCTGAATTTTTGTAAAACCCGATCCGAACCCGACATGGTTCGGGTCGGGTTCAGATTTTGAAATTAAGGGCACATGGGTTCGGGTTACACCCGAACCTGAACATCATTTAAAAAAATTACCAAGGTCCAATTTGTAAAAAATCAACATTACCAAACTAACAACAAAGTAAAAAAAAAACATGAAAAAGGTAAAAAAAAAAATAAAAAAAGTGTAAAAAAAATGGTATTTTTGAATTTTTTTTACCAAGGCCCATTTTTGACCCAAAGCCCATTTTTGGACCAATCCCACCTGAAACCCGACCAAACCCAAAATCACCCCAAAACTAGAAAAAATCGGATCGGATTCAGTACCACTTTCCTTCACCCAAAACCCGCAAAACCCGAACCTGGTGCACCCAAAACCCGAAAACCCAACCCGTGTGCACCCCTACAAGAGATGCTACATGGCTTTAGAAAATTCACAATTCGACAGTGCCACGGGAACAGAACTCGAACGCTGACGCCCCGACCAAGCTTGCAACCACTAAGAACGTTGAACTAATCAATGTAGTCCCCATCGACTACTTGTCTTCTTCGAACATCTCAGCGCTCGAGGAGGTGGAGGCGATCCAGCCCCAAGACAGGTGGATGGAACCCATAATTAAATATCCGACCTTAGGGGAGTTATCGCAGGACAAGAAAGTAGCTCGGAAGCTACTATACCAGGCACCTCGATACATTATCATGGACGGCAAGTTGTACATGTGAGGATATTCATTGACCCAACAACGGTGCGTGTCCAGGCAAGAAGCCAACATGATACTCCAAGAGGTACATGAAGGTTTTTGCAGGGACCACGCAGGGGAGCAGAGCCTCGCTAAGAAGATCTTGAGACAAGGATACTTCTGGCCCACCATGAACGGAGATGCAATGGTCTATGTTAAGAAATGTGAGTTCCAGCACTTTGTCAACATACCTTGAGCTCCTCTGAATGAGCTCACTTAGATGACAAGTCCTTGGCCCTTTGCATTCTAGGGGATCGATCTTATCGGGTCACTGCCCACAGGAAAAAGAGGTGTGAAGTATTCGATAGTGGCAGTCGACTATTGGGAATTGTGCCCTTAAAACAATTTTAGTAAACAATGGTTTTAATGAAATAAATAAATGAATTGAATTATTGTATATATGTAGCTTATGTACTATATTATTGCTAATAATATTAAATAAATATAAGAAAATTCCCAAGTTCATCTATGTGGTCTCAATCTCATATTGGTATGAGAGGATCTAGATTGAGATAATGAACTTAAATAGTTCACAGTAAAATAAAGTTATGGAATCTTTATATTAATTACTGCTAGTATGTCCACTAGTATTATGAATACATGTGACCTAGATCCGGGCTACTAGTGTAGTAGAACACTTTAGTGGAGGTACTTTGCATGCTGAGAGTATGTAGAATTGGACTAGATGTGATTTAATAATACTTGTCTAAATATCGTTTCGTAGTATTATAAGACACATCAACAGATGATCATATACATACTAATCTTAATCTTGAAGTTACTATGAACTCCTATATATATCACTTGATCCTTTGATTCATGCGTTACGATTTATCAGAATGATCAGGCTAATAACTATTGTTTTGGGGACTCAATGATGTATATCGCTGGGGACATAGCTTAATAGATATGGAATCTATACCATCTTATAGATTGAATGATTATTCCCTATTGGGTTGGCTTTTAGAACTGAAAATTTTATTGACGTTAAATTCATAATCAGATTATGAATTAACCTTCATTAGTAAAGTCAATGGTACACTAGGAATCAAGATATAATTAAAAGGGTAAAACAGTAATTTTATTCCCATTTAATTATGAATCATCAATAGATGATTAGTTTGTATGTAATGATTATATTAATGGACACTTTATGGTTACAACAAAGTACTCAGTAAATATATGTTTTTAATTCTCAAGAGTTCAGTCTCATATTTATAGTGGAATAATAATGAGATTAATAAATATGATTATTGAATCAAAGAGTTTTGGTTAACAATCTTTTATTTATTGGAGCTTTGAATTATTGGTCCATAGGTCCCCGGAGCGACTCTATCAACACTAATCAAGATAAGAGTTGATACAAGAGTTAAACTATGAATTGGCTATTTGAGAGAATATTTATTCTTTGGGATAAATGTGCAATTATGTGATAATTGAAGTTGCACAATTTACTATTATATTTGTGCAATTTCGAAATTGTGTAGAAATAAAAGAAATTGATTTTAATCAATTATTTTATTTAAGTGTGAATAAATAAATATGGGTAGTCAAAATTTGTTTTAATTATTATATTTATTTAATTAATAATAAGATTATAATGGAAATTCAAATTTTGAATTTTGAAATTTGAAATTTAAGTTGTTGTCTTTTCCTTAAAAATATGATACCTTATTTGGATATCTAATTATTAATTAATTAAAATAAAAACACATGAAAACATTTTTTAGGAATAGGCCACACGCATAGGGCTTGGATTGCTCTATGCGTGTGGCACATCTGATGTTATCAGATATTAGTTTTTTATTTTTATTTTTAATTAATTAATTAAACATTTTAAAAGGGGTTTTAAAATAGAATGTTAGATTTTTGTGTATTATCATTATTAATATTATAAAAGATGATTGATTTTCGTTATTATTATTATGGTAATAATGTCTATATATTCTATATGATAGAAAATAGAAATAGCAAGTCTGATAAAGGTTTTAGAGAGAAGAAAAACTATCATCTTTTTCACAAAAGCAAAACCTATTATCTCTAGCTTATACTCAAAGGTCTCATATGTTGAGAATACTTTTGATTCATAAAATTGATCCTTCTTCTCTATGTGCCCACCCACATCTTGAGGTGTAGAGAACGTCTTGGAAGATCTAGGTGTGAGTACTCAAGCAAGGATAAGAAGATCGAGACATATACGAAAAGATTCAAGGATTCTTGATAGGCTACAAGAGGTAAATCGTTTTGTATTATTTTTCATATTCATATTATATATTGATTAACATATTGCATATTAAAGGATCCTCATATAAAGTTTTTTATATGAAAAAATTTGTTGTATACCATTACCGCAATTTTCGTTGCACACTAGGAACTATTCCTAACAATTGGTATCAAAACCATCTTTAATCCCTGCATATGTTAATTATTGTGTGGGTATCCTATGCATTTTTATATTATGTGTAATATATGAATGGATGGATGTTTGTGTATGAATAGTTTATGTTCTTAAGGGTTGGTTTTCATGGTGTTTTTGGGTTAGCAAATGTTCTTATTTTTTTTTTCTAAATATACAAAAATTGTAAGTCATTTTGGGGCATATGAATTTTTTAATTTATTTTAAATTCTGAAAATTTCTGTAATGGCCCGAGCCCCAAGCACAAAACCCAAGGCTCGAGTCGCTGCCCCTACATCCGTGCACACATATGCGCCCCTGCCCAGAGCCCAACACCCGCGCCTGCGCCCCTGCCCAGCGTCCATCACCCGCGCCTACGCGCTTGCACTCCTGCCTAGCACCCGAGCCTGCATCCCTACGACCCAACGCCCCAACGCATCTTCAGTCGCACCACGGCCAGCCGCAACCCACCATTGACACACCCATTAGGATTTGTGCCTTGCAAACCCTAATGGATGTGTAATTATCCATTTGGGCTATTTTAAGCCCAATATAATTAAAATTGTTTTAATTATAATTTTTGAGCTAATTGTGGGGAGTCCAAATTCCAATTGGGCCTCAATAACTTGTTGGGTATTAAAACCCAAAGTTTGATTATTTTAAATTTGGTTAAAATAATTAAAAGGTTATTTAACTCATAATTGTTAATTAAATTTGTAATGACCCAGAAGACTAAAAGAGAAGGTCCAAGATCAAAGGAGTCACTCTTTATTAGGCCTTAGTTTAATTATTTTTGTGTATTTTTTGCAAGTGTTGTAATTTTCTAGAAATACCCAAAACACCCAACCCACTTTTATTTATTTATTTGCTTGAAAATGATTAAATTTTTTAATGCTTTATCATGCATAATAACATGCCATACATATTACCCACATAGTACATATTATGCATGCATTTTTTTTAGAAACATGCTTAGGATTGATTATATGTTTTTATTAGATAACTCATATAATTAATTTAGTCTTAATTAGTTAAGATGGTAAAAATAATTTAAAGTTGTTTATTTTCCTATTTAATAAAATTATATTATTAAATAAAATGGTATTCTATTTAAAAAGGCAAAATAAAAATCTAGGGCACGATTATTTATTTTGCATAATTGGATTAGCATTTATTAGAATATCATTCGGTAAAATTAATTTAATAAGTTTTACAACCAAATTGAAAAATATTGATTTTGAGAAAAACACAATTTTAAAATAGTGAGTGTTAGGAAACTTATACAGGATCTTGTTTATTTTCATGCAGATTTTATATTAAACATATTAATATAAGATAACCTAGAACATATTTCTAAAATTGAATTCAAACTGAAATAATGATAAGAACACTTATATTATATGCCACAGAATCATAAAGTCATTCCTTCAGTTTCTCTAACCCTTGTATCCTTTCTGTCACAGAGTAATACCAAGAAACTAAACCATTCTTCAATTTACTTCACAGCCTTCCAAAGTATCCTTAGAATCACCTAGACTAGAGTGGGCAATTCTCAACACATGAGATAGATACAGAGAGAAGAATAGAAGAGAAAAATTGAGGCTTAGAAAATGACTTATGCAGTAGAGAGAATCTAAAACCTAATAGATCTTCTCAGAAACTTGTGATTAAAAAATCTCTCACTTAGCACTCATTTTATAGACACAATTAGACCATTTAATTTTATTAAAAAAATCAATAAAATAATAGATAATATTAGCCCTAGGTCGAAATTATCATAGGCTTTAGACCCGTGAAATTTCTCATTTAATTATAAGCCTATTGGACTTAAAATCAAGGCGTGTATTATTTTCTATTGGTCAATTAATTAAATAATTATTTAAATCCTTTATCAAATTAATGATTTATAATTTGAACCTTGATTTAAACTTATTTATTAATTTAGATATAAATTTATCTTAATTAATAAATCCGCCCTTGTGAATACAGGAAAATTTCCCTTGAGACATCCGTCGACACATATGGGCGTGAGCGTAGAAGGTGCGAAGGCCTTGATACGTGAGGCCTAGCTAGGCTTAGATGTTCACACACACCCCGCATACTTAGCGCACCCCTCGATAAGCAAGGGCCTCGCATAGTGAGGCCTAACTCAGTGATCTGGCTTGTATGAGCGCCTCAAGATTGAGACCCATATGCTTGTGGCTTAGAGTCTAGGTTGGCTTGGTGTGAGGCGTCCGGAGTCAAGGATGCCTCGCTGTGCAAGGTACACGAAGTCAACGATGCCTCGAGTGTGCGAGGCTCGTAGAGTCAAGGATGCCTTGTTGTGCGAGGCTGAACGAATGGAGGAGGGGCTGCATGCCGAGGATGGTACGCTCATGCAGAGGGCCTCACGAGGGCCTAGGTCCCTTGGTGTCACAACGTGCAGAGAGCCCAGGCACCATGTTGAAGGCATGCTTGGTGAAGGCTTCCAAGAAGGCTCACGCACCCCCGGACACCACGCGGAGTCCCAGCACCTCGTCATGTTGCTTCGAAGGTGGTGACACCGCCTATGAGCCAAAGACACTTCGCCTATATGTAGAACATGCAAAGACCTCATTGCTATGATGCCAGGGCACTGGGGAGAGCCACACATAATGAGGGCGTCATTGCCTCATCACGTACCATATGTCCCAAGCCTCCCAAGTATACAAGGAGAACTAGTAGATGTGTCCAACACTTAGAAAAATATTAGAAGGCAATGAGAGAAGATATATTTTGGAGGTGTGAGAAGGACCTTCAGGTATGAGGCACGTGAACAAGTATGAGATGTATGACCCTGGGGGAGGCAAAGGCATGGCTCTGACATCAGTGCCCGACAAGTAGTGGTGGTACGACTCAGTGCAAGGAGTTGTGGCATGACCTGCATACCTCTGACCATGTACCTACAACCGACACCATGCTCCTCTGCTCCTCTACACCATGCACCACTACTCTGATAGAGTACCAACGTACGATCTTGTCCATTGGGACCACCTTGTATCAGAGGCCATTAGAGCCCATCTATAAATAGGCTTTTACCCCTCAAATGAGGGGGTTGGAAAAATTAATTTTAGAGAGAGATAGTAAAGCAATAAATAAGATTTTCCTCCATTGTTGTTCTGCATGTTTCTTTCTTAAGTTTTTCCTAAGTTCTATCTACGCAATTTTCATAACAAGCTTTGAGTTTTCCATCCATATATCATTGACGAGTTTATGCCGTCAACAGTTTGGCGCCGTCTGTGGGAAGGACAAGTATCAAGCCAACATTCTTTCATCACTTCTAGCAAGGAAAAATGCCAAGGCATTCAAAACGCTTGCGGCAAGTACAAGATGTTGAGGTTCACCTAGATAGAGAACAACTAAGGGCCTCCAGGAAAGACCCTCCTCCGCATAAGCATGGAGATATGTTGGAGGGACGTCCTCCCCCAAGGGACGAGAAGGAAACATCATCCCCGGTTGTCCGGCCTGACAGAGGTCATTCAGAGCCGCTAGCGCACCCACATCCTTGGCCCCCGGTGGCACCACGCTCTGGCCACCGAGACCCGGGTCCCTCGACGCACATGCTAGGAAAGAGTCCCCTTGTGCACTCGGTGAGTTCCAGCTCAAGGACTCGCTTCTATGAGGATGAGATTTGTGAGTTACACAAAAAGAATCGAAGGCTAGAAACAACACTAGAGAACATGCATGAGGTTTTAAACGACCTTCTGCAAGGAAAGTCGAGCATACCCCTTCTGAAGCATAAAGAGAAAGAGCGTGAAAGAGGCGAAACCACTGTCCCCGTAGACGATGGGAGAACCCAACTTTCCACTAGCAACACTCCCTAGACAAAGTACCATGAGGGACCTAGGCCGGCGAAATAACCCCAGGAGCAAAGGCGGAGGGAAGACAATGGTCGTAAGAACGAAGCCGAAGTCACCTCAAAGGAGGCGCCCCCTGGCCTAAGATAAAAGCTCAATGGGAAGAGGTCAGAAGTAAGGATGACACCTCCTATGGCCCCTTCTAATGGCAAAGAGAAGAGAAAGGCAAACCCTACTGAGCTGAGAGACTCCTTGAATAGGAGGCGACAGGAGCTGGACACCGAGATGAGGAGCCTTCGGAGCAAGATCGTCACATCGTATGGGGGGCACATTATTGATGAAAAGTTCGACTACGAGTCACCCTTCACGTGAGAAATCTAGTTTGAACGACTCCCCGCTAACTTTAAAGAACCTCATATGACCCCTTATGAGGGCACCTCAGACCCCAAGTACCACTTGGACGCCTTCAACGATTTAATGAAGTTGAGAGGGATCAATAGCAGAGCAAGGTGTCACTGTTTCGCTGTCACGCTGAAAGGGCCTGCGTACAAGTGATTCAAGAGACTGAGGTCGTGAACCATTAGGTCATGGCAACAATTTTTCGACGAGTTTCTCCAACAACATCATGCCGTACGCGATTACACCATGCTGGGCACTAGCCTCGCTAACATAAAGCAAGGTGAAGGAGAAAGCTTGAAGAGCTATATTCATAGGTTCAACATGGAGGCGACTAAAGCGGGAAGCCTGATCAGGGGAGAACTTAAGATGGCAATCATGACTGGAGTGCGCCCAGGTAGTAAGCTTTGGGATAATATGCTCTAAAGGGAGGTCATCGACCTAGACGACTTCTACAAAAGAGCACAAAAGTACATTCAGTTCGAGGATGGCCATGAGAACCTAAAGGTAGGCTAAAGAGAATCCTACATTAAGCCTTCAGCCCATGAAGGTTTGAATGGGGAAAAAAAGAAGAGGGTGTACGAGGGGTCGAGAGATGACCACCAGAGAAGGCCTAAACGCGAAAGTGACCCCAGGCAAACGTCTTACACCTTCTATACAAACCTGATAGGCACCAAAGAACATATCTACCTCACGAATGAAGGCCAAGTTCCCTTCAAGAGAACCTCGTCGATGAGAAAAGACCGGTCCAAAAGGGACCCTGGCAAATACTGCCAGTACCACAAGGACATCGGCCTTACCATAGCAGAGTGCACCCATTTGAAGGTAGAAATTGAGGAGCTCATACGCAGGGGGCACCTAGGCAGATATGTTAGAAGGGAAAATAAAAAACCCGAAGACGGGCCGGCGTATCCTCGGGCCCAAGAAAGATCCCTGAAAATACAAGGAGAAGTGAGAACGATCTTCAGAGGCCCGAGGTTTGGAGAAGAGTCCAGGAAGGGTCGAGACAGGTATGCTAGAGAAGCCAAACGGAGTCCACCACCGTGTGTCATGAGCCTAGAGCAACGACCCCTGAAGAGTTTTAAGGGAGAAAATGACTCAATCACTTTCACGAAGGAGGATGCACGAGGGGTGCACTTCCCCCACAATGATCCTTTGGTGTTGTCATTCCAATTGGTCAACATGAGGGTGCATCGGGTCCTCATAGACAATGGAAGTTCCATGGACATCTTGTATCGCCTCACCTTGGAGAAGATGGGTTTGGGAGTCAGACACTTGAGACCCTGCCATTCCTCCCTGTACAGATTCACAGGGGACTCGATGCAACCTTTAGGGATAATCGAATTGGCCCTCACCATGGGAGAACAACCCAGACAAACTACTATCATGGCAAACTTCATCGTGGTAGACTATGCTTTAGCTTTCAATGCGGTATTTGGGAGACCATCTCTAAGAGAATTGAAAGTGATAACTTCAATATATCACCTAACTGTCAAGTTCCCAACTCTTGGGGGAATAACGAGTATGAAAGGGGAATAGAAAGAAGCGAGGGAGTGTTATAACACCTCCCTCCGTACATCGGTAAAGCCATGGGAACCAATGGCGATGGTAGTACATGGAGGCACAAATCCGCAGGAACTAGACCCCCAAGTCACAGAGGAGCTATGGATTGAACCTGTGGAGGAGTTAGAAGAAATCGTTGTAATGGAAGAGCCATTGCGAAAGTTGAAGGTGGGAAAAAACCTTCAAGATGACACAAGGGAGAAATTGGTGAGGTTCCTTAAGGATAATCTCGATGTATTCGCTTGGAGTCACAAAGACATGGTGGGGATAGATCCTTCCATCATGTGCCACCATTTAAATATCGCCCTCGAGGCAAGGCCAGTTAGGCAGAAAAGACGAACGCTCGACCCGGAAAGATATGTAGCCTTGAAGGAGGAGGTTGACAAATTGAAGGCGAATGGGTTTATCCCATATGGGTATCAAACTCCGTACTAGTCCCAAAACCGAATAAAAAATGGAGGATCTGTGTGGATTTCTCTAACCTTAGTAAGGCTTGTCCTAAGGACAACTTCCCGCTTCCAAGAATAGATCAACTAGTGGACGCAACAGTCGGACATGAGTTACTTAGCTTCATGGACGCTTACTCTAGATACAACTAGATGCCTATGAACCCAGCTGACGAAGAACATACTTCATTCATAACGGATAAAGGACTCTAATGCTACAAAGTGATGCCTTTTGGATTGAAGAACGCATGTGCCACCTATCAAATATTGGTGAACAAGATGTTCGCTAACCAGATAGGAAGGAACATGGAGGTATATGTTGATGATATGTTGGTGAAGACCATAAATTCTGAAGAATTCAACGGGGACCTAAGTGAGATGTTCGACACTCCGAAGATACCGAATGAAGCTGAATCCACTCAAGTGCATTTTCGGAGTCTCTTCGGGAAAGATCTTGGGTTTCATGGTCAACTCTAGAGGCATTGAAGCATACCCTAACAAAATAAAGGCCCTAGTATAAATGAATCCACCCAAGAGCAAGAAAGAGGTACAATGTCTAATGGGACGGGTAGCAGCCCTTAACAGATTCATTTCAAGGTCTACGGACAAGTGCCTCCCCTTCTTCAACATCCTAAAAGGGAGCAAAAAGTTCACTTGGGATGGAGATTGTGAGGACGCCTTTACCAAGTTGAAGGAATACCTAGGGAAGCCACCCTTGTTGGCTAAACATGAAAAGGGCGAAAGCCTACACTTATACTTGGCAGTATCCGAGCACGCCATAAGAGCTGCCCTGGTTAAAGGAGAGAAGAAGCATCAACAATCCGTGTACTACGTCAGTAAACAATTGGTAGATGTGGAAACCTGATACCTAGAGACAGAGAAGTTATGATATGCCTTAGTCGCGGCCTCAAGAAAGTTAAGGCCATACTTCCACGCCCATGTGATCGAGGTACTCACTGATAACCCCTTGAGACAGGTCTTGCACAAACCTGAAACATCGGGAAGACTGATGAAATGGTCAATTGAGTTAAGTCAATTCAACATCACATATACCCCAAGGACCTCCATCAATGGGCAAGTGCTTGCAGACTTCATAGTGGAGCTCACCTATCGACCAAATGAAGAAGGAGATATAGGAAAGGGTGAGTCGATCGGTAAGGAAGAGGAAAGGAAGTTTGAGGAATGGAGCCTCCATGTGGATGGAGCATCCAAGGAAGGGGGAGCTGAAGCAAGTATCGTGATGACTAGACCCGGAGGACACAAGATGTATTGTGTGATACAGTTTGGGTTTGAAGCCTCGAACAACGAGGGAGAGTACGAATATCATGCAAGGGGCTAAAGGTAACACATTTACACATTTTTAGCGACTCACAGTTGGTGGTATTCCAGGTGAAGGGAAAATATCAGGCAAGGGGTCCTAAGATGTCCGCATACTTTAAAAGGTTAAAATGCTATCGTGGGTCGACCCAATTATGAACTACCTGAGGGATGGAGCTCTACGAACAGACAAGAGAGAGGCTCGGAGGCTGGTGTATAAAGCTGCTAGGTACACCTTAGTAGATGGAGTCTTGTACAAGAGAGGGTTTTCTGTGCCGCTCTTGCAGTATGTTGATGAAGAGGAGGCAATGAAAGTTTTATATGAAATACATGAGGGCGAATGCAGCAACTATTCCAGTGGGCCATCAACGGCCAGGAAATCCATGAGGCAAGGGTACTACTGGCCCTCTATGGAGAAGGATGAAAGTGACTTCGCAGGAAAGTGTAACAAATGTCAGAGACACGCAAACTACTCTAGAAGCCCCCAAATGAGCTAACTAGCTTGATCAACCCTTGGCCTTTTGATATTTGGGGAATAGACCTGATCGGTGCCTTTCTCGTAGGCAGGGGTGGAGCCAAGTACGCAGTCGTTGCGGTAGATTACTTCACCAAGTGGGTTGAAGCAGAACCTCTAATAAAAATAACGACCAAGCAGATCACCACCTTTGTCAACAAATTCATTGTCTGCAGGTATGGAGTGCCCTACAAAATCATTTCTGACAACAACACTCAGTTTGAGGGGGAAACTTTCGAGGAGTATTGTAAGGAGAAAGGAATAAGGAGAAGATTCTCAGCTGTTGTGCATCCGCAAGCCAATGGGCAGGTGGAGGCCATTAACAAAGTCCTCAAGAAGAACCTAAAAACAAAGCTAGAGAAACTGAAGGGAGCATGGGTCAAGGAGCTACCTAATGTGCTTTGGGCTTATAGGACCACACCGCGCACAACCATTGGGGAGACCCATTTTGCCTTAGCATATGGATGTAAGGCTGTCCTCCCGATTGAAATGAGGATTAACTCCTTCAGGATATAGGCATACGAGGAGCAAGTCAACCATGTGGCAGTGACCGAAAACTTAGATATGTTAGAAGAAAGAAGGGAAAGGGCGCAGATAAGAGTGGCAGTATACCAGCAACGGGCAGCGAGGTACTACAACTCAAGGGTGCGAGAAAGAATGTTCAGGGTAGGAGACTTGGTGCTGAGAAAAGTACTCCCCAACACGCGAGACCCGGGGGCGGGGGTACTAGGGGCAAACTGGGAAGGACCCTACCAAGTCACCCAATGCATACCGCCAAACACTTATAAACTAGATGGACAACACCATAATACCCCGAGCATGGAACGCGGAACACCTCAAGAAATACTACCAGTAAGACTTCCATATCCAATGCAAAGAATATTCATATTTAGTTTATTGTATGTTATGCTAACTTCAGCAGATAAGAATCAAAGAGGTTACCCAAATAACCTCACAAGTAGATGTAACCATTTCATATATGTCTTTGTAATCTGCCTACTATGAATGAAAATATTATCTACTTCGCATGCTACATTTCTTCTCTATGCAAACATCCACCAAAGTGCTTGATGGAATAAATTTCACCAAGCACTTGGGGGGCAGAACAGGAGGCACGCATATATGCAAAAAAGAATAAACTCGGCAAGCTGTCTCTTATATTCAAAAGGATTAGCTACCCTTATGAATATCAAGGGAATAGTAAAATAAAGAAATTTTTTAACAAAGATGACCTCCAACCAAAGGCTGACACCCCAGCAAGGGGTGAGGCTGTAAGGAAGGCATCTCCCAATAAGTCTAGAACGACCACTAAGTCGGCTAGCCAAAAAGGGTCATAAAAAAGACCCATGTAAAAATAGTACTATACATAATGATGAGAAGGATGTCTCTCGCACAAAATTACAAGCGCGTGAAAAGAATATAAAAGGATACCAAGAACCTAAAGGGTTAATATTTCCTTACAAGTATATTCAGGGTGCACAAAAAAGACTATTATCACCAGCCCAAATAAGACACAAGGTATTCATCAAAAAAATAAAATAATAAGAGGGACTTACCAAAGTCCCTTAAGTTTGATAATCAAAAGAGAACGACAAAGGCTAGAAAGGCCAAGCATCCTCATAGTCGATATAAAAAACAAACAAGGACATACAAATCAAGAGTTCCACACACCATTAGAGATTTATGAGGAGTTCAAAAAAAAAAGGAAAACAATATGGAGGATTACACGGTAGCAACATATATGTATACAAATAAGCCTTGAAGAGGGATCTACGGGTTTCCACTCTGACCTTTCCACTCAAAGATTTTCCCAATTGCATACTCTCGAAAGGGAGACAGGTCGACATCCGGATTGGTCCTTCACACTGCGTGCAGTGTGCGCTCAATTATGCTGTTCTTGGCATTTAGAAGTTCAATCTCAAGCGCACTAATCTTCTCGTTTAGAGTGTGGATGGTAGCTTCAAGTTGAGTGTTGGAGGGAGAGGTCGAAGCAGCCTTGGCTAATGCAGCGTTCCTCTGGTAAACCGCTTCAGCAAGCTGGCCCTCCAAATTGCGGACCCGTGTGGACAAATTGTCCTTTCTGCCTCTGCCATTGAGAGATTCTTCATTGCCCCTTCGAACTCGAGCTGTAGCCATTGTGTGGATGAGGAGCTTGAGGCGACAAGCTGGTGACTCAGGATGGAAGCGTAAGTAAGGACAAAGAAACAAAATAATACATCAATGGTCAAGCGATATCAAAACCAAAAAGCATACATTGAGTGTTTTGACAAATACCTACATGGAGGCTCGCATATAAGCCTCACCCAACTCGACATCTGGAATGTTGTGCATAGACCCCACTCGCCTTCAGGAATGTTGGCCATGTAACAGTTCATGTCTTCTCCATACTGGTTTGCCAGAGGATGGCCTCCAGAAGTGGAAGCATAAGCTCGATGGGGGGAAGCATGTATACCCGTCGAAGCATGCTTAGACAAGGAAGGAGATCAAGAGAGTCCTGACCCATTTGCAGAGGCACGAGGGGCAGAGGGGCGCGGAGTCACCTCTTTAGGCAGAGAGGCACCCGAAGACACCAGCCTCAAACATCCCCCCGAGGGTGGAAGGGCATCACCAAAAGAAGGACGGACAAAGTTCCTCTTCAGCATAGAAGAGGGGAGCATGGGCATTGAAAGTAGACTCGCCACTAGGCACCAACAGTGGAACCTAAGAAGTAGCACCGTCGGTGTGTCCATCGTCAAAGCAACATCCCTAGCCCCACCGATCAAGGATCGTAAACATGAGTAATTCTCAAACTCTACCTCTGCTTCATATTCTGTGTCCATATGGTCACCCGATGAGTAGATGTATTCTTTATCAGCTTCCTCATCATAATTGTCTTCATCACCACCATATACCCACGGAACGATAGATTTGGATGAGACAGAGCATAAGGAAATAATTTGATCTAGAGATGGTAACTTGTACGAATAAAGGTTGCCCTCTGTGAAAAGGCCACATGCCTGTTTACGCAAAGCCGACACACCCAGGATATTCACCACTCGAACGCGAGTTGAAGATTTCAAGGTAGGGCCGATAACCTCTTCAAGACCTGCGAAAAAAAATAACCATAGTTAGATAAACCAAAAAAAGGAGGGGTAAAAGAGAAATTTCTTATATACGAACTCAAGGTGGGAATAAGCTTACTTGAAGTGTTGAAGCGCGTATGTTGGGTGGACACACTAGGGTGAATAAGAAGTCACTCTTCCACGAGCCTCTATTTGAAATGGAGCCCTCCACCAGGGGATACCCTATAAGAGCCACAAATTTCTGGAGCTGATAGAAGTCGGGGGCTATTGGGTTCACCCTAAGGGTATAAAGGTGATGGACCTCACTCATGGAAGGCCCTCTAGAGTTCACTTGTTTGTATAATATGTATAAACAATTGAGCACCACCCAAGAGTTGGGGGACATTTGTAGGGGCGCCAACTCAAAGTAGTTGAGTATCTTGACAAAAAAAAGGGGTGAAGCAGCAAAACTCCAATGGATTTGATTATTGAGTCACTGAAAGCAACGAGCCCTTAGGGGGGCTCAGATGCATGGACCTCGTACTTTGGAATTATGAACTTAATGTCCTGCGATAGTTGGTGGGCCTTCAGCATGTTGGCAAGCTTAACACGGGTAAGAGTGGACATGATACCCGTGTTTTCAGAATTGTCGGAAGTCCTCCTCAGCATGTCGAGTACCTGGACAGAGACGGGAAATTTGTGAGCGACTGACTTCCTCAACCCCCTAGAAGGTCCTCTACGCATCTTACGTCTACCCACACTCTACTTGACCCTATGACGTGCGACCGGGGGCAGGTGAGGAAGCATGGGGAAAATCATATGAAGAAACTCAAGTTTCAAGAGTTTCACAATCAGCACCCCCACGGACAAGACTCCCATAGTTTGAGGATTCGTCACCACAGAAAGAAAAAGGTTCAGGTGGCAGGTTTTCCTTTAGGCAGGCGATTTCGGCTATACAATCCTGAAGTGTTGATTTTAGTTGGGGGACATACGTTTCATGCCATGAGGAGAAACCTAAACCCTCGCCACTAGTAACAGATTCGAGTTCATTCTCAAGGCCACGCGCCTTCTACCTAAGGTAGGACAACTTCTATAGGTAGAGCATTCGCACACCCTCATGGTTAGGTGGTTTGCAAACGTCGGCCTCAGAGTCGGAGGATGACAACTCGATAAATTCAATACTAGATGGACCTTCAGAACACCACCTAGACATCATGGGCTAGCTAAGACTCGATGACGTATGTGCATGAAGACAAGCCTATATCTACAACATAAGTATGAGGGGTATAAGAAAAGGACCCATGCGTATGTGCTTGATGGGCCGTAAAAAAAAAATCTCTAAGGAACTGGTGCATTTCAACCAGTGACCCTACCCTCATATAAAAGATAAAGGAAACAGGTGTATCATTAGAGGAAGAAGGTATACATGGGTGTGTATGTGTGGATCCGCAGATGTGTGAGGACAGACTTTTTGGTGTGTAAAGAAGGGTTGAGTGTCAAGCGAGAGCAGATCCTTAGCAGCAAGAGAACGCCTAGCGCCACTACAATGCAAACATGTTATGAGAGGAAATAAGCAACGAAAAAAATAATAATGAATGAATAAATGAAAAGGGGTGAAAATCACCTTAAAAATGCCTCTGCGGAGATTAGAACCTTGAAGCTCCTAGATATAAATTGAAGGAAATACCACTAAGCTAAATATGTGTTGGTGTGAAGAAGTGGGTTCAAGTCTTCGGGTATTTATAAGGAAAGTCAAGGTTTTCTAGCCATTGGATCAAATTTGGATGGATGGTGGAGATCAAAAGCCTTGTCAACCTTGGGATCTGCGATTGGAAATGATTGGCCCTCATCACATCTTAAGGTCACATTTGGATCACAACCAAAATTGGGTGGTTTTTATGAATTACAAAGAAACACACCACCAAGCTCAATTTTGTGTTTCCTCATTCATTTTAAGATATCATTCGAAAGGTGAGCCTTCTACGCCCCTTCAAGGAAAATGAAGCATAAACGTCGTTCATATCACGCGAAGAACATATGAAAGAGTCTACAAACACACTTAAAAAAATGTTCATAGACTCGAGGGCAAGTGTGAATACGAGAAAATTTCCCTTGAGACATCCGTCGGCGCATATGGGCGTGAGCGTAGAAGGGGAGAAGGCCTTGCTATGTGAGGCCTAGCTAGGCTTATACATGTGCACACACCCCCGTAACACTTAGCGCACCCCTCGGTAAGCAAGGGCCTCGCATTTCGAGGCCCAACTTAGTGAACTGGCTTTCATGAGCGCCTCAAGATTGAGACCCATGTGCTTGTGGCTTAGAGTCTCGGTCGGCTTGGTGTGAGGCATGCGGAGTCAAGGTCGCCTCGACTGTGTGAGGCCCGCAGATTCAAGGATGCCTAATTGTGCGAGGCCTGCAGAATCAAGGATGCCTCACTGTGTGAGGCTGAACGAATGGAGGAGGGGCTGTGCGCCGAGGATGGTACGCCCACGCGGAGGACCTCGCGAGGGCCAAGGTCCCTTGGTGTCGCGACATACGGAGAGCTTTGCGTAGCGAGGTCAGGCACCATGTTGAAGGCGTGCTTGGTGAAGGCTTCCAAGAAGGCTCGTGCACCCCCAGACACCACGCGGAGTCCTAGTACCTCGTCGTGTTGCTTCGAACGTGGTGACACCGTCTATTAGCCAAAGACACTTCGCCCGTATGTAGAACATGCATGGGCCTTGTTGCTATGATGTTAGGGCACTAGGGAAAGCCACACATAGTGAGGGCATCATTGCCTCATCACTTACCATATGTCCCAAGCCTCCCAAGTATACAAGGAGAACTAGTAGATGTGTCCAACACTTGGCAAAATATTAGAAGGCGATGAGAGAAGATATATTTTGGAGGTGTGAGAAGGACCTTCAGGTACAAGGCACATGAAAAATTACGAGATGTACGACCCTGGGGGAGGAAAAGGCACGGTTCTAACATCAATGCCCACCAAGTAGTGGTGGTACGACTCAGTGCAAGGAGTGGTGGTATGACTCAGTGCAAGGAGTGGTGGCATGACCTGCATACCTCAGACCCTATACCTACAACTGACACCACAATCCTCTGCTCCTCTACACCATGCACCACTACTCTGACAGAGTACAAATGTATGATCTTGTCCCTTGGGACCACCTTGTATCAGAGGCCAATTAAGAGCAACTATAAATAGGCTTCGACCCTTCAAATGAGGTGGTTGGAAAAGTTCATTGTAGAGAGAGACAATAATGCAATAAACAAGATTTTCCTCCATTGTTGTTCTGCATGTTTCTTTCTCAAGTTTTTCCTAAGTTTTATCTACGCAATTTTCATAACAAGCTTTGAGTTTTCCATCCATATATCGTTGACGAGTTGCTGCCGTCAGCAGCCCTAATTTATCTTTTCTTCTCTAAATTACATAGCTCTGTGAAACTATCCAAAATTAACATGGTCAACTTTGATAATTCTAATTGATAATTAAATCAATTAATTGAGAATATCTAGATGATTTTATCCAAGGTACAGTGGGGACCATGGGCCTATGAAATCAAGCTCCAATAAGTTATCATAAATCTAACAAATAAATTCACTAACTTATTAATTCCTTGTGACTCCACTAAAGACTCAGAATTGCACTCTTGAATTCATAGAACGCTCTATAAGCAATATAGAGGAGATAGTCTCAGATCAAGTAATAAAATCACCAAATGTTTCCAATGAACAACGACAAGAGAAAACTACAAGTTCTAGTCAGAACAATAGAGATCTTCGTCGTAGTGAGAGGGTTGTTAGGCAGCTAACTTGCTATGAACATGAAGTTCAGATGCTTGTGTCTGACACAAACAAAGATGATCCATTGACATACAGAGATGCAATTGAAGATTCTGACAAAGAAAAATGGCAAGATGTCATGAACTTGGAAATGGAATCGATGTATTCCAATTCTATATGGACTCTTGAAGATCTTCTTGAAAATGTTAAACCTACTGGTCGCAAATGGATATTCAAGAGAAAAAAAAGGAGTGGATGGGAAAGTGGAAACTTTCAAAGCTAGGCTTGTAGCCAAGGGTTACACTCAGAGAGAAGGAGTAGATTATGAAGAAACTTTTTCTCCTATAGCCATGCTTAAATCCATCTGCATACTCTTTGTTGACGCGGTTTTTCGCCAACAAGGGTTTAAGAAATTCGATAACAGAGATATTAATGCTCTTTTCTAAACCGTAATTAAATAAATGAACAATTTCTCACACTCACACTTTTATAAGGTTCAGTGGTTAAAATCCACCTAGTCCACGAGGCAATATTATTAATCTCGTACAATTTCTGCAGAGTTTTTGTATCTTAAAAGGTAGTCCATTTTCCCATCCATTGTCCCTAATATTTATAGTGGATATTCTTGGACAAGTTTGGGTAACCGCGTGCATAAATATTATAAATAATCAATTTGGATAATTTCCCATTTACATAGGGATATGATTGCCTATGGAATTTACATCTGTTATCTCGGGAAATAAATATGTAATACAGCCTGGGCATTAATGAGCGTATAAGGAACCTCCGAGTCTCTTGGTATCCTTCATTGTTCATCATGACCAGGTTTCCACGAGCTGAACATCTTCCTCGAGCTGGAGATCGAAGAGCGAACGAATTTCGGTATGGACCAAGTTCAGAGTATCCAGAAGGCGATCTAACCATCACATATCTCGAACTAGGTTATTGTCGTGAGAGGTGATCTGGAGATTATATGCTTGTCATACTACCAAATCTTTCCTGCTCGCATCAAAGTGAGCTTGATGTCCTACTCGCATGCTTTCTCCTTGTGTTTATCTGCCAGCTATACCCCCTGGCTGAATGATTGAATTCACACTTATTTTGCGGTACAACATTTGTCCCCAAGCTCCTGCTCATGCATGATGTCACTTCTGACACGCACAGTATGGGCTTTTAGGCTTCTATTGTGTGAAATCGTGCCCACCCATTACTCGAGTGTTAAATGCATGGTCGTCTATAATAGGTGCGTGTTTGGGTTTTGAGGACTGTGACAACTGTCCTGTCAACTTTTTACCACCGCATGGGCCATTTAATATTCACCAAAGTTTACGTATAAATAGGAGAATCTGACCTAAACTTCACCACCTTTGCATTCAAATAGTTTCCTATCAAAAACTCCCATTTTCTTCTCAGACTGCATTCAAAAACCTTTGTCATTCTCCCATCCTTCAGAAGCTCTCAAGCTACTTCCTTTGGAACTATTAGCACCCCCGTCGATCAAACATATAAACTGTAAGTATTTCTTCATCTGGTTTAAATCTTTCACTCTTATTTTTCAATAAGTTCCTTTTATTTCAAAAAAATTCCAGTACCGTCTCATACTTCGGCCATGTTTGAGTTCAATAGAGATTTTCTTAGGCTAAAAGAATGACACTAAGTTCGTTTAGAAATAAGGTGCATGAAAAATGGGTAATTTTCTGGGTTTTGAAAGGATGTGGTTTTTTATGAACGTTTAGGTTACCTATTTATATATAGAAATGAGGGGTTTTTAGGTTCAGTTCTGGATTGCTTAAGGGTCACAATTCCTTGACCATTTTTGCATTAAACCACTTTCAAAAGGGTATTAGGTCTGACACGTGAATCTCGAAGTATCAGGGATTTGCCTCAGTCTATAGCGCGTGGCCAAGGACTACGCATGGAAACACGCGTTGGTGCTAGGGTATGTCTTAGCTCGCGTATATTATAGGCTAAATAAACTGAATTTAAACCCCCGAGCCATCGTACCTTTGTCGTCGTAGCTAGACTTTATTTTAGGTCGCCACTAACAGGCTGCTTTTTCGTCAGGCGAGCTAGATCATGGCCCATCAAAATAAAATCATCGCAAGCTCCTCTTCTCAAAGCAAGAGTAAGGGCAAGTAGGTTTGCACCCAAAACCTCCCTTCCCCACATCGGCCCGATTGTGGACATGAAGATCGTAGTTGACCCAGACGCCTTTTTCGAGGTCGAGCACATCGTGCCTCGAAAAAAACTCAAGGAAAATTGAACAAGATTTTGATAGCTACGGGATCAAAATGGGATCTGATGGCCTTGTTGCCCGACCTCTGCTGGAAGGAGAGCGAAGCTGCGCCCCACTCCAAGATGATTTCGAAGCCTGGAGTGACGATCATCTGAAAGTAGGTGCTTTCCTCCCTTTGGACCAGTACTTCGTAGACTTCTTAAACTACATCAAACTGGCTCCATTCTAGCTCCCCCCAAACTCGTATCGGCTTTTGGCAGGGCTGAAATATTTATTTTTGAAGCATGAGTGGGAGGTCCCCACCCTGGCCGACATCATGTAACGTCCCAATTTCCCGAGACGTTACTTAGGGAGTCCGTTTAAAAACAATAAATAATAAATACTTTAAGAAACTGAAAGAAAATATTTATTTAAAATTTAAACAGACAATGAGATCTCATTATTTAAAAATAAAAATGTTGGACGCTAGGTATAATAACAACATAAAGAAAATAATTGTTCAAGTCTGAAAAATTAAAAACATAACATTTATTTCTAAAAACATAAAATAACTGGAGTCCAACCTCTAACATGTTACGTCCATGCCTCGAGTCCTCACCAGTCATTGCTTTGCTTTGCCTTTACCTGCACACAGAGTACTCGTGAGCTAACGCCTAATAAAAATAGCTATGTAAGATATAACTCCCCAAACTAGAAAACAAAAATAAACATCATAAACATAATAATCATCGTGCGATATATAAGCACCATATCACACTAACATAATGTGTGTTACACTCACACACATAAATACTAACAAGTCATGTTGATCGGACATGAAATGTAATCAGCCTTGCTTGCGCTGTACTCACTCTCAGCATTCCCACAGTGGCACCTAGTCTAGCCTGCGTTGTACTCACACTCGGCCGTTCCCTCAAGACATCGTTGCCCTGCCTGCGTTGTACTCAAACTCGACAGTGCGGCGGTGGCATCCTATTATTCTGAATTATACACACCCAAGATAATTCATGCAAGTGTTATACTCACACAAGCAGCTAGAATCTAGTAGCACGCCTACTCTATCATCTAAGCATATATACTAACTAAAATCCCTAGCATTATCCTCTTGCTAGTCAATCTAATGCAACAATTCAGGTCACAAATATAATTACATAACTAACAAATAAGAAAACAAGGTTGTACACATAACGTACACCCTGTGCGCAGGTGTCCACTCTTCTTACCTTAAGCAGTGCATTTTCTACTGACGTGTCCCGAACCACTTGTTGTGTCACCTCGAAAACCGCTAGCTCCTAGATGTCCAATTACACAGCGAAAATTCAGGAAAAACAAAAAAATAGGCGTTAGGGTTTTATTTCAAAACTCTAATTGTTGAAATAATTTAACCATGAAATTTTAATGTGCATGGCACGTAAATTAAAATCATTTTTACAAATGTTCAAACCATCATGTCACATGCACAAACAATGATGTTTCTAATGTATCGCATGAATTCATATAAATATTTTTTATGTGAAAATTTCCAAAATACCCTTTAATATCATAATTACATAAAAGACTCAATAATTTCTAAAGATTATCATATGACAATAAAATTTAACAACTAACTTTCCAAAACCCTAAATAATAAGCAAAGACACATATAAGGCCAGAAAAATAATTTTTAACATTTATAAATATTTTTTCCTTAATTTCTCAAATAAAACCCAAATAATCAAAAATAAATATACAACCAGTCCAAAAATAAAACTAACATACAGAACAGTTCAAAAATCCAAAATAAACTTATAAAAATTATTTTAGAATTTTCTGGGCAAAATAACTATTTTTCTTAATTAATTTAATAGAAAAACTAATTAATTCAAGAAAACTTCATAAATGATTAAAAATAGAATCTAACTATACAGATCGGTTTCTACGCCACACAGTAACACACAAAAATTACCTAGGGTTCAGAACAGTAGTATTAATATTTTTCATATTTAAAACATAGAATAAGCCAAATAAATCATGGAAATTATATAAATAATATAAATTCGAAATAAAATTACCGAGAGCCTAAGAATATTATTTTAAACATATACAAAAATTCCCAGAATTTTTAGAATAATTTAAATAATTTTTCCACATTTATTTCCTTAAATCACATATTTAAAAGCAAATAATTGAAGAAAATTATCAAATACGATCAAAACTTAAATCTACATATACAAATTAATTTTAAAGCATACATATATCATTAAAACATAAACTCATATTTTTTTGAACAATAAAAATATTTTTCATAAATAATCTTTATTAAAACGTCAATAAATCTTAATAATTCAAATAAAATCAGAAAAATATTAAACCAGTTGGAAAATGCTCTAAAATTAATGTACTAACTTTTAAGATTGAAAAACCAAAAAAAAAAACACCTAAGGAAGCACCTAGATTGGGTTCGCTGGAGCTATCGTCGGAGTTATCGTCTTCTTCGACGCTGACGAGATTGTTTCTTTCGTTTCTGGCTACCCCAACGTTCCAAATCACTTGGAAACTTGTCACACGTGTTCCAGCAGTCCAAATCGACCCTAAGACACCAAAGAATCACGCCAAAACCGCCTTGGTCGAAGTCTTCTTCTCCAACGCCAGTGTACCGCCAACAATGGAGCTCAAATTTTGTTTTTCTTATTCTGGACCATTTCAGCCTGTTTCTTTACGTTCAAACCAATTCTTGGAGTCCCCTAAGCTTGTTTGTCACCAGCCACGCACATCATACACTCTTAAACACCCTTAAATCCGAAATTATCCAAGAATATGCATTTTCTTGGATAAAAATGGTGAATCACAATCTGGGACCTTATAATTATTTTTCCCACACTCAAAATCTTTATTTCCTCCCCTATAATGATTCTAGAATGTCCAATACCGCCCAGATTTTTCCAAGTTCAAGGACTCAAAAAATATCTTCTCTTTAAAAAAAAAACGATAACTACATTCTCTCTCTTCGACCCTTTGCTTCCCTCTATATTTCCACAATTTCTTTCCTTCAAATTATCATGGTAAATACGTTTTAAAAAGGTTTAGAAAAGAAGTTAGCGTTTGAAGTGGTAAGATCCTCTTTTCAAGGAATTCTTTATATTTTTTTAAGAAAATAATAACTAAGTTTCCACAATTGATATCATCAGTTAAAATTCGAAAATTTGATCAATTTTATGAATATTTAATCATATTAAATCAGAAGAAATAAATTCTCTAAAATGCCCCTTAAATCAATCCCAAACTTGAAGGTATTATGGTCTTTTCACAAATTTAATTAGTTAATATTATGGCAAACCAAAAATTACACATAATATGATAAAATAATTTCAAGCATATTATAATGATAATTTTATTATTAAATAAATAACAACTGAACCTGGGCTGTTATTTATTCACTTGACATTATTCTTATGTTGTGATTCCACAAAAAATCAAACATGAGAAACCATGAATTTTATTTCCATTGGAAATCATACATATCCAATATTCCATCAAAGGAAAAGAAGAAAAAAATGACAAAGATGCACACAGTGGAAAAATTACGAAAGTGCCCTTCCAGGAAAACGGATATTACAATTATCCCCCCCTGAAAGGAAATTTCGTCCCAAAATTTTATTCAAACAACTCGGGATACTGCTGCAGCATATTAGACTCTAATTCCCAGGTTGCCTCCTCAACAACACTGTTCCTCCACAATACGTTTACCAAGGAAATGGTCTTATTCCTTAGGACTTCATCCTTTCAATCGAGTATTTTCACTGGATGCTCATCGAATGAAAAATCCTCCTGCAAACCCAAGGTCTCATAGCTCAGCACATGCGATGGGTCGGATACATATTTTCAAAGTTGTGACACATGAAATACATTGTGCACCCTGGACAATGTTGGTGGTAAAGCTACCCTGTAAGCCACATTGCCCACTCTATCCAAAATCTCAAAAGGTCCAACATATCTGGGACTTAGCTTTCCCTTCTTGCCAAACCTTGGAGTCACACGCAGATATACATGATCACCAACTTCAAACTCAACATGTTTGCGCTTTAGGTCTGCATAAGACTTTTGTCTACTCTGAGCTGTGACCATTCTAGCCCTGATTTTCTAAATAGCCTCATTGGTGTGTTGCACTGCATTTGGTCACTACAACAAAATAAGAGTTTTATGACTTTATTTGGGAGACATTGAAAGTCTACAATGTCTCCCATAGGGGGAGACGTTGTAGGTGGAGTCATTGTAAGTATATATCTCATGTCTCCCAATAGGAGAGGTGAGAGACATCCCACGTCTTCCAGTGGGAGAGGTTGAAAGGTGTTAAAAAAGGTTGACTTTCAACCTCTCCCACTGGGAGACGTGCAATGTCTCTCACCTCCCTCAATGGGAGAGGTTGAAAGTATTTCATTTTTTATAATTTTTAAATAATATATATTTGTATTATTACTTAATTTGAAATGTATATTTACTAATAAATAAAATTATATATATTTATTATTTAATAATAGTTTCATCTTTTAATATATTTTATCATTATTATCAAATAATTAATAAAATATTTCAGCTAATTAAATTAAAAGATGAAACTATAAAAAAAAAATTAAAAACTTAATTCCATTTTTTTTAAATCCCTCTTCCTCATATTTCTCTACTTTGAAGATAATAGCAAGAATTACAAAACACAAATACCCTTTATAAAATCAGCAAGCAAACTAAATTAATCCAAATAATTTCAACAAAAGTTAAAAGAACAAACAAAACACATATCAAGAACACCACAAGAACTAGAAGAGCACAAAAATTACAAACAAATCATCCAAAAATTACAAACTCTCACTATCTCTTCTTTGTAGAAAAATCTCAACCACATACGCATTAGCTAGTCCCCGCGCCCAGCCCGTCCCCGCGCCTATCATCGTCGACGTGCTCCGGTCACTGCCGCGCCCACCCTTGCCTCCGCGCCCCAGTCGCCGTTGCCCCACCCTTGCCGAATGCTAGTCCCTTGCCCACGCCTATGAATAAACAAAGAGTTTGTGAGAGAAAAATATAGATTGAGAGGAGGAATGAGGGAAGGTAATTTAAGGGGAAAATGCAAAAGAAAAGAGAGAAAGATAGAGAGAGAGGCGGCAGATAGTATGAGAGAAAGAGAGAGAAGAGTATATATGAGAGATTAGGGTTTCTTTTATTTATTCATTTATTATTAATTTTTAATATAAAAAGTTTGAAAAATAGATATGATGAGAGAAGAGAGAGAAACGTGGGAATTAAATTTAATGGGAGTGTAAGAGATGAGAGTAACGTGGGAGAGAGTGAGGATTTGAAAGGATTTGATTTATAATAATAATAATAATAATAATAATAATAATAATAATAATAATAATAATAATAATAATGAGTATAAAGGATGAGAATGTGGGAGAGAGAAATTTTGACTATGAAAAAGTGATTGTCATATTTTTTTTTACATATAACGTCTCCCAAGGGGAGACATGTGACACGTGGCACGTTTCACACTGGGAGACATGCCACGTGTCCTACGTCTCTCAATGGGAGACGTTGGATGTCCCCCCGAAAACGTATTTAGACTCCAAATTTTCAACGTCTTCCTGCACTTTTAATGTCTTACAATTTTAGTACTTAATAAAAACTTTCAATGTCTCCCAACATAAGACATTTAAAATCTCTCCTAATTTTTAATGTCTTACACCAATTGTGTAAGACATTATAGGGAGTCATTGAATGTCAAAATTGTTGTAGTGGGTCCAAGTAATTTTCTTTCTCCCAGTTCATCCCAGTGAAGTGGGGACCTACACTTTCTTCCATACAACATTTCATATGGTGCTACCCCAATGATAGATTGGTAGCTTTTGTTGTACGAAAACTCAATCAGTGGCAAGTATCTACTCCAAGATCCCTGAAAGTCAATGACACACGCTCTGAGCATATCTTCTAAGATCTGATTTGTTATCTCGGTCTAACCATCCGTTTCTGGGTGACAAGATGTATTGAACTTCAACCGAGTTCCCATTGCTCTCTGCAAACTCTCCCATAATGATGATGTAAAACGAGAATCCCGATCACACACAATAGAGTACGGTGTCCCATGTAGCCGTACTATCTCATTTATGTACAACTCGCCGAACTGATCCATAGAATAAGTCATGCGCACCGGTAGGAAGTGAGCCGACTTGGTATACCTATCCACAATTACCCAAATTGCATCATGCTGTTTTGTGGTCCTAGGTAACCCCGTCACAAAATCCATAGATATCTCATCCCACTTCCACTCAGGAATATTCAACGGTTGCAGTAGCCCCACTGGTCTTTGATGTACTGCCTTAACCTGCTGACAGGTTAAGCATTTTTCCACATATTCCACTACATCCTTTTTCATTCCTGAACACCAATACAATACCTTAAAGTTATGGTACATCTTAGTGGTCACGGGCTGAACTGAATATGGGGTAGTATGAGCTTCCGCCAGAATCTCTTTCCTCAGCTTATCAATGTCTGGCACCCAAATACGCCCCCTGAATCTGATTAGTCTGGTATCTAACATAGTGAAATCCTTGGCATTCCCTTCCTGCATATCTTCCCTTAGGTCGCTCAACTTCTTGTCTGCATTCTGCCCTTCCCTGATCCTTTCTAACAAGGTGGACTGAAGTGTAACCTTTGTAAGTTGTCCTGTGATCAGCTCTATACCAGCTCGTTCCATGTCTTCCAGGATCTTCCTTGATACTCCTTGTAAAGAAGAAACCATTCCCGAACCTCTGCGGCTAAGTGCATCCGCCTTAACATTGGCTTTACCGGGGTGGTATAGTATGTCGCAGTCATAATCCTTGACTAACTCCAACCACCTCCTCTGCCTCATATTTAACTCCTTCTGGGTGAAGAAGTATTTGAGGCTCTTGTGATCGGTGTAAATCTCACATTTCACTCCATAGAGATAGTGATGCCAAATCTCCAGTGCAAAGACAACCGCTGCTAATTCCAGGTCGTGCGCCGGGTACCTCTGTTCATAATCTTTCAGTTGCCTAGAGGCATAGGCTATCACCTTACCAGACTGCATCAGTACACATCTGAACCCCTGTTTTGACGCATCACAGTAAACCACAAACTACCCGTCCTCTGAGGGCAAGCTGAGTAGAATTGCTGATACAAGCCGACTCTTCAATTCCTGGAAGCTCTGCTCGCATTTATCTGACCAGGTGAACTTCATATTCTTTATTGTCAATTCTGTCATTGATGCGGCGGCTATCTTCAAAAACCCTTCGACAAACCTCCTGTAATAGCCCACCAAACCAAGAAAACTTTTTACTTCTGAGGAATTCTTTGGTCTTGGCCATTCTTTCACTGCAGCAATCGTTGCAGGATCTACTTTCACTCCTCCATCAGTGACAATATGACCCAATAAAAAAACCTCAGATAACCAGAACTCAAACTTCTTATATTTGGCATCTCGAGCTATCATTGGTTTCAGACCTCTCATAAACCGATCTGCTCGTACCTTGTCAGTAGGTACAAGTGTTGGGAAAACTTATACACGATCTTTATTTATTTTCATGTATATCTAATATTAAACAAATTAATACGAGATAGCCTAGAACATGTTTCTAAAATTGAATTCAAAGAGAAAAAAAGACAAGAATACTTACAGTATACACAGCGGATTGAAAGAGTCCTTCCTTCAGTTTCTCTAACTCTTGTATCCTCTCTCTCGCAGAGTATTATCAAGAAAGTGAACTGATCTTCTATTTTCTTCACAATCTTCCAATGTATCCTTAGAATCACCTAGACTAGTGTGGGAAATTCTCAACACATGAGATAGATATAGAGAGAAAAAGAGAAAATAACAAAAAGGCTTAGAAAAGGACTTGTATTTAGAGAGAATCTAAAACTATTAGAAAATCTGACTTGTGACTTATGTTTTGACTTCTCTCTAAGCACTCCTTTTATAGACTCAATTAGGCCATTTAATTTAATTAAAAAATATAATAAAATAATAGCCATTTTAAAGCCCTAGTTCGAAATTATCATGGGCTTTAGGCCCGTGAAATTTCCCATTTGATTATAAGCCCATTGGACTTAAAATCAAGGCCTCTATTATTTTCTATTGATTTAATTAATTAAATAATTATTTAAATCCCTTATCAAATCAATTATTTATAATTTGAATCTTGATTTAAACTTATTTATTAATTTAGATACCAATTTATCTTAATTAATAAATCTGTCATAATTTCTCTTTTCTTCTCTAAATTACATAACTCTGTGAAACTATCTGAAATTGACCTGGTCAACTTTGATGATTAAATCAATTAATTGAGACTATCTAGATGATTTTATCCAAGGTACAATGGGGACCATGGGTCTATGAAATCAAGCTCCAATAAGTTATCATAAATCTAACAAATAAATTTACTAACTTATTAATTCCTTGTGACTCCACTGTAGACTCGGAATTACACTCTTGAATTCATAGAACGCTCTATAACAAATATAGATACGCTATTAATTATCCATTGTTACAACCATAATTGTCACTCAATCCTCTATAGACGATCTACAATGAGATAGGACTAAAAATATCATTTTACCCCTCATTGTATTTTATCGTTAAAACACTTAGTTCCTTGTAAATGATATCTCAGTAAACTAATTTAATTACTGAAATGAGATCCCTATCATTTAACACCTTGAACCAAACTAAAAGGAAACCATCGTTTCACTTCTTCATTATAAGCTATAGATGTTCATATCTATGATTAACACTCCCACTCAATTATACTACTGAGTTCCCAAGATGTAAGTATAGGCTAGTCCGTAGGGTAAGCTGGTAATGAACAAGTCAAAGAACTCAAATAATATAATCAGTTAGAATACTAACCACTCATAATTGAGATTGAATTGACCTATGGTCAACTATATGATATGACTAGAATAGATAATAACGGTATGTTTACTTATCTTATCAACTTTCAATATCAGTCCCGCTCGATGTAACAAATACATTCGATCTTTTCTACTTTGCTAATGTTCTGGAAAAAAAAAACATAACACTGTGATGTGTAAGTAGATCATATCGTAGATTAGCAAGTCAGTGTAAATCCTGTGCACTGACTAATCTTAGGACTAACTTATTTTTAACATATAATCATATTTATATTCCACTGTGATTACGTCACTATAAATAAGATTAGCTATATGCTCGGGATTTAATTGTAATGCCCCAAATTTCCTAATAAGGTTTGGGACCTTGATTAGGAGGCCGAGAGGGCCATAATTGATTTATTATAGTATTTAATGATTATATGCATTTTTATGTGAATTAAATTGTTATATGATGGTGAATTCATGCATATGGGCTCATATGTTAACTATGAGGGTAATTTGGTAATTTGGCCACTGTGGGCGTAATTGTATATTTTGGGTGCGTGATTGTGATTAATTAATATAGCCATATTATAAGGTGGATTGGTTCGAGCTTATCGACATGAGACGATCATGAGATGCAAGTGTTCGGTCTAGTCATAACGGGTTTAGTTCGGGGCTCGGGGTGAGTCTCGGGGTGGAATTGATGATTAGAGCGTTACCGAGAATTAAAGGGTAATGGGATATGATTTATTGGTATTTGGGAATATTGAGAATAGCGGGAATTAGAGAGCGTTAATTATAATTAACGAGATAAACGGGAAAGGACGGTTTTACCCTCAGAAGCTTTTAGAGGGGTTTATTTGGCTTAGGGGCATTATGGTCTTTTGACCCTAAGGATATATATGACTTCGGAGGGCTGTAGAAAGAACAGGGCAAAACAAAGTTCTCCTCCTCTTCAACCCGTACACCATCCCTCGCCATCTTCTCTTTGGTGTTCTTGAGGCCATCTTGGGGTTTTGAGCTAGGAAATCAAAGGTGGCAGCTAGGGGACTTATTACAACCATTAAAGCGGACTCAAAACAGGTTCCAAGGTGAGTTCTAGTCACTTACTTCAGGGGGTGCTCTGTTTTCAAGCTTTGGTTTCAGCTTTTGATTCTTGTTAGAAGTTTGGATTCAAAGGGGTTTTGATGGATTATAAGATTGGGTTTTGATGAGGGGAGGTTATGGGTGTTGTCTAGGGGTTTAATTGTATGTTAGGAAGAGGTTTTATTAAGGTTTGAAGGACTGGTTTGAGAAGATATCGCGCAGGGGAAATTCTGAGGTCGCGTGCTGGTTTTTGCCTGGTCTGGGCTGAGCGCCGCGGCGCAGCTGTGGTGCGCTGCGGCCCTTGGCGTTTGGCAGAGGGGCGCCCTCTCTGTTTGAGGGCGCGTCGCGGCGCAGCAGGGGAGGGCCACGGCCCTTAAGGCCATTTTGACCAAAAAAACATGTTTTTTAAGCTTGGGGATTCAAGCCATAGGCCTCGGGGTTGTACCTAGTACCCGATTAAGTGGGGATTGATGTCCCGGAGGCTAAATATTGATTTGGGAACTTATGTTGATCATTTTTATTGATGATACCTTATATTTGGTTATGACTAGGTGACCGCTAAAGGAGTAAAAGTTGATCGTTCTCAAGGGTCGTTCTTTTAATCATTCTAGCTCGACTTTGAGGTAAGAAAACTGCACCCTGTGTATATGTGACATGCATGGCTATTATGATGCATGTTGGTTGATTACTGAGTATGACATGCGTGGTTATTATTGATGCATGTCGGTTGATTATTATGTATGACATGCATGGCTATTCTTGATGCATGTTGGTTGACTATTAAACGTGACATGCATGGCTGTTATTGGTGCATGTTGGATTGTTGGATATATTGCATATGATGCGTAAGAAACATGTGATTAGGACATGCTTTGTATACTGGGTGTGATATCGTTCAGAGCTTGAGCCTCTGTGTTAATGCATAGTCCTAATTGTACAAATATCTGTTATGTAAGCATGCTGAATACCTTGTTTATAGATATTGGACATGTGATATATGACTGGTGGCATGGCTTACCTGTGTATGGCGCTGACTTATTAGTCAGAATCGACAATGGTATCAGATCCGTCTGTGAAGCTGTGACTTATTAGTTAAGTTCACCACGGGCTGAGCACTGGTCGTGTTTTACCAACCCAAGGGTCAGAGGTGGCAGTGCGTTGTAAACGCCGGGCCAAATAAAGATTAGATCTAATCGAGGTCGGCATTGAATGACTCATATGGGGTATTAGTGCTGGACCGACCGGAAGGTCAATGAGAACTATAAGCGCTTGCCTGGTGTACGACCAGATGGCTATAGCCAAGGTATATGACCCCGGTGTCCGTTTGTCACATGGCTAAGGGACGTTGTCCATAGTTTCGACTCTAGAGTCGTGAGGAAGGTTATGTTGGTGACTAATCACCATGCACCTATCCTAATCAAACTTATGAAAGGATCACTTATCAGTTAAGCCCTGGTGACCCTATCGTCACATGGCTAGAGGGAGCGATGCTCATTATTGCGACTTTTGGCTATTGTCACCTATTTGTTTGGACTGATAGTCCTGAATGGTTATTACGATTGTTGTTGATATTATATCATGTTATATTGTGTTTTCTTGCTGGGCTTCGGCTCACGGGTGCTACGTGGTGCAGGTAAAGGCAAGAGGAAGCTGGACCATCCTTGAGTTGGAGAGCTTAGGTGATGATGTGTACATATGCAGCTGCTCGTCCGCCACGACCGAGGTTTAAAGTGGAACTAGGGTTGAACCCTGTTTTGCCACCTAGAACGGCCTGTTGTATATATTTTCTGTAATAAACTCTGAAACTTTATTTTCGGGATCCCAATGTATATATTAAACGTTCTAGTGAAACGTTACATCTTAACCAAAATGTTTAATCCCTAAACCGCTAATCATACTTAGTTACACGTTTTGGCCAAATGACTCGATTTGCGAGTTTAGCACTGTTTACAAGGCACACCGTAACGGTCCCTGGAGGTTGGGGCGTTACATTAATAGAAGTTTATATTAAACAAATAATCATGAAAATAAAACATGTGAGCAAAGTGATTGACCAAGTCAAAAAATGATTTCTATTCTTTTATTGATAATAAAATGAGATTACAAAGAATTTGGGTTTTAATTAGGGCATAAAACCCCAACAAACTCCCACTTGTACTAATTGAAACTAATGCCTTAATTATACTAATCTCATTTCCTTGATATGCTTATCAAATGTAACTTCTGGTAGTGTCTTTGTAAATGGATCCGCAAGATTGTCTTCAGTTGCAATCTTCATAACCTTCACATCTCCCTTGGCAACATATTCTCGAATAATTTGACACTTCCTTTCTATATGCTTACTCTTCTTGTGACTTCGAGGTTCGTTCGAGTTGGCTATCGCTCCTGTATTGTCACAAAACAACACAAGCGGTTTATCCATTTCTGGAATAACACCAAGATCCGAATAGAATTCTTTAGCCAGACTATTTCCTTAGCTGCTTCTGACGCAGCTATGTACTCAGCCTCCATGGTGGAATTTGAGATTGCAGACTACTTTACACTTCTCCAAACCACAGCTCCACCCCCAAGAGTAAACACCATTCCAGAAGTAGACTTCCTGTCATCGACATCAGTCTGAAAATCTGAATCGATGTAGCCTATAGGGTTCAGAACACCACCCTTGTAGACTAACATATAATCCCTAGTCCGTCTCAAATACTTCAGGATATGCTTAACTGCTATCCAATATTTCGGTCCTGGGTTTGACTGATACCTGCTCACTACTCCCACTGCATAGCAGATATATGGTCTAGTACACAACATGGCATACATCAGACTTCCAACTGTAGATGCGTAAGGAACTTTTCTCATTGCATCTTCCTCTTCAGGAGTCTGGGGAGATTGCTTCTTTGAAAGATGAATTCCATGGTAGGACGGTAGATGCCCTTACTTGGAATTTGTCATTGAGAAACGTTCAAGCACTTTATTTATGTAAGCTACTTGAGATAGAGCTAAGAGTCTGTTCTTTCTATCCCTAATGATCTGGATACCTAGAACATAGCTTGCTTCACCCAAAACCTTCATTTGGAATTGAGTGCTCAACCAATTCTTCACATTTGATAATTTCTTAACATTGTTTCCAATGAGTAAGATATCATCTACATAAAGAACCTAGAATACCACTATTTGATTTGCCTTCAGTTGGTAAACACAGGGCTCATCAATATTTTGTTTAAAGCCACAGGTCTTGATTAGTTCATCAAACCTAAGATTCCAGGAACGAGAAGCTTGCTTAAGTCCATAGATGGACCTATTCAACTTGCAAACTTTTCCTTCTTGTCCAACTACTTCAAATCCTTCTGGCTGATCCATATAAATGACTTCGTCAAGCTTTCCATTAATAAAAGCTGTCTTGACGTCCATTTTCCAGATCTCATAGTGGAGATCGGCTGCTATGGATAGGAGGATGCGGATGGATTTGAGCATGTCTACCGGACTAAAATTTTCCTCATAGTCCACGCCTTCTCTTTGGGTATAACCCTTTGCCACTAATCGAGCTTTATAAATCTCGATATCTCCATCAACACCTCGTTTCTTCTTATAGATCCACTTTCTCCCAATGGCCCTAAAGTCACTAGGTGCTTCCACAAGATCCCAGACGGAATTTGAGTACATGGACTCCATTTCCTGTTTCATGGCTTCGAGCCATAGTTCCTTTTCAGGGCTAGCCATTGCCTGTTTGAAAGACAACGGATCATCATCACTAGTGTCACCAACAACCATATTGGTTTCACCATCCAAACCATATCGAACTGGGTTCCTAGAAACCCTCCCACTACGACGAGGCTCTGTGACTGTTTGCTCAGGAACAGTGGTACTTTCTTCATTTAAATCGACTTACATCGGTTGGACATGAAGAGTGGGAATTTCATCATCAACTTGCGTTGATGATGATGGAACATTGGTTGGAGTCAAATCTTTAACCATCTCCTTTAAAAGTACTTTGCTGCGAGGTTTGAAGTTTTGGACATAGTCATTTTCCAGAAAAGTAGCATTTGTAGAAGTAAACATTTTCTTTTCTGAATGACTATAGAAAAGTCCACCCCGAGTACCTTTAGGATCGCCAAAAAACATGCAAACTTCAGTTCGCGGTTCTAGCTTTCCCTTCTTTTTCCTCAGGACGTGGGCGGGTCACCCCTAGATTCTATAATGGCGTAAACAAGGTTCACGACCATTCCAACGTTCTAAAGGTGTTTTGGGGATTGATTTTGATGGCACGACATTGAGAATTTCGTTCGCAGTTTCAATTGCATGTCTCCAGAACGAAGTTGGTAGAGTTGAGTAACTAAGCATGCATCTAACCATTTCCAATAAAGTTTTGTTTTGGCGTTCCGCTACACCATTTTGTTGTAGAGTACCTGGGGCAGTAAGTTGTGATAAAATCTCAAGTTTAGTTAAATGATCTTGGAACTGCATATCCAAATATTCTCCACCCCTATCAGATCGCAAGATCTTTAACGTTTTACCTAATTAGTTTTGAGCCATTGCTAGGAATTCCTAAAACTTTGAAAATGTTTCTAATTTCCTATGCATTAGGTAAAGACAAGAGTATTTAGAGTAATCGTCAATGAAAGTGGCGAAATACTCAAAACCACCCCTGGCTTGTACATTCAAAGGTCCACAAACATCTGAATGCACAAGACCAAGTGGTTCTTTGGCCCTATCACCCTTTGTAGAGAATGACCTATGCATTAGGTAAAGACAAGAGTATTTAGAGTAATCTTCAATGAAAGTGGCGAAATACTCAAAACCACCCCTGGCTTGTACATTCAAAGGTCCACAAACATCTGAATGCACAAGACCAAGTGGTTCTTTGGCCCTATTACCCTTTGCAGAGAATGGACGATTGGTCAGTTTGCCTTCTAGACAAGATTCACAGACAGGTAATTCACCTAAGGTGAGTTCCCTCAAAGGTTCGTCCTTTGTAAGTCTTTGACTCCTATCATAGCCAATGTGACCTAGTCTCAAGTGCCATAAATACGTCATATTATCGTTATCGGTCTTTTGATGTTTATTGGTCCTAGGTTTAGCTACTTTGAATAAATCATTGTTAAGAGCGAGGGGTTCGTTAGGTTGCAGAATATAAAGCTCGTTTTCCAAACATGCAATACACAATTGTGATCCATTGAAGGAAATAGATATATTAGAACTTGTGAAAGTCATAACAAATCGTTCTAATTGCAACATGGAAACTGAAATTAAATTTCTACTATAATTCGGAATAAAAAATACATTTTTTTAAAATTAAGTATTTATTTCCGAACTTCAGATGAGCTCTTCCTCTAGCTTGGACCACAACGAACGCTCTGTTCCCAACTCTAAGCTTTAAGCTGCCTTCGTTCACTTCCTCCCACGATTCAAGAAGTTGTAAAGAGTTGCAAACATGGTTGGTAGATCCAGAATCAATATCCAAATGGATTTATCATTCTCTAAAACACATGTTTCCAAGATAAATGAACTATAATCATTACCTTTGTTTTTAGCTGCTAGAAACTTGGGGCAATCCTATTTCCAATGCCCATTCTCTTTGCAGTGTAAACACTTACATTTACCTTTCTTGTTTTTCTTATTCTTCCCCTTAGGCATCTATGCATTTGGTTGTTCACTCGTCTTTGCAGCCTTTGCAAGTTTGGGGTTGGTGTTTTGTCCACCTTTCCTCTTGTTTCCAACTTTCAAAGATGAAGCTTGGTTCGCTTCAGCCTTAGCTAGATCAGCAGCAATGACAGTAGTCTTATTTTCTCCTCCTTTACTAGGTCCACCCATGATAGACTCAAAAATCGGAAGCTCGTTCATAAGCTGCATCAGACCATAGTTGAGTTGATCACGAACGTGCGGACACGGTGCCATTCGAGCATTCACGGTGTCATCATGTATGTGCAGAGATGGTGCTATCCAAGCATATATGGTGCCATCACGAGCATTGGTGGTGCCATCACGAACGTGCGGACACGGTGCTCATTCTGGGGATTCCTCAATCATGACGAATTCAGAGTTGTCACCAATAAACTCTATGTTGATATTTTGCCTCCATTTAAGGAAGTTTTCTCCAGTGAGTTTCTCCATCGAAAGTTGAGAAAGGATGGGAGTAGACACTACTTAACTTAAAACTAAAAATTACCAATAAAATAGAAATCAATTACATTTGCTCAATAAAACTTCTATTCACACAAATTTCAAGAAATAGCACAACATATACCAAAAATATGTAAGATATGAGAAAAAATACCAAAAACAATCATATATCTATTTCTTTAGGTTTTTAACTAATCTATGATATCCTTGTCCTGGTTGGCGAGAGTAAAAAATACCACTAGTTAAATAGAGTTGTAAACTCATTTAATAATGGACACCACTATTAACAACCTACTATTCGATCAAAATAAGAAAACAAATCTCTTATTTTATAAGCTAGACCCACGATTTCGATAATCATAGATTTAATCCTAGTAGTCACCGTATGGGCGAGTCTAGTAAAATTTGACCATTAATTATCTATCTTTCGAGATCTAACCTTGTCAAAATAACTAATGAACACCTTCTGTAGGGGGATGTATCAAAGCGCCTCGAGGCCCCATTAAGCTATTGATTATGTTAGACCAACGGTGGAGATCAAATAAAATTATTAAAATAAGCTCATTATTAAAATTAAAAATAGTATTTTTATTATTTATTTTTAGAAAATTAATGACTATGTTTTCCAAAAAAAAATTAAACAGATTAAATTTTTAAAACCAAAGTCCTATTATTTCCAATTAATTCTAAAGTGTCACATTGAAACAAATTCAATTAATTTAGAATTAATTTGTTGCTAATCAATATTTAGATTTAACTAATATAATGAACCTATACAATTAAGTCCAACTCAGGTAAATGGGCATTAAAAATAGAGCTTGTATGGAGGAGGGCTGGGTCCAGTATGTCGTTCCCACTACAAACACCCCCTATCTTCCATACAAGGTCCAAAAGACAGGAATTTAAACCTTCGTTTTATTAATTGTTATTGATTGATTAGGTCCACTATAGTCATGCAAAGCAAATGGGCCTTCACAAGTGGAATCACCCACAAGAGAGGAATTTAAACTTTACATTTTCTAATGGGCCCAAATAAAACCTATAATTTTATGAATATTTTGTTTGGCAAAAATCCATATATTTAACAAACATATGGGCCACTATATGCATCTAAGCCAAATTGCAAAAATACCACATATAGTGCAAACAGACATATTATAATTGGATGGGCCTGATCATGTTACTATGTGAGCAAGTCTATGAATTTATGCAAAAATACCACAATTTATTTCAATTGCAAAAATACCACAATTAATTATCTAGAATTTATCAAAAAATTCAAATTAATTAAATTTTTACAAAAATAAGTCAATTTAAATGAAATTTATCAATAATTAACAAAATTTAAGTTAAATTTCATTTATCAACAATCAATTTGATTTATGCTAATTTGAAAAGAAAAAAAAATATCAATTTAATTTAAATAAGATTTATCAACAATTAACCAAAGTTAGTTTAGATCTCATTTATTAAAAAAAATTATTAATTGGCTGAAAAAAAATTGATATTTTTCAAAATTTAACCAATTTTAAATTTTAAAATCAATATCTAAACTGTTTTTCAAAAATATCTTGTGTTGTTACAACTATAAGCAAATATTTTAACCATTTTAAAAAATATATATTAATAGTTATAACAACCCTAAAATATCTTAAAACAGTTAATCAAATTCAAATATCCATAAAAATATCTAACTAAAAATATTCAAATTTCAAATAATTTAAATATTAAAAATTATAGAATAAAAAGATATTTATATTTTCAAATAAAGAATTAATAAAAATATCAAGAATTTAAAAGAAAATATCTTAAATATCTGATATCTTAATTCTAATATTTTAATATATTAAAAGATTTAAAATTAAGTTGTTAGTCTATTTTTAAATTTGAATTTGAATCTCTGTAGAAAATATCTAATTATTTAAATCTTAACCAACAAAAATATCTTATTTAAAAAAAAAAAAATTTAAATACAAAAACAAATATGATATTTTTGGCTTTGATTATAAATAATTTATTTCCACAAATTTTATTTTTTCTTTAATTTTCAAAAAATAAAATTTTTTTGGCTGGGCTGGGTGTGCGGCTGCACGTGCGCGTGCTGGTGCGTACGCGCATGGCAGCTAGTGCAAAAAAAAATTCAAAATTTTTTTTTTGAGCAATTTTTCAAACCAAAACCATTTTCTAATTAATTTTTAACATGTTTTACACAAAATAAAGTATATATAAAAATTAATAGCATAGAAAACACAACAAAATAACCTAAATATTTATAATAATCACATAAATCAATATGCTTCATAAAAACATGAAAAACCATCTAATTATTCAAACACATAAAACAATCCAATTTTTAAAATGTTCATGCATGAAAATAAAGATTAACCTGGCTCTGAGGCCAGTTGTTGGGAAAACTTATACATGATCTTTATTTATTTTCATGTAGATATAATATTAAACAAATTAATATGAGATAACCTAGAATATGTTTCTAAAATTGAATTCAATGAGAAACAAAGACAAGAATACTTACAGTATACGCAGCGGAATGAAAGAGTCATTCCTTCAGTTTCTTTAACTCTTGTATCCTTTTTGTCGCAGAGTATTATCAAGAAACTGAACCATTCTTCTAATTTCTTCACAGTCTTCCAATGTATCCTTAGAATCACCTACACTAGTGTGGGCAATTCACAACACATGAGATAGATACAGAGAGAAGAAGAGAAAATAACAAAGAGGCTTAGAAAATGACTTGTGTTTAGAGAGAATCTAAAACCTCTCAGAAAATCTGACTTCTGAACTTATGAACTTTTTAGAACTTGTCTCTAAGCACTCCTTTTATAGACTCAATTAGGCCATTTAATTTAATTAAAAAATCAATAAAAAAATATCCAATTTGAAGCCCTAGGTCAAAATTATCATGGGCTTTAGGCCCATGAAATTTCCCATTTGATTATAAGCCCATTGGACTTCAAATCAAGGCATGTATTATTTTCTATTGATTTAATTATTTAAATCCTTTATCAAATTAATTATTTATAATTTTAACCTTGATTTAAACTTATTTATTAATTTAGATACCAATTTATCTTAATTAATAAATCTCCCATAATTTCTCTTTTTTTTTCTCAAAATTACATAACTTTGTGAAACTATCAAAAATTGACCTGGTCAACTTTGATAATTCTAATTGATAATTAAAACAATTAATTGAGACTATCTAGATGATTTTATCCAAGGTACAATGGGGACCAGGGGCCTATGATATCAAGCTCCAATAAGTTATCATAAATCTAACAAATAAATTTACTAACTTATTAATTCCTCGTGACTCCACTATAGACTCGGAATTGCACTATTGAATTCATAGAACGCTCTATAACAAATATAGATATGCTATTAATTATCCATTTCTACAACCATAATTGTCACTCAATCCATTGTTATGTGCCCCCAAAGCGACCAGAAGTTATGCATATTCTAGGTCACTTTTACAAAATGAGCATGTGACACTTTACAAGAATAAGATGAAAATATTGGCTCTACCTAAAAATCCAGTGTTATTAGATGGAATGACTTTTATAAATAAGCCTTACATGGAAGAGTACCAAAAACATTAAATAAAATTAACTATGTCAACTATTATTGATAGTATTTCTTAACGTGTAGGGCATTCCAGGTCCGTGGAGCTATCTCTCCATTTAACCAAGCCAGTTTAAATGTCCATTCAAGTAGGATTTCCACGATCTGTTATGCCCCTTCCCAGTTTGGTCCTAATACACCGTCCTTGGGATCTTCACTTGCCAAAAACACCCTCTGAAGCACTAAATAACTGAGTCCGAGTCTAGGGCCTTTCACCTTCGAGTTGAAGTAACGAGTGATTCTCTGCTGATATTGGGCAAGCTGCAATTGTGACTCTTCTCATTTTTCCTGGATCAGATCCAGGAACGAGCTGGGTAGCTCGTGGTTTTGATCTTGAACAAAGGTTTTTTTTCTATGTGTCGTCACTAGTGCCTCAATCGGGAGCATCGCCTCACTTCCAAAAGTCAGAGAGAAGGGAGTATGCCCTGTGGAGGTGCGATGTGAGGTTCTATAGGCCCAAAGTACTTGTGGGAGCTACTCGGGCCATAATCTATTGGCTTCATCAAACCTCTTCGTTAAGCTCGCCTTTAGGGTTTTGTTTACATTGACGAGAAACATTTGGTTATGTCGTATTTCTCACAAAGCGTTGTGAAGATATTGCTATAGAACTAAGTTCCGTTGTCAGACATGATCTTCTTTGGGAGCCCAAAGAGACATATAATGTTCTTTACAATGAAATCCATGACTCTCTTCGAGGTTATGGTTGCTAGAGGCTCGACCTCGACCCACTTCATGAAGTATTCGATGGCAACAATTGCATAACAAACTCCTCTTTTTCCTGTTGGTAAAGAACCAATCAACTCAATTCCCCATACTGCAAATGGCCAGGGGGATGAGATCATGGTTAACTCAATGGGTGTTGCCCGAGCAATGGTGGCAAAGCATTGGCAATTGTCACATTTTTTGGGGGAGAGTGAGATGACACCACCACAAAAAATAGAATATACACAAAATTTGGATTGACAAGGACTTAAAAAAAGATTGAGAAAGAACTTGCAAACCCTAGTAGAACAAAGGTGTTCTTCAAGTTTTGATGAAGCATCTGTAACGCCCTAATTCATTAGAGTCGTTACTAAGCGAGTTTTAAACATGCAATTAACTCGCTAATCGAGGTTTTAGGTTAAAAGAGTTGCTACACTGTAATAAAAATCATATAATCTGAAAATGTAATCGTTCATTGAAATTATAAAGCATTAAACATTTGGGATCCCAAAATACTGTTTAAAAATATTTACAACTCAAAATATGATTAAAGTCGACTAAACGACAAAATTAGGTTTAATACAAAACATCTCCCAAAAATACCCCTGGCCGTGGCAGCCAGGCAGGCTAAACATGTATACGCCGCTTCGCGCTCTTCGTACTCATTATTGATCGACCTTTCCCTTGCCCTTACCTACACCATAGAGCACCTGTGAGCCAAAACCCAGCAAGAAAACTCCACATATAACAAAGCTGCCAACAGGCTAAACACATAACAGCCATGCCGTCCCAGACCCTGGGTTCGTGGTCTACACCGTGAGGATATCCCTCCAATAGGGTCTCACCCTGGCAACTTGCACTCTGTGTGCTTAACAATGCTCCCGACCCCTTGTCGTACTCGGCCTTGCCATTCTCAGCCTTGCCATTCTCAGCCTTCACCGTTCCCGGCCCTAGTCGTACATTTACAGATATGCAACACATAGCATAGACTTAACAAATACTTAAGCAATTACAAACATAATTAATAGGGCTACGCCCTGCAACAAAATCACATAGGGTTGTGCCCTACAACTCAAACTATAGGGCCACGCCCTACTCTATGGGTACATCAGTTTTCTTACCTATGTCCCGAGCTTTCTGAGCACCAATATCTCGCACACAGTCCCTTAGTCTGAGCCTTGCTGACAACCTAGTCACAACGTATCAACAACATCCACCCATCAAGTTCTAATCCATTAAATAACTTTGGGTTATAATTCTAGTCTTTGGGACCTTGAATTCTATCAATCCGGGTAATAAAATCCATCCCGAGCCTTAACTATTAGGTTCCCGAGCCAAAAATCCACAAATGACCAACACTTTGAACTAGGGCTGTGGCCCAGCCCCTTGAGGGCTGTGGCGCGCCCCAAAATAGAGTCACAATGCCTCCCTGCTGGGAGACGTGGGCTGCGACATGCCCTTCCTAGGGTTGCGGAACGCCTCAAGAACAGAGGCCTCCCCAGACCTCCACGCACATGCAGGCTGCGGCTCGCACCTCCAAATCCAGAAAACCTCCATTTTTCCCTGCATTTCCTATGAGCCAATCTTTCTAAAATCATCCCAACTCAATAGCTAAACCTATAATTAAGCTTGGACTTCCCTACCACACCATCTAGGCTCTATAATAAGTCTAAAACAGTCATATAAACTCAGCCCTTAACTAGACTTAACTCAAGAATCTAGTTCACATGAAACTTACAACTCTAACCAAAATTCAACAGAAACTCAAGGAATTTAGTGTTAGGCTCTTTACCTTAATGATGAATTCAAGCTTACACATGCTCTTCAACTCCCCAAGCTTACTCCTCCCAAGCTCCAAGCCTTAGATTTTTGGTCTAGAATCTCTCAAGATCAAGCACCAAGGAGAGAAGTGCTGAACTGACTAAGAGGAGAGAAGTTGAGAATTTGTTTCCTTTTACTTAGTTATAGCAGTTTCTCAAAGTTCTAAGTGTATACCCATTAGCCAAAAAGACCAAATTACCCATAAGCCTACCCTCAACCATTTAATGTCATAAGGGCATTTCGGTCATTTGCCAAATCCAACTAAGTCCTCGAGTATTCCTATAAATCCTTGTTTAATCCCAACATGCCTCAATCATTACTAAACTACTACCCGTTACTCAATAATTCCCAAACACATATAATATTCCCAAAATACCCCTAGACTCCTCCCGAGCCGGGTATTCGACCCTGTAGAGACTTTCTAGCTAAACCTCTCCCTAGGACTGTCTCAGATCATGCATCACAAATATATCACCACTCACACGTGGTAAAGATCACAATATTCACAAGTATTACATTTATGCCCTCAATGGGCTAAAATTACAAGCATGCCCCCAATAACCAAATGGGGCCCACATGCATATTTAATTCACCTAAACATGCATTTCTAATCACATATTCATCAAATTTACACATTAATATAATAAATCACTTATTGCCCTCCAGGCATGCTAATCAAGGCCCTAAGCCCTATTAGCAAATTTGGGACGCTACAGCTTCAAACCCTAGGCAAATCACCACTTTGAACAAATCCTTTGAGCAAACCCTTGAGCAAACCAAAACACAAACCAAGGCTTATACACGTTGTAGAACACTATCCTAATACTCTATTTCTCAATCACCATTGATGCTTGAGGCCTTCTCTTTAGGAAATAAGGATTGAGATTGAACAAGCCTTCAACTCTCTAAGTCAAGCACTTTCTTGGAGAGTTGTTGGAGAAAACTAGAGATTCTTGGAGCTAGAGAGAGATTAGAGAGAGTGATCAACTCTCCCAAATCAATGTTTTTGACCCATATATAAAGTAGGCACCGCCATTAGGTCTAACCAATAGGATTAGACTTGGAAAACACATTATTTTGAGCATTTACGTAAATCCACGTAATATAGCAGGCAACGTGTCTCCTGCTAGGGTTTTTGGAAACCCTAGCTTCCATTCGATGTGTCACCTCCTGGGTGGCAACGTATCGCCACCCCCTCTGACTTTGGACACTTCCAAAGGTCCAAAATATGCTCCAAATGCCACTAAACTTTTTGGGAACCCTTAGATACTTTTATGTATTACTTTGGACCCAAATTTGCATTTGCTAAGTGCCTACAATTTGAAACTCAAATTCACATCTTCACTATGTGAATTCTACTAAGTGTTTATACCTTGCTTGTATTTTAACACTTTATCATTTGTATTTAACCAATCATAACAATCCCCCACTTGGTTAAATACAAGCCACATTCTCCAGCTTAAACAATTTTGGTGCATAAAATAAAGTGCCTTTCGGTTTGAACCTTATCTTAGTGAAAATACCCCAAAGCATTATCGAAATCATTAGTATCTTAAAGCTTGAACCAAGTATTCCATAAGATAACACCTGTGATACCTCACACACCTCCACCACATCTTTTGTTTTCCCACTTTCTCACTTAGCACTATCATGGCCATGTGCTCATATTTTCATGGACTTTCCGGGGAGAAACTCCAACTCCCATGAGAGGCGGCACCACTTCTAAGTCCACATAGGTGAAGTTTTTACAACATCTTTGCTACCTTTATAGATGCTTGTTATACTCAACTAAACTTCATTAAATGCTCTAGGCTTAACCCTAACTCGGTAGCAACCAACACTAACCATCTAGGATAGAACTCATAATAATTTTTAGTGTTGAAATTATTCACTTATCAATGACTTTTTCTTACTCGTTGAACTCTTTCCCTTGATTTGTAGAAGTTGAGAGTTGGGTTTCCATCATTGGTGAATCTATTCTTCTAGGAGTTTCAATCCCATCCTTTTTTAAGTAGAACTTACTAACCTTCTCACAAAAGGTTTTGTAAATGGATCCGCTAAGTTCTCACTTGTTTTAACATATGAGATTGATATGATTCCACCTTGAATCAATTGTCTCACATATTCATGTCTTAGACTAATGTGTCTAGACTTTCCATTATACACACTATTATATGCTCTAGCAGTGCGGATTGGGTATCACAATGTATTGAAATTGTTGATACCATATCCGAGGTTAAAGGAATATCCATCATGAGATTCCTAAGCCACTCCACCTCTTTGTCGATTGCCGCTAAAGTTATGAACTCTGCTTCCATGGTTGAGTGTGATATATGCGTTTGCTTCTTGAAGCCCCATGATATTGCACCTCCTCTAAGAGTAAACACCCAATCGGTGGTGGAGAGATTATCTCCAATTCCCGATATCCAATTAGCATTGGAATATCCTTAAAGTATCTTTGGAAAGTTTGTATAGTGAAGAATATACTCTTTGGTACCCTTAAGATAACCAAGTATTCTCTCAATAGCTTTCCAATGCTTGATACTTGGATTGCTAGTAAACCTACTAAGTTTACTAACTGCATATGCAATATCCGCTCTTGTGCAATGAGCAGCGTACATTAGGCTACCTATTGCACTTGCATATTCCAATTGAGCCACCACTCATCCTTCATTCTTTTCAAACTTCATGTTTGAATCAAATGGTGTATGTGCCTCTTTGATTTTGAGATGACTAAATTTGTCGAGCATTTTCTCAACATAGTGGGTTTGACTTAACACAAAACCTCCACTATTCCTTCTAACATTGATACCTAGAATGGTATCCACCTCTCCAAGGTCTTTCATTTTGAAGTTAGAAGATAGAAACCTCTTCGTTTCCATTATTCCTATTATGTCATTACTCAAAATCAACATATCATCTACATATAGACACACAAGTACGACATAGTCACCACAAGTCTTAGAGTACAAGCACTTGTTCGCATTGTTATGTCTAAATCCATTAGAAACAATGACTTTATCAAACTTCTCATGTCATTGTTTTGGAGATTGTGTCAAACCATATAATGATTTGAGAAGTCTACACACTTTATGTTCATTTCCTTGAAGAATAAAACCTTCCAGTTGTTCCATATAGACCTCCTCCTCGAGATCCCCATTTAGGAATGTCGTTTTGACATCCATTTGGTGAACATAGAGGTTGTATATAGACGATAAGGTAAACAACAATCTTATAGAAGTAGTTATTTCTACCGGTGCATACGTGTCAAAGTAATCTATTTCCTCTCTTTGTTTGAAACCTTTGGCTACTAGTCTAGCTTTCAAGGTTTTTATGGTTCCATCGGTATGGTATTTCTTTCTAAACACCCATTTGCACCCAATTGATTTGGACCCCTTGGAAGGTCAACCATTCCCGAGTTTTGTTTGACATAATTGAATCCATTTCATCATTAATTGCCTCTTTCTAAAAAGCGGAGTCCCTAGAGGACATTGCTTCCTTGAAAGTTTTGGGATTATCTTCTATTTGAAGTACTATTGGATGTTTCCAAGTGACTTCCTCATCACCTTCAACAAGTTATAGTGTCTCTTTTGGAGAACATGTAACGACCCAAATTTGCTAATAAGGCTTAGGGCCTTGATTAGCGTTCCTGGAGGGCAATAGGTGAATTATGGATATAATATGTGAATATGTGATAGAGATGCATGTTTAGTTGAATTAAATATGCATGTGGGCCCCGTTTGGATGTTAGGGGAATGTTTGTGATTTTAGCCCGTTGAGGGTATAAATGTGATAAATGTGATATGTTTGTGATATATATCTGTGTAGCACGATCTGAGATAGCCCTAGGGAGCAGTTAGCCAGAAAGTCACAATGGGGTTGAGAATCCGACTCAGGGCGAGTCGATGGGTATTTTGGGTATTATATGTATTATGGGGTTATCGGGTTATGGAAATAAATATTTGGAGATATATTTGAGGTTAGAATGTCTAGGAGGGAATACTGGGGAAATTTACCATTTTTCCCTCAGGGACATTTTTGGCACCCCGAGCCTTAAGGTAACCTTATAGACTTAAGTTGAATAAACAAAAATTGAGAATTATTTAGAACTCTCTAAACCGACCCACTCTCTTTCTCTCTTCCCTCTCTCTGTTTTTCTCTTTTACACTTGAAGACTTAGCAGTACTTTGGAGGAAAACCAGGCTAGAACAAAGAGATTGGAGCTTAATTTGGGAGATTCCAACCAGAAATCTAAGGCTTGGAGCTTAGGAATTGAATTGAGGATTCAACTCTGTTTAAGGTAAGATTTCTAATAAGTTGGGTTATGTTGATTGCAGCTGAATTGTGTGGTTATTGGATGTTAGGATTTAGACATGCATGGTTTGGATTTTAGGACAGGTTTTGATTGTTTGATGGGTGTGAGAATTGGTTCTTGAGTTTGTTGGTATGTTTAGGTTGCATAAGTATGTATTCTGGGTTTAAGTCTGAGGTTGGAGGTGATTTTGGAGGTGTTGGCTCGAGGGATATGCAAGGAAAAATGGTGTTTTTCTGGGTTTGGGGCGAGGGCCGCGACCCTAGGAGGGGCATGTTGCGGCCCGTGTGCATGCGAGGCCTTGGGAGGCCATGGTGCTCGAGGCGCGCCGCGGCGCTTGGCCAAGAGCGTCGCGGCCCGTGCGTGTTTCAGGGAGGTGTTAGCCTCTGTTTTGAGGCTAGCCGCGGTGCTTGTGGGGTTTGGCCGCGACCTTAGTTCAAGGTGCAGGGTGACTTGAGGGTTTTGACTTGGGAACCTAATTGCTAAGGCTCGGGATGGATTTTATCACCTGGATTGATAGGATTCAAGGTTCCGGAGATTAGAATTGTAACTCAAAGTTATTTAATGGATTAGAACTTGATGGATGAATATTGTTAATGTGTTGTGACTAGGGTTTCGGCGAGGCTCAGTTTAGGGGATTGTGCTCGAGATATTGGTGCTTGGAAAACTCGGGACTCAGGTAAGAAAACCACTGTTCCCATAGAGCTTGTATGCAGGACAGAGCCCTATATGATTGTATTGTAGGGTGTAGCCTTTTGATCGAATTTATTCATGTTCAGTATATGCTTTATTATGCTATGAATGCAAATGTGTGAATGTTCGGCAAGAGCTAGGAACGGCACAGGCCGAGGTCGGCAAGGGGTCGGGAATGACGTTAGGCATGTGGAGTGCAAGGCCGAGTGCGGCAAGGGGCCGGGAGCAGCGTTGAGCACGTGGAGTGCAAGTTGCCAGGGTGAGACCCCAAAGGATACCTGGGATATCCTCACGGTGTGGACCGCAAACCTAGGGCCTGGTAAAGCGCTTGGGACGGCATGGTCGTATGTGTTTAGCCCATTGATGGCTTATTTATATGTTGAGTGTTTGTTATGCATATGTTTTCTGCTTGTAAGGGTTTTCTTGCTGGGCTTCGGCTCACGGGTGCTCTGTGGTGTAGGTAAGGGCAAGGGGAAAGTCGACCAACCATGAGTACGGAGAGCGTGAAGCGGCACGTACATGTTTGGCCTGCCTGGCTGCCACAGCCAGTGGTTTTGAGAGATGATTGTATTAAAACCTAGATTTTGTCGTCTAGTCGACTTGGTTTGTACTTATATGTTGTAAATATTTCTAAACAGTATTTTGGGATCCCAAGTGTCAAACACATTATGTTTTTCAGTAATTGAAATTATTTTTCGAAGTTTATTACTCTGTTTATGGTTTAATTACACTTTTGACCTAAAACCTCGATTAGTGAGTTAAATGCACGTTTTAAACTCACTTAGTAACGACTCTAAGGAAGTAGGTCGTTACAGAACACTTCTCATTTGATCCCAAATCTTTGAGCCTTTGGCTCCTTCTAGGCAAATGAGGTTGCTCACCTATTATTCTAGGAGTCTCCTCTTAAGGCTCTCTAGTTTGAGTTGGTTCTCACTTGTTGTCATCGCATGACATGTTCTCAAAGAACTCAACCTCTCTAGATTCAATTATTACATTAGATTCCAAGTCTAATAATCTATAAGCTTTGTTATTTTGGGCATAGCCCACAAATGCACATCTTATAGCTCTTGGACCCAACTTGGTCCTTTTAGGGTCGGTGTTCTTGCAATAAGCAAGACACCCCCACACTTTAAGATAACCAATGTTTGGTTTCTTTCCTTTTCATAACTCATATGGAGATATATTATTTTTCTTCATGAGAATACGATTCAAAATATGACAAGCGGATAGCAAGGCTTCACCCCCACAAACTAAAATTCAATTTAGAATGTAATAGCATATCATTAATCATCTCAATAAATGTTCTATTCTTTCTTTCCGCTATACCATTTTGTTGTGGACTATAAGGGGTTGTACATTCATGAATTATTCCATGTTCTTCACAAAATAAGTTAAATTAATTTGAAAAATATTCACCACCTCTATCACTTCTACGTATTTTAATTTTCCTTTCAAGTTGATTTTCAACTTCCCTTTAACACACTTTAAACACATAAAATGTTTCATATTTATTTTTAAGCAAATATACATATGTGAACCTAGAGCAATCATCAATGAAAGTAATAAAATATCTACTTCCTCCTCTAGTCAACATTCCATTAAGTTAACATAAATCACTATGTATCAAATCTAACAACTTAGAGTTTCTTTCAACACTAGGAAAATGTTTCTTTACCATTTTAGATTTAACACATAATTCACATTTTGCATGCTCAACATTATCACAATCAATTAATTCACATTTGACAGCCCTTTTAATTGTGCTAAATCCTATATGTGCAAGTCTAAATGCCACAAAGTAATAAAATTTGAGACAAGCATATAACAAGAAGAAGAGACCTTATTGTTCACATGGTCAATAGAAGTGCAAAGTTTAAAAATGCCATCACAAGCATATCCCTTTCCAAAAAAATAAAACATTATCTTTTGATAAAATGAGCTTGCCGGAATCTATCACAACCTTGATTCCTGGTTTTCCAAGCAAATTTCCATTCACAAGGTTTCTACTCATTTCGGTACATACAAAACATTAGTGAGTAGTACCTTCTTGCCGGATATGAAGAACAAGTCAATAGTTCCCTTTTCCTTCAACCTTGGACCTTTTCTCATTGCCCATTTGAATTGCATGCCCTTCCTTTGAAGATTGAAAGGTCTTGAATTTATATCTATCATAGGTTACATGAATGGTGGCACAAGTATCATACCACCACCCACTCACCTTTCCATGAATGGCATTTACCTCACTAAGTGTGGCCACTAGCTCCTCTTGAGCCGAGTTGACCTTTGCTTCATTCTTATGGCTCTTCTTGAACCTACAATCTCTAGCAAAGTGACCATTCTTGCCTCACACATAGCAAGGTCCCTTGGAACTCTTGAATCGCCCCTCATTATTTTTGGGCCCCAAAGGATTTTGGCCCTTGCCCTTATTCTTGTCATTTCCCTTGCCTTTGTTAAGAGTATTTGCCACAACATTGGCCTTAGAAGTCTTTCCACTTAACTTCTCATCATTCAAATCTCCAGAACAAGATTCCTCCTCAATTCTCAAGTGTTTGAGAATTTCCTCCAAAGAAATCTCTTTATTTATATGGAGCATATTTTTCCTATAGCCTCTCCACGAATGAGGTAACTTGGCTATAATGGAACCAACAAGAAATTGTTCCAACAATACAATTTTAAGAGTAGACAATTTATTCACAATAATTTGCAACTCATGAATTTGAGGGAGAATGGGTTTATCATCATAAAATTTAAATTCCTTATATTGAGTGATAAGGAATTCATTTGTACCTTCCTCTTCTACTTTGTACTTCTTTTCCAAAGCCTCCCAAATCTCCTTGGCAGTCTTGGTGTTGGTGTAGAGATCGTATAGCCTATCCAATAGGGCATTGAAGATGTCACCCCCTACATATTAACCCATCTTCTTCGCGCTTCTTCCTTTCTTTCACAACTTCTTGAGTATCATCTTCCTTGGGCTCTTCCAAGGCCTTTAGGTCTTTCTCCAAGACATAGAATACCTTCAATGTAGTGAGCAAGAACCTAATCTTGTCTTGCCAATGCACAAAATTAGTCCCATCAAATCTATCCAATACAACAAAGTCTTGTGTCATGAATCTCAAAGCCGAAAGAGAGTCAAATTCTTCCATGATATGCTATCTCATATTGTAGAGTATTAGAAAGCTGGGGGAGAGTGAGATAACACCACCACAAAAAAAAAAAGAATATACACAAAATTTGGATTAAAAGAGACTTAGAAAAGATTGAGAAAGAACTTGCAAACCCTAGTAGAACAATGGTGTTCTTCAAGTTTTGATGAAGCTTCAAACCCTAGGCAAATCACCACTTTGAACAAATCCTTTGAGCAAACCAAAACACAAACCAAGGCTTATACATGTTGTAGAACGTTGTCCTAATACTCTATTTCCCAACCACCATTGATGCTTGAGGCCTTCTCTTTAGGAAATGAGGATTAAGATTGAACAAGCCTTGAACTCTCTAAGTCGAGCACTTTCTTGGAGAGTTCTTGGAGAAAACTAGAGATTCTTGGAGCTAGAGAGAGACTGAGGGTAGAGAGAGTGATCAAGTCTCCCAAATCACTGTTTTTGACCCATATATAGAGTAGGCACCGTCATTAGGTCTAACCAATAGTATTAGACTTGCAAAATACATTATTTTTCAGCATTTACATAAATCCACGTAATATAGCAGGCGATTCGCCTGCTAGGGTTTCTTGAAACCCTAGCTTCCATGTGATGTGTCGCCTCCTAGGTGGCAATGTATCGCCACCCCCTTTGACTTTGGACACTTCCAAAGGTCCAAAATATGCTCCAAATGCCACCAAACTTTTTGGGAACCCTTAGATACTTTTATGTATAACTTTGGACCCAAATTTGCATTTTCTAAGTGCCTACAATTTGAAACTCAAATTCACATCTTCACTGTGTGAATTCTACTAAGTGTTTATACCTTGCTTGTATTTTAACACTTTATCATTTGTATTTAACCAATCATAATAGCATTTCTGAGCGTACGACGTCGAATCCTTTTTCAGCGTAGGCCGAAAATAACCCTGTCTCAATATCTTTAGAGCCAAGTTTTGCCCTCCATCATGGTCTCCGCAGAAGCCTTCATGTATCTCCTGCAAGATAGTCTGCTCTTCCTCGGGCAGAACACACTGCAGGACGGGTAGCGAATGCCCTTGTCGATATAGAGTCCCTTCAAGCATAACATACCACAAGGCTTGATATATCAATTTTCTTCCGTCCTTTCGATCGCCTGGTAGTTTACTGATTGTGAGATACTCCACTATGGGGGTTATCCAGGTCAATTTCATGTCAATCATTCTGACCTGAAGCGATTATGCCATTATGCTCGGTTGTTCCAAGAACTCCACCAGGACTATGTTCAATGTATCCGCCTTTTTGGTGGTGGCAAGTCGAGCTAAAGCATCTGCATTGGAATTCTATTCGCGGGGTACTTGTTCAATGAAGTAAAACTCATTTCAGAGAACTCATCTTTAACCTTAGCTAAGTAAGCCGCCATTTTGATACCGTGAGCTTGATACTCCCCCAATATTTGATTAACCACGAGCTGGGAATCACTATAACATTGGATCCCTTTTGCCTTGAGTTCTTTCGCCACCGTTATTCCTACCAATAGAGCTTCGTACTCTGCCTCGTTGTTTGATTCTTTGAACCCGAACATGAGAGTTGTATGGAATCGATGCCCCTCAGGTGATATTCGAATTATCCCAATTCTTGATCCATTTTTGTTAGAGGAACCATCAACGAATATTTTCCACAACTCTTCCACTGGTTTTCTCATTGGCTCGTCCTAAAAAGCTGTACATTTTTTGCCACAAAGTCAGCGAGCGCTTCACTCTTGATCGTTGTGCGTAGCATATACAATATCTTGAACTGGCTAAGTTCAATGACCCACTTTAGTAGACGTCCCAATGTTTCAGAATTTTGCAAGACCTGCTTTAAAGATTGATCGGTTAAGGCGTGGATGGTGTGGGACTGAAAGTACACTCTAAGCTTTCTTGAAGCCAAAATCAAGCAGAACGTAAGTTTTTCTATTAAAGGATATCGGGACTCAGCTTCTAGAAGTCTTATAGTCACATAGTATACTGGTTTTTGCGCCCTATTCTCCTCTCAAACTAACACGGCGTTGACCGCATTTTCTGTCACAGCCAGATATAGAAGCAAACATTCTCTAGCTGTAGGTTTCGATAGTACGGGGGTTCAACTAGGTGAGCTTTCAGGTCACGAAATGCATGTTCGCATTCTTTGGTCCACTCAAACCTTTTGTTTCCTCTGAGAAAGTTGTAAAATGGGAGACAATTGTCAGTGGATTTTGAAACGAAACGGTTTAGGGCCGCCACTTTTCTAGTTAAGCTCTGTACTTCTTTACGTGACCTAGGCAAAGGCATTTCTAGTAACGATCTGATTTTCTCTGGGCTTGCTTCTATCCCCTTGTGTTGACTATGAAGCCCATAAATTTTCCTGAAAACACTCCAAAAGTAAACTTTTGGGGGTTTAGCTTCATGTCGTACCTCCTTAGCATGCCAAAACACTCTTCCAAGTAGGATACATGGTTACTGGCAGTCTTTGATTTAACGAGCATATCATTGACATACACTTCCATGTTTTTCCAGATCTGGTTAACGAACATTTGTTGACTAACCATTGGTATGTTGCACTGAAATTCTTTAACCTGAATGGCATAACTTTGTAGCAGTATATGTTATGCTCAGCCATGAAGCTAGTATGCTCTTGGTTTGCAGGGTTCATCGCGATCTGGTTATATCCAGAATATGCATCCATGAAATACATGAGCTCGTGACTGGTTGTTGCGTCTGCCAGCTGATCGATTCTAGGCAACTGGAAACAGTCCTTAGAACAAGCCTTGTTGAGATCAGAGAAGTCAATGCAAGTTCTCCACTTCCTATTGGGTTTCGGGACCAGAACAGGGTTAGCAACCTAGGTTGGATATTTTGTTTCCTTGATAAATCTGCACTTAAGTAGGTGAGCCACTTCTTCTTCTAAAGCTTCTAATCGTTCTCTCCCCAAAAGCCTTCATTTTTGGGCCTTTGCAGGCACATTCCTGTCCAAATTCATAGTATGAATTATTACATTCAGACTGATTCCCACCATATCTTTGTGCGACTAGGCGAAGACATCCAAGTTATTTCTTAAGAACTTGACGAACTCCTTCTTCCTTTCGGCTCCAAGGTTTTTCCCAACCTTTATAACCCTTGAAGGTGCCTCTGGGTCGATACTGATTTCCTCGAGCTCCTCCAATGCTTGGAGCTCAAACCTGTCTTTGCCCAATCGTGGATCAATGTCCTCTTGTTGGGCAACCTCGTTATCTCCTTCCTTAGGTTCTTTCGCCCCATGGTAACTTCCATTACCTGGGGCTCCTCTCCTCCTTCAACTATGACCATTTCTTGCTTCCCGAGTAGTGATTTTCCCTTCATGGCAATGTTGTAGTATTCTTTGGTAGCGAGCTAGTCTCCTTTCATGGTTCATTTACTTGAACTTGAGGGAAACTTCGTCGCCAAGTGTCGGATCGAGGTGATGGCCTAAAAAGTCATCAGTGCAGGTCGTCCCAAAATCGTATTATATGCGGTCAGATAATCAATTATGACAAACTCGAGTATTTTAAAAAATAGTTCGTGTATCATCCCCTAGAGTAATTACTAGTCCAATCGTCCCAATGGCTGTTGTTCCTTCACCTGAGAATTCGTACAGTGTCATTGAGGTTTCCTTAAGATCGGTTACGGACAATCCCATATTTTCTAGGTTGGACCTAAATAGCACATTTACTAAGCTCCTATTATCAATCAATATCCTTCGTACCCTTCGGTTGGCAAGCTTAACGGTTACCACCAGCAGATCATTATGCGGGAACAGAACGTGGCTGGTGTCCTCTTTCGTGAAAATGACTAGTTGTTTCTCCAACTATTGTTGTTTTGATAACCATTGCTCCAGGATAAATTCAACACCGTTGTGGGTTTTCAGCTTCTGTATATACCTTTTTTGGGCCCCATTGCTCGTGCCTGCCAAATGGGGTCCTCCGGCAATAGTGGTTATATCTCCTCCTACTATTGGAGGAGGATCGACTTGGTTCCTCTGATCTGTCTGAACACTGGGTTGGCCGATCAGAATTTCCAGAGCTGGATGAGAATTCTGCCTGGTTGATTGATTGGGAACTACTCAATTTTGGACATACTGGGCTAACGGTCCAGCTCAAATGAGATTTTCGATCTCGTCCTTCAATTGTCGACAATCATCGTTGTTATGGCCGGTGTCATTGTGATATTGGCAAAACTTAGAGGGATCTCTCTTCGCCCTCTGGTGCCTCAACGACTCTAGCTTCTTCCATGGAAGGCGATTAGAGTTCGTCAGGAAAAAATGTTCTTGTGTATCAGTCAGGTCGGTGTAGGTGGCATAGATGGGCTTGAATTTTTCCCCGGGCTTGTTCTTCTTTGTGTCGTTTTGGTCACCCTCACCGTTCTCTTTCCTTTTATTGTTTCCCGCATGGTTATTTTGGGTAACAGGTTGAGCCGTGGCTACAACATCTGTCACCGCTCTAGCAGGTTGAATAGAGATCTGGCTGGTTCCTGCGACAGCAGATCACGCTTCCTCCAAATTTATCCATTCCTGAGCCCCGGCCAAGAATTCATCTACAATTTTTACTCATTTTTGTTGGAGTTCCTACCATAAATTACCTCCTATCGTGATTCCCATCCTCATTTCCATGAGCTTGGAACTATCATCAACATCTCTAGGTCGTGTTGTGGCATTGGTGAACCTGCTCAAATATGATTTCAGGGACTCACCAAGTTGTTGTTTTATGTTGGCCGACGAGACGACCTCAATGCAAGTTTCCTTCGAAGCCCAGAACTGTCTCTTAAACTCGAAAGGCAATTACTTTCACGAGGTAATTGAATGTCTTTTGTACTTATTGAACAACAATCTGGCAGGTCCGGTCAGAGTTGCAGGGAACAAAATACACCTTAGGTCAACCCGACATTGTGGGCCATCATTAGCGTATTGAATGTCCCAAGGTGATTGGACAGATCTGAGTTTCCATCAAATGCAGGCATGTTCGGCATTCTAAAGCCAACCAGATACATAGTTGCTGCCGAAGCAAAAGGCTCGAGATCCTCATCGGAATAACAATCATCAATTCCTTTTCCAGATAAGAGCCTCTCCATCTGGTCCTCCATCAAGGCCAGCCGCTCGAGGGTTGGATCTTTGGTCTCTAGGTTAGCTGGGAGCTGATCACCAGCCCCCATCCTATTGTACGTGTTAGATGGGTTGTTTTCCCTCCAAGCTTGAGCTTGGTTAAGTGGGACATTCTCATTTTCACGTACTATAGACAGATTTCCCCCGTGCTGAGTATAACTCATATCATCATGTAGAGCTAGATACCTCATTTGTGAATTCAGATGATCACGCAGGTCAGGATGTGGAACGAAATGAGGACTTTGTGCGGAACTCAAATGATTCTCAAGTCGCTTTCAGACCTGCCTCCACGCTGGCTCTTTGTCTGGTAACTTCCGTTAGCGAAACTTACAACCCACGGCTGAGATCGAGGACCAAGATTATCAGCTTGAGGCTGTGGCACATAGATATCCTCTAAGGGAGGAGGATTTCTCCTACTATCCCCTCAAACTGGAATGTTCCTCTGCGGGCGTGGTGGTGTTGGATGTCTAATCGGTGATGGTGGGTGCCTTATCAGTGAGGCTATCCTCGTTCCACCAGGGTGCACTAGGTTAGCCGACCTTGGTTCTACCTCGATCTTTCGGGTCCTCTGTACCAGAGGCTCTGATCGCGGCATAAATTGATTTGCTGGGGTGTTTTGTCTCCGTGAATTGGTCTTAGCTCGCCTTGTTGGGTAGTTGTGAACATTCCATTGAATCTGCTCAGATGGTACGAAGCTGGGGGTTGCAGTTCTGATCGATCGACTTACATGGGGATGATGGTTCCTCTAAGGATTGGCAAGTTGAGCACTTTGCTAATTTCACTCGGAAGGTACAGAGCTCGGAGTTACAGTTCTAATAGAATTACTGGGATTGGGTCGGTTATTCTTGTGGGACCTATGGGACCCACTTTGCCTCTTTCAAACGTTAACATCGGTTGCAAGAAGGGGTAACCGAGCAAGGACCTCCTCGATTTGCATATTAGCCTGAGCGAGATGTCTCCTTAATTAGGCATTCTCCTTCTCAATGGCTGTTAGATACCCCAGATTAGGATTTGGTGGGCGTATTGCTGAACTCCAAGTATCGTCTTGGACCATATGTTACTTTCCAAGGCGTTGTTGAACGTCTAGGCCTTTTCCAGCAGAAATGGTCGTATGATGCACCTATTGATCACCAGGCTGCTCCATTTCATTGTTGTGCATAAATCAGGTGACCACCATGATGAATGTTGAGTGAAACTTTGTGTAGGGGATTAAGCACTAATGAACTCTCAACAAAAGCACCAATCTATTGAAGTGGTTTTTTTTGCCAACAATGGAATAAGAAATCTGATAACAAAGATATTAGTGCTCGTTTCTAAACCATAATTGTAACACCCCGGATAGCCAGGATCGCTACACTGTGTATTTGTAAAGGTGCAGGACTTGCTCATCAAGCCAACAGTTAAAAACGTGAATTCTAAAGTCATTAAAGTGCTAGGGTTAAAAGGTTTTAGTCTCAAAAGGATACTTTCCATATAATTAAACATTTACACATGGGATCCCAAAAGAAATAGCGTTTAAAAGTCTGTTTACAAAATTTCCAGAGTTCAGACAACCACCAGTCTTTCTAAAGGCAAAACTGAAGTTTATGGTTTTCCTGTCCCTGACTCCCCTCAACCGTGGTGGCTGAGCAGCTGATCATGTACATTCTGCTCTTAGAGCTCTCCAAATCAGGGCTGATCAAGCTTGCCCTTGCCTTTACCTGCACCACGAAGCACCCGTGAGCCAAGGCCCAGCAAGAAAACATATCATATCATTTAACCAGCAATAATAACATATTGATAACCCTTAAGCATGTTCATACACTTAGCATACCACAATAATCACAAAGCATGAAGATTCAACCAAAGAGTCAGCTAATCATCACCCAGCTAAACAACACAACAATGCACCAATCAATAATAACAAACAAATCACATAATAATCAGGGTCGACACTTTAGGCCGCACCCTCTGTTTACCCCACTGACTCCAGCCCGCTTAAATCGAGCTCAGTGCATTATAAGCTGTCCTCAGCTACCAGTGGCCGAGCCGCGCCCTATGCGCTAGTGTAAACTTCAACACTCTTAGGCCGTTAGTTTACAGTTTACATGGCATAATACCATCCTTTACAAAACATACAAAATAGGGAACCCTTAGTCCCATTATAAATCCACAATCGGGTGTCGTTTTCTTACCTTTAATTTCCAAGTTTACTGATTACGAGCGACGCCTCTCGAGCACGATCTGCTTCCTGAGCCCTAGCTTAATACCTAGTCACAACCAAGATAGGGAGTACCATTAATAATCACGTTAATATTTTCAGGTAGAGTTCTAGCTTCCGGGACATCAAATTTCACCAAACACGTTGGTGGAATTGATCCCAAGCACCCTAGGTTAAGTTCTCACGCTTAAAACCTCCAAAAGATCATAAATACCCCAAAGGGTTGCGGCCCTTGAAACCTAGCCGCGGCCCGCCCTTGAAACAAAGGCTAGGCCTCTCTGAAGACAGACACGCACCGCGGCTCTGCATTGAGGCACCGCAACGCTTCCCCACTGCAGAGCCTCCTTGGCTCTTCCTTGCTTTGCAGGGCCGCAGTGCTCTAGAACAAAGCCGCGGCCTAACCCTTCGTGCCCAAAAAAACCACCATTTCTAGCCTCCTAACCTTGCTAAAAACCATCATAAAGCCCCCTAATTCCAAAACCCATTGATCACAAGACCCCTAACATGATTCCAGCAACTCAATCCAACAAAAACTTAGCTTAAAACTCATTAGAATCCCATTTTGATTTCTGAAACCCAGCAACTAAAGAACTCTAAAACCAGTCATGCAAACTTAGAATTTAAGCTCTAAATTATGAATTGAAGCTTGCCTTCTTTGATGAACCACTTCCTTAACAATTTCTGAGCTAAAACCCAAGCTTTCTAGCTTCAATTCAGCCCTTAAACATCAAAACCACAAACACTTTTTAAACCCAGCCAAAACACAAAATTCTAGTGCTCAACAATGTAATTCAATTCTTACCTTGGTCCTGGTTGAGTTTCCCTTAGTTAGAACTGAGCTAATGCCTCACAAATTCACAAAACACAGAATTTCCAGTTGAGTTTCTTAGATTCTAATGGTTCCCTTGAAAAAGAAGAAGAAAGAAGGGGAGAGAGATAGGAGAGTCAGTTCCTCTATTTCCACCAAATTCTGAGGTTTTTGCTTAGTCTAACCTTAGGTAATTAAGTTAATCCCAGGGCTCGGGGTACCGGAAATGTCCCCGAGGGCAAAATGGTAAAATTTCCCCAATATTCCTGCCTAGGCTTCCTAACCTCAAATATATCTCCATATATTTATTTCCATAGCCCGATAACCCAAATAATCACCTAATACCCAAAATACCCCTTGACTTGCCCCAAGTCAGATATTAAGCCCCGTTTTGACTTCCCGCTAACTAGCTCCCTAGGATCGCCTTAAGTCGCACGCTACAGATTTACCCACATAATAATGTGGTTCTCACAAATATAACATACAACCACATTTACATTCATATAGCCATACAAACATGTTTATCATATAATCACACGCTAATTTAATAATTTTCACACATAAACCAATTATGCCCTCCCGGCACATTAACCAAGGCCCTTAAGCCATTTTAGTGATTTTGGGTCGTTACAACTACCCCCTCCTACTGAGAATTTCGTCCTCAAAATTTACCTGAATAGCTCGGGATTCTAATCCCGCATCACCGTCTCTATCTCCCAAGTCGCTTCCTCGACCTTGCTATTTCTCCACAACACTTTAACTAACGAAATCGTCTTGTTTCGTAGAACTTTATCCTTTCAATCCAAAATCTGAACTGGTCACTCCTCGTAGGACAAATCTGTCTGTAACTCTAAATCCTCATACTTCAATACATGTGTCGGATCTGAGACATACTTTCGCAACATAGAGACATGGAAAACATCATGAACTCCCGACACTAAAACGGTGGCAAAGCCAATCTGTAGGCCACCTGTCCAATCCTTTCTAAAATCTCGAAAGGTCCAATAAACCAAGGGCTCAGCTTGCCCTTTATTCCGAATCTCTTCACCCCTCGCAGTGGTGAAACTCGCAGAAACACGTGGTCCCCAACTTGGAACTCCACGTTTCTACGCTTAGGATCAGCGTAGCTTTTCTGCCTACTCTATGAAGCAAGCATCCTGGCTCGAATCTTCTCAATAGCTTCACTTGTCTTCTGAACCATATCTGGCCCCAAATACTTTCTCTCACCCATCTCGTCCCAATGAATGGGCGACCTACACTTCCTTCCATATAGCAACTCACAAGGAGCCATTCCAATCGTGGACTGATAACTGTTGTTATACGAGAACTCAATTAATGAAAGATACTTACTCCAAGATCCCTCGAAATCAATCACACACGCCCTAAGCATGTCCTCCAATACCTGAATCGTCCTCTCAGACTGTCCATCAGTCTGGCCTTTCCAGTAGTATCACTGCGGTCTTTTTTGCAACTTTTGTAGTTGCTGGAACTATGTGGTATGGTTCGGAAACTACCCCGATTGAATTATTTGGGCCCACTCGTTATCAATGGGATCAAGGGATGAAACGTTGTGCTAAATTTCAGCTGAGTTCCCATAGCTTTCTGCAGAGCTCCCCAGAACTTAGAGGTAAAGAAAGGGTCTCGATCAGATATAATGGACTTGGGAACCCCATGGAGATGAACTATCTCCCTCACATACAACTCTGCATACTGCTCCACTGTGTAAGTTAATTTCATTGGTAGAAAATGAGCTGACTTGGTGTACTTATCCACTATTACCCACATCGAGTCACAAAGTCCCACCGTCCTAGGTAGACCTCCCACAAAATCCATCGTAATGTCTTCCCACTTCCACTCAAGGATACCCAAAGGCTGAAGCAACCCTGATGGCCGCTGATGCTCAGCCTTCACCTACTGACATGTCAAACATCTGGCCACATACTCTACCACATCCTTCTTCATCCCAGGCCACCAATATAATGTCTGTAGATCCTGATACATCTTTGTGGTACCCGGATGAAGTGAGTATGGCGTAGTGTGAGACTCTTCTAGTATCTCCCGTCTGATCCCCTCATCTGCCAGAACACAAATCCGTCCCTGATATCAAAGCATACCAACCTCAGAAACAGAATAATCCTTAGCTATCCCTGCTAAGACATTCCGCCTAACTTCCTGTAGCTGTGCGTCTACCATTTGACCCTTCTTGATCTGCTCTAGCAGGGTCGAATGCAGGGTAATATTGGCTAACCGGCCTATCACCAGTTCTATCCTTGCCCTGGCCATCTCACCAGCTAATTCTCTCGAGATCTGAACAGAACTAAATAACTGCCCTAAGCCCTCCGGCTCAATGCATCTGCTACAACATTAGCTTTCCCTGGGTGGTAGAGAATATCACAATCACATTCTTTAACCAGCTCTAACCAACGCCTTTGCCTCATGTTCAGATCCTTCTGGGTGAAGAAATACTTCAAACTCTTATGGTCAGTGTATATCTCGCACTTCTCCCCATACAGATAATGCCGCCAAACTTTCAGTGTGAATACCACTGCTGACAGTTCCAAATCATGGGTAGGATACCGCTACTCATACTCCTTTAGCTGCCGCGATGCATAGGCTATAACTTTCTCGATGCATCAGTACACAGCCCAAACCCATCCTTGATGCATCACAGTATACCACAAACTTCCTTTCATCCGAAGGAAGACTTAGTACAGGTGCAGTAATAAGTCGTCGCTTCAGCTCTTGGAAACTGCTCTCACACTTCTCTGACCAAACGAACTTCTAGTTCTTCCTTGTCAACTCTGTCATTGGTGAAGAAATCTTCGAGAATCCTTCCACAAACCGCCTGTAATAGCCTGCCAACCCAAGAAAACTTCGCACCTCTGAGGCGTTCCTTGGCCTCGGCCAATCTCTCACTGCTTCCACCTTGGACGGATCCACCTTAACCCCCTATGCACCAACTATATGCCCAAGGAAAGTCACCTCTGGCAACCAAAACTCACACTTCTTAAACTTAGTATATAACTGGTGTTCCCTTAATCTCTGTAAAACCTGTCGAAGATGCCGCTCGTGCTCTGCCTCTGAACTAGAGTACACTAAGATGTCGTCGATGAAGACAATGACGAATTGATCCAAGAAATCCTTGAACACCATATTCATTAGATCCATGAAAGCTCTTGGGGAGTTGGTCAAACTAAAAACATGACCAAGATCACGTAGTGCCCATACCGCGTTCAGAAGGCCATCTTCGGTATGTCTGATCTGAATTTTCTGTACGCAAGTATACGTAGTCATGTAAAGTAGTAAATTCTGGAAGAACGGATATCATCCCACAGAGACTATCTCCCAAGTACCACTAATTTATTTTTAAATCCTATTTGGTTAATTAAAATTTAAGTGAACAATTAAAAATAAAAGAAATACTATAAACTACGACCCAAAATTTAAGAACTGGAAACAAAACAATGAATCACTACTTAAAAATCAATAATAAAAACAACCTAGGAATTAATTTCATCAACTGTTCATTCTATTAATTTTAATAATAAATTCTAAATCTCTTCTTTCTATTCTAATAGCAGGTTAATATAATCGATTCCTATTCTTTTTCAAGATATAAGATCTCAATCTATATGCAGGTTTTCTACATTTCTGTGATAAACTTGAACATATAAAAGGCATTAAACATGGAAACCTAATTACTACACAAGTCATACAGGTACTTTCGTCCAATATGCACCCTATGTTTATACAATGATAGCATATTCAATTCTCATCTTTCGAATTTTGAATCAAAACCATTAAATCAAGCAAATAGTGATAAAGTATTTACTAGCATTAAACACACATCATATAGATTAGAATAGAAAAGAAGTATCAATAGAAAATCATAATAAAATTAAATAGAAATCACAGTGACTGCATTAATTCCTAGATAAAAGAAATTAGTTCATAAATACCATGATGAAAATAAACTGCAATTAATTGTTCATAAAATTAACCTCAGAATTCAGATGAAAAACAAAGAAAATAATTACAACAGTCTCTTTTTATCTAGGGTTTATAAAACTTCCAGTTTTACCTATAATCGCAGCATCATGTTCCTTAAATAGCCCTCCAAGGTTCCCAAGTGAAAAGACCAGATTGCCCTTCAAAAAGTCATCTAAATTCTTAAAAACGCATCACCAGTGCTATAGCGCTAAAGTCAGAGCCAAAACACCTGAAGAATTTGTTTACTAGCACTATAGCGCTCTTGTTGTAGCGTTGCTTGACTGTTCGTGATAGCGCTGTGGCGCTAAAGTCAGAATCCACCTTGCATCGAAGTCCTTCCTAGCGCTACGGCGCTCCCTTGATAGCGCTATAGTGCTATTAACAGCACCCAAAATTGCATATATCAATCCCAACAAACCTGATTTTGTTCCACTTTCACTCATTTTCACTATTTTTACCAATTTAGCATGGAAAGCTTGAAACATGAACAAACGAACATAATTCTGAAATAAAATAATCCTAAACTAGCGAAAAACACCCTAAAAACTAGACCATAAACGAGCCTAAAACTCGTTTATCAAACTCCCCCAAACTAAACCTTTACTCGCCCTCGAGTAAATAATCTAACTAGACTCAAACCTAACAAACCAAATTGACATAACTAACCAATTCAAACACTCAAGACTGTTATGCATATATAATTCACAGGAAAAACAATCATGTTATTTAAACATTAATCTAGATTTTCAGTCTCAATCACTTCACCATTTCACTGCAATCTATCAACACCAAAGCTCATTTACTCATAACTCGCAAATAAAATAATTGAATCACTCTATGCACATCAAATTCTCACCAACTAACCACAAACTCAAATAGTCCATATGCCTGCATTACTTACTATTCTCCATTAATATAAACAAATGCACAAATAAGAATCAATAGGACTTTATAATGGTTGTAATAGAAGGCTTAGGTATAGGTAGATGAAGAGACAATTTTAGGCTTAATCATACCACAAGCATTCCACTAAACAAGCTTTCCCAACAATTTCACACCACTCATCCCTTGTTACCCCTTTTTCTGTGCAATGATTGAGAATATATAGATTTTTTTTTTCAATAAACTCCCCCAAACTATGATTTTTCAATAAATAATTGTTTGGGAGCATAATCATTTTTCACTTTCTTTTCATTTTCTTTCTTTAATTTTTTTCTTCTTTCTCAATCAAAAGTAATTTTCAGAATAACACATAATACAAACATCCCTTTACACATTCACTCCCCTCATATAATAATTTTCATGCTCATGGTATGGGTCAAAAAGAGTAAATGGTATTTCATTTTACAGTTAGGCTCAAAAGAATGTATTAATTAAGAAAATGGTTATAAGGCTCAAAAAGGTTAACTAAAGATAAAATTTAATAGGGTTAGCTTGAAAGACACAACCAGTCCAAAAATTGCCTATATCATTTTCCCAACTGTGCACTATTTCAAATTTCATCTCAAATAGTAAGCAAGCAGGTTCTAGAATTTTTTCAAACTTTTCAATCCACAATCCAAATTTGACATGCATAAAATAACTCAAGTATAATATTTACAATTTATGAGCAATAGATCTCTAATGTCAACAAATCACAGTGGAAAAAAATAAAGTAATCTAACCAAGCACACAGATTATTTTTAAAAGCACATCAATTTTTTCTTTGGATTATACTACAAAACAGTCAATCATATTTAAATGGCAATTATTATCAACTTAATTTATACTCTAAAACATGACTCAAAACGAACAACTAATTAAAATAATAAAAAAAAAAAAACAAACAAACCAACCGGAAAAAAAACGTATCAAAGAATACCATAAATAAATCTCTCCCCCAAACTTAAAACTGAACATTGTCCCTAATGTTAAGTACATAAAGAATGAGAATAGAGACTTACCTGACCAGCCACATCAGTATGGCGGTGGTGGCGGCTAAGACGAAGGTCCCTCGAAAGGTTGAGACTGCGGAGGCTGAGGCCCTGGAAAACCAGCAAATGACGGATGCGGAGGCGGAGAGTAGAATGGAGAATACAGCAGATATGGTGGTGGTGGAGCAAAATAAGTTTGATCTGATTCATTTAAAGACCACCTACTCACCAGATTGTTTAAACGAGCCACATGATTCACCTCATCTTCGTACCGTTGGCCCATATACTGATTCATCATGTGCTGTTGTTGAACCATATATTGATTTTGTTGGATAACATAATCCAACTTATCACTGACCTGCTGCATGCACTGATCACTACTACCGCCCTGCAGCACTGGATCAACCTCTTCTTCCACCTCAGTTTCAACACGACGCTTACCCTTTTTCCTAGCTTACGACACATATAAAACAGGCTCGGGATAATCTTTCATCAGAATAATCAATAAAGGCTGCTGTAACGACTGATAAATATTAGTCACAAACTCCGAAACTCCAGCCTTGATACATAACATGGTGATGACAGATCCATGGCCCAAACCTCCAGTGGTATGGCCCTTTTCAATGAACTCAATGTTTTCCTTAATTTATGAACCCATATTAATAGTCATCCCTGTCATCAAAGCATACTTCAGAAGCACTCGATCCCTAGTCATGTCAGACACATGACTTACTAGCATGAATCGAGCACAAACAAAGAAAGCCCAAAATCAGGCTTCAACATTAAGCTGACAAGACGCTATACTTTTAGGTAGAGATCCGAATAAGGTCCAAGGAACACCTTCAAAACATAATGTGTTAGCCACAGCGGTATAATCTATGTATCCCTTCAAAAATTTAGTGTATTCCTCCTCCTCCTGTTTTATGTGTGGGATCTTAAACACCTTATTAATGGCCTCTGTAGTAAAAGGCACGCGCTTACCTCAAACAAAAACTGTATCATTGTGCTTATTTCTTAAATTGGCGTAAAACTCATACACCAATGATACGTTTGCTTGTGCCAATTTTGTCACAAAATCGTCCCACTTCCTAGCCACAAGATTTGCTCTAACTAACTCAAAAGTCTGAAAATGGTTAGACTGATAGTCCACCTCACACTCAGGAATCAAGGGCTTTCTAACAAATTTCTCATAACGCTCTTGAGCCTGAAAATTAATAAACCTAGTTTCATCATACTCTTGTTCCGCATTATCATCTCTTGGTTGAGAAGCAAACGCTTGTCCTTTCCCTTTATCCTTATTCCTACCCGCTCTACTCTTTGGAGCCATTATCCACACTCTCACCAACCCAAAATAAAAAAATTTGACAGCACCTCCCCTTAAATTAAACACTTTTCCTCTTCACAACCACTCAAGATATTCAATCTCACAAACACAATAACCAAATACCCCAAATCACAGCCCAAAAATCAATCCACCAACAATAATCAACAATGCAATCCAATCCCAAATGCATCAAAAATCTGAGAATAAGAGGGAATGGAAACACTTACTAACCCTTGAAATGGACTCCCTTGTGCTTGAATGAGTATAGCCCCTTGAAATTTCAATCTTCATCAAGAAATTAAAACTCTGAATTTCTAGGGTTTCAAAAGTGAATTGGGAAATTGGAATGGGTTTGAGAAGAAAGAATTAAGTAGAGGATAAAAGGGCTAAGATAGAAGAGAAAATGAAAGAAAAAAAAATGTATGGTGAAATTTTCTGGGTAATAACTACAATGGAAGATTTATGGAGGCTCTGGGAGAGAGAACACGGAAAGAAAAGGAAAAATGAGGCTGAAGGAGATGAAATTCGAAACCCCCTGGGTTTTAAAAAAAATTCTGGACAGAGCGCTATAGCGCTACATATGCAACGATGTAGCACTACAAAGGATTTCTGGGCTATTCGTCTGGAAAGAGCGATGTAGCGCTATAAGACCAGCGATGTAACACTGGCAACTTCAAAATCCCCATTTCTTCTGAGATATGCGTCGTAGCGCCATCTTCTTAGCGTTGTAGCACTACTGCATCTCAAATCATCATTTTTTTAACCTTTTTCTTAAAAACTCTTTGCGTTTTTTTCATGATTTTCACGATTCATACAATACAATAAAAATAACAACTAAAATAAATTTCCTAAACATTGTTCCAAACCAAATAGATACAAAAATCATAAATGTTTTTAAAATGTAAAAGAAAAATAAAAATAAAAATAAAGTGAGGAATGCCTCCTCAAAGCGCTGTCTTTAACGTCTTTTAGCTGGACTCTTATTTATTTTCAGATCAAATTGGTTCCAACATCACCACGGACTTGCATTTTTCCACCGGACCCTCCAAATAATGCTTCAACCTCTGACCATTCACCTTAAAATGTTCCATCTTCTCACTATGAACTTGCACTACTCCATAAGGAAGTGACACAACTACAGTGTACGGTCCTGACCATCTCGACTTCAATTTACTAGGAAAAATTTTAAGTTTGGAATTAAATAACAGGACTTTATCTCCTGTTTGAAAATCCTTCCTCAATATTCGCTTATCTTGAAAGGCCTTCGACTTCTCCTTATAGATCTTCGCATTCAAATAAGCTTCATTTCGGAATTCTTCAAGCTCATTTAACTCCATAAGCTTATTCTATCCCGCCATAAAGAGATCAATATTTAACTTTTTCACAGCCCAATAAGCTCTATGCTCCAATTCCACCAGTAAATGACAAGCCTTACCAAACACCAATTGATAGGGTGACATACCAATCGGAGTTTTGAATGCAGTGCGATATGCCCACAGTGAATCATCGAGCTTCTTCGACCAATCCTTCCTCGAAGTATTTACTATATTTTCCAAGAAACCTTTTATTTCCCTATTCGACACTTCAGCTTGGCCATTTGCAATTGAGTGATAGAATAACGCCTTTTGATGATGAACACCATAGCGAGCACAAAGAGCAGTGAACCACTTGGTGCAAAAATGACTTCCCCGATCACTAATAATTGCTCTGGGAGTGCCAAATCGAGTAAAGATATTTTTATGAAGGAATTTAAGTACTTCCTTCCCATCACAAGTAGGAGTTTCTGCGGCTTCCACCTATTTAGAAACATAATCTACTGCAAGCAAAATATATTTATTATTATACGATGATGGGAAAGGTCCTATAAAGTCTATCCCCCATACGTCAAATAACTCAACTTCCAAAATACCAATCATCGGCATTTGACCTCTTCTTGATATATTCCTAGTCCGTTGATAATGATCACAACTTTTGACAAAATCATTAGCATCTTTAAATAATGTAGGCCAGTAAAACCCACTTTGCAAAAATTTTGCTGCTATTCTTGTTCCACCTAAATGATCGTCGCAATGCAAACTATGACAGTGAGTTAAGATTGACAACATCTCCTCTTCAGGCACACATCTCCTAATAACTTGATTAGGGCAATGTTTATACAGAATAGGCTCCTCCCAATAATAATGCTTCACCTCCGAATAAAATTTCTTGAGTTGTTGTCTTGTCATCTCAGGAGGTGTAACCTTAGCAGCCAAATAATTAACATAGTCTGCAAACCATGGAATATCCTTGTAAACACTTACTTCGAATAGCTACTCATCAGGAAAAGCATCATTAATCTGAACTTCTTTACCAAGAGAATCTACATCAACCTCTAATCTAGACAAATGATCAGCCACCAAATTCTCAGTACCTTTCTTATTCTTAATTTCCACATCAAATTTTTGTAACAACAAAATCCACCGAATAAGACGAGGCTTGGAATCTTTCTTGGTCATAAGATACTATCGCAGAATGGTCCGTGTAAACAATCACCTTATTCCCAATCAAGTATGGCTGAAATTTATCAAAAGCAAACACTATGGCCAACAGCTCATTTTCTGTAGTTGTGTAATTCATTTGAGCATCATTCAAGGTATGACTTGCATAATAAATCGTTCTGAATACCTTGTTAACTCTTTGTCCCAACACTGCCCCAACTGCAAAATCACTGGCGTCACACATCAGTTCTAATGGCAAATCCCATTGAGGCGCAACAACTATAGGTGCCGAGATCAATTTCTCCTTAAGTATCCTAAAAGCTTGTTGACACTTCTCATGAAAATCGGACGTAACCCCACTCATTAAGAAAGTGGACAATGGCTTCGAAAATTTGGAGAAATCTTTGATAAACCTCCTATAAAATCCCGCATGACCTAAGAAACTTCGTACTCCTTTTACTGAAACTGGTGGTGGCAAATTCTTTATCGTAGAAATTTTTTCCCTATCCACTTCAATGCCTTTCTTAGAAATCTTGTGCCCCAATACAATTCCTTCATTTACCATAAAGTGGCACTTTTCCCAATCAAGAACCAAATGTGACTCTTCACACCTACTCAACACCAGCTCCAAATTAGTCAAACACGTGTCAAAAGAGGACCCATAAACCGAAAAATCATCCATAAAAATTTCAATCCCCTTCTCTACCATGTCAGAAAATATTTCCATCATACACCTTTGAAACGTGACTGGTGCATTACATATCCCGAATGGCATCCTTCTAAAAGCAAAAGTCCCATAAGGACATGTAAACGTCATCTTCTCTTGATCCTCCGGTGCAATTACAATCTGATGATAGCCTGAGTACCCGTCTAGAAAACAATAGTAGTTATGCCCTGCCAACCTATCCAACATCTGATCAATAAAAGGCAAAGGAAAATGATCTTTCCTAGTTTCCTTATTCAACTTCCGATAATCGATACAAATCCTCCAACCCGTCACAGTCCTTGTTGGAATCAGTTCATTACTTTCATTCTTCACCACAGTCATACCACCCTTCTTAGGTACTACTTGTACTGTTCTCACCCATGCACTATCAGAAATAGGGTAAATCACTCCAGCATCTAACCATTTCAAAATCTCTTTCCTCACCACTTCTTTCATTGTAGGATTAAGTCTTCGTGGAGCATCAATATTCGGTCTTGCATCATTTTCCATGAGAATTCTATGCATAACTATCGATGGGCTAATTCCTCTTATATCAGCCAGAGTCCACCCTATAGCAGATTTATGAGCCCTCAATACCCTCAACAACTTCTCCTCTTCTTCTTCTAAAAGAAGTGATGAAACTATAACCGGAAGAGTCTCTTTTTCCCCAAGATAAGCATAACGGAGATGGTCTGGTAAAACTTTCAGTTCTAAAACAGGTGGCTTCACAATCGATGGTAATGTTCTTTCCGGTCCCTCACCCAATTCTTCAAATTTCTTATGGTTCCATGGCTCAGATGATTTTATCCACTTCAATTAACTCACCGCTTCTTCATTTTCCTCACCATCTACATCATCAACTATATGACTTAATTCAAGAGGATCCTCAATTAGTTATTTTCTTCCTACTACTTCTTCTACCACATCAACTGAGAAACAACTATCACTTGCTTTAGGATAAGTCATAGCCTTAAACACATTAAATACTACTTCTTCCCCTTGACCTCTCAGCTTTAACTCTCCTTTTTGCACATCTATCAATGCTTGCCCAATCACTAAAAAGGCCCTCCCCAAAATAATAGGAACATTTTCATCCTCCTCCATATCAAGAACTATAAAATCAGCTGGAAATATAAACTTATCCACCTTTACCAATACATCTTCTATAATACCACGTGGATGCTTCACAGATCTATCAGCCAGCTGCAATGTTACTGTGGTTGGCCTAGCTTCACCCAAACCAAGTCTACGGAATACTGACAAAGGCATTAAATTAATTCTTGCCCCCAAATCGCAAAATGCATGCTTACATTCAAACTCCTCAATCGTGCATGGAATAGTAAAACTCCCAGGATCTCGTAACTTTTGAGGAAGTTTCCTTTATAAAATCGCACTACATTCTTCCGTTAACGCCACTGTTTCATAGTCACCCATCTTTCTCTTATTAGAGAGAATCTCCTTCATAAACTTTACATAGCTAGGCATCTGCTCTAATGCTTCTGTGAACGGTATATTTATATGTAGCTTCTTGAACATCTCTAAAAACTTTGCAAACTGTTTATCTAAATTATGCTTACGAAGTCTTTGTGGATATGGAATTCTAACATGGTGCTCAATACTCACAGGTGGAGTCTCCTCTTCTTTCTTAAGGTCTTCAGTAACCTTTTCATCATTAAACTTCTTTTCTTCTTTACCTTGTGTATTTCCCTTCTGACCTTCTTCTTCTTCTGACTGATTCTTCTTTGGCCCTTCATACCTCGTTCCACTCCTCGAAGTAATAGCTTGGCACTGTTCTTTAGGATTAACTTCTGTAGTGCTAGGCAAATTTCCTTGAGCTCTATTAGACATTAAAGTAGCCAATTTCCCTATTTGAGTCTCCAAACTTCTTATGGACGCCCTGGTTTCAGTCAAGAATTGGTTAAGTACATCATGTTGGGTTTCAGCTGGTTTCATTGGCATTTGGTGAGGTGGTCTATTTTATGGTTGATAATAGCCAAGTGGAGGGTTTTGGTGTGCATATTGTTGTGGATATGGTGGCCTATTTTGGGCAGGTTGATATTGTGGTTGAGGTGGAGGATAAGGTTGTAAATTATTTTGATTGTTAGACCAGGAAAAATTAGGTTGATTCTTCCAAGCTGGGGTATAGGTCATGGAATTTGGATTATTGGGTTGTCTCGGATAATTCCCTATAGCTTGTACTTCTTCCATGGGCATATTATTCATATCTATAGCAAGGCATTGGTTTGGTTGATGGTTTATACCACACAATTCACAAAGGTTTTGAACTTGCATAGCTTGAGATGGGAGTGTAGTCTTTTGTAGTTGCTTTGTCAAGGCCGCTACTTGAGCTGTAAGCATGGATATAGCATCCAATTCCATCATTCCAGCCACCTTCTTTGGTTGTCCCCTTTCAGTTGGCCATTGGTAATTATTCATTGCCATCTCCTCTAATAGCTCATATGCCTCATTAGCACTCTTATTCATAAAGGCACCTCCCGCTGCAGCATCTATAATTGTCCTAGTGGTTCCATTCAACCCATTATAAAAATTATGCACCAGCATCCACTTTTCTATGCCATGGTGTGGACACTTCCTTAATAACTCCTTAAAGCGCTCCCAAGAATCATACTGTGACTCTCCATCCAACTGATAAAAATTATTAATTTCTCCCCTCAATTTTGCAGCCTTTGCTGGAGGAAAGAACTTGGCAGGGAACTTCTGAGCTAACTCCTCCCATGTAGTGATAGAATTCGCTTGTAAGGATATCAACCAACTTTTTTCCCTATCCCTCAGTGAAAATGGGAATAACCTCAATCTTATAGCATCATCACTCACCCCATTCATCTTGAAGGTAGCACATAACTCTAGAAAATTAGCTATGTGTAAATTGGGGTCCTCCATTGGCATACCTCCAAACTGAACAGTTGTTTGGACCATTTGGAGGATGGTTGGCTTAATTTCAAAATTGTTTGCAGCAATGGTTGGAGATCTAATGCATGAATGCACTCCTGTAACAGTAGGAAGTACATAATCTCTCAAAGTTCTTGGTCCTTGCTCCCTTGGAATTTCTGCAGCCCCTTGACCATTATTAGCACTGTTTCCCAAATTGTCAGCCATGGTAAATTCCAATCTCCTTTTTATTTTCTGGTTCTGTCTACACGTTCTTTCAATATCCAGATCTATTAGTATAATCTCCTTTTGTCTATTGCTTCGTATATACCAACAAGTCTTGAAACACAATAGAACCTTGATCCAAATAAATGTTAACATAAATTAAATAAAATAACCAAATTAGAACAAATAACAATAACTGTGATATTGGAATATAAGTCCCCGGCAACGGCGCCAAAAACTTCATCTGAATTTTCTGTACGCAAGTATACGTAGTCGTGTCAAGTAATAAATTCTGGAAGAACGAATATCGTCCCACAGAGACTATCTCCCAAGTACCACTAATTGATTTTCAAATGCTATTTGGTTAATTAAAATTTAAGTGAACAATTAAAAATAAAAGAAATACTATAAACTACGACCCAAAATTTAAGAACTGGAAACAAAACAATGAATCACTACTTAAAAATCAATAATAAAAACAACCTAGGAATTAATTTCATCAACTATTCATTCTATTAATTTTAACAATCAATTCTAAATCTCTTCTTTCTATTCTAATAGCAGGTTAATATAATCAATTCCTATTCTTTTTCAAGATATAAGATCTTAATCTATATGCAGGTTTTCTACATTTCTGTGATAAACTTGAACATATAAAAGGCATTAAACATGGAAACCTAATTACTACACAAGTCATACAGGTACTTTCGTCTAATATGCACCCTATGTCTATACAATGATAGCATATTCAATTCTCATCTTTCAAATTTTGAATCAAAACCATTAAATCAAGAAAATATTGATCAAGTATTTACTAGCATTAAACACACATCATATAGATTAGAATAGAAAAGAAGTGTCAATAGAAAATCATAATAAAATTAAATAGAAATCTTAGTGACTGCATTAATTCCTAGATAAAAGAAATTAGTTCATAAATACCATGATGAAAATAAACTGCAATTAATTGTTCATAAAATTAACCTCAGAATTCAGATGAAAAATAGAGAAAATAATTACAGCAGTCTCTTTTTATCTAGGGTTTATAAAACTTCCAATTTTACCTATAATTGCATCATCATGTTCCTTAAATAGCCCTCCAATGTTCCCAAGTTAAAAGACCTGATTGCCCTTCAAAAAGTCATCTAAAATCTGAAAAACGCATCACCAGCGCTATAGCGTTGTATTCGTAGCGCTGTAGTGCTAAAGTCAGAGCCAAAACACCTGAAGAATTTATTTACTAGCGCTGTAGCGCTCTTGTTGTAGCGTTGTAGTGCTGCTTGACTGTTCATGATAGCGCTGTGGCGCTGCATTTATAGCGCTGTGGCGCTAAAGTCAGAATCCACCTTGCATCGAAGTCCTTCCTAGCGCTACGGCGCTCCCTTGATAGCGCTATAGCGCTATTAACAGCACCCAAAATTGCACATATCAAACCCGAAAAAACCTGATTTTGTTCCACTTTCACTCATTTTCACTCTTTTTACCAATTTAGCATGGAAAACCTGAAACATGAACAAACAAACATAATTCTGAAATAAAATAATCCTAAACTAGTGAAAAACACCCTAAAAACTAGACCATAAACGAGCCTAAAACTCGTTTATCAATGTCCTCATCTTTGATCATCAGCTGGTGATAACTAGATCGAAGATCAATCTTTGAGAACACCATTTTTCCCTGCAGTTGATCGAACAAGTCATCAATCATTGGTAGAGGGTACTTATTCTTAATAGTCAACTTGTTCAATTCCCTGTAATCTATACACATCCTCAAAGTCTCGTCCTTCTTCTTAACAAACAAAACTGGAGCGCCCCATGGGGAGTAACTAGGTCTGATGAACCCCAAATCGAGAAGTTCTTGCAGCTATATCTTCAGTTCCTTTAACTCTGTCGGTGCCATCCTATATGGTGCTCTTGATACTGGTTCTGTCCCTGGTGCTAACTCAATAACAACCTGAATCTCCCTACGTGGTGGTAACCCCGGTAGCTCCTTAGGAAATACATCTAAAAACTCACAAACCACCCTGGTCTCACTCGGCCCCACTGGCAACATCTTGGTAGTGTCCACAACAGTAGCCAGAAAACCCATACATCCACCCTGTAACAAGTCTCTGGCTCTCAATGCAGATATCATGGGTACTCAGGGTCCACACACCGAACCCACAAAAACAAAAGGATCCTCGCCCTCAGGTTCAAAAGTCACCATCTTCTTCCTGCAGTCAATAGTAGCCCCATATCTGACCAACCAATCCATCCCTAAGGTCATGTTGAAATCCTCCATATCTAGCTCAATCAAGTCAAAAAATAGCTCCCTACTATCAACCGTCACTGGCAGTACCCTAATCTACCTCCTAGAAACTACCAGTTCCCCAATAGGCAATAAAGTCCCAAACCCCGCAGTTTGATACTCACTAGGTCTACATAGTCTATCAATCACTTTACTAGAGACATAGGAATGTGTAGCACCAGAATCAATCAATACAAAAAAAGGAGAACCAGCGCTAGAAAGCTGACCTGTCACTACCGAGGGACTAGCCTCGGCCTCTGCCTGCGTCAAGGTGAACACTCGAGCTGGAGTCAAGCTGTCCACCTTTCCTGCTTCCCCTCTCTTCAGTGTTGGGCAATCTTTCTTAAGGTGCCCCACCGTGCCACATACATAGCAAGCCTTGGCCTGACATTCGCCATGGTGGCGTCTTCTACACCTCGGGCACTCCGGATAACTCCTCCATGGTTCACTGCCGCCTTGACAGCCGCCCTGACCACCCCGACCCCTCCTATTAGGACCAGTAGCATTCGAAGTGCCAGGGGTCTTTCTATTGAAATCACTGGGGCTTCCTCCCCTACCTGATCCAAAATAAGGGGGCACCACCCTGCGACCCTCACGCCTTACTGCAATTTCCTTCCAAATTTTGTTCTCTGCTTCCTCAGCGGTAAAAGCCTTCTCAACGGCCTGGGCTTAAGTTGTTCCTCCAGGTACTGTTGTAATCCTAACATCCTGGGCTATCATAGCATTAATCCCCCTAATGAACCTGTCTTGCCTGGCTGCATCTATAGGCACAAGGTCTGGTGCGAACTTCACGAGTCTGTCAAACTTCAGGGCATATTCTGTAACTTTCATGCTGCCTCAAACCAACCCAACGAACTCCTTAACCTTCGCTGCCCTGATGGCAACATTATTGTACTTCTGACTGAACAAATCATTAAATCCTTCCCAATTCAACGTAGTGACATCCCTGGTCTGTGAGGCCACTTCCTACCAGATGCGGGCATCCTCTTTGAACATATACGTGGCACATGCCACTCTGTCATGTCCCTCTATCCTCATGAAGTCCAGGATAGTAATAATCATAGTCAACCATTGCTCGACCTTTAATGGATCAAGTCCTCCCTCAAAGATTGGGGGTTGCTGCTTCCTGAACCGCTCATATAACGGCTCCCACCTGTTCCCAATCTCTACAGACTGTACAGTTGGTACCACTGTAGGTGGTACAATAGGAGCAGCACTCCCTGATGGAGTCTGTTGTCACAACAAACGAATCTGTTCATCTTGACTCTGTAATCGCGCTTGCATATCTTTGCCATACGTTGCTGCCAGTTCTCAGGGACTGGCGGAGGAATCTGGCTCTGGTCATCACCCCCGATCCCAGATCTAGTGTCAGCTAGTCGTGTAGATTTTCTTGGACGCATAGCTATCCAAGTCAATCTGCAATTAACGACTCGACCATCAGACCATGATGACAGGGTAAAAGCTTCTTTAAAATCCACCAAAGGAACATAATAAATCACAAACAGTCAAAATATAGGCATTTATCCACATGCACCGGCTGCTAATAAGCATGCCCCAACATTACCACACAACAACTAAGATAAAAGCATTCACCCATACATAATATGCAGTTAATCATCCAAATATTCATTTACATGCACAACGATGCTAATAAGCATGCCTTAATATTTTCATACAACAGTCAAGGGCCAGGCCCTATCAGTATCTCATGCTTCCTATTAATCCAATAAATAACAACATTCATAATTCATTCCAGACATACAAGCATATAAGCACACATACACATTACCAAACCCTGAATCGAGCTTGTCTCTAGCAGCGAATGTACATGTCCAGCCGGTCTTCGGGAACCCTTAAACCTAGGATGCTCTAATACCAAGTTGTAACACCCCAGATAGCCAGGATTGCTACACTGTGTATTTGTAAATGTAATGCCCCGAAATCCCTAATGCAATTTAATGGCTGGATTAGTAGGTCGGGAGGGCTATAACTGCTTAATTATGCCATTAAATGATAATATGCATGTTTATGTGAATTATATTATAATATGATGTTATATGCATGCATGTGGGTCCACATTTGATTATTAAGGTGTTTTGGTAATTTGGCCTGTTAAGGGCATATTTGCGTATTTGGGTGCATATTGTAATTTGTGAATGAGATCCCATTATTATGGAGATATATTCGAGCTATTCGGCATGAGACGGTCTTATATTATGGATTAGCGGTTTTGTCATAACGGGGGTCTTTTATTGGGATATTGAGTTATGAGAATATTACTTGATGATAAATTGAGAGTTATTGAGATCAGGATGAAATTCTGGAAGTTTTGACTATAATGTCCCCGGGGGTGTTTTTGGGACCCCGAGCACTAGGTTTTATTTGAGGTTACTTAAGCTTGAAGTAGCTTGTCAGATAGAACGTACGTTAGAAAACCTCTCGTTCTCCTCCCGTTAGTTCATTTTACCGTTCGGAGCATTTTCGAAGAAATCTCGAGTTCTAAGAGTCAAAATCAAGCGAGGATCGAGGCATGCGATCCTAGGAAAGATTAGAAGCTTCTTGACCAAAGGATTTGATGAGAAACAACCCAATCAAAGGTAATCTAAGTTTTAAGTTTTGAGTTTTTAGAGTTTCTAAACTTAGAATTGGATTTTGTGAACCGTTGAGTTTTTGGTTCGTTTGAGCCTTGGGATTTGATGGTTTTGGAACATTGGGAAGCTTGGGAACTTTGATTTGATGATTCGGAAGTGTTTAGGTATGTTTTTGGAGGGTTTGGGATGAAGGAGAACGTGTTTGGGGATGGCTCTGGGTTGGGGGTCGCGGCCCTAGCTCGAAGAAGCAGGTGGAGCAATTTTGCCTTTGCGGGGCGTTGCGGCCCTTGCTCCTGGAGTGGTTGGGGGCCACGGCCCAAGGTATTAGGGCTGCAGCCTTTGAGCAGGGTTGAGCCCGTTTGAGTGTTTTGGCCTCGGGAACATGGTTTTAGGCCTCGGGATCGTTCCTACTACCCGGATTAGTGGGGATTGATGTCCCGGAGGCTAGATCTTGGTTTAGGAACCTTTGATGTTCATTTTATTGATGGTGACCCATATTTGGTTATGACTAGGTGACCGCTAAAGGGCTAAAAGTCAGATCGTTCTCAAGGGTCGTTCTTTTATTTATTCTCGCTCGAATCAGAGGTAAGAAAACTGCACCCCATATGTGACATGCATGGTTATTCTTGAGGCATGTTGATTGTGTAAATGTGGACATGAATTGATTATTGAATGCTTAGCAAATCTTGCTCACTTGTGCATGGTACTAACTAATTAGTCAGATTTGGCAAAGGTGTCAGTATCAACTGTGAAGCTGGGACTTATTAGTCAAGTTCGGCAGTGGTACTGGGCACTGGTCACACAGTGCTGACTTATAAGTCAGGGCGGCCTTAGCGTATTCAACGCAAGCCAATAAAGATTAGATCTAATCGATATCTGCATTAAATGACTCAGAAGAGCGTTAATGCCGAACCGACCTCAAGTTCGATGAAAACTAAAAGCGCTTGTGTAACTTACCCATCAGTCAATCATCTGTTAAGTTAGAGACTTACCCACCAGTCTCTCATATGTTAAGCTAGTGACTTACCCAGCAGTCACTCAACTGTTTAAGCTAGTGACTTACCCAGTAATCACTCATCTATTTAAATTAGTGACTTGCTTGTCAGTCACTCATTATGGTTTACCAGAACCTCAAGTAATATTCACTCATCTGTTTAAGAGCTATAAGCTCTGTGTGATTATAATGATAATCAGTTGCTAATGTTTATATGCAATACTGTGTTTTCTTGTTGGGCCTTGGCTCATGGGTGCTATGTGGTGCAGGTAAAGGGAAAGAAAAGCTCACCCAGCCTTGAGTGGAGAGCTTAGGTGGTGATGTGTATATATGCGGCCGCTTGACCACCATGGCCAAGGAGTTCTCAGAGGAACTAGGGGGTTTACCCTATTTTTGCCGCTTAGGTCGGCGGGTTTGAAAATTTGAAACAGTAATGACCATTATGAGTTGTAAATAACTTGTAAAAGTTTTGATGGGCCCATGAACAATTTTATGTATTTAATAAAATATATCCTTTCCTTTTTATTGGTTTTTCACCTTAGCATGTTAATAACACTTAGATGCACGTTTATAACCAAAGGACTCGGGTAGCGAGTCAAATTTCCGGTTCACCGTAACGGTTCTGGGGTAACCAGGGCATTACAGTAAAGGTGCAGGACTTGCTAATCAAGCCAGCAGTTAAAAACATGAATTCTAAAGTCATTAAAGTGCTAGGGTTAAAAGGTTTTAGTCTCAAAAGGATACTTTCCATATAATTAAACATTTACACATGGGATCCCAAAAGAAATAGTGTTTAAAAGTCCGTTTACAAAATTTCCAGAGTTCAGACAACCACCATCCTTTCTAAAGGCAAAACAGAAGTTTATGGTTTTCTTGTCCCTGACTCCCCTCAACCGTCGCAGCTGAGCAGCTGATCATGTACATTCTACTCTCAGAGCTCTCCAAATCAGGGCTGATCAAGCTTGCCCTTGCCTTTACCTGCACCACGAAGCACCCGTGAGCCAAGGCCCAGCAAGAAAACATATCATATTATTTAACCAGCAATAATAACATATTGATAACCCTTAAGCATGTTCATACACTTAGCATACCACAATAATCACAAAGCATGAAGATTCAACCAAAGAGTCAGCTAATCATCACCCAGCTAAACAGCACAACAATGCACCAATCAATAATAACAAACAAATCACATAATAATTAGGGTCGACACTTTAGGCCGCACCCTCTGTTTACCCCCACTGACTCCGGCCTGCTTAAATCAAGCTCAGTGCATAATAAGCTGTCCTCAGCTACCAGTGGCCGAGTCGCGCCCTATGGGCTAGTGTAAACTTTGACACTCTTAGGTCGTTAGTTTATAGTTTACATGGAATAATACCATCCTTTACAAAGCATACAAAATAGGGAACCCTTAGTCCCATTATAAATCGACAATCGGGTTCAGTTTTCTTACCTTTAATTTCCAAGTTTACTGATTACGAGCAACGCCTCTCGAGCACGATCCGCTTCCCGAGACCTATCTTAATACCTAGTCACAACCAAGATAGGGATTACCATTAATAATCACGTTAATATTTCCGGGTAGAAATCTAGCTTCCGGGACATCGAATTTCACCAAATACGGTGGTGGAATCGATCCCGAGCACCCTAGGTTAAGTTCTCACGCTTAAAACCTCCAAAAGATCATAAATACCCCAAAGGGCTGCAGCCCTTGAAACCCAGTCGTGGCCCACCCCTGAAACATAGGCTAGGCCTCTCTGAAGACAGACACGCACTGTGGCCCTGCCCTGAGGTGCCGCGGCGCTTCCCCACTGCAGAGCCTCCTTGGCTCTTCCTTGCTTCGCAGGGCCGCAACGCTCTAGAACAGAGTCGCGGCCCAACCCTTTGTGCCCAGAAAAACCACCATTTATAGCCTCCTAACCTTGCTAAAAATCATCCCAAGGCACCCTAATTCCAAAACCCATTGATCACAAGACCCCTAACATGATTCCAACAACTCAATTCAACACAAACTTAGCTTAAAAACTCATTAGAATCCCATTTTGATTTCTGAAACCTAGCAACTAAAGAACTCTAAAACCAGTCATGCAAACTTAGAATTTAAGCTTTAAACTATGAATTGAAGCTTACCTTCTTTGATGAACCACTTCCTTAACAATTTCTGAGCTAAAACCCAAGCTTTCCAGCTTCAATTCAGCCCTTAAACATCAAAACCACAAACACTTTTAAAACCCAGCCAAAACACAGAATTCTAGTGATCAACAATGTAATTCAGTTCTTACCTTGGTCCTGGTTGAGTTTCCCTTAGTTAGAACTGAGCTAATCCCTCACAAATTCAGCTCAAAACACAGAATTTCCAGTTGAGATTCTTAGGTTCTAGTGGTTCCCCTGAAAAAGAAGAAGAAAGGAGAGAAAGATAGGAGAGTCGATTCCTTTATTTCCACCAAATTCTGAGGTTTTTGCTTAGTCTAACCTTAGGTAATTAAGTTAATCCCGGGGCTCGGGGTACCAGAAACGTCCCCGAGGGCAAAATGGTAAAATTTCCCCAATATTCCCGCCTAGGCTTCCTAACCTTAAATATATCTCCATATATTTATTTCCATAGCCCGATAACCCAAATAATCACCTAATACCCAAAATACCCCTTGACTTGCCCCAAGTCAGATATTAAGCCCTGTTGTGACTTCCCGCTAACTAGCTCCCTAGGATCGCCTCAAGTCGCACGCTGCAGATTTACCCACATAATAATGTGGTTCTCACAAATATAACATACAACCACATTTACATTCATATAGCCATACAAACATGTTTATCATATAATCACACGTTAATTTAATAATTTTCACACATAAACCAATTATGCCCTCTCGGCACACTAACCAGGCCCTTAAGCCATATTAGTGATTTTGGGTCGTTGCAAATATTAACTAAATGAACAATTTCTCACACTCACACTTTTATGTGGTTCATTGGTTAAAATTCACCTAGTCCACAAGACAATATTATTAATCTCTTACAATTTATGTAGAGTTTCTATATCTTAAAAGGCATTTCCTTTTCCCGTCCATTGTCCCTGATATGTATAGTGGATATTCCTGGACAGGTTTGGATAACCGCATGCATAAATATGATAAATAATAATTCATAATAATTTCCCATTTACATAGGGATATGATTGCCTATGGAATTTACAATCGTTATCTTGGGCAATAAATATGTAATATAGCCTGGGCATTAATAAGCGTATAAGGAACCTCTGAGTCTTTTGGGATCCTTCACTGTGTGTCATGACCAGGTTTCCACGAGCTGAACATATTCCTCGAGTTGGAGATCGAAGAGTGAACAAACTTTGGTACGGACCAAGTTCAGAGTATCTAGAAGGAGATCTAACCATCACATGTCTCGAACTAGGTTATTGTCCTGAGAGGCAATCTAGAGATTATCTGCTTGTCATACTACCAAGTCTTAACTCGAGCTGCTCACATAAAAGTTAGCTAGATGTTCTACTTGCATGCTTTATCCATGTGTTTATTTGCCAGCTGTACCCCCGGGCTGAATGATTGAATACACGATTATTTTGGGGTACAACACTCTAGTCCATAGTTGCTTGCATGGTATGAGATATGGCAAATGGAAGTTAAGAAAGCTTTTCTGAATGGCTATCTTGTCGAAACCATTTATATGTCTCAACTAGAAGGGTTCATAGTAAAAGGACAAGAGCAAAAATTTTGCAAGCATCTTAGGTCCATTTATGGACTCAAACAAGCTTCAAGATCTTGGAATCTGAGATTTGATGACACAATCAAAATGTATGGTTTTGAACAAAATGTTGATGAGCCTTGTGTATACAAAAAAATCAAAGATGGCATCGTGGAATTCCTGATTTTTACGTTGATGACATCCTACTAATTGGGAATGACGTGGGAACGTTGAAAAAGGTAAAGAAACGGCTAGTTGAGCAATTCCAAATGAAAGATTTGGGAGATGCAAACTATGTTCTAGGCATAAAGATCCTTCGAGATCGTCAGAATAAAGTTTTGGCTCTGCCTCAAGCTACTTATATAGATAATGTACTAGAGAGATTTGGTATGCGAAATTCCAAGAAGGGTGATATGCCAACCCATCATGGAATTATCCTTTCTAAAGAGTAATGTCCTAAAACAACTCAAGAAGAAGAGGATATGAGACAGTATCCCTACGCCTCTACGGTAGGCAGTCTAATGTACGCCATGCTGTGTACAAGACCTGACATTTGTTATGAAGTAGGGATAGTCAGTCTTTATCAACTCAATCCTTGATTGAGTCATTGGATTGGAGTAAAGAATATTCTCAAGTATCTTCAGAAAACTAGAGAATATATGCTTGTATATTAAGGTGGTGACCTAAACCCCACTGGATACACTGATTCTGATTTTCAATCAGACAAAGATATTCTGAAATTGACTTTTGGATTAGTGTTCACACTTGGTGGAGGAGTTGTGGTCTGACGTAGTATTAAACAAACTAGTATCGCAGAGTCTACCATGGAAGTCGAAAACATAGAGGCTTGTGAAGCAGCTAAGGAGGTTGTGTGGCTAAAGAAGTTCTATTCTGATTTGGAAATTTTTCTAGGTATGAATAAGCCACTTGTCTTATACTGTGACAACAGTAAGGCAGTAGCTAACTTAAATGAACGAAGAAGTCACGAGAGGGGAAAGCATATTGAAAGGAAATATCACTTAATCAAGGATATTGTTCATAGAGGAAATGTAGCAGTTATGAAGATAGCTTCAGAACATAACCTCGCCAATCCTTTTACTAAAACTTTTTCTACCAAGTCTCTTAAAGATCATGTTAGCAATAAGGGTTTGAGGGAGATGCCTCATTTGCTTTAGGGAAAGTAGGAGATTGTTGGGATTAGTGACTTTTAAAGCATATGTTTTGAACAATGTTTTATGAAATGAATTTTTGCATATATTGTTTGTTTATTATTATTATTAGAATAATATTTGTAACGCCCCAACTCCAGGGACCGTTACGGTGTGCCTTGTAAACAGTGCTAAACTCGCTAATCGAGTCATTTGGCCAAAATCGTGTAACTAAGTATGATTAGCAGTTTAGGGATTAAAAACTTTGGATAAGATGTAACGTTTCACTAAAACGTTTAATATATACGTTGGGATCCCAAAAATATAATTTTAAAGTCTACTACAAGAAAACATTTACAACAGGCCGTTCTACGCGGCAAAACAGGGTTTAACCCTAGTTCCACTTTAAACCTCGGTCGTGGCGGACGAGCAGCTGCATATGTACATGTCATCACCTAAGCTCTCCAACTCAAGGATGGTCCAGCTTCCTTTTGCCTTTACCTGCACCACATAGCACCCGTGAGCCGAAGCCCAGCAAGAAAACACAATATAACAGGATATAATATCAACAGTAATTTTATTGATTATTCAGGGCCAACAGTCCAAACAAATAGGTGACTAACACAAAAGTCACAAATGTGGGAACAGCACCCTTTAGCCATGTGATGATAGGATCACCAAGGCTTAACTGATAGGTTATCCTTTCATAAGTTCGATCAGGATAGGTGTATGGTGAATGGTCACCAACATAACCTTCCTCCCGACTCTAAAGTCGTAACTATGGAACAGCGTTCCCTAGCCATGTGACAACAGTCACCGGGGCCATATGCCCTGGCTCTAAACATCTGGTCTTAGACCAGGCAAGTGCTTATAAGTTCATCGACTTTAGGGTCGGTCCAGCATTAATGCCATAGAGCCATTCAATGCATGTTCATCGACTTTAGGGTCGGTCCAGCATTAATGCCATAGAGCCATTCAATGCTTGTTCATCGACTTTAGGGTCAGTCCAGCATTAATGCCATAGAGCCATTCAATGTTGATATCGATTAGATCTAATCTTCACTCGGCCCTGCGTCCTCGACGCTTATGCCATTTCTGACCCTCAGGTCAATGAAACACGACCAGTGTTCAGCTCATTGTGAACTTGACTAATAAATCACAGCTTTACAGATGAATCCAACACCATTGTCGTTTCTGACTAATAAGTCAGTGCCATACACAAGTAAGCCATGCCACCAAACATATGTCACATATCCAATAGCCATAAACAAGGTATTCAGCATGCTCACTCAACAAGTATTAATACAGTTAGGACCATGCACAAACCCAGAGGCACAAGATCTAAACAATATCATACTCAGTACTCAAAGCATGTCCTAATCACATGTTTCTCATGCATCATATGCATTATATTCAACAATCCAGCATGCACCAATAATAGCCATGCATGTCACGTTCAATAGTCAACCAACATGCATCGAGAATAGCCATGCATGTCATACTTAATAATCAACCAACATGCATCAAGAATAGCCGTGCATGTCACATATACACGGGGTGCAGTTTTCTTACCTCAAAGTCGAGCTAGAATGATTAAAAGAACGACCCTTGAGAACGATCAACTTTTAGTCCTTTAGCGGTCACCTAGTCATAACCAAACATATAGGATACCATTAATAAAAATGACCAACATAGGTTCCCAAACCAATATCTAGCCTCCGGAACATCAATCCACACTTAACCGGGTAGTAGGATCAACCCCGAGGCCTATGGCTAGCATCCCAAAGTCAAAAACTCATTTCTGGCCAAAAATGCCCTGATGGGCCGCAGCTCACCATAGCCATGCCGCGACTCACCCTCAGACAGAAGCATAACTCTTCCCAGAAACACACTCAGGCCGCGGCACATTACGCAAACCAATAAGCCACCAGCTTGCTTCCCCTGCGTTTCTCCTCGAAACCAAACCTTCAAACCAGTCCCAAACTTCAACCTAACATTCAATTCAACCACTAAACATTATCAACAACTCACCCACATCAAAACCCAAGTTAAACATCAACTAAACTTCCATTAATTCCAACTATTTACCAAGTAATCACAAGCTGAAAGTTTAAAGCCAAAAACAGAGTATACCATGAAACTAATGGCTGGAACTTACCTCAAAATTGATTTTGAATCCCCTTTAATGGCTGAATCAAATCCCTAAGCTCCCACCTTTGATCTCCTATCTTGACTCCTCAATTTGGGCTCTCAAAATTCAAAGGAAGAATGAAGGGAAAAGCTTGTACGGGAGAGAAAGGAGGAGATGAGGATGAAGCTCTGTTTTGTTCTGTTTTCCACAGCCTACTAAACCTCATATATATCCAAACTAAATGACCTAAATGCCCCTAGGTCACCAAAGGTTCCTAAAGCCACCCCAAGGGCAAAATTGTCCTTTCCAACCTACACCGTTAATTATAATTAACGCTCTCCAATTCCCGCTATTCTCAATAATCTCGAATACCAATAAATCATATCCCATTACCCTTTTATTCCCGATAATGTTCTAGTCATCAAAATGACCCCGAGACTCACCCCGAGCCCCGAACCTAAACCCATTATGACTAGACCGAACACTTACATCTCATGATCGTCTCATGCCAAATAGCTCGAACCAATCCACCTTATAATGTGGCTATATTAATTAATCACAACCATGCACCCAAAATACACAATTACGCCCACAGCGGCCAAAATACCCTTATAATAATAAATACTCCCATATGCATGCACTTACCATCATATAATAATATAACTCACACGAACATGCATATGATCATTAAATAGCATCATAATTCAATTATGGCCCTCCCAGCCTCCTAATCAAGGTCCTAACCCTTATTAGGAAATTCGGGGCATTACAATATTATATGAATATCAGAAAATTCCCAAATTTGTTACCGTGACTACAATCTTGTATTGTTCCGAGAGGATTAAGATTGTAGGGAACGAATTTAAACAATTCACAGTAAAACAAAGTTATGTGGAATCTTTGGATTAAATACTGTAAGTACGGTTCACTAGTATTATAAATACATGTAATCTAGATCTAGATTACCGATGTTGTAGGACATCTTAGTGAAGGTACTTTGTATAAAGTGGATGTACATTAACGAGACCTGATATGTTATTAATACTTATTAAAATTGTTTACTTTATAAGTATTAATTAAACATATCAATAAGATGATCATATACAAATTGATCTTATTCTTGAGGTTATTATGAACTCATGTTTATGTCATATAAGTTCTTTGATTCACTCGTTATGGTTTCTCATAATAATCAGGCTAAAAACTTTTGTTTTCAGAACTTATTGATGTAAATGGCTGGGGATATAATATATAGATATGGAATCTATACCTTTCCAAGAGGAATTGAATAATGGTTCTATTAAGAGTTGGCTTTTGGAACTTAAAGGTTACTGAGCTCAAATTCATAAATTAGTTTATGAATTAACCTTCACTAGTAAAGTTAATGGTACTTAAGGAAACAAGATATAATTAAAGAGGTTAAATGATGATTAATTCTTACTTTAATTATGAACCATTAATAGAGGATTCAATTGTATGTAGTGATTAAATCGATGGACACTTTTTTATATATTTAAAAGTATTCAATAAATAAATGTTTATATTACAAGAGTGCAATCTCATATTTTTAGTGGAATAATATTGAGATTAATAAATGGAGGTTATTACATTAAGTATTTTTAATTAATAATCTAAATTTATTGGAGCTTGAAATTATAGGTCCATAAGTCCCCGAGAAGACTTTATCAACAATATTCAAGGTAAGAGTTCAAATTGGAAAAGATCAAGAAAATGACATATTTGGAAGAAATTTGTTCTTCAATGTCAAATATGTAATTGAGACAAATTAATTAATTATTGTTATCCCCAAAATTTGAAAACGATGACGTGGCAATAGAAATGACAAATGGCAAGGAATGGTTGGGTGATCTGGCTTAGGAGTGACCCGGTAGACCAGTGAAGAATGTTGACTGGCCAGTCAAGTGTCATGACCGACTAGGCATGACCTTGCCCGACCAGTCACATGTTTGTCTGCCCAGGCATGACCTTGTCCGACCAGTCACATGTTTGTCTGCCCAGGCATGACCTTGGCCGACCAGGCATGACCTTGGCCGACCGGTCATGACCATGTCCGACCAGCCAAGTGCATGTCTGCCCAGTCAAGTGCGTGTCCACCCAGTGAAGGTTTGGCCGACCAGCCTGAATGTGATATGGATCGACTAGACAGAGCAGGGCTACGCAAGAGATCCCAGAAACGGCTTCAACAAGAATCGGTCTTGGCTTGCGCAGGAATCTCTCAGTTTATCCCACGAATATAGTATATTGTTATATTCTGAATATTATTGTAAATTAAATATAATGAGAATAACAAAATATCCCGATTATGGGGGATATCATCTGTACGATCCTGAGCCTATAAATACAAGGCTTATGGCATCATAAAGGGGACTTTTGGACTTTTGGATTCGAATTCCAATTTTCTAGAGAGAGAGTACTTGTATTTTGAGAGAATTCTTTATTCTTGTAATTTGCACTGAAGAAACTCAGTTGACTCAGGTTCATCTGATCTTGAGTGTAGATATATAATCACAACTCTAAGTGGATTAGGCTATTACCAACACATTGGGGCTGAACCACTATAAAAATCGTCTATGTCGTTTATTTCTCTTGAAGGTTTTTGTCGTTTTTGACATCTACACGTCATTGGCCAAAAACGCAGTCAACAATTATATTTTTCTAAAATTATTTTGGTATTTTTGAAAATAGAATTTAAATTATTAAGATAATTAATTTTGAATTAATTAGCTTTATTTATTTAAAGGGATATTTGCGGTGAAAGTACACAATTTATTATGTTTATAGAACTTATGTACCCAAGTTATTTTTTTAGTGGGGAAAGTACCTTTCGTCCAAGTTTTGGTGCAATTTAGTACAACCGTCAATTCTCATCATTAAGTTTGATTGTGACACGTAGGCAAAAGTACCTAATTAAATGGATATTTGCGGTGAAAGTACCCAATTAAAGGGATATTTGTGGTGAAAGTACCCAATTTAAGATATATTTGCGGCGAAAGTATTTAAGTTATAAGTAAATTTCACGCCATGGTGGCGGACTTAACGGTAAAACAAACAGATGCACAAAATTGCACCAAAACATGGACGGAAGGTACTTTCACCGCAAAAAAAATAACTTAGGTAGTTAAGTGCTACAAACACAATAATTTAGGTACTTTCGCCGCAAATATCCCTTATTTAAATAATGTGAAAAAAGATATTTCTGATAATTCAAATTGGATTTGAATTTGAAATGAAATTGTTGTCCGTATTTTCACCTCTGACACGTGGCAATCCCCAGTGATTGGCTCGGACATTCATGGACATCGTCTGGGCATGTTACTGTCCGAGGCCTCTAGTCAGAGCAAGGGTCCTCCAAGATGAGACTTTGCCTTACAGTGGGCCATGGGTGCCTTGGTAAGTTACTTCACGAGGTTCATCCTCGGAGCTGGAGGTTGCCCAGCTCAGGTAATTAAGGTGAAGACTCTTGTCCCCCTGCTGTCTCCCAGGTCCGAGGTTTTGGTTCTCGGACCTAAGATAAGGAGCAATGTGTCATTAAATGTGGGTTTTCAGAGCCAGAGGGCCGTCTGACAACCTTTATGGGCGATCCATCAACAGTGTTGTCGAGTGTACGACTCGACAATTTGCACACCCACTACGCCGCCTGACATGGAGGTACTTACAGCATGCCCTGACAATACCTGGGGCATGTTCACTATAAAGTAGGTGCTTTTCTGCAGTGGGCCCCACAGATCTCGCTTGGGCTGTGGTTTCTATTCAATGCAGCCCAATACATTGAATTAGTATTAATCCCCCAATAATGGGAAGAATGTGTATTAACTACTTATGATTAGTATTAATGACCCCATCTTCTTTAAATAGGGCTAGAAATCTCATTGTAATGGGTTCGGTTTTTTAGAGAGAAAAAGACCATGTACTCAGAGCAATCTAAACACTGCGTGAGAATACTCCATTGATGCTTGCCCTCACAAGCTTCCAAATCTTTTAATACCAGAGACTTGTGGACTAAGGTTCTTTAATAACCTGAACCACGTAAAAATCATTGTGTTCAATTCACTTATTTCTTTACTCTCTCTTCTTAAAGTTGATTGCGAAAAAGGCAGTCAACATATATTTATTCTTTAATAAATATGATAAATAAGTTATGAGGTTTAGATATTTTTTAATAAATAATTATTAAATAATAATTAAAATAAAATGGTCGGAACACGTCCCTGAAATCAGGGATGTGTACACGCCAACTAAAGTGCATGCATTGTAGTTTGCGTGCAACTAAGTCCAAGAATGGGTCTTAGATATTTATTTTATTTATTTAATTATTTAATAATTGTTTTATAATTTAAATTTTGAATTTCAAAATTTTAATTAATTCTTTTATAAATTTATCAGATGGGAATAGTTTATATAAGACTTTTGACAGAAAGAAAATAGATCTTGTTATTTTCTCTATCCCTGAAAACTGTCTCAGACCTAATATTACAAGATCTCATGTGTTGAGAATATCTTGTGAATCCAAAAAATTTCCCTACCATTACTCTATGTGCCCACACATGTCTTGAGGTATAGAGATACATCTTGAAAGATCTAGGTCTGAGTATTTTGAAGAACTGCTTTGGAATGGATGTTCGTTGAAGATACAAAAAGATAGCGAGGATTCTTGATAATTCTTCAACTGGTAAATCCTCATCTTTTATTTCTCTATGATTAATGTATTGCATGTTAATGAATCCAATTATTTAAAGTTTGTTTAAATAATTTTTTTTTAAAATCTCTGGGCCTAACACCCCGTGCTTTCCACTGCGCACATGGTAAACCAGTTACGAACAGGTGTAACATCCTGGCCTTGAGGGCATGTTACAAGCTAGGTTGGTGGTCGGTCAGAGGCGTACGCAAGGGTGTAAGTTGGTGAGCATGTCCGTGCCTAGTTTATACGGCAATGGCATTTTCGTAAATATCTTCAATATTATCCGGAGATGAACGGGACTGTTGGGTTTTATGCCCTTATAAAACCATGTTGGACATGTAACGCGATTTTATATTGTCGATAAAAGTAGTAGAAATCATTTAGTTTGACAACCGTGTTGCTTGCTTGTTTTATTACATGATTATTGAAATAATACAAACATTTATAAAATCTTGAACATATGGATAGTTGCAATTATAGTGACTAGGTGGTCACAATGGATTTTAATTGTAATTATATGTTCAAAAGAACAAGTCCTAAGATTAAATTAGTGCATTGGATTTTCACTGATTAGGCAATCTACGATATGATCTACTTACACATCCGGGATGTGATGACTTGTCCAAGGCACTGACCAAGTAGATAAGATCGGATGTATTTGGTTACATCAGACTAGGACGAATATTGATTTTTGATTGATAAATAAGTATCATTGTTATCAAATCTAATCAATGTCACAATGTTGATCATAGGTTAAGTCAATCTTAATTCTGAGTGATAATATTCTACTAATTATATTATTTAAATATTTTGACTTGTTCGTTACCAGCTTACCCTACGGTCTAGCCCATACTTATATCTTGGAGATTTAGTATTGTAATTGAGTGGGAGTATTATTCATAGATATGAAATCTATAACTTCTGTATGAGAAGTGAAAAGATGATTTCCTTAATTGCTTTGTTCAAAAGGTTAAATGATTGAGATCTCATTTCTGTGATTAAGTTCACAGAAATATCATTTATAAGGAACTTAGTGGGAGTTAAGGATAAAATACTAATGAGGGGTAAAATGGTAATTTGCACCCATCTCGTTAGTAAGTCATCGATAGGGGATTGACTGACTGTAATGGTTATAACAATGAATAACATATTTATGGTTTGGAAAATACATTCTATGAATTCAACAGTTCAATTCTAAGTCTATAGTAGAGTCACGAGGAATTAATAAGGTAGTGAAATTATTCGTAAATAAATTCACGGTAACTTGTTAGATCTTGATTTTATGGATCCATGGTCCCCGCATCACCTTTGAGTAAATCATCTAGAATTTCTCAATTAATTGATTTAATTATCAATTAAGATTTTTAAAGTTGACTAGGTCAATTTACAGAGATATGAGATTTAGAGAATAAAAGATAATCTTTGGGTAAATTTATTAATATTGATAAATTGGTGTCAATATATATAAATAATATTAAATCAAGTTTCAAATTATAATTAGTTAATTGGAATAAGGATTTAATTAATTAATTAAAATAAATAAATAAAAGGTTTTGAATTTAGGCCCAATTGGGATTTAAATTAAAAACAAAGAAATTGAGCCCAAATTCATTTGTGGGAGCCCAAAGCTTTTATCTTTTTGTTTATTATTTTAATTAATTTAAATTTAAATAAAGCCCATTAAGTTGCCTACATAAGGAATATGATATCTAGGGTTTTCATAAGGAAGTCAGTCTCAATTGATTCATTAGGTAAGAGAAAACCTAGGCAGTCTAAACTTTCTTTGCCACTCTCTCTTCTTCTTCTCTTCTAGATCTCTATCTCATGTGTTGAGAACCAGCCCACACTAGTTCTAGGTTGATCAAAGGCTTGGTGAGGAAGATTGTGTTGCTGATCTAGTTCAATCTCTTGATAATACTCTGCTACAGAAAGGAATCAAGGGTTAGAGATATTGAACGAAGGAATTGTTCCAGTTCCGCTGCATTATGTAAGTTTTTACTTTACTTTGTATTTATATCAATTTCATAGGAGCATGTTCTAGGAATTTTCATGTTTGTTTGATAATATGTAAATTGCATGAAAATAAATAAAGATCCTGCAATATGTATTTTCGTACAATTGGCCTTAGAGACATAGATTGCTAGTTTATTTTAATGAATGAACATGTATGAAATTGATTGGTATGTTAGGGTAATAATTGAATGGTACATGTTATTGGTGAATGTTTATGTTTTCTTATGTAAATTTAGTAATAATTTTGTTGTTTTTGGCTTGTTTTTGATTAAAAATTGCACAGATTTAAAAAAAAAATATTGGACTGATTTTGCAGTGTGCGTGCTGGGCATGCATTAAGCCACCGCTGGAACCCGGCCGTATGGACGTTCGTACGGCATTGGTGCCGGACCCCGCGTCGGCATTTTTTCGCAAAAAAAAAATATAATTGGATATTTTTGTGCAGTTAAATTTAAAATATTTAAAATTTATTATCTTATTATTTTAGATATTTTAGCTTTTTAAAATATTTTGAATTGGTTATCTGATAATCATGATATTTTAAGATATTTTTTTATTTTGTTATAAATGAAATATTAAAATTAGTTATCTGATTATTCAAGATATTTTTATTGTTTAAAATATTTATAATTAGTTATCAGATAATTCTAAATATTTTAAATTTGGTTAAAAGATATTTTGATATTTTAAAATTGGTTAAAATATTTAAAAATAAAATATATTGTCATTCCTAACAACTTAACAGCCTATGTTAAATTAATTATTTGAAATTGAATTTTGTTTGATAAATTCTATTTTAATTAATTTAATGTTTTGCAACTTGTTTAATTAATTATATGGAATTTTGTTTGATGAATTCTATATTAATTATTGTATTTTGCAAAATAGTACATTGTTGTGGTATATTTGCATAATATTATTAATATATCAAGCATCATTATTAAGTTATTTTTTGCATTTGGGCTTTAAATATAAGTATAATGATGACTTTATTTTTGTGTTTGAAAAGTGTGGGAAAACTCAAATAAAACTTTCATAAAATGTTAGGTTTTATTTGGGCCCAATTGAACATGTAAAGTTTAAGTTACTCTCTAGTGAGTGGTTCCACTTGTGAAGGCTCATTTGATTTGCATTACTAGATTGGGTTTAATCAATTGAATAACAATTAATAAAACGAAGGTTCAAATTCTTGTCTTTTTGGGCTTTGTGTGGAAGTTAGGGAGCCTTAGTACTGGGTCCGACATACTGAATCCAGCTCTCCTCCATGCAAGCTCGAATTGTTAAGGCTCATTTACCTAAATTGGACTTAATTGTATTAGGTTATTCTTTTTAGTTATACCTAATAATTGATTAGAAACAAATTAATTCTCTTTTTTGGATTAATTTTCAATGGTAATTTTAGAATTAATGGAAAAATTATAAACTATGGTTTATTAATTTGGCAAACCTAAGTTGGTTTATTGATTATTATTATAATTTGGAAACCTAAGTTGGTTTATTAATTATTTTAATAATTTGGCAAACCTAAGTTGATATTTTTCAAAAGAATTAAATACTAAAATATTTAATAATGAGTTTTAAAATTTTGAATTTGATTTCCACCGTTGATTTAACAAGGTTAGAGTTCATTGGGGCCTCATGGCGCTTTGATTTCATCTCCCTACAGAAGGTGTTCACTGGACTTCTTAACATGGTTAAATTTCTTAGGATAGATGGTTATAGATGGACATTCTATAGACTCATCCCTATGGTGACTATAGGAATTAAGTCTATAATAATCGAAATCGTGGGGCAAACTCATAAAATAAGAAATATTTGTGACTCTCGCCTACCAGGACACATGAGTTTTCGTTACTTTGATCAGATGGAATAGGTAGTTAATAAAATTCTATGACGTTTTATTAATTGAGATGTTTCTCTATTTAACTAAGTGAATATTTGTGACTCTCGCCTACCAGGACACATGGGTTCATGGCTAGTTAAAGTACGTAAGAAATAGAATATAAGTGTTTTAGTATTTTGCTTATCTCAAAACATTTGTATGTTATGTTATTTCTAAAAATTTAATGAATAAATGTTTGTCAAGCAATGCGTTGATTTCTACTTAGTTGATAATCGTAGCTCTAGGCTTTCCACCTCATACTCTCTCTAATCTCTAAAAGGTTACTCTATGGTGGGAACCTCACGAAATGTTTGTCCAACATCAACATGGTATTGATTATGGACAACATCAAGTTCATGATAATCAAATATATTCCTATTTTTCCTATGCAACGATCACCAAATCCTTCAAAAGAGGATTGTTGATGGTGGTTTGAGCAAAGGAAACGATGCTAATACTACTAAACAAGCTCAAAGAGAAGCTGCTTTAAGCTTCTTCTTCGAAGAGCAAATGAGGAAGAAATTCAAAAAAAAAAAGAATAAGAAGTCCATTGGCAAGGCATCAAATGCTGCAAAGCATCTTGGAGCAAGACCTGATTATAAGTACATAAAAAGGGGAGTGTTTCCAACTGCACGGAGACTGGGAATTGGAAAAAGATTGCCCGGCACTCAAGGCATATGGAACCCAAGACAACAAAACTTGTATAGGATGCATGTTATTTTAGAGGATGATACTTCAGTTTTGGATCACTAAATCAAAATCTACTAAACATGCAAGTATTTTTTTTACACTTTTTAACATTGGGAAAGCCATGAAGGATAAAAATCCAATGCTTGGAATCCATCAAGGGTTGTTCGTATCAAACAAGGCAAAAGGATAAGTTTGAATGAATTTTGGAAATAAATATATTGTTTTAAGACAATGTTTATTTTATTTCGATTTTCAATGGAAATTTTAATTTCATTTTTTCTTATTACATCAACAACAATTTGTAGATACTTTCACAAGTAATAAAATCCTATTTCTTTAAATGTATGTGAATTGTGGGGTGGATGTATGAAAAATGGGCTATACCTATTGCAACTAAACGAACCCTATAAACTAAATAACGAGTTGTTTAAGATAGCTAAATCTAGGATCGTTAAACGACAAAAGGTCAATAACGATGGAAATGACGTACATTTGGCATCTTTGCTTTGGTCATATTTGTTATGATAGGATTCAAAGACTAACAAAGGTTGGGCTTTTGAGGGAACTCACCTAGGGTGACCAACCTGATTGTGAATCTAGTCTCAAGGGTAGAATGACAAAGCGTCCATTCTTTGTGATAGGAGAAAGGGCCAAAGAACCTGTAACGCCCTACTTCCTTAGAGTCGTTACTAAGTGAGTTAAAAACGTGCCATTAGCTCTCTAATCGAGGTTTTATATTAAAAGTGTAGCTAAACTGTAATAAAAGTCGTTTAAAGGCAGTTGATATAAAAATGTGGTCATTCATTGAAAACATAAAGAGTTATACATTTGGGATCCCAAAATACTGTTCAGAAAATACTGTACATCTCAAAACACATTTAAGGTTGACCTAAGTGACAAATCAACCAAATACATTACATCATCCCAAAATAACCTTGGCCATGGCGGCCAGCCAGGCCAAACATGTACTCGTCGCTCCATGCTCTCCGTACTCATGGTTGGTCGACCTTTCCTTTGCTCTTACCTGCACCATAAAGCACCTGTGAGCCGAAGCCCAGCAAGAAAACTCACATAAAACATATATCATATAACATATAACATATGCAAAATAGTCAACATATACAGCAAGACAGCCAAGAGGCTAAACATATAACGGCCAACGTCGTCCCAGGTGCTTTACCAGGCCCTAGGTTTGTGATCTTCACTGAAAGGATGACTCCAACATCCTAGGAGGGTCTCGCCCTAACGGCCTGCACTCCATGTGCTCAATGCTGATCTCGGTCCCTTGTTGTACTTAGCTTCCTGCCGTTCTCAGCCTTCACTGTTCCCGGCCTTCACCATTCCCAGCCTTTGCCATTACCGGCCTTCGCCGTTCACTCACAAATATGCATCACATAGAATAATATCGACATATATTTAAACATAAACCAAACATAAACAATAAGGCTACACCCTGCAAATCAATCAATAGGGTCACACCCTGCAATACAAACATTAGGGCCACACCCTGCTCTACAGATACAACAGTTTTCTTACCTGTGTTCCGAGCTATCCGAGCATTGCAATCCCGAGCACAATCCTCTAACCCGGGCCTCTTTGAAAACCTAGTCACAATGTATTCATAATAACCATCCTTCAAGTTCTAATCCAATAAATAACTTCAGAATATAAATCTAGCCTCCGGGATCTCAGATTCTACCAATCCGGGTAGTAAATTTCTTCCTGAGCCTTAACATTTGAGTTCCCAAGCTAAAAACCTTCAAACAGCCAATATTTGCATTTGAGTCGTGGCCCAACCCCTTAAGGGCCGCGGCACGCTCAAGTCAGGGGAAAAATGCCTCTCTGCTGAGGGACACGGGCCGTGGCACACTATAACTTGCGCCGCAGCACGCCTGGGCAGACAGAGGCTTCCAGCCTCTTCGACACACACGGGTCGCGGCGCCTAAAGAACAAGGTCACGGACCAAGCCCCCAAACCCAGAAAATCACACCATTTCCTGCATTTTTCCTCGAGCCTAAACCCCATTTTCATACTTCAAACATCAATTAAACTTAGAATTGAACCTGGATTCCTTGTCCATACAACCTAGACATCATATCCACCAGTATGTCGTCAATGAATACGATCATAAACTTGTCCAGATAATCCTTAAAGACCTTATTCATCAAGTCCATAAAGATTTCTGGGGTGTTGGTTAATCCAAAGGACATAACCAGGAATTCATAATGTCCATACCTCATGTGGAAAGCAGCCTTTGGTATGTCTTCCTCTTTAATCCTTAACTGGTGGTAGCCTGACCGAAGATCAATCTTAGAGAACACTGTCTTCCCTTGTAACTGGTCAGACAAGTTTTTGATCCTAGGTAGTGGGTACTTGTTCTTAATGGTCAACTTGTTCAGCTCTTTGTAGTCAATACACATCCTTAAGGATCCATCCTTCTTCTTGACAAACAACACTGGAGCACGCCATGGTCAAAAACTCGGTTAGATGAATCCTAAATCTAATAACTCTTGCAACTAAATATTCAGTTCCTTCAACTTTACCGAAGCAATTCTATAAGGTGTCCTAGATATTGGCTCCGCCCCTAGCGCCAACTCTATGACAAACTCGTTCTCTTGGTGTGGCGGCAACCCTGGCAAATCTTCGAGGAACAAATCAGGAAACTCACATACCAGTCTGGTCTCACCCGATCCAACTGACATAACTCTGGAGGTATCCATAATGTTTGCTAGGAATCCTATGCAACCTTCCTGCATCAGATCTCTAGCCTTCAGTGCCGAAATCATAGGTACTCGCAGTCCACTCACTGTCCCCACGAATACAAATGGTACCTCCCCTTCTGGTTCAAAGGTCACCATCCAGTGCTTGCAGTCAATCTTCGCCCCATACTTCGATAACCGATTCATCCCTAGGATCATATCAAAGTCATCCATTGCTAGCTCAATCAGATCCACAGAAAACTCCCTACTGTCTATCTCTACTGGCAATGCTCTAACCCATCTCCTAGAGACTACCAGTTTCCCAGTCGGCAACAAAGTCTGAAATCCCCTAGCATACAAATCACTAGGCCTACACAACTGATCTATCACTCTAGTAAAAACAAATGAATGAGTATCCCCTAAGTCAATCAATATAGTAAAAGAAGAACCAGCACTAGAAATCTGACCTGTCACGATCGAGGGGCTAGCCTCAGCTTCAGTCTGGTTCAAAGTAAATACTCTGACAGGAGTGAGACTGTCGCTCTATTTTGGCTCTTCTTTTCTGGCTTGTGGGCAATCCTTCCTCAAATAACTGGTATTCCCACAAGTAAAATAGGCCATAATCCTGCACTTTCCCTGATGACGTCGTTTGCACCGAGGACGCACTGGGAACCTCCTCCAATTGTCTCCCCCGCCCTAACGGCCACTAGAAGCACCTCGTGCCCTCTTATCCAAGCCAGGAGGAACAAAAGAGTCTGGGGCCCTTCTCTTTCGCTCACTGGGGTCACTACCCTAGCTAGATCCAGCAAAAGGAGGCACCGTCTTCCAAGCATCGTGCCTAGCAGTGCCCTCTCTCCATATCTGATCCTCGGCCCCCGTAGCTGTAAGGGCCTTGTCCACTACCTGTGCATAAGTGGTAGTCCCATAATCCAAAGTTATTTTGATGTCACGGACGATCATGACATTCAACCCCCGCACAAACTGATCTCTTCGTGCCATGTCAATCGGCACCAAATTCGGCGCAAACTTTGCTTACCAGTCAAACTTCAAGGCGTACTCAGTAAATGTCATTCAATTCTGAGTCAAGTTGGTAAACACAGCAACCTTCATAGCTCGGACTGGGACACTATAATACTTCTCGTTGAAAATGTTTCTGAACTCCTCCCAGGTCATAACTGCAATATTCCTTCTTTGAGACACAACAACCCACCAGATGTGGGCATCTTCTCTCAACATGTAGCTGGCGCAAGCTACTCTCTCATTCCCTTCCACCCTTAAGAAATCCAGGATGGAAGAAATCATGTTCATCCACTGCTCTGCCCGTAGTGGGTCTGGACCACCCTTGAAGGTGGGAGGATGCTGCTTCCTGAACCTCTCATACAAAGGTTCCCACCTATTCTCCACAGCAGGCTGAGCTAGAACTGGTGCCACAACCTGTGGAACCTGTAACCTGCTGCCCTAAGGAGAGGCATGGTGCCTCAACTGTCGAAGCTCTTCTTCTATTCGGTGAATTCTAGCTTCCATTTCGGCAAATAATTGTTGCCAATTCAGTGGGGCAGGTGGAGGGTTCTGACCCTGGTTGTCATCCTCATCCCTATTGTTGCGGAGTCTAATTGATCGTCGAGGCATTACCACAATATGCCTAACATTAATGACGCTGCTTATCAGGCATGATAACAACAACCAAAACCACCTCCCAATTTCATCTACCAATCACAATCAACAAATCCACATATCACAGATAGAAATACAACAATCAGGAGGCCATGCCCTAGCATCATGCATATGTCAACTCATTCATCATGCTCTATTAAAATATCCAAGAAAACAGGGCACTTTAACAAGAAATTAAGCATATAATTTAATATTTACCAGCCAACCTTGAGTCGAGCTTGTCATTGGCAGCGAGCGTACATGTTCAGTCAATCTCCAGGAACCATAAACCTTGGCTCGCTCTCATACCAAGTTGTAACGCCCTACTTCCTTAGAGTCGTTACTAAGTGAGTTGAAAACGTGCCATTATCTCGCTAATTGAGGAAATGTAGCTAAACTATAATAAAATTCATTTAAAGGCAGTTGATATAAAAATGTGGTCATTCATTGAAAACGTAAAGAGTTATACATTTGGGATCCCAAAATACTGTTCAAAAAATACTTTACATCTCAAAATACATTTAAGGTCGACCTAAGTGACAAATCAACCAAATACATTACATCATCCCAAAATAACCCTGGCTGTGGCGGCCAGGCAGGCCGAACATGTACCCGTCACTCCACGCTCTCCGTACTCATGGTTGGTCGACCTTTCCTTTGCTCTTACCTGCACCATAGAGCACCTATGAGCCGAAGCCCAGCAAGAAAACTCACATATAACATTTATCATATAACATATGCACAAAAGTCAACAATATGCAGCAAGACAGCCAACAGGCTAAACATATAACGACCAATGTCGTCCCAGGCGCTTTACCAGGCCATGGGTCCACAGTTTTCACCGAAAGGATGACTCTAGCATCCTAGGAGGGTCTCATCCTAACGGCCTGCACTCCACGTGCTCAACACCGATCTCGGTCCCTTGCCATACTCGGCTTCCTACCATTCTCGGTCTTCGTCGTTCTCAGCCTTCGCTATTCCCGACCTTTGCCGTTACCAGCCTTCGCCGTTCACTCACAAATATGCATCACATAGCATAATATCAACAGATATTTAACATAAACAATAGGTCTATGCCCTGCAAATCAATCAATAGGGTCACGCCCTATAATACAAACATTAGGGCCATGCTCTGCTCTACAGGTACAATAGTTTTCTTACCCGTGTCCCGAGCACAGTCCTCTAACCCGAGCCTCTTTGAAAACCTAGTCACAACGTATTCATAAGAATCATCCATCAAGTTCTAATCCAATAAATAACTTCAGAATATAAATCTAGCCTCCGGAACCTCAGATTCTACCAATCCGGGTAGTAAAATCCTTCCCGAGCCTTAACATTTGTGTTCCCGAGCTAAAAACCTTCAAACAGCCAATATTTGCATTTGAGTCACGGCCCAGCCCCTTAAGGGCCACGGTGTGCTCAAGTCAGAGGCAAAATGCCTCTCTACTGAGAGACACGGGTCACGACGCGCTATACCTTGCACCGCAACGCACCTAGGCAGACAAAGGCTTCCAGCCTCTTCGACACACACAGATCGCAGTGCCTGAAGAACAGGGTCACGACCCAAGCCCCCAAACCTAGAAAATCACACCATTTCCTGCGTTTTTCCTCGAGCCTAAACCCCATTTTCATACTTCAAACATCAATTAAACTCATAATTGAACCTGGATTCCTTGTCCATACAACCTAGACATCATATCCACTTAAGAATAGCTCTGTAATCCTCACTAACACTCAAAATTCACTCTCATGCTAGCCTCTAGTTCCAGCAGAATTCAACATGAAGATCAAGACTGAATTGTACTCGACCCTGAGCTGATTTCCTAAGTCCTCAAGCTTCCAATCCACCAATTCTTCAGCCCAAATCCTCAAGATTTCTCCAAAATTCTCAAACACCTAAGAGAGAGAGTGGAAACTGAATGAGAGAGAGAGAGTGTGAGAACTGAATGAGAGAAAGAGAGCTAAGAGAGACTTCTATTTTCTTTCTAAATGACCCTAGAACCTCAGCTACCTAAGTGATCATACCCCTCCTTAGTTAAAAAAAAGTCCAAAATACCCCTTAAGCTTATCTAAATCTTCAAGTGCCACCAAGGGAAATTTTGTTAATTGCCAAGTCCCGCTAATTCCTCGAGTGTTCCTATAAATCCTCGTTTAATCCCGACATGTCCAAATCATTGCTAAATTAATATCCATTACTCGATATATCCCGAACACACATAACATTCCCAAAATACCCCTAGGCTCCTCTCAAGCCGGGTATTCAACCCTGTTGTGACTTTCTAGCTAAAATGCTCCCTAGGACCGTCTCGGATCGTGCATCACAAATATATCACCACTCACTTGTGGTATAAATCACAATATACACAAATATTACATTTATGCCATCAACGGGCTAAAATTACAGATATGCCCCTAATAGCCAAATGGGGCCCACATGCATATTTAATTCACCTAAACATGCATTTCTAATCACATTATCATCAAATTCACATATTAACATAATTAAATCAATTATTGCCCTCCCGGCACGCTAATCAAGGCCATAAGCCTTATTAGCAAATTTGGGACACTACAAAATCACTAGGGCTAGTATGTTCAAATGTCTAGGGACAAATGAATGTTCATGCGAGGGGTGGTTATGAGTATTCCGTCACCTTCATCGACAATTGCTCTAGAGACTCATGTAAGTACCTAAAGCATCGAAATTCTAAGAATTTGTTAAGAAGTTCAAAGAATTCATTGCTATGGCTTTAAAAAAAATTAGGTAAAACGTTAAAGATCTTGTGATCTGATAGGGGTGGAGGATATTTTGATAATCAGAACCAAGATCATTTAATTGAACTTGAAGAATTGTCTAAAACAACTGCCCCAAGGACTCTGTAATAGAACAGTGTTGTTGAGCAGTGTGAATCGCGCATTTATGAAAATGTGAGTTCTATGATAAACTATTCAACTCTACCAACTTCTCACCCAGATCCTTTCTGGAGACATACTACCTAGACTGCATGTGACATTTTTTAAATGGTGTGTCGTCTCAATGTTGTCTCCAAGACACCACTAGAATTATGGAATGGTCGTGAACCTAGTGTACGTCATTATAGAATTTGAGGGTGTCATGTTTATGTCCTGAGGAAAAAGGTAGGAAAACTAGAACAACAAACTAAGGTTTGCTTGTTTGTTGGCTATTCTAAAGGTGCTCAGGGTTGTCTGTTTTATAGTCCAGTAGACAAGAAAGTGTTTGGCTCTACAAATGCTACATTTCTAGATAACGACTACATAATGAATTTCAAGTCTCGTAGCAAAATAGTATTAGATGGAAAAACGATAAACTATTGTTCCATCCTCACCGATGCAAGTCAATGAAAACAAGGTAGATTTAGAAACCACTAATCCAAGTCAGAAAGTTACAGTGCCTCATCATAATGGGAGGGTTTCTTGGAACCCGGTACCTATGAAATGGATAGTGAAACCCACAAGCAAGTTGGGGACACAAGTAACAATGATCCCTTGGCCTTTAAATAGCATAAAGGAATCTTTGAATCAAAGCCAAGTACCAAGAAATAAAGTCTAAGTACTCTTAATTTGTCTGAGATCTTGTAGATGTGCCATTGGACTTTATGCCCATGGGGTGCAAGTGGATCTATAAGAATAAGAGAGGAGTTGTTGGAAAGTGTAATGACCCAACTACTCTAGACCTTGGACCATTACTAACTTCTATACAAAATTTACGAAAACATACATTTGAAATAACATATCTTTATTTCAAAACAGTAAGGTAAAGGCTTAAAACTATATAAAATTCATAAGTATGACATTGGGATCCCATTGTTAGAAACAAAACATAACTTTGACATAATGAAAACTTAATTAAAACTTATTACAACCAATTGCGGAAAAATACATAGAAAACCATAATTAAAGAGACTTCATCCTCGAATCAAACTCTCGGTCCTTCGATTCCATTCCGCCTCAATACACATCCCCAAGCTTCCAAGAACCTTTCCCGCCACCAAAGCTATTTTCCTGCACATATAAACAGAAAGGAGTAAGCCTAATGCCCAGCAAGGAAAACCTAACACGTAAACCATATACATAAAATTCATAATGCAACATAAAACATATCATAAACATATGTCACACATACTATAATGGCCATTATTACTTGGGGTCCCATAAACAAAACAAGGCATATGCCCATTAGATTTGTGGGGCTTGCTAGCTAAGCAAGTCATATGCCCATAAATTTATTGGGGCTTGTTAGTTGTACAAGTCATATGCCCAAGTCTACAAACATACATAACACACAAATCATAAGTTAACATAACACCTAAATCATAAGATAACATATGGCATAACACATAATATCCTATCCTATTTTCCTTACCAAAAGTATCGGGATATGAGAACAGGTTTGAGACTTTGGAACACTCCTAAAAACCATCAATGAAAGGGTGAGTATACTTAAAGAAAAAGGGATGAAAATAATGAAAAAACTATACCATCGAAAGATACTTACCAAGAACCTTATGTTCAAGATCTTAGATTTCCTATCCAAGAATAAAGAATAAAGTTAGGGTGCTGAGTAGAAAACTATAAGAACTTAAGGAAAACAATACCAAAATGAACTAGAGTTTGGAATACCTTGAATGCTTCTATGACCGATCTAAACCTTGAACTGAAATGTGCTATAAACCTTATTTCCCAAGTGTTTGGTAAGCTTATAATCCCCAACCCAAGTGTTTATACTCTCAAAAATAACCTAGCAGCTTGCAGCCTCTGAACTTAGCTTGATGAATGAATAAATGGTTGGGTACTAGGTCCTATTTATAGAGTTCAAGAATGAAAAGATCTTCATTTAACTTGAATAAAATAATGGCTTTTTAAGTGAAAACTATTTGAATTATCATTCAGCAGAGGCTGAAGACTCGGTCAGAAAGATGCTGGACTTATCAAGAGGTTAAAGATTAAAAAGAGAACGTTTTCAAAGACATTCAAAAATATACTAAGGGAGCCGATATATCTCCCCTTGTAGGCGATATATCGCCTGGGCCAGCATGCCCGAGGCTTGTCGAGGTGATCGTGCGAAGTTACGTGTTTTTCGTATCCCCGTACTGCGATATATCGCCCCCTATAGCTGCGATATATCGGCATACGCTGAATATTTAAACACGAAATTTCACAATTTCAGCTTAATTTGAATTGAGTAAACAACCTTGACTAAGTCCTCTAACGATTTCAAAGCTGCTGACAGACCCTAGGATATTCAAATATTACTCTTAATAAACTTATTCCTCAAAAATACTTAATTATCATTAAACATACACATGACAAGTGTTACTTTCTTATTGGGTCTATCTAAACCTTATAATATAATAAATATCACATCAATATCAGTCATATTAATCAAACCTTAGGTTAAAATTAATATTCTTAAACTATAGGTTAAACTTAGAAAATCTACAAGTGTTACTACGAGTGTCCAATTAAATCCCGGTCTGAACCATAATCCACGGTCATAAAAATACTACTACTATTACTATTATTACTACTATCTAACTAGCTAAGTAAAGTTCTTGGACTGTGCAGAAAGGTTGAGACATTTAAGCCTCAACTCTTGGCAGTTGACTTAGAGAAAACTTTTTCTCCGGTAGCCATTTTAAATTTTCATTTAGTATACTCTTATCCATAGCCACAAATCTTGATTAAGAGATAAGGCAAATGGACATCAAAGAAGCATTTTTAATGGCTATCTTGATGAGACCATTAACATGGACCAATCAGAAGGATTTAAAGTAGCTGGACAAGAAAGTCGGCAAGTTGAGTAGGTCAATATATGGACTTAAACAAGCTTCACGCTCCTAGAATTAAGGTTAAATGGAAATATTAAGACTTGAGGTTTTGAACAATATGTAGTTGACCCTTGTGTTTAACAACTTAGGGAAAAAGACATTGTGGTGTTCTTAATCCCTTATGTAGATGATATCTTATTCATTGGAAACAATGTCAAGAAATTATCAAACATAAAGAACTGACTGGCAATGAAATTCTAGATTTTGTTGTAGCAAGTCGTGCTCTTGGTATATAGAACATCAGGGATAGAAATAACTGAATTTTGGCTCTAACTCAAGCGACCTACTTAGGTGAGGTGCTTGGTCATTACTCTATAACAAATTCCGAGAAAGGATGTTTATCATCTTGACATTGAATTTATTTTTCTACGCAGCAGTCTCCATAGACTCCTCAAGAGAAAGAAAAGATGTAACGAATTCCTTATGCATTTGCAATTATAAATCTAATGCATGCTATGTTGTATGATGTGACCGAAGATCTGCTATGCAGTGGGAGTGGTGAGCAAGTGTCATTAAAACCTTGGAAATGAACAATAGATGGAGGTCAATATCTTTGATGGACTAGAGACTATATGTTAGTCTTTTCAGGTGGATCTTTGAACCTATTAGGCTACACAGATTCAGATTTTAGACTGATGTTGATGACAAGAAGTCTACTTCTGAAAAAGGTGTTTACCCTTGGGGGTGGAGCTATGATTTGGAGAAGCGATAGGTTGTCTGCCATCTCAGTAGCTGTGATTTGGTGAAGCATTAAGCTATCTGCCATTTCAGAATCCACCTTGGAGGCTGAGTACATAGTTGCATCTTTGGCGGCTAAGGACATAGTCTGGCTAAGGAAGTTTTATGCGGATCTCGGTGTTATTCCAAAAATGTATAAACCACTCATTTTTTCTAGTGACAGTAATGAGGCAATAGCGAATTCGAAAAAACCTCGAAACTACAAAAGAGTAAAGCATATAAAGAGAAAGTACCACATTATCAAGGATGTGTGGCGAAGGCGTGATGTGAAGATGATGAAGATAGCATTGGAAGGAAATCTTTCATATCCCTTTACGAAGATATAAGCAGAGAGCACAATTGTGAAGCATGTAGAACACATGGTTTTGAGAAACATGTCCCATTTGTTTTAAAAGGGCAAGTGGGAGTTTGTTGGGTTTTATGCCCTTATAAAACCATGTTGGACATGTAACGAGATTTTATATTGTCGATAAAATTAGTAGAAATCATTTAGTTTGACAATCGTGTGGCTTGCTTGTTTTATTACATGATTATTGAAATAATACAAACATTTATAAAATCCTGAACATATGGATAGTTACAATTATAGTGACTAGGTCATAGTATATTTTAATTGTAAGTATATGTTCAAAAGAACAAGTCCTATGATTAGATCAATGCATTGGATTTTCACTGATTAGACAATCTATGATATGATATACTTACACATCTGGGATGTGATGACTTGTCCAAGGCATTGACCAAGTAGATAAGATCAGATGTATTTGGTTACATCGGACTATGACCGATATTGATTATTGATTGATAAACAAGTATCGTTGTTATCAAATCTAATCAATGTCACAACGTTGACCATAGGTTAAGTCAATCTTAATTCTGAGTGATAATATTATGGCAATTATATTATTTAAATATTTTGACTTGTTCGTTACCAACTTACCCTACGGTCTAGCCCATACTTACATCTTGGAGATTTAGTAGTGTAATTGAGTGGGAGTATTATTCATAGATATGAAATTTATAACTTCTGTATGAGAAGTGAAAAGATGATTTCCTTAATTGCTTTGTTCATGAGGTTAAATGATTGAGATCTCATTTCTGTGATTAAGTTCACGGAAATATCATTTATAAGGAACTTAGTGGGAGTTAAGGATAAAATACTAATGAGGGGTAAAACTGTAATTTGCACCCATATCATTAGTAAGTCATCGATAGAGGATTGACTGACTGTAATGGTTATAACAATGGATAACGTATTTATGGTTTGGAAAATACATTCTATGAATTCAAGAGTTCAATTCTGAGTCTATAGTGGAGTCACGAGAAATTAATAAGGTAGTGAAATTATTCGTAAATAAATTCACAGTAACTTGTTGGAGCTTGATTTCATGGATCCATGATCCCTGCATCACCTTTGAGTAAATCATCTAGAATGTCTCCATTAATTGATTTAATTATCAATTGGGATTTTTAAAATTGACTAGGTTAATTTACAGAGATATGAGATTTAGAGAATAAAAGAGAATATTTTGGTAAATTTATTAATATTGATAAATTGGTGTCAATATAAATAAATAATATTAAATCAAGTTTCAAATTATAATTAGTTAATTTGAATAAGGATTTAATTAATTAAAAAATAAATAAATAAAAGGTTTTGAATTTAGGCCCAATTGGGATTTAAATTCAAAACAAAAAGATTGAGCCCAAGTTCATTTGTGAGAGCCCAAAGCTTTTATCTTTTTGTTTATTATTTTAATTAATTTAAATTTAAATAAAGCCCATTAAGTTGCCTATATAAAGAATATGATATCAAAGGTTTTCATAAGGAAGTCAGTCTCAATTGATTCATTGGGTAAGTGAAAACCTAGACAGTCTAACCTTTCTTGGCCACTCTCTCTTCTTCTTCTCTTCTAGATCTCTATCTCATGTGTTAAGAACTAGCCCACACTAGTTCTAGGTTGATCAAAGGCTTGGTGAGGAAGACTGTGTTGCTAATCTAATTCAATCTCTTGATAATACTCAGCTACAGAATGAATCAAGGGTTAGAGAGATTGAAGGAAGAAGTTGTTCCAGTTCCACTGCGTAATGTAAGTTTTTACTTTACTCTGTATTTATATCAATTTCATAGGAGCATGCTCTAGAAATTTGCATGTTTGTTTGATAATATGTAAATTTCATGAAAATAAATAAAGATCATGCAATATGTATTTTCCTACAGGGACTTGGTAGTTCCCATATTGATGGGTTAATGAATGCTATGGTGCAATCGAATTTGGGAGATTCGGAGAATTGGCACGCTAAGAGCCAATTATGTCTCCTAAGAAAAAATCACATATGTTCCTAGTAGAAGGCTAAAAGTTTAGAAGGCCCTTAGTATGGGAAGCACCTGATGTCAGCTCTTTACCACCCCTGGCGCAGGTGCGTCAACTGAGCTACAACTAGTTATGAGGACTAGTAGGGCAGTCATATGCGGACTACGAGGGGACTCATATGTCTCCATGAGTAGGAGTAATCATGGACATTACTGAGCCACCCCGGTAGTGCGTCGAAGTGTGTTGCTAGAGGTTTATGGGTACGGTTCCCTTAGCATAGGTATGTCGCTTGCATGGAATGTAGCCCAAACCTCCGAGAGACATCGTGGCACGCCATGGCCATGAGTATTGACACGAGATGGCATGGGAAGTCATTTATGGTACTTGTTAGCATGAAAGCATTGAAGGGTGCACTATGCTTGAGTAGGACAAAGGTCCATTGTGTGCTACTAGTCTAGCAGCTAGTCTCGAGGACCTGCCAACATGAGTGAAGGCACGATGCCTTGAGGATTAGACCATAGACGTATGGAAGTCCTTGGACTGTGATGGGAACAATTCGGATGGTATCGAATGGGGCATGACGAGAGGCGTTGGCACATCAACTTGGTGTTGGCTCTTGGACACACATGCTACCTTGGCTTGCGAATGTCTAGGTGAGCATCGGTGTTGGAATTTGCCTTGCCATAGTGAGAACATATGGACAGTGTGAATGTCTTGGCTAGAGAGCCTTGATGCACGGATGCACTTATACATGCCTGAGAGTGTGACTTGGCAAGAGTTGTTCGAGAGACAAAAGTGTGTACAGGAACACGGTCAAGCGAAAAATGTGCCCATTGTTATTCGAATGGTTGGAAGGCTGACCTTGGCTCAGAGGAGTCAAGGTGTCACATGGGCATTTCTGCTGTTAAAATGTCAGCCTGTGACAGTTGGTATCAGAGCCAGGTTCATCTCCAAGTGGATGATGAACCTAGTTGGCCCATCCAGATGAGATGTTGGTGTGTAAAAGGATCAGAAAGGTCTGGATGCTTGAACAAATGTCATCGAGCCTTTTAGTCACGTAGAAAAGATCAATAAGATGAGATGGGATGAGACTTGGTTTCTCTTCTTCGTGGGAATACTGGACATCCTAGAGAGGGGACAAGTTATGGTAGCTTCGAATTAGAAATTTCAGGGATGCTAGAAAGACAACTACCATAGGCAATTGTTGAGAGGTGTTATATTAGAGTTGGAACTCGTTGGCATAAGACAAGATTTGATCAAGAGGTCAAGGTTGTATGCTTAGTTCACTAGTTAAGGTTTGCCTGAGTGATAGTGTAAGTGGTACGTAGCATTGTCGTTGAAAATAGAACTTGTATGCGAGGGTGAGGAAGCATGATAGTGGTTGTCAAATGCTTTGTACTCACATAGTGGTCGAGAGTGGACAACTTTGAGGAATCAGATAAAGATGAACATGAAACGCTTTAGTTGCTACTTGTGTGCAAAAGGGCATCACATGGAGACCAAGGTGGCAGTGCAACAATGTTATCTTGTTAGAGGGTAGTCGTACTTGGAAGTGTTAACATGTTATCTTGTTTTGACCTGGAGGGGAGGCGCCGAGACAATGGAGTGGGACGTGTTGGCTCACAGAGATGTTTAACTGGTGTGAACAACACTAAGGCATTGTAGGAAATGCTAAGTTGTGGAGTGTATGCATCAAAGGCCAGCAGGGCCAAGTAGACTGTGCGTGGAAGTCAGAATAGTACTAGAGTTTCTTCAGTGTCGGAAGGCTGCATCAAGGAAAATAGTACTACAAGAGGGCTTAAGGAGGCCAAGATGGTGCTAGAGTTTAAATGTGGGTCGAAGGGCCTTGCTATTGGGACTTAGTGACCATATGAGCCTATAAAAGCTGAGAAGTTGTGCTAGAGTTTGTATGTGGCCAAAGAGGCTGCATTTAAAGAAACTTAGTGTTTCTTGGAAGCCTATGTTTGTAACTGGTTTACCATGTGCACAGAAGAAAGCACAAGGTGTTGGGCCCAAAGATTTTAATTTTTTTTTATTTAAACAAACTTTAAATAATCAGATCCATTAACATACAATACATTAATCATAGAGAAATAAATGATGAGGATTTACCAGTTGAAGAACTATCAAGAATCCTTGCTCTCCTTTTGTATCTCCAATGAACATCCAATCCAAAGCAGTTCATCAAAATACTCAGACCAAGATCTTCCAAGAAGTACGTGTGTGGGCATGTAGAGTAATGGTAGGGAAAATTTCTGATTCACAAGATATTCTCAACACATGAGATCTTGGAATATTAGGTTTGAGACAGTTTTCAGGGATAGATAAAATAATACGATCTATTTTCTTTCTATCAAAAGTCTTATGAAACTATTTCAATCTGATAGATTTATAAAAGAATTAATTAAATTTTTTGAAATTCAAAATTCAAATTATAAATTAATTATTAAATAATTAAATAAAATAAATATCCAAGACCCTTTCTTGAACATTGTTACACGCCAACTTTGGTGCATGTACTGTAGTTGGCGACACACATCCCTAATTTCAGGGATGTGTTCCAACCATTTTCTTTTAATTATTATTTATTCAAAATTATATAAACCTAATAACTTATTTATCAGATTAATTGAAGAATAAATATCATTTCAAATTCAAATCCAATTTGAATTATCAGAAATATATTTTTCACATTATTTAAATAAATAAAGATAATTAATTCAAAATTAATTGTCTTAACTATTTAAATGTTATTTTTAAAAATACCAAAATAATTTTTGAAAAATATAACTAATGAAAATTAATTTATTAATGAATTAATTTTGTCTCAATTACATATTTGACCCTGAAGAACAAATTTCTTCCAAATATGTTATTTTCTTTATTTTTTCCATTTTCAACTTTTACCTTGAATAGTGTTGATAGAGCCATCTCGGGGACCTATGGACCTATAATTTCAAGCTCCAATAAATTTAGATTATTAAGAAAAACTCTTTAATATAATAACCTTAATTCATTAATCTCAATATTATTCCACAAAAATATGAGATTGCACTCATGTAATTATAGACATTTATTTATTGAGTACTTTTAAATATATAAAAAGTGTCCATCGATTTAATCACTACATACAATTTAATCCTCTATTAATAGTTCATAATTAAAGTAGGAATTAATCATTATTTCACCTTTTTAATTATATCTTGTTTCCTTAAGTACCATTAACTTTACTAGTGAAGGTTAATTCATAAACCGATTTATAAATTTGAGCTCAATAACCTGTCCGTTCCAAAAGCCAACCCTTAAGAGAATCATTATTCAATTCCTCTATGAAAGGTATAGATTCCATATATGTATATTATGTCCCAACCATTTACATCAATGAGTTCCCAAAACAAAAGTTTTCAGCCTAATCATTCTGACAAACTATAACGAGTGAATAAAAAAACTCATATGACATAAACAAGAGTTCATAATAACCTCAAAAGTAAGATCAATTTGTATATGATCATCTTATTGATATGTTTAATTAATACTTATAAATAAATGATATTAATAAGTATTAATAACATATCAGGTCATGTTCATGTATAACCACTTTATATAAAGTACATCCACCAAGATGTCCTACTACATCAGTAATCCGGATCTAGATTACATGTATTCATAATACTAGTGAACCATACTTACAGTATTTAACCCAAAGATTCCACATAACTTTGTTTTACTGCGAACTATTTAAATTTGTTCCCTACAATCTTAATCCTCTCGTACCGATACAAGATTGTAGTTACAATAACGAATTTGGGAATTTTATGATATTTATATAATATTATTCTAATAATAATAATAAGAAAACAATATATGAAAAAATTCATTTCAATTATTAATTTCATAAAACATTGTTCTAAACCTATGCTTTAAAGGTCACTAATCCCAACACTCTCCCACTTGCCTTAAAGAAAATGAGGCATCTCCCTCAAAACCATATTGCTAACATGATCTTTAAAAGACTTGGTAGACAAAATCTTAGTAAAAGGATCGACAAGGTCATGTTCCAAAGTTATCTTCATAACTGCCACATGTCCTCTGTGAACAATATCCCTGATCAAGTGATATTTCCTTTCAATATGCTTTACCCTCTTGTGACTTCTCGGTTCATTCGAGTTAGCTATTTCCCCACTATTGTCACAGTATAGGACAAGTGGCTTATTCATATTTGGAATAATTTCTAGATCAGAACAAAACTTCTTTAGCCACACAGCCTCCTTAGCTATTTCACAAGCCGCTATGTACTCGACTTCCATGGTAGAATCTGTGATATTGGTTTGTTTAATGCTACACCAGACCACAAATCCTCCACCAAGTGTGAACACTGATCCAGAAGTCGATTTTCGACTATCTATGTCTGATTGAAAATCAAAATCAGTGTATCCAGTGGGGTTCAGGTCATCACCTGAATATACAAGCATATATTCTCTAGTTTTTCGAAGATACTTGAGAATATTCTTTACTGCAATCCAATGACTCAATTCGGGATTGGATTGATAACAATTGACTATCCCTACTGCATAACAAATGTTAGGTCTTGTACACAGCATGGCATACATTAAACTACCTACTGCAGAGGCGTGGGATACTGTCTCATATCCTATTCTTCTTGAGGTGTTCTTTAGAAAGGATAATTCCATGACAGGTTGGCATATCACCCTTCTTGGAATTTTTCATACCGAATCTCTTTAGTACCTTATCTATATAAGTAGTTTGAGACAGAGCCAAAACTTTGTTCTGACGATCCTGAAGGTTCTTTATGCCTAGAACATAGTTTTCATCTCCCAAATCTTTCATTTAGAATTGTTCGGCTATCTATTTCTTTACTTTTATCAATGTTCCCATGTCATTCCTAATCAGTAGGATGTCATCAACGTAAAGAACCAATAATACCATGATGCCATCTTTGATTTGTTTGTAGACACAAGGCTCATTAAGGTTTTGATTGTGTCATCAAATCTCAGATTCCAAGATCTCGAAGCTTGTTTGAGTCCATAAATGGACCTAAGAAGCTTGCAAACTTTTTTCTCTTGACCTTTTACTATGAACCGTTCTAGTTGAGACATATAAATGGTTTTGTCAAGACAGCCATTCAGAATAGTTGTCTTAACATCCATTTGTCATATCTCATAATCCATGCAAGCAATTATGGACAAGAGTATGTAGATGGATTTAAGCATGGCTACATGAGAAAATGTTTCTTCATAATCTACTTCTTCTCACTGAGTGTAACCCTCAGCTACAAGCCTAGCTTTGAAAGTTTCCACTTTCCCACATGCTCCTCTTTTTCTCTTGAATATCCATTTGCAACCAATAGGTTTAACATTTTCAAGAAGATCTTCAAGAGTCCAGACGGAATTGGAATAAATCAATTCCATTTCCAAGTTCATGGCATCTTGCCATTTTTCTTTGTCTGAATCTTTCATTGCATCTCTGTATGTCAATGGATCATCTTTGTTTGTGTTTGACACAAGCATCTGAACTTTATGTTCATAGCGAGTTGGTTGCCTAACAACCCTCCCACTACGATGAAGCTCTCTATTGTTCTAACTAGAACTTGTGGTTTCCTCTTGTTGTTGTTCATTGGAAACATTTGGTGATCTTATTACTTGATCTGAGGCTATCTCCTCTAGTACAACCTTATTGCAAGGTTTGTGATTGTTAATATAGTCATATTCAAGAAAAGTAGCATTTGTTGATACAAATGTTTTGTTTTCTTTAGGACTATAAAATATACCACCTCTAGTCTCTTTGGAATATCCCACAAACATGCACAATTCGGTTCGAGATTCCAGTTTTCCAGTCTTTCCTTTCAGCACATGTGCTGGACACTCCCAAATACGAAAAATGGTGTAAATTTGGTTTTGCACCATTCCATAGTCCCAATGGTGTCTTCTTGATAGACTTGGAAGGAAAGACATTCAATATACACATTGCACATTCAATGGCATAGGCCCAAAATGACAGTGGCAATGATTTGTAACTCATCATTGATCTAACAATGTCTAATAACATCCTATTCCTTTACTCGAAAACACCATTCTGTTGTGGCGTTCCTAGTGAAGTGAGTTGGGATTGAATTCCATGCTCATGCATCATCGAATTCATGATCCAGGTACTCTCCTCATCGATCAGATCGAAGAACTTTCAATGATTTACCTAATTGCTTTTCAACTTCAGCTTGTAATTCTTTAAACTTTCCAAAAGTTTCAGATTTCCTTTGCATCAAATATAAGTAACCATATCTCGAATAATCATCAATGAAGGTGACGAAATATTCAAACCCTCCTCTAGCTTGCACATTAAGTGGTCCATACACAACAGTGTGTACAAGTTGGAATGGTTCTATGGCTCTTGAACCCTTTGCAGAGAAAGGTCTTTTGGTCATCTTGCCTTCAAGACAAGATTCACAGACTGGAAGAGAACCAATAGTTAATTCTCTTAAAGGTCCCTCATTTGCTAGTCAATTAATTCTATCCAAACCAATATGCCCCAATCTCAAATTTCATAGATATGTTTCACTGTCGAAATCAGTTTTTAGACGTTTAACAGATCTTGGGTTTGCAACTTTAAACATTTCAGAGTTACATATAGATTGCTTTTTTTCCTTAAGTTTATACAACCCATCATTGGATTTTGCATGACATATTTCAATACCAGATCTTGAGATAACAATCGAATTATTATTAAAAGAAACATCAAAACCTTATTCATGCAACATAGAAATAATAAAGTTCCCAATTAATAATCACATTACTAATCATAAACTAGAATTTTCTAAAACATTAGTTTTCTTGTTCTAAATAGAAATATAAAATTTCTATAAAAAAAAAAGAAAAAATTAAAAAAATTTAAATTGTTCATAACAAAATTAAAATTCCAAATAAAATTAATGATCATGCTCCATCTCTATCCAGCATTTGGCGCACAGTTATCCTTTTTGTGGAAAGATTCTTAACCTGCGATGAAGAACAAAATATAGTCAGTGGCATGTGTGAGTACAAGAATCACCAGAGAAAAAATATATATATATGTAAATCATATTTACCTTTGTTTCTTTCAAATGATTAGACATTGCAGCTTCGTTTATAATCGAGTGCCATATATCATAGGCATTCTCGATATGTATATATTTTCCTATCATTTCGTCAGGCAATCTATAAAGCAAGCAATAACGAGCCAAATGATTGGACTTACTCCAATCACTATATTTTTCATGTTCTTCATAGCCATGTGAAAAGGATGGAACTGATGGGGGCTCTTCAACAATCGTATTCATTAACTTTTTAGTTTTGAGAACGATCATCATTCTCAAAAACCAACAATGCAGGTCATGTAGATCAAATGTGAGAGTTTCGAGGAAGCTATCAAGGGTATGTTTGGGAGATGGCGTGATTGCTGAAATAAATAAATAATATCACAAAATGAATTTAGCATATATTATGAATATCAACAATTTTTGGAATAGTAAATATGATGCATGAATGCAACAAATTTAAATAACACATAAAAACAAATATTACTAATTATGCGATAAATGAATTTAGAAATTAATGGACCAGCCTTAGGGTAGGTCAGACTAATCTTAAATTAATTTTGAGACACTTCTCAAATTCATAAGTGAAAATTTAAAATCAACTATTTTCTCTTTTGACTTATGAACAATCGCTTGTTTGTTCAAGATTAACTAGTCGGCTCGAAAGCCTAGTTAAGCTTTGTGAGTGTAACCCATTATTTTGGATTAATGACTTAATTCAAGAGTGTGCCTTAGGGCCAGTCAAACTTGAAATACATCATCAATCTTATTCTATATAGAAGTTAACCTTGAATAATAACACAGTCAGAAACCTTCCTTAGGGGGATGCAAACAAATGCGCCTCGAGGCCCATTCCATGAAACATCAGTGTTAATTAATAATGGAGAGCATAGGAGTTATTGTTATTACCCCTTCTCCCACTCACGATTTTAGAATATGTGTTTTCTCAAAACATCCTATGCTTTTTAATTAAATTAAATTAATCAAATTAATTTACCAAATGATATTCTAATAATTACTAATCTCATTAAGCAAAATAGGCCCTTAAACTATCTAGTCAATAAATACTCTAATTATTAAGAATATAATTTGCCTATCTAATAAAATTTAATTATCAAATAGGTCTTGAAATAACACTTAAAATCAATTTACCGCTTTGTTCTAGATTAATTATATGATTCATTTATATCATATAATCATAAAGGATGTTCCTAATTCAAACATGTTTCTACTCGATATGAGATGTATACTTGAATTAGATATACTGTGTGAGTAATATGAATTACATGTTATATTGCCTGACAATGTTATTAAACACTTTTAATATATTTAAACATTCAAATAAATAAAATAAATAAGTAAATAAAGGAGAGTCAGGTGTTTTGGGTATTTCGAGAAAAACTACAACACTTGCAATAATTTACAAAATAAATAAAAATAAAACCAAGACATTGTGTAGATTCTCCATCTCCATCTTTTGGGCCTTCTATTATTTTTATGTCATCTAGCCAATTTTGAATTATAAATGACTTCCATAATTTTAAACAATCTTTTAAAATATTGAACTTGGCTAATTAAAAGCTCAATAGGTCATTTAGGTCCAATCTAAACTTGGGCCAGTTAATTCAAAATTTAATTAGAATTTTAAATTTTCAATTAATGATTTGGGCTAAGCCCACAAATTCATAGAAACCAATTAATCACTCTAGGGCTCGGGTTAGGAGCCAAGTGATAATTAGGTTTGCAATTTTAGGGCTTTGGTTGGTGGGGCGGCTCAAAGAGCCACTAGCCACCAACACACAAAGGCAAGGCAGCAGGAGCACGACTGGGCAAGTAGACGTGCATGTGTGTCTAGGCAGGAGGCGTGCAGGGGCGCGACTGGGAGCAGGCACGGAGGTGCGTCCGGGCAAGAGGCGTCGAGGGGAGCGGTTGGGGAGCAGTGCTCGGGTGCGCCTAAGCAGCAAGTGCTGAAAAGGCACCTACGGGCTCGGGGATGGATTTAAATTTTTGTGAATAATTTTAAATGTAGAAAATAAAATTACAGAAAATACTATCCCCCATATGGCTTACAATTTTGTAGAACTAGAAAAAATAAGAACAATTCCTAAACCTAAAACACCGTATAATTAGCGACTCTTAAGAACATACATTCACTAAAATAAACATTCATCCATTCATCACATATTACGATAATATAAGAATGCATATTATACCCACACAGTAATTAATGCATGCAAAGATTAATGGCCGCTCTGGTACTAATTGTTCGTAACTGGTTTACCATGTGCGCAGTGGAAAGGACGGGGTGTTGGGCCCAGATATTTCAATTTTTTTTATTTAAACAAATTTTAAATAATCGGATCAATTAACATGCAATACAATAGTCATAGAGAAATAAAAGATGAGGATTTACCAGTTGAAGAACTATCAAGAATCCTCACTATCTTTTTGTATATCCAACGAACATCCAATCCAAATCAGTTCTTCAAAATACTCAAACCAAGATCTTCCAAGATGTATCTCTACACCTCAAGACGTCTGTGGGCACGTAGAGTATTGGTAGGAAATTTTTTTTGATTCACAAGATATTCTCAACACATGAGATCTTTGAATATTAGGTCTGAGACAATTTTCAGGGATAGAGAAAATCATACGATCAATTTTCTTTCAGTCAAAAGTCTTATGAAACTATTTCCATCTGATAGATTTATAAAAGAATTAATTAAATATTTTGAAATTCAAAAATTCAAAATTAAAATTATAAATCAGTTATTAAATAATTAAATAAAAAAAATATCCAAGACCCTTTCTTGGACCTTGTTACACACCAACTACAATCCATGCACTGTAGTTGGCGTGTAACACATCCCTACTTTCAGAGATGTGTTCCAACTATTTTTTTTAATTATTATTTAATAATTATTTATTCAAAAATATCTAAACCTTATAACTTATTTATCAAATTAATTAAAGAATAAATATCATTTCAAATTCAAATCCAATTTGAATTATCAAAAATATCTTTTTCACATTATTTAAATAAATAAAGCTAATTAATTATCTTAATTATTTAAATGCTATTTTCAAAAATACCAAAATAATTTTAGAAAACTATAATTAATTTCAAAAATTAATTTATTAATTAATACATTTGTCTCAATTACACATTTGACCTTGAAGAACAAATTTATTCTAAATATGCAATTTTCCGGATTTTTCCCAATTTCAACTCTTATCTTGAATAATTTTGATAGAGTCGTCTCGGGGACCTATGGACCTATAATTTCAAGCTCTAATAAATTTATATTATTAATTAAAACTCTTCAATATAATAACCTTAATTTATTATTCTCAATATTATTCTACTAAAAATATGAGATTGCACTCTTATAATTAAAGTAGGAATTAATCACCGTTTAACCTCTTTAACTATATCTTGTTTCCTTAAGTATTATTAACTTTACTAGTGAAGGTTAATTCATAAAATAATTTATGAATTTGAGTTCAAAAACCCTTCAGTTCCAAAAGTCAATCCTTAAGAGAACCATTATTCAATTCCTCTCAGAAATGTATAGAATCAATATTATGTCTCCAGCCATTTACATCAATGAGTTCCCAAAACAAAATTTTTCAGCCTAGTCACTCTGACAAACCATAACTAGTGAATCAAAGAACTCATATGACATAAACAGAAGTTCATAATAACTTCAGGATTAAGATCAATTTGTATATGATCATCTTATTGATATGTTTAATTAATACTTATAAAGTAAATGGTATTAATAAGTATTAATAACATATCGAGTCTCATTAATGTATATCCACTTTATACAAAGTACCTTCACTAAGATGTCCTACTACATTGGTAATCCAGATCTAGATTACATGTATTTATAATACTAGTGAACCGTACTTACAGTATTTAATCCAAAGATTCCACAGAACTTTGTTTTACTGCAAATTGTTTAAATTTGTTCCCTACAATCTTAATCCTCTCATACCAATACAAGATTGTAGTCACAATAACAAATTTGAGAATTTTCTGATATTCATACAATATTATTCTAATAATAATAAACAAAAAATATATGCAAAAATTCATTTTAATTATTTATTTCATAAAACATTGTTCAAAACATATGCTTTAAAGGGCACTAATCCCAACATTTTCCTTGCCATAGTGAGAACCCATGGACAGTGTGAGTGTCTTGGCTAGAGAGCCTTGATGCATGGATGCACTCATAGATGCCTAAGAGAGTGACTCAGTGAAAGTTGTTCGAGAGATGGACGTGTGCAGAGGCACACGGCAGAGCGAAAATGTGCCCATTGTCATTCGAATGGTTGGAAGGCTGACCTTGGCTCAGAGGACTCAAGGTGTCGCACAGGCATTTTCGCTGTCAAAATTTCAGGTCGTGACACAAGGCATCCCCACACTCTTAAGATAACTTAGGTTATACTTCTTTCCTCTCCATAACTCATATGGAGATACATTTTCTTTTCGTAGGAATCTAATTCAATATATGACATGTAACAAGCAAAGCTTCACCCCACAAATTATAAAACAATATATATTATGTAAAAGCATAGAGTTAATTATCTCAAGATAAGTCATATTCTTTCTTTCAGCTATTCCATTTTGTTGTGGAGTGTATGGTGCAGTGCATTCATGTATAATGTCATGTTGTTCACATAGCACATTGAAATCATTTGAAAAGTATTCACCACCTCTATCACTTCTAAAAGACTTTATTATCCATTCCAATTGATTTTCTACTTTAGCTTTATAGATTTTAAATGCATTAAATGCCTCATCCTTACGCTTAAGCAAATACACATAAGTATACCTAGAGAAATCATCTATAAAAGTCATGAAATATTTATTTCCTTTTCTAGTCAACATGTCATTCAATTCACATAAATCACTATGTTTTAAATCTAGCAAGGTTGAACATCTATCAATACTTGGAAAATGTTTCTTTACCATTTTAGATTTAGCACATAATTCACATTTATCATGCCCATGCTCATTCACATCACAATTGAACAATCTATATTTAACAACTCCTTTAATTGTGTTATAACCTATATGAACAAGTCTATTATTCCATAAGGTAATAGAATTAGAATTAACCACATTGCAAGATTTAGATGCCATATCATTATTGTCACTATCAAGAGCACAACATCAAATGCATTGACCTTAGTATCTTCACTTTTTTTTACAATGATCTCATCATCAATTGCATTGACATGTGCACATTCTCTTAAGGTTGAATTAGTCTCATCACTACATGCATGAACCGTGTCAATTCTCTTTAGGGTTATCATACATTCCTCATCGAATGTATTATTCACAATTAAGGTTACAATGCATTCCTCATTAAAATGTATTAAATTTAATAAAAGTCACAAAGTTCTCATCATTAATTAAAGTGACCAAATTAAATTCATTTAGAAGTGCAATGATCTCAACATCAATTGCCTTAACCCTAATCTCATTATGGTTAATTTTACAATTACCATATCTCACATAATGATCAATAACTTTACAAACAAAACAAGTATAACAATAACTCTTGAATTGTTTATTAACATTCACCATTGTACTTTTAACATAAACAATAATCTAAAACTCACAAAAATATGGCAGCAAGAACATTTTATTCAAATTCTCGAAATCTACACATTTAGAAATATGGAATTTGATGATACCAATCTCCTTATGCATATAATCCCATTGAGTTGTCTCATCCTTTGTTGATGAAGACTTTGAATCTATATTCTCATTCATGTAGAACATTTCCAAATAAAACTTTCTTTGATCTTTCATGGTTATGTGTCCAACACAAACAAAATCTTGAAACTAGGATTTGAAAGTTGTAGAAGATGAACCAATTTTCCTCATTGTTGATTATGAAAAACACAAAAAATGAAAGTAATTAGGATAGATATTTTGATTGTTGGGAATATAAGGCTTTATAATTTGCAAATCAACAATTAATAATGGGAATAATTAAATATTTTGAAACCCTAAATGCTAAGCAAGAACCTTATTCAAAATATGAATATAAATCTTGATAATCAAATAAATATGTTCTTAATATGAATGTCAATCTTGAATATAAGAAACTAAATGATTAAATGATGATAAGATGAACTTAGAAATATTTAATGATCAATACTTACAATGAAAACACAATAGAATAACACAAAACAAAGTTAAGGTTAGATAGATATAACCTTTGATTTTGAGAGCAACTTGAATCTTCAAACTTGGGGAACTTCTAAGGCTTATACACAATAAGAATATTGTTGTCCAAAATCTCTATTCTAAGCCTTCCCTTATTGCTTGAAGCTTCAACCAAGTAGAATGAGATTTGGGATTTAACAAGCTTTGAAACTCATGCAAGTCAAGCAACGCTTGATGAGTTTCTTGGAGAAAACTAGTAATCTTGATAGCTAGAGAGAGAGAGAAATAAAGAGTGAGAAAGAGAGAGAGGGATGAGTGATCAATCCACAAATTAACTCATATGAACCCCTTAAATAGTATAGGAACTCAGTAGACTCAACCAATGAGATTAGAGCATTTAAATTTAAGTTTTGGAGCTATTTTACGTAACTGTACAGACTTTCTGTAACAGCAACACATGATGCATTGTCTGGTCCATGTTAGCCTAGGGTTTCAAGATTTTGGCGACGTGTTGCCTCCTAAAGGGCAACACATCGTCGACGCCTCTCTTTCGACACTCCAAGACTTGTCTCAAAGCACCTCCAATTGCTCACAAACTTCTTGGGTACTCTTATATACTCAAAATAAATATTTTGGACCCAAAAAGTTGATTTATAAATGCCTAGGGGTGTTCATAAATTTTCGCAACCCAACCAACCCGAATAAACCAACCAAACCAAACCAAATAAACCAAAAAAAAAAAAAAGCAAACCAAATAACCCAACAAAAATTCAATCCACCCAATATGTAGATTGGACGGGTTGAAAATAAGTCTCAACCCACCCAATAAACCCAAACAAACCAAATAACCCGAATAAGGATTTTATTTAAAATTATTTATATATATTATAAATATATATAATATATACTTACCAAGACACTGGAATATGCTAAATATAATATAATATATTCATGTATATTATAAAAAGTAAAACTTAAAATATGTAAAAGAAACCCTACAATAACCATTTAGCCATCCTCATATTCGCATTTGTAGCCACTTTCTCTTTCTTGTCTCTCCCTACCTCTGGCCTCCCCTAACCTTTGCCTTCACTCTCTCCATTTTTCTTGGCCACGGCAAAACCAAGAGCACCAAGCACAACAACGTAGGAAGCAGGGCACCTACCTCTCTCTTTATCTCCCTCGAATTAGCTCTTGGTGACTCTTCCCTCAAACTTTCTCTCGGCACTCCTCTAATAGGTATTCGACTTTTTTTCCTATTATTTTAATTCACTACTATGATTGTAATACACATTTTTGTTTAATCAGTTAAGATATTCTAGATTTTGTTTTGTGATTTGTGGTCTATTATACAAACGCCTCCACCCTCTAGTTAATTTACACTCAAATATGGAAGCTTTTAAAGCCACAAGTACTAGAAAGTAGAAAGTTTGAATCAAAATAGTGAAACACTAAGCATGATCTGAAGTTTTTATACAAACTTATATATACCTTTATATTGGTTTATGTTATATATATATACATAGGGAAATTTCACTTTTTATACATACTAATAGAGACAATTACATAACAATTCTACCACTAATTACAATTTCAAATTGATGTTAAACATTCCCCTATTTGCCAAAATACCCCTCTCATTTTTCCACACCCAAAAAAATCAATATCTCACTTCTCTCTCTACTCTCTCGGTTTCTCTCTCTCTCTCACTCTCACAAAAACCCAGAGATGTTCAACTCCCACCTCCATCGAGCCCCCAACCTCGTGGAGCCCCCAACCCCGAGACCCACGGTGAAACCAAGACTCCCTCTCCCATCTCTCCGTCGAAACTGAGACCCACGAAGATTACAAGACCCACGTCGACCCATTTCCTCCAAAGTTTCACAATGAAAGGTAAAATCTCAAACCCATTTCAATTTTGATAGATCATATTGTTGAATCTGTGATCTGTGGATTGTGTTCATTGTTTTTTGGGGATTTTTTTTTCTGGGTTTGCACCAGTGGCTCGATATGTTTGATAATGGCTCGATTGATATGTGGTAATAGATGAAACAAGCTCGATAGGCTCGATTATGGTTCAATATGAGCTCAATAGGGTAGGTTGAATGGTTCGATACTTGCTTGATATGAGCTCGATAGGGTAGGTTGAATGTTTTGATACTTGCTTGATATGAGCTCGATAGGGTAGTTTGAATGGTTCGATGGTTTGAATGGTTCGATAGTAGGCTTGATATAGTTAGGCTCGATGGAAGCTTGATATAAGATCGATGGTATCCTAAAAGATTAGGTTTAATAGTGGCTTGATGGCAATTCGATAGAGGCTCGATAACAGCTCGATATAAGCTCGATGGCAGTGTTTACTTCGGTTTTTGATGAATTTTTTTTTTTGAATTTTTTCCAATTTCTGTTTGACATTCTGTTTTTTTACCAATTTTTTTCATGTATTGTTGCATATGCCTAAGTTGCTTGTTCCGTTTAGTGATCACTTTCCTGGTTGAGTCACATATCGAGGTAGTAGCACTTTAAATCACATTAAGACTAGGTTTGGGGACCTCGGGCTAAGGAATCCCGTTTCAAGCAATTCTTTTTGGCTTCAAAGTTTAATTTCTCTGGAATTTTGGTGCATCAACTGCTTTTGAGGAAAATCGCCAGCAACAACGAAGATGAGGTGCATTTCTTCTTGGGGTCGAAGTCTTGTAGATTCGGCATGGGAGAGTTTGCCCTATTGAATTTCAGTACCTTCCCGTCAACAGAAGAGTTGGAAGAGCGTAATCTCAATGACCGCTTGATAAAAGAGTATTTCAATAATGCTAAGAAAGTAAAGCTCTCACAGGTGGACCATGCTTTCAAGACTTGTATTGTTGTGGAAGATGTGTACAAGCTTGGTCTATGTTTGTTGGTTGAGGGGGTTCTGAATGCCATAGAGGGAAAGTTGCATATATGACGAGATATTCTGAAGATGGTTGAGGATGTAGACTACTTCTTCAGCTAAAAATGGGGGAAGTACTCTTATAGGAGGTTTTTGTAGTCTTGTAATAAGGACATGGTGAAGCAAAAGGCCAACTATGACAACAAGAAGGATGCCAAGGTGCAGCAAGAGTCCAAGTACAATCTGTACGGTTATGCCCCGGCCTTACAGGATTGGGCATATGAGGCTATCAATAGCTTGCGACGGAATTTGTTGTGAGCTCGGGAAACATGGTCCAGAGGATGCTTAGTTGGTCGCATCGGAGGAACAAGGTTTTCACCAAGTCTGTCATCTCACCGATGTTATCGAGGAAGAATGTAAGTTATATTTGATTGACATTAAACAATTATTTTTTTTTATCTATATGCTTATCTTTTATGATTATTTGAGTTAACCAAATGTTTTATGTTATTTGCAGTTGATCGTCCTTTCGATGTTGAAGCCTCGACCAATAGAAAAAGACTATTATTTATTATTGATAGAGGGAGATCTTCCCCTTTATCCCGGGCTTGGACAGGATCCCAGGGCTGATGAATGCGACTTTTGAGAAAGTTGCGGAGATAGTTTCTCAGGCAGCCAATATATTTGATGATGCTACCCCAGAGGAGGAGGAGGTTGCAGGTCCCACCCCTCCTGTTGCCCCAGCTACAGCCTCAGCCTCAGCCCTAGCCCCAGCACCAGCCCCAGCACCAGCACCAGCCTCAGCCCCTGAGCTCCCTAAGTTGATTGAGCGATTGGATAGAGTCAAGGGTCGACAGAAGACCCTCCTGAAGAACCAGTTAGTGATCCTGGACGTAGTCAGTCAGATCCTAACGTTTATTAAGGAGAAACCGAGGGGCTCCAAGGAAGATTCAGACTCAAAGTCATTGGATATTCCTCTGGACTATGTTGATGATCCAACCACACCTCCTACCATCATTGTGACACCTAATGATGCGACTCTGGGAGTTGTTATTGTCAACCCTGAGGAAGTTGTTGGGGTTCGATTTCAGAGGACTAGATGCCAAAGACGCAAGGCAAATTGGTTTGAAGACTACACCGATCCCACGAGGAAAAGACCTTGCACTGATGTAGCTGCACCAGAAGAGGAGGCTACATAAGTGCTGGACCCTCTCAAGAAGCCAGATCGCAAACAGTATAGGACAGTGTCCAAGTGGCTGCTTAGAGACATCCCTAACAAGACCTCGAGGGATGTAAAGACTGGGAATCACGGTCCAGTGTGGTTTCTGACGTAGAAGACACACCAGTTGTGGCTCAATGATGGGATACGCCATTTATACCTAATGACTCGATAATGGTAGAAATTATGTTTTGTTTTCAATTTTACAAGTTCTGTTTTTATTGACTCGATATGATCTCGGTAGGAGCTCGATGGGGGGTTACCTGGATCGATATGATTCGATAGTAGCTCGATAGGGGTGTTAAACTAAGGTTGTTGTTTATTGTTTGAGATTAGCCTGATGTGAGCTCGATGGAGCTCGATAAGGGTGTTAAACTAGGGTTATTGTTTACTGTTTGAGATTAGCTCAATGTGAGCTCGATGAAGCTCGATAATAGATTGATAGGGGTGTTAAATTAGGGTTGTTGTTTACTGTTTGAGATTAGCTCGATGTGAGCTCGATAGTAGATCGATAGGGGTGTTAAACTAGGGCTGTTACTGTTTGAGATTAGCTCGATAGTAGATCGATAGGGGTGTTGTTTACCGTCTAAGAATAACTCGATATGAGCTCGATGGGACTCGATGAACTCGATGTTTATTTTGATATAAGCTCGATAGTGCTCGATTATAACTCAATTTATTTGTTTATGCACTAACTTTTTACTTTTAGCCATTTATGATGGTCTTTGCTAACTTTTTATATCGTACTCTCTTTGTAGCATATTGATGTGGCAGAACACATGCTTCGTATGCGTCACAAGTATTTTCCCAATACATATCACCAGAATGTAGTTGTGATGATCATTTATTTCTCACAAGTGATACCTGCCCGATATGATCAGTACAAGAAAATTGCCGACAAAACAAAGTACACGTGGGATTCTGATGTTATGTCCATGTAGACCGGCATCGAGCAGCAGTTTCTGGCATCTTGGGGAGGAGTTGAGGATGTGTATTGGTGCCAAAACTATGAACAAAAACATTGTTTTACCATTGAGGCTTCTACTTCTAGTTGGACTCTCACTGTTTATGATTCAGACAACTTGGTGATTAGTGACGCAAAGCTGGAGGAAATTATGAATCCATGGTGCTTTTTGCTTCCTTCTCTGTTGATGGAGAGTAAACTATTCACTGATAGCTTGATGTTGAAGATTCCTGCAACAGGAAAGAGGCCGCATCAGTTCACATGGTGTCACAAACAGAAACACGAGCTCACTCAGTCCAAGAGAAGGTAACAAACATCATCTTCATACTATATTTGTTTCTAACTAAAATTATAGTATTGTACACTTAATGTTTACATTTATTTTTACAGTGGGGATTATGGTGTGTATGTTGTCAAGCATATTGAGCATCTCATGGCCGGCCTTCCATTGGAAACAATCTGTGATGAAAATATAGAGGTGTTCAGGAACAAGTGGACCACAGACTTGTGGTATCAAAATTTGTTACCTTGATGATTGTATATATGCAAGGTCTTTACATGTGTTGTTTTTTGTTTACATTTTTTTTGTAACTTTCATATGGTTGTTATTAAGCTATATCGAACATTATCGAACTAATATCGAGCTATATCAAACTGTTATCAAACTAATATCGAGCTTCAATAGAGCAATATCATTTTCATATCCATTATCTAGCTGTTGTCGAGCTAATATCGAGTCATATCAAACCATTATCGAACTACTATCGAGCTATATCGAACCATTATCGAACTAATATCGAGCTAAGATTTGAAGTCAGTTTAGAAGCTAACAACCATATTATCGAGTTCATATCGAGCTACTATCGAGTTAACATCGAGTTCATGTCGAGCTGCAATTGAGCTCATTGAGTTTACATCAAGCTTAATACAAGAAGTCCAAATGGGGAAAAAAAATTTATAGACTAGCTTTGCATGTAGCCCTATTATGGCCAAGACCACCATACATACTACACTTGCGCTCTTTGTGAATGATTTCGCCATTCGATGGAGTGTGTTTTGTCTTCCTTCTTCCCACATTTTGTTAGGGTTTTATGCCCTAATTAAAACTCAATTTCTTTGTAATCTCATTTAGTAGCAATAAAAGAATAGAAATCATTTTTTGACTTGGTCAATCACTTTGCTCACATGTTTTATTTTCATGATTATTTTTTTAATATAAACTTCTATTAAATCCCGAGCATATAGCTAATCGTATTTATAGTGACATAATCACAGTGGAATATAAATAGGATTATATGTTCAAAATAAGTTAGTTCTAAGATTAGTCAGTGCACAGGATTTACACTAACTTGCCAATCTACGATATGTTCTACTTACACATCACAGTGTTGAGTTCTTTCCAGAACATTAGCAAAGTAGATAAGATCAGATGTATTTGTTACATTGGACTGGACCGATATTGATAGTTGATATGATAAGTAAACATACTGTTATTATCTATCCTAGTCATATCATATAGTTGACCATAGGTCAATTCAATCTCAATTCTAAGTGGTTAGTATTCTATTGTATTATTTGAGTTCTTTGACTTGTTCGTTACTAGCTTACCCTACGAACTAGCTCATACTTACATCTTGGGAACTCGGTAGTATAATTGAGTGGGAGTGTTAATCATAGATATGAACATCTATAGCTTCTGATGAAGAAGTGAAACGATGGTTTCCTTTTAGTTTGGTTCAAGGTGTTAAATGATAAAGATCTCATTTCAGTAATTAATATTAGTTTACTGAAATATGATTTACAAGGAACTAAGTGTTTTAAGGATAAAATACAATGAGGGGTAAAACAATATTTTAGTCCCATCTCATTGTAAACCGTTTATAGAGGATTGAGTGACAATTATGGTTGTAACAATGGATAATTAATAGCGTATCTATATTTGTTATAGAGCGTTCTATGAATTCAAGAGTGCAATTCCGAGTCTTTAGTGGAGTCACGACGAATTAATAAGTTAGTAAATTTATTTGTTAGATTTATGATAACTTATTGGAGCTTGATTTAATAGGCCCATGGTCCCCATTGTACCTTGGATAAAATCATCTAAATAGTCTCAATTAATTGATTTAATTATCAATTAGAATTATCAAAGTTTGACTAGATCAATTTTGGATAGTTTCACAGAGTTATGTAATTTTGAGAAGAAAAGAGAAATTATGGAAAATTTATTACTTAAGATAAATTGGTATCTAAATTAATAAATAAGTTTAAATCAATGTTTAAATTATAAATAATTAATTTGAAAAATGATTTAAATAATTAAATCAATAGAAAATAATACAAACCTTGATTTTAAGTCCAATGGACTTATAATCAAATGAGAAATTTCACGGGCCTAAAGCCCATGATAATTTCGACCTAGGGCTGTTAATTGGCTATTATTTTATTGATTTTTTAATTAAATAAATTACCTAATTGAGTCTATTGAAGGAATGTTAAGAGAGAAGTCAAAACATATGTTCAGATTTCTGAAACACAAGTTTCTGATAAGTTTTAGATTCTCTCTAAACATAAGTCATTTTCTAAGCCTCATTATTCTTTCTCTTCTTCTCTCTGTATCCATCTCATATGTTGAGAATTTCCCACCCTAGTCTAGGTGATTCTAAGGATACTTTGGAAGACTGTGAAGAAAATTGAAGATCGGTTCAGTTTCTTGGTAATACCCTGTGACAGAAAGGATACAAGGGTTAGGGAAACTGAATGAAGGACTCATTCATTCCGCTGCGTATAATGTAAGTATTCTTATCATTATTTCTCTTTGAATTCAATTTTAGAAACATGTTATAGGTTATCTCATATTAATTTGTTTAATATTAGATCCACATGAAAATAAATAAAAATCCTGTATAAGTTTCCCAACACATTTTTCTTATTCGGCCGACCAAATGGTTGTTTTTCAACTGGGACCCCAACTTGCATTTTCTCAATGTTCTCAGGAATTTCCCAATCATCCTCATTGCCAGTTGGGTAAATTGTTTCCTTGTAAGACTCCCTCAACATCTCAGTAGTGTAATATGGGGAACACAGTGAGTAAATGTTGACACCGCGCAGGATGGCCGTAGCCTCACCATGAACACAAGGGTAACCCATTATTTGAAACATGCCATGGGAGCATGATTTGGTCATCAAATTCACCTCACCATCACCTTTTGGGTCTACTACATGAAATTCGAACTGTCCAAGAGGATGGACTTTCAAGTACCTTGCATCATGCGCAATGCCTGAGACATCTTTCTCATATATTGTTGCTAATTTGGACGTGCACTTCTCTACCTCCTCACGACGCACAGAAAACCATGACTGAATTGTGAAATGAATGAATTTCACAAAAGTAGTGACTGGGAAGGCTCTTGCGTCTCTAGTTTTGTTGTTGAAACTTTTAGCGTAGTTGCTTATCATTACATTGTATTGATTCCTAGGAAAGTAAGCACGAGTCCACTTATCGAAGCCAATACCCTCGAGATATTGAGTTATGACAGGATCCATTTGCTTTATATTGTTGAAGAACCTGTGAAATTTTGACTTTAGAAATGCATATGTCGCATTCCACATTAGGGGTGTACACGGTTTGGTTTGGTGCGGTTTAGAAGAATTTTTAAACCAAACCGCTCATGCGGTTTTTTCAAAATGAAAAACCAAACCAAACCATTAAAATTAAAAAACCAAACCAAACAAAACCATAAATAAACGGTTTGGTGCAGTTTGGTTTGATTTTAACCATATAACCAAATTATTAAAATTTAAAACTTTTTTTATTATAAAATAATTAACTAAATAATTGTATTTAAATAATAATAATTTTAGCTTTACTTTTAAAACCATAAAAGTCTACAAGAAGCTTATTGTCTTTGTTGTTGTAAGTTTAAGTATTTTGAATCATTTTATAGAAGTGAGAAAAAGAAATGTTTACTTTCTAAACAATGTGGGATTTTACATTTCTTTTTTTTAGTTTTAAAAATTTGTGCATGTATTAAATAATACTAAATACATATCATAAACAATTAAATTGTTTGGTTTGGATGGTTTGGTAGACTTTATATTAACTTAAGTGTAGGAGTTCAAACCTTTGAACCATCATTTCTAAAAATTATTTTTTTAGAAAAAATCATGGTCCGGTCCGGTTTAATTGGTTTTAAAAAATTAGAAACCGTGACCAAACCATTAAATTTGAGTGGTCCGGTTAAACCGAACCATCAAAAAACAGTTTCATTGGTTACGGTTTTTGGCAGTTTGGTGCGGTGCGGTTTGGTTCCAAACTGCGGTTTACGGTTTATATGAACACCCATATTCCACATCTCCCTCTGACAGTGATCAGTCTTGAACTTAGCGATTAAATTCTTACTTATGTGATGGTAGCATGCACCGTGGTAGGCATCAGGGAAGACCAGCTCAAGAGGATGAATAATGATAGCATGCCTATTTGATACAAAGTCAGATTATCAACAACTCCAATGACTTCCTTCAATTTCATCATGAAATACTTCAAAAAATTATGATTCTCACTGTCAACAATCGCAAACGCAATTAGATAAATGTGGTTATTCACATCCAATGCGACATCACACAGCATGTGGCCACCATACCTTGACTTCAAGAAAGTGTCATCCACACATATAATAGGACGTCATGATGTAAATCCCCTTCTACAAACTCCAAGTGAGAAGAAACAGTAAAGAAAACAACTGCCATCTGTGACAAAATCAGTTATTGTACCTGGATTCCTTTGCTGCAGCATGTACAAGTAAGAAGGTAACTTGGAGTACGATTCTTCAGGTGTCCCCCTGACATAACCGAGTGCCTTCTCTTTGCATCTCCAAGCCTTCATATAACTCATATCGATCCCAAACTTATTCTTCATATCATCCTTTATGTTGTTTGATGGGTAGCTAGTGCCATCAGTAGCATATTTGCTCTTGATAAGGTGCTGCTTGATGGTGGTCTTTCTGTCGCAATTCTAGTGAGCAAGTATGTACACTATTATAAACAGTGATCTCAAACATCTCCGATCATGCTACTTATTTCCCCTTTATTCTCCAACCACAATCAGGATCCTTGTAGGTGATATACAACACACCAGTACCAGAATTCTTAACCATAAACTCAAAATTACTCTTCATTGCGAAGAGAGCTCTTTGGTTTTCAGTTCCATCTTGTTCTCAAAAGTCTTCCCAAGGTGTAGTTCTCCCAACAGTACACTTGTGAAGGAGTTTCACATCGTCTAGAAGCCATGGTATCTTCTTTTGTAAACATGGGAGCACTCCATTTTCTGTGATCTTCTATTGAACATATTAGAACATTCCTTGTATTGTTATATTCTGTTCCACTAGGATGACTAGAGCTGGTGCCAGGTGTTCGACATCCATGACTTGGTGGGTTCGCCCGTGCAATAGGACGTACTGGCTGTTCTTGTACTTGTTCGACTTGCAAATCATCAGACATGTCAATCGACACTTCTGCACTATAATATGCCTCCGAATCGTATTTTGAGTCCTCATTATGTTTAGTTACTAGATCGTCATTCACATAGGGGTTGTACTCATACTGGTTGTTCCTCAGGTCACCAATAGGACATCCTAAAGTACTGGCTGTTCCCTCATGTCCGGGAGTGGAATATGGATCTGCAATGACAATCTTTTTAACAGGAGTGACACACAAGGCTAACATTTCTTTGGATGTTACTCCTAAGAATGCACAGACACCAAGATCACTTTCAACATGAACGGGTGTAAACGGTTGGTCGCCGCATGTGTAAGGAACCTCCAATTGCAACCCATACATATGTTTATCAACTTTAAGTTCCTAGTGTAATATGTCAAGAAGTTGTAAGTATGTTACAGTATTCTCCATCAGTATCACCATGCATTGAGGGTCCTTGAAAATCCACTTATTCCCTTGTAATTCCCAAACACCATTGTAGGATACAAAAACGTAGGCAATGGAACCTGTGTTGGAAAAAAAAACATTGAAATTGTAAAAAAAAACTATCAATTTTTTAGAAATTCATGAAAAAGGAATATTATCGAGCTTCAATCGAACTCTATCGAGTTACCATCGAGCCCTCGTCGAGCTCTTATCGAGCTAAAAGTTCTTAAACCCAACATAAAATCTAACCCAAACCTTCATTGATCCATATCAAGCACATATCGAGAAAATAACTAGACCAAATATTCTATAGTCCAATCGAAACCTTATCGAGTTTCCATTGAGCACAATTGAGCAACAAAGCCTAAAACTATCGAGCTATTATCGAACTATATCGAGCTCATAAAAGAACATTCTTCTACATACCATCGAGCCCCTATCGAACCGTTATCGAGCTCCTATCAGGCAAAAAAGTTGCAGAAAACCCAGAAAAACGTAGATCACAAAATCTCTCTAAAATACCCAAAAAATACACCAATATAGGCTAAGATCTGTTCGAAATAGAAAAAAATGTAAACAAACAATACCCAACACATAAAATGAACAATCTTCTTACCCATGGTTTTTCTCCTCCAAAAACCCTCAAAATGGATGTTGCTTTTGATATTGGCAACTTCACAGAAACAATGGAGATGACTAACAACGATTTCGGCAAGAAAATCATATAAATTCGTGGGTTTTAGGGAGAATTTCGTGAGAATGAGAGAGAGGGAGAGAGAGAAGAGAGAGGAAGAGAAGATTTTAGGATTATTGATATAATGGAAGGGGTATTTTGGGTATGAGATGAATGTTTAACATCAAATTGAAAAGAATAATAGTGCTAGGATTTTTTAGTAATATTAGACACTATTAAGTATTAATAGTGAAATTTCCCTATACATATACATATATTCCTTTTCTCAGTATTCTTACCGTCTTTGAACATTAGGGATGGTAACTACTAATATAGTCATTTACTTTCTCTGTCATATTTTCTTTGTCTTCATTACTCAATATTGTTATCTATGCAAGAGAGAAAATATTTTTAATTAAGTAACCAATCATAGAAATTGGAAGTTAAGTATATCATCTTGAACTTGTGGTGATTCTTATGGGCAAATGAAAGCAGTATTAACAATTACCATCTGTGACTTTAACTAAGCTTAAAGTTTACCTCTTCATTCATTATTTATGGTTTGTCAAAATATTCTCCAAATTTTCATTGTATGCTTATAGAACAAGGTTGCAAATGGTTATATTATATCATTTTTGGACATATAATATTTACAAAAAATTAGTGGTGAAACTGAAAACAAAATTACATGATAATAAAGTATATAGTTGTTGGAGCTAACTTTATTAGGATTTACCATACCTAGTAAATTTTCTAAATATATATTCGGATTCACTTTGAAATGCAATAAACCAAACTTTTAGTTGGACAATTTTATTTTAAAGAATTCTTACTCTATTGATATGTTTCTGCTTATGCTTCTTTGTCACTTATGTCACTTTTAGTAAACGTCTTACTTTTGATCTCACTTTATGTTGTGCTATTTTATCATATACATTTAGTTTAGAATGTGTATGATATATTATTTTGTAGATAATTACATATGGAAAATGAAGATGAAAATGTGGATGCCTAGGTGGAAAAATGGATTAAATATATAGAAAATGCAGAAGGGCTTGCTGAAATTGAGAAACCACAGAAAAGAAAAGGCAAGGGAAAATAACATCATCTATTTGGGATCATTTTACCATGGTTAAGAAAAAATTAAAGGGACGTGAGCAAGAGATAGAGATTGCATAGTGTAATTATTATAAAGCTGATTACGCAGCCGATTCCAATTGTGGGACTAGTACCTTGTGGAGCCACGTTGAAAGAAAGTGTAAGAAGTGTCCATTTACTACATTCGTAGAGGGGAATAGGAAACAAGTGATGATAATTGGTCATTTTACCAAGAAGACTCCTGATTCTGAAGTTAACTCAAGTGGGACTCACTCAACAAAGTTTAGTCAAGGTATAGTGAGAGAATTGATTGGCAAGTACTTTATTATTGATGAGCTTCCTTTTAGGCATATTGACGGTAAGGGTTTCGCTTGCTTGTTAGTCATTTTTTTTCCTAAATTTTAATTTCCTACAAGAATTACAATTGCTCGAGATATCTACCAGTTGTTTTGGAGGAAAATAAAAAATTGAGAACGATTTTTGTCAATCGTAGGTTGTCTTTAACTACTGATTGCTGGACTTCCATACATAATATTAGCTATATGTGCTTGACTGCTCATTGGATTGACGATAATTGTAAAATGCATAAAAGAATTATTAGTTTCGTTCAAGTTCCTAGCCACAAAGGTGATATGGTGGAAAAAGAACTAATAAGTTGTCTCAATCATTGGGGGATTACTTAGCTTTTCTCTATCATAGTTGATAATGCCCCATCAAATGATGTAGCTTTAAGAAATGTAAATGAATTGTTTGTCAGAAAAGCATAATGCCTTAGTTTTGGATGGAGAGATGTTTCATATGCGATATTGTGCGCATATTTTGAACTTGGTTGTTTGTGATGATTTAAAAGACATATCTTATGCCATTTCTAGCATAAGGACTGCAATAAGATATATGCGATCTTCTCCAACTAGGTTGAAGCGGTTTAAAGAGGCTTGTGAAGATGCAAATGTTGAATCAAAAGCTTTATTATGTTTAGATGTGGTGACAAGGTGGAACTCCACATACATGATGCTAGAAGCAATGTTAAAGTTCAAGATGGCTTTTAGTTATATGGAAGGGGGTGCAAATTACACAAAGTATTTTGAAGAAGAAAGAGTCAATGGAGAAAAAGTGGATGGCCCACCAGAAGCTAATGACTGGAGCAATGCTGAAGTATTTGTTAAGTTTCTCAAAGCTTTTTATGAACTTACTTTGAAGTTCAGTGGGTCATTATATGTAACATCAAATATTTTCTTCCAAGAGATTCTTGCAGTTCAAGTTGAGCTCAATGAAATGAAGACAAGTACAGATGAGTTGATGAGCAAAATGGCAGAGAGCATGCTACTGAAGTTCAACAAGTATTGGGGCAATGTTGAGAAGGTTAATCTGTTGCAATATATTGCCTCTATTTTGGATCAAAGATTCAAACTTGATGTAGTTCAGAATGGGTTCAGGTATTTCTATGACCCAAGAAAAGCTAAAAGTATGATAAAAAAAAGTTGAGAATATGATGACTAGTTTGTATGCATTTTATCAGAACAATGTTGTGCTTCTTAATTCTTCCAATGATCAACAAGCAAGTGAAAATGTCACCAATGCAAGTGGAAGTTCAAGTAGCACATCATTTCTTATCAAGCTAAAGTTTGTTTCAAGTGAAGTAGCCAGTAATAATTTGGATGATTATCTTGCTGATAGAAAGGAAAAGTTACTTGAGAATGTGGATTTTGACATTCTAGATTGGTGGAAAAGGAATAGCAATAAGTATTCTATTGTCTCTCACATTGCGAAAGGTGTTCTAGCTATTCAAATGTCTACAATCGCTTTTGAATCAACCTTTTCTACTGGAGGATGGATGCTTGATCCATTTAGAAGTTCTTTGTCACCAAAAATGGTTGAGGCTTTAATTTGCTCAAAGAATTGGTTGACTTGTGAATATGATGCTCCTGTTGTGTTGAGACAATACATGGACGAAAATGAGGATTTGGTGACATCCAAGCAAGTTGAGTTAGGTATGATAAATTATTTATTTTGCTTAGTTATTTTTCTTATTATATCTTCATAAATATTGGTGTCTAATATGTATTGATTTTATTTTTACTATATGAATCATGTATTACAACAACTGGAACTGAGACTACTACCACTACTACTACTCGTACTCCTAGTACTTTATGATCATTTTCATGGAATCATGAGCTAGTAGTGTGATGTTTAATGATTGAACTGTTTAATATTTGAACTTTGGACTGGTTGTGTTGTGTTTAATGGTTTGACTATTGTGTATTTGAACTTTAGACTTTATGGTGATTAATTTTGATTGATTGTATTTGGTCGTTGGAGTTGAAATTTAGAATTTAGACTATTAATATTTTATTTTTATTTTAAAGATGAATGTAAAATACTTTAGTCTTTAATGTTTAAACAACTAATGTTTGTCTCCTAGTTTTCAACAATAAATTTTGAATAATATTTTCAAGCTTGAGTTTGATTATTTGAAAACTAAAATAACAATTATTGAAGATCGGTTGGGGTGGGTTAACCCAACCAAACCCCCAGAATCATTGGGCGGGTTAAACTTTTTTTTTTTTGCTTATTTGGGTGGGTTATAGTTGGATGTTTGCAACCCAATGTTTATATTGGGTTACTTAAAATATGTTGTAACCCGGCCAACCCAACCGATGTACAACTAGGGATGGCAAAAAAACTCGGCGGATCGAGGCGGGTTGGAGCCCCGACCCGATGGGGAACCCCTCATTCGAATATAATCGGGGCAATAATGGGGCGGGTCGAGATCCGACCCGACCCACTAGCAATTGAAGCGGGTCGGATCACGACCCGACCCGATTGTTGTTGTTTTTTTTTTTTTTTGTAATAATTTTAAAAAAAAACTAATTACTACCACTATTTAGGGTGATCAACGATCCAAATATATATATGTATATATATATATAAATAAGACAAAGTATATTTAAGAGGGATAGAAGAGAAAATTGATGTTTTGCTTTGAAGTATATTAATTTTTTATTTTATTTTAGTATGCAAGACCATTTATAAAAAAATTTAGGTAGCTCATTTATGTCTAGTATGAGAGATTTTTTTGCCATTTATTTTTATATTGTAACATATTTTAAAAAATTAGTCTTTCTTTAATTAAAGAAAAAAAAAACCTTACC